>NC_083717.1:73923918-74565055 GCF_028564815.1 Eubalaena glacialis | reverse complement strand
TGATGACAGCTCCAAGCAAAGGGGATCCCGGAATTTACATGTTAAGTCAAACTAGGCAGATGCATGTCTAAACGGAACAGGATATTAATGAGCATGTGCTAAAAGTGGCATAAAGACACCGAATGATTACAAATAATAAGCATTTATTTACCTTATTCTCCCTCCCCCAACTCTTCCTTGAAACTATAATGAGTAACACCTGGAGTCCGACATCAGTTACTGTGGAAACCCTCCCTCCCTCCCTCTCTCTTTCCCTCCCTCCCTCCTCTCCTCCCACCTCCAGGCCACAGCCCACAGAAAGGTTGCTTCTACACCTCATGCCCAGGACAGTGGTTTTCAACTTCGAGGAGCAGCCCATAAATAGATCATGAAACCAATTTGGTGGCTCATGACTTGTATTTTGTCTTTAAATAATAGACCAAAAATAACAGTGCATTGCAGGTAATGGATACTTTATGTGAAAAGTTTACTGTGTGTGTGTACACTGGCTTACAATATATTATGTTTTTCTCATAATAAACCCTTGAAAGACACTGCACTAGAGGGAAAAGAAATTCCAATATTAGGACACTTGTTTTCATATCCAAGCTGAATGACCCTTGTTTTCCTGGCTAAATATCACTGTCAAAGGTACACTGCTCTTTGGGCCAGTAAACTTGGCCCATCCTGAAACATCAAGAAATTCTGTGTAACATACTAAGTTCAGATCAGTTCCTTCAAAGTGGCCTCAGTTTCACAACACACAAACAATCTCTTTTGAAAAAAAAAATGAGATTTATTTTTTCCAGTTATAAAAATAATACATGCATAATGCAGGAAACTCAGAAAATACAGAAGGGCACAGAGAAAGAGAAACTCATAGATAATCCCACCATCCAGAGTTGACCACTTTATCATTTCATCATTTAGGTACACGTGGGCCCATGTTAATATATACATACATACACACACACACACACGCACACACACACTATAGTTTTTATAAAAATGATCCCATTCCGTGCACACTACTATGAAAGCCATGACTTTTCACTAAGTGGTAGATCCCAAGCATCTTCCACTACAACATGATTTTTACTGGCTACACACTATTCCATTCACAGACTTGCTCAGGAGCATCCCTATAAAAGACATAGCCTTAAACCCTCTGCCTTGATGAAAGAGGACAGCTGCTGAGAGATAACCCTCCCCCACTGCACAGCTAGAGCTGGCTGCCTTTAGCTCCAGCAAACATAAGGGCTCCAAGTACTGGATGCCCCACCCTATGTCCTGTATTTTACTTTCTACCAAGTCAGAGCGGGAGACACAGGCACAATTTTCACTATTCTTTTGAATGGCTTTACTGGCAGAGCCGCAAGCTCACCGGCTAATTTTTAATGAATAATAAAAATGCCCAGTGGGATTAAAATATAATAATACTGATAATGTTCTACTGTTGATGCACAACCAAAACAAAGTTACTTTCATACATATCTACCACCTAAGGCTGGGTTAACCTGTGTACATAACGTAATAGCCTCGGGGCGGGGCGGGGGTGTGTCTCCTGGTGGACAAGAACTTGCTGGAACTTCTGAGCATCCTGACATAGCACACAAGTGGAAGGAACATTGTTAGGGAGGGAGAAGACCTGTGTTCTGGTCACAGCCTTGCTACCTACTAGGAATGGGACCTCAGGCACATTCTGATCTCTGTGGGTACCAGTCCAAATGGGGGGTGGGGTGTAGGCTAGATGGTTCTTAAGGCCTCTTCTGGCTCTAACAGGCTTTAGTCTAATAAAACATGACCCATGGCGGCCTCATGAGTGAGCCCTACATATCTAATGTACATCCCCAAGCTCAAGATGAGAAAGCGAGCTTTTGAATTTTCTAGAGCCCTTTCAGGGGTACATTCAGTTCTCCTACGGATTCTTCTGGGGGGCCTCGAGAAAGTTTAGCAGCTCACCACGCTTCATGCACTTTCTGTAGAAATGTGCTCATCCAAAGTGGGTCACAGTGCCAGAAACAGTAAAATACAACTCCAGCAATTTCATCCTTCTCATCATCAGTCAACTAATACAATCACTAGAAGAAGCATCGTCTTTGATTATCAAAGTATTTCATTTGCCTTTGCTTTCCCCCTGCTTCATTACCTGCACAATTGAGAGTTATGGGCAGTTCACCCTCCCAGGTGCTCTGTACTTCCAGATATAATATCCCTATCACACAAACGTTCCTGGGAGTACATGCTCTATTGTTACCGTGGCCTTTTTACCATCCACCGGCTTTATAAGTGTACAGTGAAAATGAAAAGCAATGCAGTTTATTGAAGAGAATTGCGAAATGTACCCGTTTCTTCTGCGATTTGTCTGTTGAAAATCCATTAACTTCTAAGCAATCACTCCTCCCCATGACTGGCGTCGATCATATGGGATGATATAGGCCTCTTTGCTTCTGGAAGGGCAGAATCATATCGGGTTGTCTTTTCTCCGCCTTTGTCCATTTCTTCGGGTTTCTTTAAAACTAATTGGAAGAGTCAATAAACACGCCCGCCAATTCCCTTAACACACTAGGCAGCAGATCGGCTTGCCCTTCAGACCTGTTCTTGTTTTGTTTCTCCAAATATTCCCTTACCTGTCTTTGTCAATTGGCATTCTCAACAAGTTTGTCATAACTTCTCAAAGTGTCAACTTTTCCTCTGTTCATCGTCCTTGTTAAAGATAATTTAAAATTAGAAAGGCACAGTCCCAGCCATTTCAGAGTCAATGCTAATTTCATCCTCTTTTGCATGGGAATCTCCTTCCCTCTAGAGATTCCCTTCCTTCACTTACAGCCCCCGCTCCCCAGCCCCCCACAGGCAGCAACCTTAATCTCTGTATGCACGACCCCCTTCCCCTATTTCACCACTCTTATCTTTCCCCCCAAATACTTCACCCAGTGAAACACACTTTAGCATGTGGCTCTCCTTCCTTCACTCCACTTCTGAGAGAAATGTCTGTGTCTGGAGATTGTAAAGTCACCTTCAGGAAAGAGGCATACAGTCGGCTGTCAATTAATCAGGATAAGACAGAAAAAATTACGTGTGCAGCTCTGCTTCTCAGTACATGCCTTTATGCTTTGGGGATCAAGAGGATTTCTCCCACACAACCTAAAATTCATAGTGATGCCTTTTGTTTGGCTATAACGAATTCTCTACCTAGCAGCACAGCTGTTAATAGTCTGGATTATTTAAAACAGTGATTACCATACCTCATTATAAATTCAAGTGTTGGTCCCTCCTGTTTTCCCCCCATTCCGTTTCACCTCTCTTCTTTGCAACCTGCCTGTTTATCCTTGGTAGCAGGATACCAAGGATCCTTTGCTTATAAAATAAGTCAAATGACTCTATACACTGTAATTTTTAGTCCCACATTGAGAGTCTGACATATAGATTTTAAGCCAGTTGATTCTCCCCCATTAGGCACAGACCCGAACATCACCATTCTTGTCACGTATACAAGTCCATCAAGTTTCAGAGTGTCATTTATACACCATTTTATTGCTTTTTACTTCTTTCACACACGCCTACCACTTACGTACAGCAACTTCACAACATTCATATTTCATAAACTTCATCAGTATTCAGCCAAATCCTCCCCCGAAGTAAGCTAGGTATTTTTAACAGTGCACTGCCTCCTTCACAGCGTGAGAATCCTGTACCAAGTGGTACCCTTCCTGGTACCCAGGAAGAGTTTCATCTATTATGGTCTGTTCACAGATGTAGGAACTTCCTAATTGTTTCAAAAAACTTTACGATAGTTCATGATCAAAACTCAAATGCCCAACCACGCTGTTAGAGATCATTGGAGGCTGGGTGACTGTAAATCCTCTACACCTTGATTATTCCTCTCCGTTTCCAGCCTCTGACTGAGCTCCAGGGAAAGCAGCAAGGGTGTAGAAACTACCTGGGACAGCCTGGAGGCCTCCAGCACCTTCCAGGGTGTGGGAAAACCTGTCCCCTCCACTGTGGTGGGTCCTGCAGACAGGGCCACGAAGGGCACATTCTGTGCACAAGACAATCACTGGAAAACCACAGGGCCAGTGCCATTGTCAACGTGCCACAGCACGTAATGTGATAAGACAGTTTGTAATAATGATGTGTCAG
Source organism: Eubalaena glacialis (assembly GCF_028564815.1). Taxonomy (NCBI): domain Eukaryota; kingdom Metazoa; phylum Chordata; class Mammalia; order Artiodactyla; family Balaenidae; genus Eubalaena; species Eubalaena glacialis. Next base: position 74,560,936 of record NC_083717.1, on the reverse strand, counting down.
TGGAGGCCATAAACATCTGTTAGGAAAAAAAAGACTGTTCTTCCACCAACACAAGGGAATTGTTACCTGTAATTCCTTTTCACATTAGCATGTAAAAGCCAGAGCCGAAATGGAGCCTGCCTAACCCACGGGCTACGGTACGTTTATTCCTCATCATGCCCTACTCCACTCTTCTAAGGATTTCTTTAGACAATCTCCTTTATGGCTTTACTCCAAAAGTAAAATAATGATGATAATAATAATAATAATAATAATAAGGCTGTCACAAAAGAACACCAAGACTCCCAAGCTGAATTTCCAACACTAGGATATCAAAGATATCATAAGATAACTCAGTTGAGTTATTTGCAGTGAGGTGGATGGACCTAGAGTCTGTCATACAGAGTGAAGTAAGTCAGAAAGAGAAAAACACATAACCGTATGCTAACACACATATATGGAGTCTAAAAAAAAATGGTTCTGAATAACCTAGGGGCAGGACAGGAATAAAGACGCAGACGTAGAGAATGGACTTGAGGACACAGGGAGGGGGAAGGGTAAGCTGGGACGAAGGGAGAGAGTGGCATGGACATATACACACTACCAAATGTAAAACAGATAGCTAGTGGGAAGCAGCCGCATAGCACAGGGAGATCAGCTCCGTGCTTTGTGACCACCTAGAGGGGTGAGATAGGGAGGGTGGGAGGGAGATGCAAGAGGGAGGAGATATGGGGATATATGTATATGTATAGCTGATTCATTCTGTTATAAAGCAGAAACTAACACACCATTGTAAAGCAATAATACTCCAATAAAGGTGTTAAAAAAAAAAAAAGATATCATAAGATAACCGCAGACTACCATTAAATCAGGTGGGATGGTCTTGAGAAAGTCAGCCTCTGATTGTAGTACCTGGGATGCTTTCCACACTGGTCCAGTGAACAAGGGCCTAAGCTTGGAGAGAGAGTCTCCTCTGGAGAAATCTAACTGTTCTTTATTGACATCCTTGAAAGTCTTCCTTCTAACCCTAGAATTTCCTAACTTTCAGGATTGATGAAACCCCTTCAACTCATCTAAAGGAGAGGCAAAAATAGCTGACATTTCTATCTACCACTACACAGGGGAGAAGTTACATAATGCTACGGTAATACAGCACGTAACTTATCTGTAAATACAACAGCCTTCCTAAATTCTTAAGGATGATTTTACATCCTCTATGCTGCTAGAGAAAGAATTAAGGTCTAGACTCAGGTTGAAATTTTCCTCTAAAGTAAAAATATCAACTAATCAGAATCAACTAACTGATGTGAATTTCTATTCTGCAACTTGCAACTCAGAGAACAAAGGAGGCAAGTAACAAAACATACTGATATTGAAGATTTAACCAAAAAAAGAAAACAATTTCCAAGCGGGGATCAGGACAGATTAGCCCAATTTCTGATACTGTCTCCATTTACAGTTGTATAATGTACAAGCAGAATTCATCCTCAGAACAGTGACCCTGTGGTACCCTAAGATCCTCGAACCTCCAAGAAAGATTCAATTACATCCTCAATGTTCTTTCCAGGGCAGGAAAGGGGACCAGCACACTTTAAAAACACATTCAGTAAGGAAAAGACAAAAAATATTTCTGCTCAATCTCCTGTTAGCCAGAAAAACTAATTCATCAGTGATACCTTGGTAGTACTCTTATAGAAAAATCATGGTTTATTGTATATTAATCAATGCTCCAACACTGTCTACCTGTAGAGTTTTGGGGAGGTGTTAATTCACAATATTCAATTGTATTTTTCTTAATGTACAGCTTAATAAGATGGATGAACATTTTAACAGCTCATTTCAAACCAACACTTTCCATTCTGAATGAGATACCAAAAAAAAAACACCCTTGTAAAAAAATATTTTGTTTTAAATGATGGAAGAGAGAACACCTCAGCGAGGCAGAGAAAGAAGTAGATAGGAGGCTGTTCTTAAATTCTCAGCGAGGAACACAGTCTTCATTTTCAGAAAGGTATTGCACATTCTAGGTTGGTGCTCACTCTGGCACCTCAAGGCCTTTCAAAGCAGACTCTTCTTGCTCTGGAAGAACCTATTACTAGTCTGGGATGAATGGGTCAGGAATCTCCTTGAGGAGGGGAAGGATGATGTCTACCTCAGAGTCCCAGCACACTAGCTCGTGAAAGACAAAGAGGGCAAGCAGCAGGATACGTCATTTGAGGAGAGTGGCATTCTCTGTAAAAAATTTTGTGTGTGGGGCAATCACATTACAACTCTTTCCCCAGACACCTGAAATGTAGTTAAGTATTTTGCTTCCACAGACACAGAAATACATAGATAAGCTTAGAAGCACCATTCATCAAGGAGAGCAGGAAGATGCGGGGGGTGGGGGGGGGGACACCCTCAGAAAAAGTGGCACGTGCTGTTAGGGACCACACCACACCAACGGAATTCGAAGTGACACCCAACTCAGTCTGTCCTTCCAACATCACACCACAACTTCCTAAAGGCAAGAATGGGAGAATCGGGAGAAAAACGTGAATCTTAACTCAGAACTGACAAGAGTATGGCCCGTGGAGAAGAACCCCTGGGCTTGTGTCACTCACATTCCAAAGGTTAGCTTTGGACAGGGATCAGTTTGCTTCCAAAAGTGATTCAGCTGTCACCAAAGACCCCAGAACATTTGCATCCGGAGGCAACAGCTATTGCGATTAACATTTCCTACACCTCCCTACATCCCACTTAGGAGTCTGATGTGGAACCAGCAGTTCGTGCTTGTACCCCCCGGACCTCTGCTACCTGGAAAACACAAGCTTAAGGTCTCCTGGTGAGGGGTCTGGTCCATGCAGGCTCCAGATTTCAGTTTCGGAAACAGAGATGTTTTCTAAAGCCAAGGGCTCCTCTTAACGCCGGTAGGTTTTGGAAAATTCCAGCAGGTGACTAACATAATAAAAGAGTCTGTTGTAAATGTTTTTAGCCACTCAGGATTTGACTTCTGGATTAATATAATTCAATTCTTTTTAAGAAAGAAGGAGGAAGCAACAGAAAAGGTTATCATAATCATCATCAAATGCATTTTCTAAAATTATTCTATTACATTTTTAAAGGGTATAATTATAAATGTTTTTATGAGCAATTTACTGGAAAATGAAAGTCCCTTAGTTTAAAAAATAATTATTCCATCCCTCTGGCAAAGAATTTTATCCCAGCCAGTAGCTCCTTCAAACTATGAGGCATCATTTGTTCACTGGGGAGAGTCAGGTCCACATAAGAAAAGCTGATTCAAGAATCAATCTCTAGAAAGTGCTCGAAATTGCCAGGCAAGAAAGCAGACCAGAAAGTGAATCAGCCAAGACGGAGGAGGGGAATGGTGGCAAAGCACTTTGAAAGGCAAAGACGTCTGTGGGTCTAGAAGTCCTCAGGGCTCCATATAAACTACAGGCCTTCTTAACTGATTTTAAGTCAATCTAAGCTGAGCTTCCAGGGGGTTCGATCTCAACCCAACTGAGCTTTTCAGTGTTAATCCCATGTTTTGGCTTCGATTTTTCCCTTAGGTCAGCCTGGCCTAAAAGCCTTCCACCTTCAGCACTGGTGTTCCAGACCAGCTGTGTGGCACACAGCTCCGTGAGGTTAACTTTAGGGAGGTAGACTATGTAAGCTCTGGCATGCGTAGAATAACGAGATTCTGAAAGAGGGTTTTTTTTGGGGGGGGGGGGTTTGGATTTTTAAATTTTATTTTATTTATTTTTTATACAGCAGGTTCTTATTAGTTATCTATTTTATACATATTAGTGTATACATGTCAATCCCAATCTCCCAGTTCCTTCCACCCGCCCCCTTACCCCCCTTGGTGTCCATACGTTTGTTCTCTACATCTGTGTCTCTATTTCCGCCTTGCAAACCAGTTCGTCTGTATCATTTTTCTAGATTCCACATATATGCATTAATATACGATATTTGTTTTTCTCTTTCTGACTTACTTGAAAGAAGGTTTTTTAACAACAGTTATGTTACAATGCTCATGGCTCCCTGAAGTCCCTGAAAGCCTTGTTAAATTAAAGATTCGCTGTAGTTTTTCCACTTCATTCTTACTTCCCATGTTGCCTCTTGCCTTTCTTTCTTCCCTTTCATTGGGCTGAAAAGATGGAACTCAATGACACCAGCCATCATTAATAGCACCCAGAAAACGGAACAGTTCCACTGAAACTGCTAACACTCCCTGCCCAGTTTTCAGAAGAAGGGGAGGCCGTCTTTCAGATTATAAAGTCACACATCTGATTTTGGAAGCTCAGGCACTCACGGTGCATGGCCCATTCACCGGTAGATTCCCAGGAGTTCAGAATCCAGCAACAGCTTCAAGTCTACCTAGGTAATGTCTCATGAGGTCGCCTCAATGTCATGAGAATCCTGACCACAATCTCTGTGGACTGCAAACACTGGCTGCCTGGAAGCTAACCCAGCTACCTCTCTGGAAAGCATCTTCCGAATCAGAAAGCATCCCACTTCACCCAATGCCAAGGACTCCACTCAACCCTCCTTGAGGCTGAAAATGCTAATTTTAAGGTGATGATGTTTGCTTTTCCTTTTGAGTTGTGTGCCTTTATGTTTTAAGTATTAAAAAGGCGTAATCACCTAGTGTGTAGGTTAATTTCTTTCCGATATTGTAATTTATGCAACATTAATACTGGATGCCAGCTCCAATTTTCTTGCTGCTTACGCTCTGGGAGCCGACTTGCATATTCTGCCAACTCCATTACATCATCTGAAAACCCAAACATTTCCCATTTTCAAATCACTCTCATCTACCAAGCATACTTACACATTCTCTCTTTCTCTCCCTAGCTCTCACTCTCAAAGATCGGTACCCCTCAGGAGCAGACAGTACATCTGAGGTTAAAGTCTGCAAATGCACATAATTTCTGGAAGCTATTACTACTGCTGTGTTAGCTAAAGGATGCCTCCATCTCTGACCTTCCTTTTTCCATTCAGACTGTTATATAACCTAGTGCCTGCGTGCAGGATGTGAGTTGAGTGTTTGGGCCTTACCTCCTCTCCCTCCCCCCATTAAATCTCTGGAGGGATGGACAAGAGGTTGGTTCAAAGAAGAGAGAGTGGAGGGTGGCCCTCTAGGGGGCAAGGGGATGTGGGTCAGCAGGTCAGCTGTGCAAGATGCATCCTACCCCTACTCTATCCCTCTCCCCTTGTTGCTGAGCCTAGGGGGCTGGTGGTACTGAAAGCCCCATCGTTATATAATTTGCAAGAACAGCAAGTTACGGATTTGCTAGTCGGTTCTGCAGCCTGCCATCCCGATCTCTTGCAAGAACACCTTCTGGCAAGAATGACACCTGAAGATGCTAATAACACAAGGGAGGGGGATGCCTAAGACGGAGGGGGCTGGCAGCACAAACCAGAAATTACTGTGGCTTCCTACATACTATGTCCCCCACCCTTCCAAAAAAAAAAAAAAGCCTCAGAAACAAATGAAGGGGATTTTCTCCAGTGTTTCTGATTAACCCTGTTACATAACCCGCTCGCATTCCAAATCCACCGTCTCAGGTCTAAATATACTCTGTGCAGCCAAAAGCTCGCCACACACAAACTCCCCGAGCTAGCTGCAGGTCCCGGCCCCCAGCCCCGATCCCCCTCCCTGTACTCCCGACCCTCGCTGCCCCCTCCCTCCCGCTCAAACCGCAGTTCAATGTGTTCACTCTTTCGAAATCGCCTTTAATTAAATGTTTTTCACGTGTGTCATCCTGATGGCTTTTACTGTACTCGAATTCCGTGAATGGGAAAGCGCCTGGACAGGGGGTGTGGCTAAGGTGTGTGTATAGGGGGGGAATACTGTAAAACAGCTAGCACATGATCAGCCATATTCCTACCTCCAACTCTAACATCGAGAAGAAGGGAGCGGCTCCCGGGGGCCCCCACTCGCCTCTCCCGCCCTCCCCAATCGCCGCCAGAAGCCGAGTGGCAAGAGGAGGGGGCCCGCTGGGCCAGTGCCCAAGCCAGGGTTGCAGATCCTCTCTGCCCCCCAGTCCTGGGCGGCTCGCGCGAGCCTGCTTCCTCTAGAGTGACAGGGATGATTTATACATTATTAACAACAGTAATTAAAGCCGTAGCTTCCTCCTGTTCTTTGCAAACTCCAGGCGCATTCAAATAAATAATCCCCCATCCCCAAGAAAAAACCCCACATCAGGTGCCGATACCTTTAAGAAAGAAGGAAGAGGATGAGCTTTCCCCAACACTCCACTTTAACTAGAAAAAAAGCAAGGAGGCGGCAATGGAGCCCCCCTAAACAAACACATACACACGCACACACATTCTACAAAATGAAGTGTGTAAATATCACCCGGGGAGGGGGGAACATCGATCGCACTATCCAACCAGCATTCAACTCGCACTGACCATTCCCAGGTTCTTGCAGAAACGCTTGGAGAGGGAAGGATTTCCCAGGTCAGAAATAAGTTTGGGTGCCTTGGCGATCTTTCTTTTTCTGCTTGTTTGCTTTTGCAGACGCTCACTCCGAATGCGCGTGGAGCGCCCACAGGACCGCCGCCCCGGGCGAGTTGACGCGCACACGCCCCCCGCCAGGCTGGGCGTCCGGCTGCGAACCCCGGGTCTGCAAACTTGCGCATCTCCCCTCGCAGCGCCCGCCAGACAACTTGGCGAGCACCTCGCGCGCCCGCACCCTGCTTCCTCCAGCCCAATCTCCAAATCCCAAACCCACCGCCGTGCTCCAGAGAAGGTGCCCACGTCGTCCCCCAAGTCCAGGAGCGCCCCCTCTCCACCCCCGGGGCTGCTCTGGTCACTCACTCCTAACGCCCCCCTCAGCTCTGCGGGGGGCCGAAAACCCACCCCCGTCTCGGGCTGCCGGGGCCGAGACTGTCAAGAGGAGAAAAGGTAAAGGGGGAAGAGGATGATCATAAACAGAATTTTTTTTTCCTTCCTTTCCTTTTTAAAGGACACTGCCGCTTTAAAAGTTTCTTTCCCGGGCCCCCACTCTCCGGTTCTCCGTATTTTGGGGAGCGTATTTAATTTCGGCAACGCGGCTTTCCTCCTCTCTTTGCAGAAAAATCAAAGCCAGGGGGTGAACCCGCCGGCTGTCAACCCTCCTGCCGCCTCCCCCGCCCCCCTCTCCTCCCGCAACCCGAGAACGGGCTGCAAAAGTTTGCAACATTTCTGGGGGGCGGAGGGGGGAGGGGAAGGGGGTGCTCCGAGCTCAGGGCGCCGGCGCAGGCTCGCGCGCGGCCCCCGACCCCGCGCCCCGGGCGCCCGCTCCCGGCCGCCCCCAGCTCCGCGCCGGGGCTCCCGCCGCCCCCTCCTCAGCCCCTCTCGCAGCCTCCTACCTCTGCTGGTGCTGGAATAGCTCTGTCTGCGCACCGGGGCGGGCGGCTCGCTCTTGCGGGCGGATTCCTGGTTCAGCGGGGTCTCCCTGGAGCCGGCGGCCGCGTCCGCGCCGCTGCTGCCCGGCTCGCTGGCGGCGGGGTCGGGGGCTGCCGGAGCTGACTCCATGTTTTTTCCCAATGTAGAGATCGCTGGAGATGGCGAGCTCCGAGACTCCCTCTATCTTCTGTTTTCGGAGCAACTCTATGGTACCAAAAAAAAAAAAAAAAAAAGGAGAAGGAGACCGGGGAGAGCAAGGAGAGAGCAGGCGGCGGCGGCGGGCGGGCGAGCGAGAGCGCAAGGGAGCGCGCGAAGTGTGTCTGGGTGGACGTGTGTGTGCGCCGGAGAGGGGATGGGAGGCGGGTCTGGCCACAGGCAGCGCTAGCGAGAGCTTCTCCAGCCGGTCCCCACACCCACATTCCCCACCCTCCAGACCCCAGACCGAGAGCCACGGACTGGCTGCCAATTTTGGGAGGTGGGGAAAAGAGTGGAGGAGGAGGGGAGAGCCTCACGTGCCCCCCTAGCCCAGGGACGGAAATTAAGATTGGCGACAGTGATTCTGTACCTACTTCTGAGACTCTCGGGAGCAGAACTTGTCCCCATCCGCAGCCAGCCTGGGAAGAAACAAATTCGGTTATCCACGTTGGGGAATCGCAGGTAGCTCCCTGCCAGCCCAGACCAGGACTGAGGAGAAACTAAAAAGGAATTAGACCTGGGCTGACACCCCAAGCAAGGCAGAGGATGGGAGGACGGAGGACGTGGCACTTCTTACTTTGCGATGGGACGTCCAGTGGGTTTCCAGTATTGGTTTGATAGATGTGTCTAAAACACAATGTGTGAGTCTAGAATTGCCATCGATAGCCAATTTTTGGTATGGTTGAAAGAGGTCGCTTTCAGCTCCTTTGCTGTTTCCTCCGAGAAGGATCCAGAAACCACTTGGCAGGGCAATTTCTACTAAAGAAAACTTTGGCTTGTTTGGTCGAGGACTATCTAAGCTGGATGAAATATGCCACACTGCATCTAGTTAATGCATGGCTGCTAATTGTCAATTCCCACTGGTACTATTGCTATAAAATGTACAGTCTCATCCATAAAAGATATACTGGAGAGGCGTTAATAACATCTGGATGATAAAATTCAGGTAATTAACAGCTTTTAATAAGTCACATCATTGTAGGCATCATTCTGCTCTCCCCCCTTCCACTGAAACACGCCCATCACATAGTAGGTGCTTAATGAAACCCAAGGGTAGTGAAGAATTGCATCAGTGTTACTTTGATCCCAAACTCCACTATGAAGGAAAAATACAAATTGGATGAGTGGAAAATATTCAGGTGGTAGTAGCCTGATTTCCCTGCCTCAATACTCAATCCACCATTTCCTCTTGCCTGCCGAGACACTGATGAAATCAGTACATTTTTAACACACACGCCCACCTTCCTTTCAGAAGACTTGCAAATTTTGACAACAAAAAATATTGTTATATACCAGAAGGTGGCATAAATATGAGTATTTAGGGGGTGGGGAGGGAATTGGGGAACATTTTGCTTTTGCTAACTTCCTGGTTTGGAAAAATGCTTTTGAAAAATAAGAGGAAAAAAACCTAGTTAGATAATAGCTTAAGAGGAACCTCCATATGCCAAACTTCACACATGGTTTGTGTTACTGTTACTGATCTTGGTCTGATTTCAAATACACAATGCTATTTGCCATGGTCTGTGTGTTAATCAGCAAAACCTGTGGTCCACTCTTCGGAGTGATGCAAATGAGATGTGAACAGTTCTGATACCTTAATCCAGTCTCTGCAAGGATCCCTGGCTTTTGCCTGTCTGTTGGCGCCTACAAACAATGCCATGATTGTCTCCTCCCTCCCAAATCAGATGTGTCGGTTTCCCCATACATCAAAGCACAGATTTCCAGAGCAGCCTTCACACCATTTACAATGGGTCAGCCTGTTAATAACGTTCTTGATGCAATTGACCTAGCTTGTCACACTTGACTTTTCTAAGTAAACAAATATATCAAAGTGCACATTTTAATAAACAAGTTCCTCTGGGACAGTAAGTGTGTCAAAATACATCCACTGCTCCATATTTATTTTAGAATATTTGGGAGAAAAGAAACTTTTCATATTAAATTTCACCAATGATTCTATTTGGGATCCAAGCAGCTTAAAAAATATCTCTGGTTCATTTTACGTACCAATAGCAACTTATTAATATTTTGGGTGAGAGCTATTCCCCTGGGCCTTTATGGGTTCCTTTGCTGTTTTCCTTTGACTAAACTGGTATTTGTTTACCCAGGAAAGACCATCCTGAAAATGGCCCCAGTGACCTTAGTTAAGAGAAACTCCATATTCCCCTGAGGGTACCAAAAAGCCATTTCTCTTGCCTTCCTAAAACAATTACTGCTTCTGCAATTTAAAACAATTGGGAACTCACATGCTTTCCCTAAGGGAAAAATAAAAGTGAGTTAGATACATTCCTTGACTGTCAATCATTGTTACTAAAGTGTAAATTACCTCGACTGGGGAAGCATTTGAAACCTGAGAAGTACAGTGATTAGGTTTATATTTCTTTCCTTCCCTCATGTCCCTTCCCTGATTACTAATTATAAGGCTTTCCAATTTTCCAAATATTTGGAAGGATGGGAGCCTTCCTTAGACTCTGTTCATTGTGAAAGGCAATAGTGTTTGCTTAAAAATGGTTATTTTACTTCGCAGTACTGAGTTCTGAGACAGACAATGGCTTAGAAAAACCTATGCTTTGTAGAAGAGAGAAGCCTAAAAACCATTTTCTGTAGACTCCTCTAGCCCTCCCCAAACCCACCAGAACTCCCCTACCTCCTCTTCAATCACAGGCTCCCCTCTTGATGGTGACTCCAGTTTTTTCTTATTCCAAGGTCATTACTGGGAAGCTCAGAGTTGGCTTTGACTCCCCTCTCTCACTCCTGCACCTTGCTCTCCACAGCCGGCCAGACTCGCCAGTTGCTTTCAATTCTACAGCTGTGACATCTGCCCCTCCTTTCTGCAGCTAACACTCCAATTCCAGACATTACTGCTGTCTAAACCATAACCTTCCAAATAACTGGCCTTTGGTCTTATAACCATTCTAATCCATCCCAGAAAGCATTGCCAAGTTCATTATCCTGAACTACAGTTCTCATTTCCCACCATGTCACTCCCCTGCTTACAAGACTTAAATGGCTCCCTATCGCCTATCCAATTAACTACTAACTAGTCAACAAGGTATTCAAGGCTCTACCTTACTTAGCCCTGCACTCCTGCACCAGGGATGGTAAATTGATCTCATCTCATGAAGGAACTCCTGAGGCTGTTTGGAAAGGTGTGGGCTGTGATTGATGAATGCTGTCTCCCATGGGTGGAAGATTGGGAGCGGGACACTGGCGCCAGGAGTTTGCTAAACGGCCTGACATCCTTACATAATTCTTGCAATCCATGTGTAATCCTCAGACCAGGCCACGTGCTGCTCTCTACTCCTCTTCCTGCTTGGAGTGCAGGATACAGGCACAGTTGCCTCTGCCTCTTCTGAAAGGCCCTTTCTGCCTTCTCTGTTAATTGAATCCCTACCTTTCTTTAGAGGTCCATTCTAAAAGGCAGCTCCTCTGTACAACCACCCCGGTTTACCCCAAACCAAATATTTGAACAGTCTTAGTACTGTGCACCCCTCTTAAGGCATCTGGTCTGCCTTGTGCTGTGGTTGGTTGAACATTTGCCTTACCCTCCCTGGTGGAAGATCCATTCCTAGAAAACAGGGGCTTTGCCCTTGCACACAGTAGGAACTTATTAGAGTTAGTGGAGTTGAGGAATGGAATTGATGATCTAAGCATAAGGTAGCATGTCCACACAGTGATTCCATTACACAACAAGAATGAAAACCAAAGTGTTTCAATCACTTGAAATAAGCTTTTCCTTCCTGGGTAAAAGATTAGTTGACACGTATGGGCTGTTAAAATTTATATATGCAAAAAAATGTTGACAGTTATTTTCTTTGCATTTCTTGGAGAGGGAGAGAGGGAAAATTATGGAAATATATAATAGAATTTCCTTGGGAGAGGGGAGCTTTCTACAACATACCTAAGAACAAAGAAGACAGATAATTAAAACCAAGTGCCCAGGCAAGAAGTTTCTTTTCTTTCAAAAAAGCATCAAGAAACTGCAGCTGGACAATATGCTGAAAATAGAAGAAACTCAAATGAACATGCAGCACCGCTCTTGGGCATCGGAGGGGCTCTCCATCCTGCTGCAAGGTTTATAGGTTTATGGTCAGAGCAGCCCCAACCAGAGAAGTCCAGGTTAAGAACAGCACTTTGTTCAAATCAGAGGAGGACCGGTGTAAATCTGAAGTCCTCATGGGTGGAATAGGAGATCCAGGCTTGCCAGATGCTTCAAAATAAAAAGGAAGATGAAGGCATGCAATGTCCACTCTGGATGATCCACTCCACCCCTCTTCCTATTTTGTAGAAGAGGAAACTAAAGTGACTTGCTCAAGACACCCAATTAATCCATGGCAGGATGTGGAATCTTCCTATTACCTGAATTCAAGATCCAACTCTGCCACGTACTAGCAGTGTGGTCAAGGATGAGTCACTAACCATTTCTATGCCTATGTTTCCTCATCTATAGATGAGGGTAATTAGGAGGGTTAGATAAGATGAGCCTTCTAAAATGCTTGCCACTCAAAATTTTGCTATTATTGTTATGCATCTTTAATAAAATACTGTATAAAACTTACTGTCCAATGCAGTAACCACTAGCTGCATGTGGCTATTGACTACTTGAAATGTGGCTAATCCAAACTGAAATACGTGATAAATGTTAAAAATCCACATTAGATTTTGAAGACAGTACAAAAAAATGTAGAGTGTCTCAATAATTTTATATTGAGTGCATGTTGAAATGACAATAGGTTGGATATATTGGGTTAAATAAAATATTTAAATAATTTCATCTATTTTAACTTCTAAAGATCTGGCTACTGAAAATATAAAATTACTGTGTACTTTACATTATACATCTATTGGTCAGGGCTGGTATGGAATGTATCTGCTACATAGTAGGTATTCTAATGATTTAACTAGAGTAACTGCTAGGGTTCAGCTGCGGGGCACCACTGGGTCAAGAGTTAACATCCATCTTGTCATTTTACAAAATCTTAATCGCGTGCCTACTTTTTGCAGGGCATTAAGCTGGGTGCTAAGGAAAAGAGAAGCAAAACTATTGTGTTTTACAGAGAAAGTAAGATGTGCTCACCAAAACTAAGTGGCATTCAGTGATGAGGCTTCAGCTGCCCTAGAGACCACCACAAAAGGAACTAAGAATCTCCCTCAGGGAATGGAGCAGGAAGGGCTCTGCCCTGGGAAGCTAATGTTCCCTTCGTTCACTTCTGGACCTGAGGCCGTGGACTTTGATAAGAAAAAAGGCATTTGACAACATGCAATTGCCAGGGAACCTAAGAACAGGTGTCCTGCAGTCCAGTGTTTCCAACCTGAAACACCTAAGCTCACCTCACCTGGGTGAGGTGAGGTGATGTATTGGGTCAGTGTTTGTTAAAGAACCATCACAATGAGCCCACTGGTATTGGGCTCATTAACGTCTTTGGCTGACTTTGGAATACACAAGGGGAAAGAAGGCTAGACTGTAAGCTCCTTGAAGACAGGGAGTGTGTCTCACTTCTTCACCTATGCATCCTCAGTGCTGAGCTCTGTGTCTAACACATTGATAAATGCAGGTATGGTTTAAAAATAAAGGAAGCTGTGAATACATCAACAAATAAAGGAGTGCAATTTATTGAATACCTATTAGATTCTAGATACTCTCTCATGTCTCATAGTTATTCTATAGATTAGGCTCCTCCACTTTGCCATGAAGCATTCACTTAACTTCTCTAAAGATCCATCTTTCCATTTTTAAAATGGGTTTGATCACCTTTTTTTTCAACCACTTACAGCAGAGTTGGTGAGGGTCTGATAATATAGATGAAAGTGACTTGGGAATTCTTAGAGGAGTCTCTCCAATAGAACCATATTTGTGTTATCCAGTATGATTGCCACTAGCCATATGTGGCTAGTGAACACTTGAGATAAGGTTGATGTGACTGAATTTTTTCCTTTTAAATAGACTCTATTTTTTTAGAGCAGTTTTAGGTTCAGCAAAATTAAGCAAGAAGTGCACAGATTTCCATATGCCTCCTGCCTCCACACGCTCACTGTCTCCCCCATAATAACATCCCCCACTAGAGTGGTACATTTGTTACAGTCAATGAACCTACACTGACACATCATTATCACCCAAAGTCCATAGTTTACATTAGGGTTCACTCTTGGTGTTGTACATTCTATGGGTTTTAACAAATGTATAATGATATGTATCCACCATTATAGTATTGTACAGAGTAGTTTCACTGCCCTAAAAATCCTGTGCTCCACCTATTCATCCCTCTCTCCTCCCAACCCCTAGCCACCACTGATCTTTTTACTGTCTCCATAGTTTCGCCTTTTCAAGAATGTCACGCAGTATGTAGCCTTTTCAGATGGGCTTCTTTCACTTAGTAATATGCATTTAAGTTTCCTCCATGTCATTTCATGGCTTAATAGCTGATTTCTTTTTAGCACCGAATAATATTCCATGTCTGGATATACCACAGTTTATTTATCCATTCACCAACTGAAGGACATCTTGGTTGCTTCCAGGTTATGGCAATTATAAAGCTGCTATAAACATCCATGTGCAGGTTTTTGTTTGGACATAAGCTTTCAGTTCCTTTGGGTAAATACCAAGGAGCCCAGGTGCTGGGTCATATGGTAAGAGTACGTTGAATCTTGTAAGAAACTACCAGACTGTCTCCCAAAGTTCTGTTATCATTTTGCATTCCCACCAGCAATGAATAGGAGTTCCTGTTTCTCTACATCCTCTGCAGCATTTGGTGTTCTTGTTGTTCTGAAGTTTGGCCATTCTAAGAGGCTTGTAGTGGTATCTCGTTGTTTTAATTTACATTTCCCTAATGACATATGATGTGGAGCATCTTTTCATATGCTTATTTGCCATCTGTGTACCTTCTTTGGTGAGGTATCTTTTCAGAACTTTTGCCCATTTTTAAGTGGGCTGTTTGTTTTCTTATTATTGATTTTTAAGCTATTTGTTTAGTTTAGATACCATTCTTTTATCAGATATGTCTTTTGGAAATATTTTCTCCTGGTCTATGGCTTGTCTTCTCACTCTCCTGACACTGTCTTTCACAGAGCAGAAATGATTAATTTTAATGAAATCCAGCTTATCAACTCTTTCTTTCAAGGATCATGCCTGTGACGTTGTATCTAAAAAGTCATCACTGTGTCCAAGGTCATCTAGATTTTCTCCTATGTTACCTTCTAAGAGTTTTATAGTTTTGTGTTATGCATTTAGGAATATGATTCATTTTGAGTTAATATTTATGAAAAGTTGTAAGGTCTGTGTCTAGGTTCATTTTTTTGCATGTAAATGTCCAATTGTTCCAGCACCATTTATTAAAAAGACTACATTTTCTCCATTGTATCGTCTTTGCTCCTTTGTTAAAGATCAGTTGACTGTATTCATGTGGGTCTATTTCTGGGCTCTCTATTATGTTCCATTGGTCTGTTTGTCTGTTCTTTCACCAATACCACACTGTCCTGATTACTGTAGCTTGGAAGTGGATTTTTAATTTTATTTAATGTCAATTAACTTAAATAGCCACACGTAGCTAGTGGTCATTGTAATGGATGGTGCAGGCTTTTTATTTCAAGTTTTAGTCTTTTGAACTTCTGTGCCACCTTCACATAGATATTCACTAATAGGTTTTAGATTCTATAAATTTTTATTTTGCGCCCGCTATGGAAAGATGCTATAAGGGATTCTAAGATGAATCAGGTAGATTGTACATCTTCTATGAGGGGCTAAGACAAGTCCGTCAGCGACTGTACTCTAAGCTATGTAGTATTAAATGCCATGGGACAGGTTCAGATAAAGTGCTAGGATTGGAAAGAAAGAGCCAGTGTTCCCTGTTGGAGAAATCAAGGAAGGCGTCCTTGAAAAGGGAGCTTTTCATGAGTTGTTTTTGCTGGAGTCAGGACTAAAGATACACATTTAGGAAGTGGTTGTGGGAATAGATGAGCTTTTTGCAAAGAGAATTGAGGCTGCTGATTCCATTTCTGTTCTCCAGGTGGACCAACTCTTAATGTTATACACAGGCATTTTTCCATTGAGGAAATATGTAAGAATCTTCCCTGTGCAAGGCAATGTCCCAAAGAGAATTCATCTCAAACATATATACTTTGTACTCCAGTCAGTGGTTCTCAAAGGGTGGTCCAAAGACCAGCAACATCAGAGTCACCTGGGAACTTGTTAGAAATACAAATTTTCTAAACTTAAAAGCTTTTGCACAGCAAAGGAAACCATAAACAAAACGAAAAGACAACCCACAAAATGGGAGGAAATACTTGCAAACGATCTGACCAACAAGGGATTAATCTCCAAAATATACAAACAGTTCATGCAGCTCAATACCAAAAAACCAAACAACCCAATCAAAAAATGGGCAGAAGATCTAAATAGACATTTCTCCAACGAGGACATTGAGATGGCCAAAAAGCACATGAAAAGATGTTCAACATCACTAATTATTAGAGAAATGCAAATCAAAACTAAAATGAAGTATCACCTCACACCGTCAGAATGGCCATCATCAAAAAGTCTACAAACAATAAATGCTGGAGAGGGCGTGGAGAAAAAAGAACGCTCCTACACTGTTGGTGGGAATGTAAATTGATACAACCATTATAGAGAACAGTATGGAGGTTCCTTAAAAAACTAAAAATAGAGCTACCTTATGATCCAGCAATCCCACTCCTGGGCATGTATCTGAAGAAAACCATAATTCGAAAAGATACATGCACCTCAATGTTCAGTGCAGCACCATTTACAATAGTCAAGACATGGAAGCAACCTAAATGTCCATCAACAGATGAATGGATAAAGAAGATGTGGTACACATATACAATGGAATATTACTCAGCCATAAAAAAGAATGAAATAATGCCATTTGCAGCAGTATGGATGGACCTAGAGATGATCATACTAAGTGATAAGTCAGACAGAGAAAGACAAATATCATATGATATCACTTATATGTGGAATCTAAAAAAATGATACAAATGAACTTATTTACAAAACAGAAACAGACTCACAGACTTAGAAAACAAACTTATGGTCACCAAAGGGGAAAGGTTGGGGGGAGGGATAAATTAGGAGTTTGGGATTAACATATACACACTACTATGTATAAAAAATAGATAATCGACAAGGACCTATTGTATAGCACAGGGGACTCTACTCAATATTCTGTAATAACCTAAATGGGAAAAGAATCTGAAAAAGAATAGATACATGTATATGTATAACTGAATCACTTTGCTGCACACCTGAAACTAACACAACATTGTAAATCAACTACACTCCAATATAAAATTTTAAAAAAATACAGATTTTTCTGGTCTCACATCAGACTTACTGAGTCAGAAACTCTGGGGGTGGGGTCCAGCAATCTGTGTTGTAACAAGCCATCCTTGTGATTCTGATGCACACTCAGGTTTGAGGACCACTGTCCTAAATTCAAGACTACCTAAATTATAAATGCACATATATGAACAACTATGAATCCTAAGGAGGGCTCTTATTATGAGAGAAAAGATCCATGCCTCTGTGGACTTAACTTGGCCTACATCTCCAGCACAACCACTGACCCCCACACCCGGTCCCTGTAAGGAACCTTACCATAACTAAGTCTATACTGGGCTCATTATTTTGGTGGTAGTTACATAGAGAGGGCATTTTTCCCGTTTTTCCACAAAAACTTGGATAGAGCTTAAATTTTAAAATAAAAAAAAAAAAAAAAAAAGAAGGCAAAAGAAAAAAAACCTGTTAAACTAGCCTGGGGCACTGATGATTCAGAATGCCAGTTCTGCCCTGGTGAAGATAAATGTTTAGATGGAGGACCTGTGTGAAACTGAGTAAGAAATCAGCAGGAAATATTTTCTGCTTAACAGATCAGAAGGGTGACAAAGACGGTAGCACTGTTCCAAAAAGCTACATCATAGTAGATATTATGGGTCAAACTTTCCTTTAGAAATAGTTCTAAGTTGCTCCTCTCTTTCATGCCAAAAGGAATGTAGTTGGCCCCAAAATGTAGTTGGCCATCTCACTAAATAATTTTTTTTAATTTTATATATGTCAGTTACTTTACACAACAATGCTGCATAACAAAGCATCCCCAAACTCAGTGGCTTACAAAAATAAGCACTTCTTTCTCATTCTTATGTCTGTAGGCAGGCTAGGGTTCAGCTGGGCTTGGCTCCTGTTGGCTGACTGGATTTAGGTCTGCTCTGTGCATCTCTCATTGTTCTTGGGACAGTGGTTGACTGAGGCCTGCTTTGTTCATGGCCAAAGGCAAGTGCACAAGAGAGCAAGCCCATCAACCAAGCACAGGTCAAGCCTTTGCATGCATCACATGAGCTAACAGCCCATTGGCCAAAACAAGTCACATGGCCAAATCCAAAGTCAAGGGGTGGGGAAACACCCTCAGCCCACCAAGAGGCCAGGGCAAGGGTATGAATGTGTAGCACTACTTACCACAGGAGAGTGAACAACTGTGGCCAATAATCCAATCATCAGAGATGGCTTATCTGTAGACCAGAGGTTCTCAAGCTTGGTTGCACACTGTAGTCACCTGAGAGTTTTAAAAACTACTGATGCCTGGGTCCCACCCTCAGAGATTCTGGTTTAATTGGTTTGGGGTGCAGCCCAGGCTGGGAGTGGTAAAAGCTCCATGGGTGACTCTAACGAACAGCCGAGTCTGCGAACCACTGGTGTTAAACCAAATGCCATCAATAAAATAAACCAAAAAATTTTGACCACTGCTTTGGGGAGGTCCCTTTCCTATTCATTTTGGGAACTCCTTATCTTTTAAGACCTTTTACAATTAAAGCACATTATTGTGTCAGATGCAATTTCTGTTCCCTCTAGTGAGCAGCCTCAGGTCAAATTCATAAAAAGGTATCATCAGAGATTTTCTTAGGGTTGAATTCTAATGAATTGCTGGTGAGTCTGTTACTTATCTATCGTTAAAGTGAAAACACTGGTGTGGGTGCTAACTGCTAAATGTCTATATTTCTGGAGAACCTGTGTATAAGAGTATAGAATCCTGCTCTTATTAGAAGTTAGGATCTATAGTCTCAAGGCATAGGATGCTTGTGTAGATAATGTATGTATTTATTTTGCTTTTCATATCTTTTCATATTTTCAGTATGTAGGTACACTAAGATTTTTTTTCTTTCTCTCGCTTTCTTCCTTTTTGTGCCTTCTGGCATTCAAAATTCTGTAAATACGTCGAAGTTATAAAAGACCTTATAACTGATCTTATAAAGATCTGTTCTAAGGGAGTTGTTTTCTGCCATACATTTTGGAAAAGGGATACCTGGGGCTAATTAAAATCAGCAGCTTTAATCTGATGTAAACCACGCTTCTTCCCAGCAGGGTTTTCGCCACTTAAGGGTCTCAGTGTATATTTAGTCTTAAAGCTCTCGTGTCATTTATTTCATCACTAATTTTATTTCACAGTTTTCAGTTTGGGATCTTTCTGAACCTCTTTATGACACTGTGAAAATAAAAATATTACATTGTACTCCCCTTTCTGATTTTTTTTTTTTTACAGTAAGAAAGCTAATATTTCAAGGACCAACCTGAGTTTTAGAAAATCCTTCATATCTTTCAGGGATCGTCTAGATATAGTGATCAAGCAAATCATCCTCCCATAATTTCCCAACATGTTGTCTGGCTCATAGACAGGCTCATTTGTTGGAAAAAGAAGAAGATAAATCATCAGTTTACATATTATTTTCCCCCTCAATTGATTGCTGGCTGTCAAGATGCTTGAGATTTTGAATAACCAATCAAATTATTAATTTTTGGATGAAATTCCATAGTGCTGTGGCTAATTGTGGATGCATATGCAGATTTGGGGAGGGGGAGCGCAGTGTAGAACTACAAAAATGTCAGTGTCAAAGGAGAAGAAAAAAAAGATACATCCGCCCTGCAGATGAGTCACTGGGAACATATTGGATACATTTATCAGAGTAGGAAGCACTAAAGAGTCAATAACATTTCAGTTTGACACTTGCTTCACATCTAAAAGTTAGATCCGCAAATATTTTCTTCCTGGGGACATGTTGTCAAAACAAAGAAAATAAAGCCTTGTGTCTACACAGCTGTTACCCTTCGCACTTATTCCATGATGATATGACCAAAAAGGATACATCATCATGCACTAAGCACTGTGTCACTGCAGGAGGCTGAAGGCAGGAGTCACAGAACAGCTGCCAAAAGGCTGTGTGGCTTTGGAGAAGTTGCTCAACATCTCTGGGTTTCAGTTTTCTCATCTGATGGAACCAGATGATTTCCAAGGCCCCTCTGCAATTCCATTTAATTGCCAAAAGAATTCTTGGCACTACAAAAGACACAGTGTTGGAGGGAGCTGTGTTACAAGAGATGGAATAAAGCAGATGTTCAATATGGAAGATGTTACGGATGGAATGTTCTGGTGCTGAGGAAGTTCATCAAATGGAGAAATAACACTGTGGACCCAGAGAACAGGAAGGTTTCTTAAGTGTCAGCAAGGAAACTAGAGAGGTCAGTGTGGACTTGGCCAAAGTCACTCACAGAGCTGATGGCCGAGTGAAAGGAGGATCCAGGACCCCCATCTCCCCACTTACCCCCCCTCCCCCTCTGCCCCAGGCTGCTTCATGGGCCCAAGTTTAGCAAACCAAACTTTACTGGCAGCTGTCCTCATTTGGCTGACAGAAAGGTCACTTGAGAGCACCATTTGTTTTATTGTGAGCAGTGAGATCTTTGAGGACAGACAGAGCCTTTAAGATAGGAGACAACATGATCCCCATGAGTGTGGCCCCAAATGGGGTCAATATTTTACGTTCATTGTCAACCACACCTTAACCATATGACTCTACGAGGTCACCAGTTGGCCTCAGCCTTAACCAAACGATCAGGCTGGATTCGAGTTACTTTGGGCTTGGCCCATTTGGGCAAATAGTTCCACTCTTCAATTTTGGGGGTGCCCCAGAGAAGATATAGTTACGACTTGGAATCTTTACCTGCATGCTTACTGGGTTGTGGCTTCAGGGAAAAGTCAACATGTTTTGAACCATACAAGGAGTGTTACTTATGTTATCACAGTGCTAGGAACCGCGTGATGGATTCCCTGCTTTACAAAGAAACTTAGCCCAGATTCTTAGGGAGTTTGACCAGAGCTCCATAATTAATATTCAGTGAATATAGGCTCTCAATCTAGGTCTGTTTAATTGCAGTGCCCATGTTCTTTCTATGACAACATTTTCTTTCTAATGCAAACAATAATAAAATGAAAAACAAAACTAAAGCTTAAATCTCAAGCTAGGGAAATGAAGAAGAAAAGGGGGCAGATGGATGGATCCGTGGAAATAAACAAGAATTAAGAAACCTGGGTCCAAATTCCAGGTCTTTCTTCTTGATCATTGTCTCATCCTCCTCATCAGCAGATATTAGATATTATTATACTACTAACAGCTACTGAGCACTCAGCCTTCAAGTTCTTTAAACATATTTCCTGCACTTTACACATATTTCCCAGACAATGACACAATAAACAGCTAAAGCTATCGTTCCCCTGTTATATTTGAGGAAACTGAAGCACAGAGAGAAGATAAGTAACACGACCAAGATCATACAACTCATGGATGGCAGATCTGAGGGTGACAACCCTGCCCCTCTTCTGCCCCCCTTCCCAACTTCAGACGACACCAGACCTGCCCTTCACTGCCCAATGCAGGCTCTAGAACTGTTCAGATTTCCTGGACAAATCACTTTCCTCTCCTCTCCCCAGACATCCGCTTCCTCATCAATCAAACAAGGAGGCTAGACTAGATGAGTTGTAGGGTCCTTTCCAAATCTAACATCTGCTGATTCTATATAAGACAGGAAGACTTAAAAAAAAAACCACATGATTACAGAGAAACAAGAGTAAGAAGGGAAAGGAGGGGGAAAAGAAGAAGGAGAAGGAGGGAGAGCAGGAAGGGGAGGGGAAGGAGGAGGAGGAGGAGGGGGAGGAAGAGGGTAGACCAGGGGAGTGGTGGCAGCCTCCCTCCCACCGGTCCTTTCCCCAGAGGAGTCCTCCACACTTTGGTCAGCAGAATCCTCTCAAAGCAAAGGGCCCTGGTTTTTGAAGGCGCTGAGAGGCATTTGAGAGCCAGAAGTTCAAACCCTGTGTTCTGGAGACAGAGAAAACAGGCTTCAGTTTGGGTTTGGCTCCAACCAGCTCTGTTTCCTCAGGTGAGTCACTGCTTCTCCTGGACCTCAGTTTCCTTATTTCTAAAATGATGGTCTCAGTAACCACAAATTCCCCTTTTGCTCTTATGGGCAGTGATTCTATCAAAAGAATAAGCCTCCCTCCTCTCCGGTGCTTCCTCCACTGAACTCTGACATTTTTTACAGTGAGAGCTTGTCTGGGTTTAAACATGTAAGACTACCATTAAACTGACTTTTATAGAGCGGGAGTACCTTAAATGTATACATATATGCCATCCACCCCTCAATAGTCACTCATTTGTTTATTTGGTCATTCCCTCCATTGACAAACATTTTTTAGGGCATTGTAAAAGTAATATTAGTTACCATTTATTGTGGGCCTGGCATTTTGCTAGGTACTGGAGATAAAGATATGATAGTCTAGAATTTCAGCTCAAGAAACTAGCTGATGGGGTGGGTGGTGGGAGTGGTGTGGAATGCAGTATGAGGTATGTGTGTGAATTACTGTATTAATTTTGCCCCATCTATCAGAACCATCATCCATCAGGATCCATCCTTCAGCAAGTTATGTTATGGAGAGAGCAGAGGTTTAAAACCTCTGAACATGAGTTCAGATGGCTAGCTCTGTTACCCTTGGCCAGTCTTTCTCCATGTGGGACTTTATTGGGTTGTGGAAAACTCACTCAAAATGTCTTAAGAATAAAAATGTGTCATAATACAAGAGGTCCTATGATAGGATGGTCCTGGGGTTGGCTAATTCTGCCTTCAGTGATATCGACAAGGGCTTTTCCATCTCCCTACTTTGCATTCTCTGAATGTCGGCTTGGGCCTCATGCTACCTCCCTCTTGGTGACAGTATGACTGCTGCTGCACCAGGTATCGTGTCCAGCAGGAGAAGAGGGCCATCTCGTCCTTGTGCTTTTTTTTAAAGAGAGAAAACAAGCCCCAGGAACTCCTCAATATATCTTCATTCATGCCTGTTGGCTAGACTGAGTCACAAACCCACTCCTAAACCAACCACTGAAAAAGGGATTGGGAGTACCAGAATTGGCTTAGGCTAACTGAGATTCATTCTAAATTGTTGAAAGGTCACCTTCCCTGAGGGATGGATACCCAAGCACAAATGCAGTCCTCTTAGTGAGCCAGCCATTTCTGCTACAGAACCTTCCATTCCTCAGCTGGAAATAGGAAAAATAACCATTGCTCCTTTGCAGGACTGTTACCAGTATTAAAAGCATGTAGCAATATTTTCTATAGTTTAAGCACTCTGCAGATATAAGATACTAGCATTCCTGTAATATAAAGCAGAGGCTCTCAAACTGAGTGAGGGTCAGAGTCCCCTGGAGGGCTTGTTAAAAAGACTGCTGGGCTCTAGAGTTTCTGATTCAGTAAGTCTGGGTGGGGTCTGAGAATTCATCTATTTAACAAGTTCCCAGGTGATGCTGCTGATGTTGGTCCCAGACCACACTTCGAGAATCATAGCTCTAGACTATGAGCGTCTTGAGTGTAAGAAACAGGTTCTTGTTATATTTATATCTCTAGTACTTCTGTGCCTGGCACATACAGTAGATGGTAAGTAAGTATAATAAGTAATATTTATTCTGTGCTCAGCACTATTAAACCTTTCAGAAACACTGATTCATTTAATCCTTACTGTAACACCATGAAGGAGGCACTTTTATTACCCCTAATTTACAGATGGGTAAAGTGAGTCATAGAGGCAGGAGGCCAATAAGTAGTGGAGTCTAAATTTAAACCCAGATCCATCTAAATCAGAAACTGTGCGATTAACTAAGACTTTATCCTGAATATACTAAGCAGTTGGTAATTGTTTGTTGAATGAATGTATATATGAATTCAATATCCTCAAAGAAGGAAAAATAACAGGGTTATATGTTTATGAGGCAAGAGAGAGAAGGTAGGACAAAAGCATGGACATCTTCCTCGGACTGTGGTCCAGGAAAAACCCTTGAAATTTGGGATCCTGGGCAACACCGCAGGTCCCTCAGGGAGGGATGATCCCCAGGGAAGAGGTGTCTCTAACCAAAGGGAAATGGCACATACTCAGGAGCTGAGTCCCCTCCTTCACTAATTCACCTTGGCTTATCTTCCACTGACACAGCAGCCCAGCGTGAGAGTGTGATGGGAATAGAAGAGCAGCTAGGGGGCCTTGCTCTTCCCATTTTCCACCCTAGGCTGTCCATGCATTGCAGGGAGAATTCTGAGAGTGCATCTCTGGATGCGAAGGAAGCCCTGTTATAGATGTGCACTCACTCCCCAAGTCACCAGGGTACCGTGTGGTAAATTGCTGCTGCAAAGCACTGAATGGAACCCTAGTGGCCTCACAGACTGACTGTATCCCTAAAAGTGTTTAATTTAACTCGGGGGGGAATTCACACCCTGGGAAAAATCTGGTTAAATGTATAAATGAATCTTCTAACCAGCCAAGATAGAAGATATGAAATCATAAAGCCAGAAGGCACTCCTCAAGAGCAGCAGTTTCACCCATCCTCCCGGCACACTCTCACCACCCAGTCTCAGGCAAGGTTGACATCTCTGTTGATTTCAAAAGAGAATCAGGACGGAGATTCCAGAACATTATTCCACCCATTGACCTTCAGAATATTTCTGTTCATCTAACTTAAACCCCTTCAGCTTGGGCTCATTTCAACCTTCCCAGCCTCCTGTGGAGATGGAGGACACTCGATCGCCAGCACCCGCCGAATCGGAACTTTCTGCAGCGTGATGACGGTCATTAAACTTCCAGGAGGTCTAAAGCTTTTGGGGTTAAGCCTCAGCTCAATGACTCTCCTTCTAATTCCTCAATGCAAGATAAAAATGCCAAGAATCACTCCATTGGAGACTTTCAAGAGTGCCACAGTCAGGATAGACTGTTATATGGTGGATGCAATCAACCGCCCAGTCTTAATAGCTTCTAACGACCAACGATTGTGTCTTGCTCACGCTAATGTTCACTGCAGGTCAGAGGTGGGGATCTGCTCTTCGTAGTCCTATCTCAAATACTGCTGGTTACTGGACCAGTGGGAAATCACATGAGGGCTCCTCAAGCTTTCACCCGGAGGTAACATTTGGCACCCTGTCCACACTACATGGTCCAAAGCAAGTCACACAGGCTCGCCTTACTCAAGGCGGCAGGGAAGGGAAATCCCAACACGTTCCCAGAAGGGAGCCTGGGAAATATTTGGTGAATCAGCTAATGATGACCAGACCATAGGGGACATTCCTGTGTGGGAACTTCCTTGAAAGCTATTTTTCATCACGTATCTGGAAGTACCTGGAGAAAAGTTCAGCCAAGTTGTAAGTATGTGTATGCCACAGGAAGATGAATCCACAGTTCTCTACATTTGATGGGATGTGCACTTCTGGGGGAACTATGTCCATTCCCACAAATGAACATTCCTACTTCCTACAGCGGTAATCCATTCAAGGGCTGACAGAGAGGGAGGGAGATTTAAATCAGATGAGCTAGTGCTTGTTCTGTGTCATCCTGTACTACCTACTGAGAGTACAGAGTGAATACAAACTGTCCCTGGTCTTAAGGAATGTAGAGTCCATGAGGGACATCTTCAAATGAATAAATTAATTCGCTGTAGTACAGTACACCATAATGGCTAAGTGCACAGGCTCCAGAATCAAAAAGACCTGAATTTGCACCCCTGGTTCTATTTATTCAAGTTTCATCTTCAGCGATTGTCCACAATCATAGTAACCTCCCCAAGAAGGCTTGTGAGAACTGAAGTAGGTAATCCATGCAAAACATTTATGACACATAGTAAATGCAGTGCTCAAAATAAACATTTTATTGGAATAAAGATGCAGATCGTTGCAGGAGCACAGAGAGAGCCTCAGTCCTGGCATTAGGGACCACATCCTGAGAAAGCAACACCTATGCTGTGTTTTGAAAGGTGAAAAAGAGTTCGTTAAGAAAAGAAGGAAGGTAAAAACTTTCTTAACAGTAAGGTAACATAACCATGGTCTGGGGCCTAAATCAGAACCAGGACAGAGCTGGGCGCAAACCCTTGTTTTGCCACTTGTTAGCTGTGTGGCCCTGGGTGAGTAGCTTCACCTCTCTAAGCCCCACTTTCCTGACATCTTTCTCCCTGGGCTGTTCTGGGTGTTACATCCCAAGCTGGTACTTGATAAATTGTAGATTAAGTAAAGGAAGATCTGAGCACGTGCAAGAAAATGGAGTGTGAGATGCCAGTATTTTTGTCTACCCTCTGTTTTTACTGATGCCTCAAATCTACAACAGAAAGCTGGAGATGCTCGCTCTCATTATTCCATGAACAGCAGGTGAAAGAAAACAGCAGTTTCATTGGCTGAGGTGGAGGACAAGGGCAAGAATAGAGCTCTGTGTTTGTTTTTAGTTCTAAGTGGTAGCCTCTTTGGTAGCAAAGGAAGGTAATTGACTTACAGGTCCCGCTAAACTTGAGAGCTTTAGTTTGTGCCAGACGAAAATTAAATAATTAGCAAGGAATGTTCACTTCCAACATCCTTGGACAACTGCCTATTTCTCCATAAAGATGGGCCCCCAGGGAATGCAGAAGGATGTAACTACAATTGAATAGGCGCATAAACCTTGCAGAGAGCTGTCACCACAGTGCCAGAGCTTAGTTGGGCTCTATTCTAGATAACTCACCATCCCCCATTCATAGTACGCTCCAAGGGAAAAGGTATCAAAATGGTGGCGAGCACTCCCGGATTTGCCCATTCTTAAGAAATAAAAGTTAGGTCTTCCTTGGTGACGCAGTGGTTAGGAATCTGCCTGCCAATGCAGGGGACACGGGTTTGAGCCCTGCTCGGGGAGGATCCCACGTGCCGTGGAGCGACTAAGCCCGTGTGCCACAACTACTGAGCCTGCGCTCTAGAGCCGCGAGCCACAACTACTGAGCCCGAGTGCCACAACTACTGAAGCCCGCACGCCTAGAGCCCGTGCTCTGCAACAAGAGAAGCCACCCAACGAGAAGCCCGCGCACCGCAACGAAGAGTAGCCCCCGCTCGTCACAACTAGAGAAAAGCCCGCACGCAGCAACAAAGACCCAAGGCAGCCAAAAATAAAAATAAATTTATATTAAAAAAAATTAAAAAATAAAAAATAAAAGTCAAACAAAAGAGGGTCTCCTAAAGAGTTGCCTGTGAAAGATGACTATTAGGAAAATATGGCTGAGAGGATATAATGTTTTCTTTAAAGTTTCAAAGTCATAGGCCCAAATATGAAAGATGAGATGCGAAATGTATATATATCAACCTTCCTGAAATTCTCAGAATCACTACTATCTTGCCTATAAATGGAAATATGTGCCTCCTACAAACATTTGTTGAGCATTTACTATGATCTAGGTCCAGTGTCAAGTCCTGTGACTATAATGCTGAATAACACATAAGCCCTCTCTGTGTTTCTGTATCATTCAGGATGAAGTTCAGCTACATATAACAGAAATCTAATCCAAAACAACAATGTTTTACCCTAGCTAGGAGTTAATTTTGTTTCTTGGGTAAAAAAAGAGAAGGAGCAGGCAGTCCAGGACTAAAATGCCAGCTCAACAAATGCAGGGACCCAGGCTACTTCTGTCTCACTGCTCTGGGCTCTTTAACATGATTCCACAGAGTCCAACATTTTTGCTTTAGCTCCAGCCATCATGCCACATCCTAGCCAGCAATAAAGAAGCAGAGGTAAGAAAGGTCATGCCTCCTACCTTTAAAGACATTTCATAAAAATCAGATACTTCCCAGCTTTCAGGAAGTTAGTAATTATATAGTCATGTTGGCTGGTCAGGTACTTAGCTAAGAATTGGGAGTTCTGTTACTAAGGAGGAAGGCAAGAACTGATTTTGAGGGATAAATAACAGCTTTTGCCACAGGCTTAAAGAGCTTGCTTTCTGTCTTTTCTCCACTGTCTTATTTATAACCAAAGCATCGAAGTAGCACCATTCTCCTCCAAGAGGAAGGAAAAGCCCTGGGCACAAGTATGTTACAGGAAAAATATGTCTTGATTTTTTCCTATCTTTCAGATTATTAAGTCTTACATAAAAAACAGAACAGGAAAATATAAAAATATCAGAGAACTTTTAAGGATGTCCCTCCAGGAGATAATAGTTTAAGCTCTTGAGGAAAAACAAACTTTGATGCTTATCTCATGCTGTAGATATAAAAAGGAATTTCATAAAGATTAAAAATTCAAATATGAAAAATGGAAGTATTCTACAATTAAATTTAGGATGTTACATACTTAATTTAGTAGTGGGGAGGGCCATAAACAGAACATACACACACATACATACAAACACACACATGCCATACCATGCACAGAGATGGCATATTAGGAAACATATTCAAACTATACACATAATAAAACGTAATCACATCCTTAACATAAGAAAAAGATGAATGCTCCAAATTAAAACATGACAAAGGCAATGCACAAAACAATTATAATACAGTCAAAAACAAATAAAAAGATATAAAGGGAGAGAAAAATCACAATGAAAACTATTGGGGTTATTTGGCTCACATTCCACTCAATGAACCTGATTGCACTTGAGACAAGAGATGTTGGCCCTATCTCTCTATACTTCATGGACAATGTAAGGGATCTTCAAGAGTCATTTGGACTGTATCTGATTTTCTGTATTAAGTGCTATCTTAAGAATACAAGCATCATATGAAATGCAACTTCTCTTTACCCAGAGTTGGTGAAGAGTTGGGGAGACAGACTTTCTCACACACAGCTGGTGGGAAATATAAGTTGATAGACACTTTCTGGATGGGAATTTGGCAATGTATGAAGCTCAGCGGCCTGGGAGGTGTTTAAGAACTATAGCTTGTTCAACAAGCAAGGGGAACAGACTGTTAGCAAAGTTGGGTAACAACTTAGTGAAGCAGTTCAAGAAGACAGGCTTGGTAGTTGGCCACGTTTAAACATTCTGGTTATGTGTCTCAATAGAGAAGTAAGTCTATAAACCAGTATTTTTCAGGTGGGTCTTGGGCATCTTGGTGGTCTCTGGTAATCTATCAAATGTTCTCCAGGTCTTTTGTGGTTTCAGAGGAAAAGGTTTTTAAAAATTCTGTTTATATACATTTGAAATATGAGCTTAATTAAGATTTTCTAGAAATTGAGTTATACTCTGAATCACTATATTCTTAAATGTTGGTTATGCACTACTAGAATTATATTAGTTATTCTGTCTTGGCTAATTTCAGGTAATTGGTATAGTTAATATTGGCTAAAACATTTTTTATGTCTCTTGTATGTTATCATTTTTATTTGTGAAATATGCATTTATTACTGTTACTCTATTATTATAGTTCCAATAAATTGAAATGATCACTAATTCAGCAGTCACTGACTGAAGCACACGAGTGGTGATAAAATAACAAACACAATTCAAAATAATGTCTGAAACATGAAGAGTGAACAGCCCCAGTGCAAACAGAAGCTGTGCATCTATGTTCTGGGACAACATGTAGTTACAAGTGTGATGATTTTTCACACACATTCAAAAAAGGAAAAAGATAATAGAAAGAATCATGATGAATCTGAAAATTAGATTTTATTGAGCCAGGCAGCCACTCACTTTCAATTCTGAATGTTTTTTCTGATATGAAATTGTCAAATAGTGGTATGAAACTGCCACATAAAAAATCTGTCTACACACACTGACTTCTCTAGTAAATACATTTAGATTTTCCATAGTAAACACAAAATAATCTTTCCAAAATAAACACAAAATAAACACAGAACTGATGTACATTGTTACTAAAGGCAAAGAAGAATCCAAAATTACAGAAGCATCCTTCAAAGTCACATTCTTTATAGCATAACAAGGAGCAAGTGTCACTCCTGAAAGAAAAGCTTATAAAGTAATCCCCAATATAACAAATATTATACTTAGAAAGAACAAGCTATTGGTAAAATTCCTTTATCAAAGGAAAAAGATGGACATGGCAAAACAACAGTGGCATACAATGTAAAAGAACAATTATTCTCTCACAATTGGAAAAGAAACAGCAATATGTAGCATACAAATCAGGTCCTGACATATTATGGTATACGTATGAGGAAGAAGTGCTTGATAAGCTTTTGTTTGTGAATCATTAAAAAATTCATGTACAGGCGTTTAGGTAATGGCATTTTCTGAACTAAGATTAAACTGGAAAAGGTACATTGTAAAAAATACTGATGGAACACTAGGCATGTATGCAACAAGATGTATTACCACAGACACACAAAAATGTTTTCCCTGAACACCAGTCCACAAACTGATTTATTCAAAAAAGGCAATTGGGAGTAAACAATGCTCCTTTTGACCTTGATTAAATACTGAAGGAAATATTGACCTCTGTGAATATAAGCAAATCAGAGCCACCAAGCACACTTTTTTCAATTTGCTGTGCAGAGAAATGGGCAGTAGGTACAAGAATGTTCTCCTATGCTGATGTATGCTTGCTGTGAAAGGGAAAGGCATGCACCTGAGTTTTTAAAAGCAAGGGTTATACAACCTATCCAATGCCATCTTGAAAAAGAAGAGTAAAGTTAGAACACTTACTCTGACTTGGAAGCTTACAATAAAGCTACAATAATCAAGACAAGGTGGTGCTGGTATAAGGAACAAATTGATCAATGGAACAGATTAGAAAGCCCAGAAATAGACCCACACTTATGTCATCAACTAATTTTTTTTTTCAAAACATGTTTTTGTATTGAGATAAAATTCATGACATAAAATTCATTATTTTAAAGTACACAATTTTAAATTGTGTGGGTTTTTAAAGTAGATTTGCAATGTTGTGCAACAATCACCATTACCTAATTCCAGAGCATTTCCATCGTTCCAAAATAAAACCTGTACCTGTTAGCAGTCACTCCTTGTTCCCTTCTCCCTTATTCCCTGGAAACCACTAATCTAGTTTCTGTCTCTATGGAGTTGCCTATTCTGCATATTTCATATAAATGTAATCCTATGATATGTGGACTTTATAGTGTCTGGCTTCTTTCAATTAGTGTAATATCCTCCAGGTTCATCCACATTGTACAATTAGTGTAATATTCTCCAGGTTCATATTAGTACCTCATTCCTTTTTTATGGCTGATAATATTCCAGTATACAGATATACCACGTTTCATTAATCCTTTCATCCAGTGATAGACATTAGGGTTTTTTCCTATTGTTTGGCCATTATGAATAATAGTGCTATAAACATTTGTTTTAATATGAACATATATTTTCAATTCTCTTGCATATATAACTAAGGAGAGGAACTCTTGCATCATATGGAAACTCGAAGTTTAACTCTCTGAGAAACTACCAAATAGTTTTCCCAGTAGCTATACTATTTTCTATTTCCAGCAGCAGTGTATGAAAGTTCCAGTTTCAACAAATTCTTGCTGATACTTCTTATTTTTCCATTAAAAACATTACTATGATTACAGCCATTCTAGTGGGCATGAAGTGGTATCTCATTATAGCTTTGATATGCATTTCCATAATGGCTAATGATGTTGAGAATATTTTCATGTGCCTATTGGCCATTTGTATACCTCCTTTGAAGAAATGTCCATTCAAATTCTTAGACCATTTTTTAACTGTGTTGTTTCTCTTTTTATTGCTGAGTTGTAAGTATTCTTTTTATATTCTGGATATTAGACCCTTAACAGATACATGATTCGCAAATATTTTCTCCTATCCTGTAGGTTGTCGTTTTTTTCTTGATAGTGACCTTTGATGCACAAAGTTTTAAATTTTGATGAAGTCCAACTTATCCATTTTTATTTTGGTTGTTTGTGCTGTTAGTATCATACCTAAGAAATCATTGCCTAAGTTAATATTATGAAGAGTTACATCCACGTTTTATTTTGAGCGTTTTGTAGTTTTGGTTGTTGATATTTTGAGATAATTTTTACATATTGTGTGAGGTTGGGGTCCAAATTCATTCTTTGCATGTGGATATTCAGTTGCCTGAATACCATTTGTTGAAAAGTATATTTTTTCTTCCACTGTATGATCTTGGCACCCTTGTCAAAAATCAATTGGCCATAGATGTCTGGGTTTATTTTTGGACTCTCACTTCTATTCCTTTGGTCTATAAATCTATCCTTCTAATAGTACACTGTCCTTTTTTTTTTTTTTTTGGCTGCATTGGGTCTTTTTTTGTTGCTGTGCACAGGCTTTCTCTAGTTGCAGTGAGTGGGGGCCACTCTTTGTTGTGGTGTGCGGGCTTCTCATTCCGGTGGCTTCTCTTGTTAGGGAGCACAGGCTCTGGGTGCGCGGGCTTCATTAGTTGTGGCATGCGGGTTCAGTAGTTGCGGCACACAGGCCCTAGAGTGGGCAGGCTTCAGTAGTTGCAGCGTGCGGGCTCAGTAGTTGTGGCTTGTGGGCTCTAGAGCGCAGGCTTGGTAGTTGTGGCACACGGGCTTAGTTGCCCCACGGCATGTGGGATCTTCCGGGATCAGGGATCGAACCTATGTCCCCTGTGTAGGCAGGTAGATTCTTAACCACTGCACCACCAGGGAAGTCCCAGTACACTGTCTTTATTACTGTATCTTTAAAGTAAATTTTTAAATCAGGAAGTGTGAATCCTCCAATGAGTCTGCTAATCTTTTTCAAGATAATTTTGGCTATTTGGTGTTCCTTACATTCCATATGAATTTTAAAATCAGCCCGTCCATTTATGCAAAAAATGCAGTTGGAATTTTGATAGGGTTTGCATTGAATTTGTAGGTCAATTTGAGGAGTATTTCCATCTTAAAAATATTATGCCTTCCAATTCATGAATACAGGATAGTGTTCCTTTTATTTAGGCCTTCTATAACTTCTTTCAGTAATATTTTATAGTCTTCAGTGTAGGGGTTAAACTTATTCCTAAGTAGGTTATTCTTTTTGATGGCATTATAAATTGAATTGTTTCCTCGACTTCATTTTTTAATTGTTTACTGCTAGTATATGGAAACACAACTGATTTTCTACATGGATCTTGTATCCTGTAACTTTGCTTAACTTATTAGTGTTAATATATTTTTTCTGGATTCTTTGTCATTTTCTATATATAAGACCATGCCATCTGCAAATAGGGATTGTTTTTACTTCTTCCTTTCTAATAGGTATGCCTTTTCTATATTTTTCTTGCCTAATTTCCTTGGTTAGAACTTCCGGTATAATTTTGAATAGAAGTGTTAAGAGCTGACATTCTTGACTAGTTTATGGTATTAGAGGGAAATCTTTAAGTCTTTCATTATTTTTTTTTAAATTAATTAATTATTTATTTATTTATGGCTGTGTTGGGTCTTCGTTTCTGTGCGAGAGCTTTCTCTAGTTGCGGCAAGTGGGGGCCACTCTTCATCGCGGTGCGCAGGCCTCTCACTATCGTGGCCTCTCTTGTTGCGGAGCACAGGCTCCAGACGCGCAGGCTCAGCAATTGTGGCTCACGGGCCTAGTCGCTCCGCGGCATGTGGGATCTTCCCAGACCAGGGCTCGAACCCGTGTCCCCTGCATTGGCAGGCAGATTCTCAACCACTGTGCCACCAGGGAAGCCCCAAGTCTTTCATTATTAAATATGATGTTAGCTGTGGGTTTTTCATAGATACCTTTCATTAGGTTGAGGAAGTTCCCTTATATTCCAAGTTTGTTAGTGTTTTTATCTTGAAAGGGAGTTGGATTTTCCCAAATACTTTTTCTGAATCTATTGAGATGATCATTTTTTTCTTTAATTTCTTAATACGTATTACATTGATTCAATTTTGTATGTTGAACCAACCTTGCATTCCTGAGATAAATCCCACATGGTCATGGTGTATAATCCTTTTAATATGCTGCTGAATTCAGTTTGCTGGTATTTTGTTGAGAATTTTTCCATCTATATTCACAGGGGATAATGGTCTTTAGTTTTCCTTTTATATGTTTTGTTTGTCTGCCTTTGGTATTAGGATAGTACTGGCATCATAGAATAAGTTAGGAAGTATTCTCTTCTATTCTATTTTTTAGAAGAGTTTGACAAGGATTGCTGTTAGTTCTTCTTTAAATGTTTGGTTGAATTCACCAGTGAAATCATCTGGTCATAACTTTTCTATGTTGGAAATTTTTTGATTACTAAGTCAATCCTTTTACTTGTTATTGGCCTATTCAGGTTTTCTATTTCTGCTTGAATGAGTTTTGGCAGTTTGTGTATTTCTAGGAATTTGTCCATTACATTTATCTACTTTGTTGCCATATAATTTGTTGACATATAATTATTCATAGTAATTTTTTGAATCCTTTTATTTCTGTAAATTCAGTAGTAAGAGCCCCTCTTTCATTTCTGATTTTAGTAATTTCTTTCTTTCTTGTTCAGCCTATCTAAAGGTTTGCCAATTTTGTTGATCTTATCAAAGAACCAATTTTTGGCTTACTGATTTCCTGAATTGTTTTTCTATTCTCTATTTTGTTTATCTCCACTCTAATATCTATTATTTCATTTCTTTTTCTTGCTTTGGGTTTAGTTTGCTGTTCTTTTCTAGTTCCTTAATGTGGAAAGTCAGATTATTGAATTGAGATTTCTCTTATTTTAATGTAGGCATTTGTAGCTATAAATTTCTGACGGAGCACTGCTTTCAGTGTATCTCATAAGTTTTGAAATGCTATGTTTCTGTTTTGATTTATCTCAAAGCATTTTCTAATTTTTCTTGTAGTTTCTTCCCTCTAACCCATTGGTTATTCAGAACTCTGTTGTTTAATTTCCACATATTTTTGAATACTCCAAATTTCCATTTTAAATTGATTTATAATTTCATTCCATTGTGATCTGAGGATATAGCTTTGTATGATTTCAACATTTTAAAATTTGTTGAGGCTAGTTTTGTGGCCTAACATATGGTCTACTCTGGAAAATGTTCCATGTGCACTGGAGAAAGATGTGTACTTTGCTGTTGTTGAGTAGAGTGTTCTATAGAGGTTCAACTGATTTTTTACAAAAGTAAAGAAGTAATCCAGTAGAAAAAGCAAAGTCTTTTCAATAAATGGTGAAGGAAAAACTGGATGTCCATTCAGAAAAAAAAAAATTAATCTCTACCCTTCCCTTACATAATACACATAAATTAATTCAAGATAGATAATAAGCTTAATGTAAAAGCTAAAACTTTAAAACTTATAGTAGAAAATATAAAATAATATTTTTGTGTGACTTGGGGGTAGGCAAAATTTTCTTAGACAAGTCACAGAACACAATAACCATAAAAGAAAAAACGATATGTTAGACTTCATTGCAATAAAAACTTCTGTTCATCAATTGACACAATTAAGAAAATAAAAAGACAAGACATAGACTAGGATAAAACATTCACAAAAATATATGTGTCTGGCAGAAAATTGGTATTCAGGATGTATAAAGAACTTCCACAAGCCAATAATAAACAAATTCACAAAAATATTTGAACAAATATTCTACATAGGAAGATATACAAATGGTTATGAGCACATGGAAATGTGCTAACATCATCAGGAAAACGCAAATTAAAGCCATAATGAGATACTACCACTATAAACTAGTTAACATGGCTAAAACTAAAAAGACTGACACCACCAAATGTTGGCAAGGCTGTGAAGAGACAGAGACCCTCACGTACTGTTGGTGGCCTGTAAAAAGTGCTTTAATCATTTTGGGAAATGGTCTGGTAGTCTTATCAAAGTAAATATACACTGACCTTAGATCCCAGAAATTCTACTCCTAGGTATTTACCTAAGAAAAACTAAAACATATATCTACAAAAAGATTTATACAAGAATGTTCATAGGTGCTTTATTCATAATATTCTCAAACTGGAAATGGCTCAGATGTCCATCAACAGGAGAATGGTTAAATAAACTGTGATGTATTTGTACAATGTAATAGAGCACAGTAATAGAAAATAATGGACTACGGGTATACCCAATGGCTTGGATGAATCTTTAAAACATTATGCTCAGTGAAAAAGTTCTTAGAAAAAACAGTTCATAGTTTAGACTCTATGATTCCACTTATATGAAGCTCTAGAACAGGCAAAATTAATCTATAGTGAAAAAAACCAGAATGTGATTGTCTCTGGATAGAGGTGGAAACTGTCTAGGAAGAGGCACGAGGAACTTCCTGGAGTAACAGTACTTTTCTACATATCAATAGAGGTTTGTATAACATACGTGCTTAGATTTGTCAAAACTCACAGAACAGTAT
The DNA here is from genome assembly GCF_028564815.1 of Eubalaena glacialis. Taxonomy (NCBI): domain Eukaryota; kingdom Metazoa; phylum Chordata; class Mammalia; order Artiodactyla; family Balaenidae; genus Eubalaena; species Eubalaena glacialis. The sequence continues at coordinate 74,524,992 of NC_083717.1, read as the reverse complement.
ACTGAAGATTTATACATTCATTGTATACAATGAATTTTATTTTTACAAGGAACTATAAAAGAAACTGAACTCCAGTTAATAATGTTCATGCTGTAATTTACTTTGAAATGTATCAGAAATGAGATGAATTAAGGTATGAATAGAAGTATGGATAGAGAGACACATATATGATAAAGCAAATAAGGTAAAATGTTAACCGTAGAATCTAGGTAATATATGAGTGGTCACAGTACAATTCTTTCAACTTTTCTGTATGTCTGAAAAACTTTCATAATAACATATTAAAATGTGTCTAATAAAAGTAAATAAAATAATGATTCTCATAATTCTCATAAAGACCATGTCTATGAATTCAGGTGTTTTATCAGGTGGTATTTCTTAGCAATAATTTAAGCCTTTTGAATAAGATAAACCTATTATTTCAGGTTTTAAAAGATGCTTTTTAATGTCAAGGATAAAAGTTAGGATGTCTTACAAAGACCAGAGTGTGGTGCAAATAACATTACCACCAAGAATTTGACGTTTTCCATCACTTGATTTTCTACACTCATCAGATAATGTGAACCATAAGGACATGCAGACATACTTTCCAAAATCAAATGCAATGAGAGCAAAATTGGGAATCCATTTGCTGCCATCTCTCAAGTTGAAATATTCAACCTTCTGGCTTTCGAATGTGATATGCTAATTGATTTAGCATCTGACTGAATGATGAAAGTAGTTTTCAGTGGGAAATCTCTTCATAATTTCTATGTCCATATTCAATCCAGAGCCATTTGTCAGAATCACCAAAAACTTGCTGCCATTCCTGACAACCTGTGACTGTAAATTTGGATTTTCTAATATAGTGAATAGAAAGAGCAAAAAGAGAAATTGACTGGATACAGAACATGGCCTATGGCTCAAGTTATCTCTCAGATATTAATACAGTCTAGGCCCAGGTTCTCTAGAAAGCAGAGCCTAAGGCAAAAGATAATCTGTTAACACTTCATTGGGAGATACAATTCCAGGGAATTAAGAGTGAGGGAAAGGGGGATTAATTAAGGGAAGGGGAGAGATCAAATACAGGGGAATGCATTACTGAGGTGGCCAAATGCCATAATACAGCTCAGTTGTTCATTCTTAGAGAGGTATCATCCTTGAGGCCATATGAAACATACATGTTTCAGAACAACCCTGGGCAGGGGAAGGTAAAGAGGGATGGAAGTGGGAGAAAGGTTGACAAATTTATCTCCTGGTTCCCTTTTGCCTTTCCTCCTCCAGTGTTTGAGGTCCATTTAAAAGGTGGCAACTCTCCTTTGGCCGAAGTCTCCATGGGTCCACTCCAACAAGTACACAGGTGTGGCGTCCTCTCCTTATCAGTTGACAACATACACAGGGGCTACTTAAGCATGCATTTGGTGGCAGCACCTAGGCTTTATAATCTTGAGAATGGAGTGAACTATGGCTAAAGCAACTTTGGTCAGGAGGTAAGGCAAATAGCCACTGTAAGTGGGATTGGGTAGATCTGGGGAAGTTCATAGTAGGCCTGGTACAGATAAGTTGGTGATAGATTGTAAACAATACACACTTGACATAAAAGGGACTGACCTAAAAATATCATTAATGTTTTAGTTTGAAAATGTTAATATTTTATTATAAAAATTATGATAAATCTTTTAAAAATTAACCTAAAATTAGTTGTCTTTATGTAGACATAAAGAATAGCCTTGGGCTTCCCTGGTGGCGCAGTGGTTGAGAATCTGCCTGCCAATGCAGGGGACACGGGTTCGAGCCCTGGTCTGGGAAGATCCCACATGCCACGAAGCAACTAAGCCCGTGAGCCACAACTACTGAGCCTGCGTGTCTGGAGCCTGTGCTCCGCAACGGGAGAGGCCACGACAGTGAGAGGCCTGTGCACCGCGATGAAGAGTGGCCCCCGCTCGCCGCAACTGGAGAAAGCCCTCACACAGAAACGAAGACCCAACACAGCCAAAAATAAATAAATAAATAAATAAATTAAAAAAAAAAAAAAAAAAGAATAGCCTTTATGTGGACTTAAAGAATAGCCTTTAAGTGGTACTTAGTGGGCAGATATTGGAGAAATTGAGCTCTATACTGAAGTCCTTCATGTTTAGTATGGAAGAATTCATGTCATTTAGTTCATTGTATTGTATCACAAGGTATTTTTTCCATTATTTAGTCATGTGTACTTTATAATTGTTTCAAGAGGAACAAAACCAATAATAGTGACCAAAATTATAAAATAAAGCATGTAACCTTGTAATAATAGAAATACTCCATAATACTACATAATAGAAAACTTAGGGTTCATTAGTTTCACTCACATTTTTATTTTTCCTGTGTGCAATTCAGTGTTCTTTTTGTCTCTCTGATAATTGAAATCTTTGTTTAATTCTGCAAAATTTCAGCTAACATCTCTTCAACACTGCTTTCTGCAGTTCTGTCCTTTGTTTCTTGAACTTCTAATATATATTACAGTTTCTTATTCTATTATCTGTAATTCCTAAATTCTCTTTCATATTTTTTTCTTTTCTTTATCTCTCCATTCTGCAATCTGGATAAATTCCTCAGAATTATCTTTCCAATCATCAATTCTCTTTTCAACTGTGTTGGTCAGTGTGGTGTTTATTCTGTCTTGTGAGTTCTTTTTTTTTTTTTAATTTTTATTTATTTATTTATGGCTGTGTTGGGTCTTCGTTTCTGTGCGAGGGCTTTCTCTAGTTGCGGCAAGTGGGGGCCACTCTTCATCGCGGTGCGCGGGCCTCTCACTATCATGGCCTCTCTTGTTGCGGAGCACAGGCTCCAGACACGCAGGCTCAGTAACTGTGGCACACGGGCCTAGTTGCTCCGCGGCATGTGGGATCTTCCCAGACCAGGGCTCGAACCCGTGTCCCCTGCATTGGCAGGCAGATTCTCAACCACTGCACCACCAGGGAAGCCCTGTCTTGTGAGTTCTTACTTTCCATGGCTATATTTTTCATTTCTAGGATTTCTATTTGGTTGCTTTAATAGTCCTCTGTAACTTCTTTACTATATTTATGATTGTCATTGCTTCCTTAATCTCTTTATAGACCTTAAACATATTTATTTTGAAATTGCTTTCAGAATCCTTTTTTATATGCATTTCCTCAAAGTCAAATTATTTTGGTTGATGAGGTATCTTTTGCACCTCAGTTTTCCACATTAGCTTTGACATTTTGCATGCAAGTTCATTTGTGTGAAAGTTTCGTTATGTTTTTCTCTCTGATCTCAGTCTTCTCTATTGGATTTTTTTTTTTTTTCCTGGTTGCCTTCATAGAGGCCCTCAGTGTAGAGTCCCTCGTTCAGAAACAGGTTTCATATTTGGAACCCCTAAATTCTTGTCCCATGGGACTAGATCTTTAATTACTCAGCCATTCAGCAGACCCACGTAAGAGTTTAAACCTTTTCAACCTCAGTTCACTGAGACAGCCCTACCCTAGAACCTTTTTCACAAAGTGAGTCTAAATATGATCTGTCACCATGAATAGCTGTGTTTGATTCCTTTCTCCTGGAATGAAACCTGGCTGCCTTTTTCTGCTTCTATTCTGGAAGCAGAATAGAAGATCAAGGTTTCAGATGCAACTTGCCTTTAGGTGTTTCTGATCTACATAAATGTTTGTCTACTTTTTCAGTGATAGGGCTTTTAAAATTATTTCAGTGGAAATATATTATTAGGAACTGTTATGCATTTGGAATATGAATGTGCAAGTATGTAGAGAGTTCTGTGATCACACATCTCAACATATTGAGTGAAATTCGAAACTGTGACATAAAGTGGCATCATTCTGATCTGGAACATGTTAGATTATTAGAAATGTGATTTAAGTATTAAATCTTTTAAAGATGTAATACTTTTTAAATATGAAATGAACTTTTAGGATTAAGCCCAGAGGAAGTAATTAGGCATGTGCAAAAAATTTTCCCTCTATGATATTCATCACAGCATTACTTATAAACTAACAAACAAACAAATAAAAAAGAAACAACCTAAGTGATCAACAATAGAAAATTTTAGGAACAATACATGCACATGAGGAATTTTCACATCGTTATTAAAACAGTTTACAAACAGTTCATTTAGTAGGATCCCATGTGTGCATATGTGTACTTACTGAAAGGGAATACAGCCAAACATTGACAGCAGTAATCACAAGAGGGTAAAAATATGAGTGATTTAAATTTTTTTCTTTTTTAACTTGCCTGTGTGCTATTTTTGTTTTTAACTAATTCTAAAGTTTCTCAAGTTGGACACTTTGTTACCTGAGTTTTCATTTTCTTATCTGAAAAATAGTAAAAATAACACTAAATTCTTCATAACATTATTATAGGATTAAATGAGATAATTTATGTTCATCAAGTCTGCATTTCTTTTGTATCTTGGAAAAGTGACTTAGGTTCTTTACAGTTCTGTTTCCTTATATGTAAAATAGGAATAATTATGCTATACTAAAAATCATAGGATGGTCAAACGGATGGAATTCTGTGATTAGTACAGTATCATGGTAGTCAATACTACTGCTATTGCTGCTACTATTACTTTTGCTGTTTTGTTTTTGCTATTGTTTTTAGCCCCTTCAATGCCTCTCCTTAACAGCCTTACTGGTCCTAACTCTCATTTTCTCAGGGATATGCTTGAGCATTGAACTGTTAATTGATGGTAATAACTGAATGTGCCTCTTCTCCTGATAATATATTTATAACAGGAATACTTACTATCATTAATATAAAAAATTAAGAACTTTAACCATTAATACCATTACTTCTTGGCGAAGGGCAGGAGGAGAGAAATTTGGAGCCTATGAACCCTGGGGCAACCCCATCAGATTGTGTGCCCTTCCTGGGCTGAGGAAGGATGCCCAGGATAACATTCTGAGATTTTATGACTTGCACAATGTATTCAAGTACCAAAAGCTGACAAGTCCTTATAAGGCTAGTAAATTAGACATAATAATGAATTATAACTGAATAACGAAAGCAAACAATAACTCTGTTGTATAATACCTCATTACATTATGAAAGAATTTATGTTCAATCATGCCAGGAACTTTTATGTAAAGGAAAACAGGGTTGACTAGTAGGTGTTTCCTATCCTTGGGAATGAATATTTAAGACAGTCTCCATGATGTAACTATGAACCCAGGAGATGTGGAATTGTATCTTTAAAAAGCATACCAGGCTTCCTTGTTGGATCCATAAAAAATAAAAAAAGATATACTTTCAAAAGTGTCATAATGAACAGGTGGGACTTCCAGTTTTGCAGAACAATGGTAAACACCTGATTATAAATCTTTTTTTTCCTCCTTCCCCCCAAAACATAAACTCAAGAGTGTGCAGAACCAGAAGTGTCAGCTTTGAAGAAATGGTGCTTCTGGAGGAGAAGCGGATAAATATAAAGAAGGTGGTATCCCGAGGTAATGATGCAGTGATGAAAAAGAAGGAAATAAGAGAAAAATTAAGGATTCTTAAGAAATGAAGGGAAACTAAATGTGAAATTCTTTCCCTCCTCTGCCCACCAACAAAATCATCATTGAAAGAACCTTCCCCAAAGAAGACAGAGCTGACAGAGAAAGTTGCTCTCTAACTAGGAAATCTATCCATACAAGGGACAGGACTAATAAAAAAGCATACCATATCTACACAAAGTTACTGTAAAAAGTCAAATGATGTGAATAAAACTCTTCTGCTGCTGAAAAATCCCCCCTACCCCAGTGAACCATAAATCTGAAGAAAACTTTAACACAGCATTCTAAATGGAATTAAATATCTTCAATCAAGACTGGGTTGGGGGGGACACCATGAATCAGAAATATAAAAACTAAGAACCCAAATGGACAGAAAAAAGAAGAATTAAACATGAGCTGATGGAACTCAGGAACAAAATGGGTGAAAAAGACAAAATTATATCAGAAATAAAAATGTAATAAAGAGCAGTAAACAGGTAAATAACCAAGAGAATGAAAACAAGATTAAGAAAAAAGTAAAACAGGTTAGAGAGAAAGTGGTTGAAATGGAAGTCAGGCAAAGGAGATTGAGCATAAATATAATTGTGGTCTGAAGAAGAAACCTGAAACAATAAATCAGGTGTAATATTTAATACTAAAATCTAAAAAAAAAGCATTTCATAAATAAAAGAAGACCTGAATCAGGGCTCACTGGGTACTGTGGAAAATGATTTAGATATCTTTAAAATATCCTGGTAAAACGATTAGAAAGAAATCTTTAAAGAAAAAGAAAACTCTTTAAGACCTCCAGGGAAAAAGATAAAATCGAATACAAAGGCAAGAGGATCAGAATGGCATCATATTTCACAAAACTGCCTACAAGGCAAGGCAACAGAGGACCAGCATTTTCAGTAAGCTTGAGGAAGAAAGTGCAAACCAAGGCTATTATATCCAGCTATACTCTCCTTCAACTATCAAGGCCACATGAAAATAGTTTTGAATGTGCTAGAACTCAGAGAATACTGGACATACATTCCATTCCTGTGGATTTAGAGCAGGGGTAAAAGCTATAGCTCACAGGTCAAAAATTTTTTTAAAATAAAGTTTTATTGGGGGACAGCCACACCCATTTGTCTACATATTGTGTATGGTTGCTTTTGTGATACAATGGCAGAGTTGAGTAATTATGATCAAGACCATATAACTTGCAAAGCCTAAAATACTATTTACTCTCTGTCCCTAATTTACAGAAAATGTTTACCGGTCTCTACTTTAGAGGATGCATATCATTCAACCAAAGGATAAATGACAAAACTTTGCAGAAGGACTGATGATGAATATTTCATATATTTAGCTAAAGATCTAAGACTAGAATGAGAGTGGCATTGTGGGTTGAAGAATAATATGTTATCGATGGACCCAGAGAGTGTCATACAGAGTGAAGTAAGTCAGAAAGAGAAAAACAAATACCGCATATTAATGCATATATGTGGAATCTAGAAAAAATGGTATAGATGATCTTATTTGCAAAGCAGAAATAGAGACACAGACATAGAGAACAAATGTGTGGATAACAAGGGGGAATGGGGGGTGGGAGGAATTGGGAGATCGGGATTGACACATATACACTATTGATACTATTTATAAAATAGATAACTAATGAGAACATACTGTATAGCACAGGGAACTCTACTTAAAGCACTGTGGTGACCTAAATGGAAAGGAAATCCAAAAAACAGGGATATAGGTATATGTATAGCTGATTCATTTTGCTGTACAGTAGAAACTAACACAACATTGTAAAGCAACTATACTCTAATAAAAGTTAATTTTAAAAAAGAATAATATCATCAGATGTTCTAATAGAATAGAAAGAATAAAACTAAAAAGTGAGAGAAGGGAAAAAAAAGAGTGAACTTAAAGTAAGATCATCGACTTATATAAGTAATAGATGAGAGTTAAGTAATACTATTATAATTGAGGAAGAGGTTAAGTAAATAAAGAGGGAATTAAGAATACTATAAAAAGTATTAATACGAATGTAGCCATTAAAATAAAAATATAGACTTACTTAAATACTACAATAAAAGTTTTGAAAAAGCAAAGAGGTACCTCAAACAGAGAAAGACACTTAGTAAATACAACACAACACATCCAATAATTAAAAGTAAGATGATATGAAAGCACTGAGACCAAAGATTACATTAATGTAAATAAATATGAATAGACTTTTCTTGCTTATTAAAGAAAAAGGTTTTCAAATTTTCATATAAATTAAAAATCCAAATCTATGCTGCTTAAAAGAGCTTCATATAGTACTTGGCCTTAATAATAAATTCCAAATTCATGGTAGCTAGTGTTAATTACAGTTTATATGATCCTCCAATCTCTTATTTTCAATTCCAAACATCTCTGAAAAGGCTTCTAACTCATCTGGCAGCAATAACTGACCTGATCTCAACTCATTTGATAAAAAAAACCTTGAGCTAAACTGATGAGAGGCTATTTATAGTCTTTATTTCTACTATATAGAGTGAATACTCATACATCTCACTATTGAAATATCAATGGGATTGATTATGGGGTGTTGCTTTCAGACACTACTGGGAGTTTTATATGATATATAGCATACTCACCATATGACCTTTCTAAAATCTGAATGATTCTGAATTCTCAAACATAATTTTCCCAAGGGCTCTCCATAATGGATTGTAGAATGCTTCTTCTTCTACTACTATCATTACTACTAGTTCTGCTAAGAAATCCCACAAATAAGACCAGTCAGAGAAAGAGAGAATAATATATTGCAACATTTATTAATAGGAAAGAATTGGAAACAACTAAAACCTACAATAGGAAAACGATTACATAAAATACAGTCTACCAAACTGATAAAAATTTCTGTAGTTATTTGTGATGATTCTGTAACAACATAGGAAAAATACTTATACTACAATGTTAAGCAGAAAAAAATAGGATATAAAATTCTAAATAGGTCAGAAATTAAAATATACTACTCTTCTTAGTAATGCAAATGATATGGACTAAGGTGGCATACAGAAAAATAAAAACAAGTGATTTGTGGAAATGGTAAGATTTTAGGTAATTCTTTTCCTAATTTAAACAGGAAAATCTGCATGCTATTAACTATTTAGGAATTATCCAGGATGAAACTGAATTTAAGGTTGCCTGAAAATCAAAAGGAGCTTTGTAGTGCTTAAGAATTTAGCAGTTTGAGAACCCTGCACATTTGATTGAGATTTATAATCAAGAATAGAAGGGTCACTTATTTATGCTTTTGTTTCCTTTGCATTTGGTGACAGATCCAAAAATATACTGCTGCAAGTCACAGAGTGTCCTGCTTATGTTTTCTTCTAGGAGTTTTATGGTTTCTAGTCTTACATTTACGTCTTTAATCCATTTTAAGTTTACTTTTGTATACGATGTGAGAAAATGTTCTAATTTCATTCTTTTATGTGTAGCTGTCCAGCACCACTTATTGAAGGGGTTGTCTTTCCCCATTGTATGTTTTTGCCTTCTTTGTCATAGATTAATTGACCTTAAGTGTGTGGGCTTATTTCTGGGCTCCCCATTCTGTTCCATTGATCTAGGTGTCTGTTTTTGTTTTGTTTTGTTTTTGTTTTTGTTTTTTTGCCAGTACCATACTGTTTTGACTATGGTAGTTTTGTAGAATAGTCTGAAGTCAGGTAGCATGATACCTCCAGCTCTGTTCTTCTTTCTCAAGATTGTTGTTGCTATTCAGGGTCTTTTGTATTTCTACAGAAATTTAAAAATTATTTGTTTTAGTTCTGTGAAAAATGCCATTGGTATTTTGATAGGGATTGCACTGAATATGTAGATTGTCTTGTGTAGTATGGTCATTTTAACAATATTAATTCTTCCAATCCATGAACACAGTATATCTTTCCATCTGTTTGTGTCATCTTCAGTTTTGTTCATCAGAGTGATAGTATTCTGAATAGAGGTTTTTTACCTCCCTAGATTTACTCCTAGGTATTTTATTCTTTGTGATGTAATTGGAAACAGGATTATTTACTTAGTTTCTGTTTCTGATAGTTCATTGTTAGTGTATAGCAATGCAACAGATTTCTGTATATTAATTTTGCAGCCAACACCTTTACTGAATTAACTGATGAGCTCTAGTAGTTTTTTGGTGGCATTTTAGGATTTTCTAGGTATATTGTCATGTCATCTGCAAACAGTGACAGTTTCACTTCTTTCTTTCCAATTTGGATTCCCTTTATTTCTTTTTCTTGTCTGATTGCTGTGGCTAGGAATTAAAATACTATGTTGAATAAAAGTGGTGAGAGTGGGCATCGTTGCCTTGTTCCTGATCATAAAGGAAATGCTTTAAGCTTTTCTCTGTTGAGTATGATGTTAGCTCTGGGCTTATCATGTATGGCCTTTATTGTATTGAAGTATGTTCCCTCTATGCCCAGAGTTTTCTATCATAAAGAGATGTAGAATTTTGTCAAAAGCTTTTTCTGCATCCACTGAGATAATCATATGATTTTTATTCTTCAATTTGTTAATGTGGTATATCACACTGATTGATTTGCAGATATTGAACCATCCTTGCATCCCTGGGATAAACCCCATTTGATCATGGTGTAAAATCCTTCTAATGTATTGCTGGATTTGATTTGCTGATTTTTTTTTGAGGATTTTTGCATCTTTGTTCATCAGTGATATTTGCCTATAATTTTCTTTTTTTGTGTGATATCTTTGTCTGGTTTTGGTATCATGGTGTTGCTGGTCTCATAGAATGAGTTTGGAAGCATTCCTTCGTCTGCAATTTTTTGGAATAGCTTGAGACAATAGGTAACTCTCTCTAAATGTTTGGTAGAATTTACCTGTGAAACCATCTGGTCCTGGATTTTTGTTTGTTGGAATTTTTTTTTTCCATTACTGATTCAATTTCGTTACTGGTAACTGGTCATTCACATTTTTTATTTCTTCCTCATTCAGTCTTGGGAGATCATACATTCCTAGGAATTTGGTCATTTCTTCTAGGTTGTCCATTTTATTGGTATATAGTGGCTTATAGTAATTTCTTATGATTCTTTGTATTTCTGTGGTGTCAATTGTAACTTCTTTTTCATTTCTGATTTTATTGATTTGGGCTGTCTCTCTCTTTTTTTGATGAGTCTGGCTGAAGTTTTATCAATTTTGTTTATCTTTTCAAAGAATCGGCTCTTAGTTTCATTGATCTTTTCCATGATTTTATTAAATTTAAATTCTATTGTTTGAATTAAACTTAAAAACTTTTGCACAGCAAAGGAAACCATCAGCAAAATGAAAAGACAACCTACTGAATGGGAGAAAATATTTGCAAATGATATGACCACAAAATATGTAAACAGCACATACAACTCAATATCACAAAAACAAACAGCCTGATTTAAAAATGGGCAGAAGACCTGAAGAGACATTTTCCCAAAGAAGACATACAGATGGCTAACAGGCACATGAAAAGATGCTCAACACTGCTAATCATGAGAGAAAAGCAAGTCAAAACCAAGTGAGATATTACCTCACACCTGCCAGAATGGCTATCATCAAAAAGACCACAAATAACAAATGTTGGTGAGGATGTGGAGAAAAGGAAACCCTTGTACACTGTTGGTGGGAATGCAAATTGGTGCACTCACTGTGAAAAACAGTATGGAGGTTCCTCAAAAAACAAAAAATAGAACTACCACATGATCCAGAAACTCCACTCCTGGGTACGTATCCAAAGAAAATGAAAACACTAATTCAAAAAGATACATGCACCCCTAGGTTTATAGCAGCATTATTTACGATAGCCAATATATGGAAGCAACCTATGTGTCCATCAACAGGTGAATGGATATAGAAGATGTGGTGTACACATACAACAGAATACTACTCATTCATTAAAAAGAATAAAATTCTGCCATTTACAACAACATGGATGGACCTGGAGGGCATAATGCTTAGTGAAATAAGTCAGACAGAGAAAGACAAATACTGTATGTTATTACTTATATGTGGAATCTAAAAAATAAGACAAACTAGTGAATATAACAAAACAGAAACAGACTCACACAAATAGAGAACAAGCTAGTGGTTACCAGTGGGGAGAGGGAAGGGGGAGAGGATTAAGAGGTACAAATTACTACGTATAAAATAAATAAGCTACAAGGATATATTATACAGCACAGGGAATACAGCCAATATTCTATAATAACTTTACATGGAGTATAATCTATAAAAATTTTGAATCACTATGTTGTACACCCGAAACTAATAGAATATTGTTAATCAACTATACTTCAATTTTTAAAAAAGATTAGAAGGGTCAATTCTATGTAAAAATCATTAAAGAAGATTTTTGACAGATCATAACTCTGTCAAAGTCTCTTAGTCTTCCTGATCAATCCAACACTAGCACCATCAGACATGTCGATTCATATAATCACTGTGGTCACCATGCTCCAGGAATAGGCCTGTCCCTAACATTTGCTAGGCCTGCAGCAAGAATACAAATGGAGGCCCACATATAACAAGTCTAAATACTTAAAGGCATCAATGTTTAAAAGACAGTTTAATCAATTATGCTTTGACAAATAATGACGGAACTTAAAAATATGTGAAAATTTATGGTTTTTGTATGACTAAAAATAAGAAAATTATTGAAGATAACTTAGTTTAATAATTGTATATGCCTGAGGGATCTTTTGATGAGTTTTCAAGGCTTAGAAGAGTAATAAGATACTGACAAACACATTTAATAAATTAGGTATCAATTTCATACAATTTATTTTTCTGGCCTTTACACAGAATCATTTATGTGTTATCATCAAGATTTTGATTGAAATTGTGTCCTATGATAGTCATGATCTAAAGGACTACAAAGATAAAATTATATTTGATCTTACAAAATGAAATTGATGTCAAAAGTGGCAAAAGTGGGGCATCCCTGGTGGCGCAGTGGTTGAGAATCTGCCTGCCAATGCAGGGGACATGGGTTCGAGCCCTGGTCTGGGAAGATCCCACATGCCGCGGAGCGACTAGGCCCGTGAGCCACAATTGCTGAGCCTGCGCGTCTGGAGCTTGTGCTCCAAAACAAGAGAGGCCGGGACGGTGAGAGGCCCGCACACCGCAATGAAGAGTGGTCCCTGCTCGCCGCAACTAGAGAAAGCCCTCCACAGAAACGAAGACCCAACACAGCCAAAAATAATAATAAAAAATAAATAAATAAATTTAAAAAAAAATGGCAAAAGTGGCATCCCAAAAATCCTTCCCTAAAGTGGACCTCTGAGTGACAATGCCTGTGGACTGTGGACATCACAACATACACAGGCTGGATATTGTACTACTGCCTTTCCACCCAGGCTGTCTGAGGCCCTCCAGGGCCCAGTGATGTGGGCTGGAGACTTCCCTACTTAGTTTACATCAGCTGTCTTTGAAGTGTTTCTCACCAGCCCAAGAAAAGCAGGAAACCAGTTTAGCATAGGGAAATAAACAGATGGACAGAGTCATTTATTTTGAGGGGAACTCTGTGCTGTTTGAATTAAAGTAATGAGCACTTTACGATGCAGTGAAGCTGTTTTTACATTTCATTTGAGTAATTCAAGATGTAAACAGAGCCCCATGGCAGATGAGCAGTTCCAAACTTCTTCAGCTTCTGAATATTCTAATAAAGGATTGGAGAAGGGAATATCCTCCCTCTCACAGAATTTAATAATAATAGTAATAATAGCAATAGTAATAATATGATGATGCGCTCAACAATAGCATCTTCATATCGAGCATTATGATGTGCAGGTCCCATGCAAGACACTTCTGTATACATTATCTTTAATCCTCATCATGCCTCTGCAAGTTCCTACGTAAAGATGACAAAACTGAGTCCCAGAAATTGAGAAATTTGTTACGGTATCAGAGCTGGTAAATGGTGGAGCTGGGATCTGAACCCACTTCCCTGGGATTATAAAACTCTTACTCTTTCTGCTGCACCATAGACTGAGGAGGTTCTGCTGTCACCCATTCCTCCACTTTATTTATTTATTTTTAATAGATCTTTATTGGCATATAATTGCTTCACAATACTGTGTTAGTTTCTGTTGTACACCAAAGTGAATCAGCCATATGCATACATATGTCCCCATAACCCCTCCCTCTTGAGCGTCCCTCCCATCCTCCCTATCCCACCTCTCTAGGTCATCACAAAGCACCGAGCTGATCTCCCTGTGCTATGCTGCTGCTTCCCACTAGCTAACTATTTTACATTCGGTAGTGTATATATGTCAATGCTACTCTCACTTAGCCCCAGCTACCCCTTCCCACCCCGTGTCCTCAAATCCATTCTCTATGTCTACATCTTTATTCCTGCCCTGCCACTAGGTTCGTCAGTACCATTTTTTTTTTTTTTAGATTCCATATATATGCGTTAGCATACAGAATTTGTTTTTCTCTTTCTGACTTATTTCACTCTGTATGACAGACTCTAGGTCCATCCACCTCACTACAAATAACTCAATTTCGTTTCTTTTATTGCTGAGTAATATTCCATTGTATATATGTGCCACATCTTCTTTATCCATTCATCTGTGAATGGACACTTAGGTTGCTTCCATGTCCTGGGTATTGTAAATAGTGCTGCAATGAACGTTGTGGTACATGACTCTTTTTGAATCATGGTTTTCTCAGGGTATATGCCCAGTAGTGGGATTGCTGGGTCATATGGCAGTTCTATTTTTAGTTTTTTAAGGAACGTCCATACTGTTTTCCATAGTGGTTGTATCAATTTACATTCCCACCAACAGTGCAGGAGGGTTCCCTTTTCACCACACCCTTCCCAGCATTTACTGTTTCTAGATTTTTTGATAATGGCCATTCTGATCAATGTGAGGTGATACCTCATTGTAGTTTTGATTTGCATTTCTCTAATAATTAGTGATGTTGAGCATCTTTTCATGTGCCTCTTGGCCATCTGTATGTCTTCCTTGGTGAAATGTCTATTTAGGTCTCCTGACCATTTTTTAGTTGGATTGTTTGTTTTTTTGATATTGAGCTCCATAAGCTGTTTGTAAATTTTGGAGATTAATCCTTTGTCTGTTGTTTCATTTGCAAATATTTTCTCCCATTCTGAGGGTTGTCTTTTTGTCTTTTTTATGGTTTCCTTTGCTGTGCAAAAGCTTTTAAGTTTAATTAAGTCCTATTTGTTTACTTTTGTTTTTATTTCCATTACTCTAGGAGGTGGATCAAAAATGATCTTGCTGTGGTTTATGTCAAAGAGTGTTTTTCCTATATTTCCCTCTAAGACTTTTAGAGTGTCTGGTCTTACATTTAGGTCTTTAATGCATTTGGAGTTTATTTTTGTGTATGGTGTTAGGTAATGTTCTAATTTCATTCTTTTACATGTAGCTGTCCAGTTTTCCCAGCACCACTTATTGAAGTGGCTATCTTTTCTCCATTGTATGTTCTTGCCTCCTTTGTTGTAAATTAGGTGACCATATGTGCATGGGTTTATCTCTGGGCTTTCTATCCTGTTCCATTGATTTATATTTCTGTTTTTGTGCCAGTACCATACTGTCTTGATTACTGTAGCTTTGTAGTATAGTTTGAAGTCAGGGAGCCTGATTCCTCCAGCTCCATTTTTCTTTCTCAAGATTGCTTTGGCTCTTTGGGGTCTTTTGTGTTTCCATACGAATTGTAAAATTTTTTGTTCTAATTCTGTGAAGAATGCCATTGGTAGTTTGATAGGGATTGCATTGAATCTGTAGATTGCTTTGGGTAGTATAGTCATTTTCACAATATTGATTCTTCCAATCCAAGAACATGGTATATTTCTCCGTTTATGTCATCTTTGATTTCTTTCAGCAGTGCTTTAAAGTTTTCTGAGTACAAGTCTTTCACCTACTTAGGCAGGTTTATTTCTACGTATTTTATTCTTTTTGTTGCAATGGTAAATGGGAGTGCTTCCTTAATTTCTCTTTCTGATTTTTCATTGTTGGCGTATAGGAATGTCAGAGATTTCTGTGCATTAATTTTGTATCCTGCAACCTTACCAAATTCATTGATTTGTTCTAGTAGTTTTCTGGTGGCATCTTTAGGATTTTCTATGTATAGTATCATGTCATCTGCAAACAGTGACAGTTTTACTTCTTTTCCAATTTGGATTCCTTTTATTTCTTTTTCTTCTCTGATTGCCGTGGCTAGGACTTCCAAAACTATGTTGAATAAGAGTAGTCAGAGTGAACATCCTTGTCTTGTTCCTGATCTTAGTGGAAATGCTTTCAGTTTTTCACCATTGAGTATGATGATTGCTGTGAGTTTGTCATATATGGACTTTATTATGTTAAGGTAGGTTCCCTCTATTACCATTTTCTGGAGAGTTTTCATCATAAATGGGTGTTGAATTTTGTCAAAAGCTTTTTCTGCATCTATTGAGATGATCATACAGTTTTTGTTCCTTAATTTGTTAATGTGGTGTATCACATTGATTGATTTGCGTATATTGAAGAATCCTTGCATCCCTGGGATAAATCCCACTTGATCATGGTGTATGATCCTTTTAATGCGCTGTTGGATTCTGTTTGCTAGTATTTTGTTCAGGATTTTTGCATCTATATTCATCAGTGATATTGTTCTATAGTTTTCTTTTTTTATGATATCTTTTCCTGGTTTTGGTATCAGGGTGATGGTGGCTTCGTAGAATGAATTTGGGAGTGTTTCTCCCTCTGCAATTTTTTGGAAGAGTTTGAGAAGGATCAGTGTTAGGTCTTCTCTCAGTGTTTGATAGAATTTGCCTGTGAAGCCATCTGGTCCTGGACTTTTGTTTGTTGGAAGATTTTTAATTATGGTTTCAATTTCATTACTTGTGATAGGTCTGTTTATATTTTCTAATTCTTCCTGGTTCAGTCTTGGAAAATTGTACCTTTCCAAGAGTTTGTCCATTTCTTCTTGTGGTTGTCTATTTTATTGGCATATAGTTGTTTGTAGTTGTCTCATAATCCTTTGTATTTCTTCGATGTCAGTTGTGATTTCTCCTTTTTCATTTCTAATTTTATTGATTTGCGTCCTCTCCCTTTTTTTCTTGATGAGTCTGGCTAAGGGTTTATCAATTTTGTTTATCATCTCAAAGAACCAGCTTTTAGTTTTATTGATCTTTGCTATTGTTTACTTCATTTCTATTTCATTTATTTCTGCTCTGATCTTTATGGTTTCTTTCCTTCTGCTGACTTTGGGTTTTCTTTGTTCTTCTTTCTCTAGTTGTTTTAAGTGTATTTAGATTGTTTATTTGAGATTTTTCTTGTTTCTTGAGGTGAGATTGAACTGCTATAAACTTCCCTCTTAGAACTGCTTTTGCTGCATCCCATAGGTTTTGGGTTGTCATGTTTTCATTGTCATTTGTTTCTATGTATTTTTTTATTTCTTCTTTGATTTATTCAGTGATCTCTTGGTTATTTAGTAGCGTACTGTTTAGCCTCCATGTATTTGTGTGTTTTACAGCTTTTTTCCTGTGACTGATTTCCAATCTCAGTGTTGTGGTCAGAAAAGATGCTTGATACAATTTCAATTTTCTTAAATTTTCCGAGGCTCGATTTGTGACCCAAAATGTGATCTATCCTGGAGAATGTTCCATGTGCACTTGAGAAGAAAGTGTATTCTGCCACTTTTGAATGGAATGTTCTATAAATATCAATTAAATCTATCTGGTCTATTGTGTCATTTAAAGCTTGTGTTTCCTTATTTATTTTCTGTTTGGATGATCTGTCCATTGGTGTAATTGGGGTGTTAAAGTCCCCTACTGTTATTGTGTTGCTGTCGATTTCTCCTTTCATGGTTGTTAGCATTTGCCTTATGTATTGAGGTGCTCCTATGTTGGGTGCATAAACATTTACAATTGTTATATCTTCTTCTTGGATTGATTCTTTGATCATTATGTAGTGTCCCTCTTTATCTCTTGTAACAGTCGTTATTTTAAAGTCTATTTTATCTGATATGAGTATTGCTACTCCAGCTTTCTTTTGATTTTCATTTGCATGGAATATCTTTTTCCATCCCCTCACTTTCAGTCTGTATGTGTCCCTAGCTCTGACGTGGGTCTCTTGTAGACAGCATATATATGGGTCTTGTTTTTGTATCCATTCAGCCAGTCTGTGTCTTTTGGTCAGGGCATTTAATCCATTTACATTCAAGGTTATTATCAAAATGTGTTCCTATTACCATTTTCTTAATTGTTTTGGGTTTGTTTTTGTGGGTCTTTTTCTTCTCTTGTGTTTCCCACCTAGAGAAATTTCTTTAGCATTTGTTGTAAAGCTGGTTTGGTGTTGCTGAATTCTCTGAGCTTTTACTTGTCTGAAAAGCTTTTGATTTCTCCATCAAATCTGAATGAGATGCTTGCTGGGTAGAGTAATCTTGGTTGTAGGTTTTTCTCTTTCATCACTTTAAGTATATCCTGCCACTTCCTTCTGGCCTGCAGAGTTTCTGCTGAAAAATCAGCTGATAACCTTATGGGGATTCCTTTGTATATTATGTTTTGTTTTTCCCTTGCTGCTTTTAATATTTTTTCTTTGAATTTAATTTTTGTTAGTTTGATTAGTATGTGTCTTGGTGTGTTTTTCCCAGGGTTTATCCTGTATGGAACTCTCTGTGCTTCCTGGACTTGGGCGACTATTTCCTTTCTCATGTTAGGGAAGTTTTCGACTATAATCTCTTCAAATATTTTCTCAGACCCTTTCTTTTTCTATTCTTCTTCTGGGACCCCTATAATTAGAATGTTGGTGTGTTTAGTGTTGTTCCAGAGGTCTCTGAGATTGTCTTCTTTTCATTCTTTTTTCATTATTCTGCTCCTCATCAGTTATATCCACCATTTTGTCTTCCAGCTCATTTATTCGTTTTTCTGCCTCCGTTATTCTGTTATTGATTCCTTCTAGAGTATTTTTCATTTCAGTTATTGTGTTGTTCCTCTCTGTTTGTTTGTTCTTCAGTTCTTTTAGATCTTTGTTAAACATTTCTTGTATTTTCTCAATACGTGCCTCCATTCTATTTCTGAGATTCTGGATCATCTTTACTATCATTACTATGAAGTCTTTTTCAGGTAGATTGCCTCTTTCCTCCTCATTTATTTGGGCTTGTAGGTTTTTACCTTGCTTCTTCATCTGTGACATATTTTTTTACCATCTCTTTTTTTTTTAAGGGTGGGATTGTGTTCCTGTCTTACTGGTTGTTTGGCCTGAGGCTTCCAACACTGGCGTTTGTAGGCTGTTGGGTAGAGCTGGGTCTTGGTGCTGAGATGAGGACCTCCGTGAGACCTCACTCTGATGAATATTCCCTGGGGCCTGAGTTTCTCTGTTAGTCCGGTGGCTCGGACTCTGAGCTCTCCCCACAGGAACTTTGGCTCAACCCCTGGGTCATGAACCAAGGTCCCACAAGCCACGTGGGGTGGCAAAAAAAAAAAAGAGAGAGAGAGAACAATAACAAAGTAAAAAATAAAATTAGACCAGGAAACTAACAGATATGTTAGAAAGAATATAAAAAAATATATATAGATGAATCAACAACCGGAAGGTACAACAGTACCACAATAGTAAAAAAGAGGAGGAGGGAAAAGAAAAAAAGAAGAAGAAAAAAACAAAAGAAAAAAAAAGAAAAAAATAAGGGGAAAAGGCCTCGGCTGTGGAGGGTGGGGCCTAAGCAAGGGCGAGGTTTGGGCAGTGGGTGGGGCCTATGCTTAGGACCTACAGGGCTGGAAAAGGCCCTTGGGGCTGTGGGGGGTGGTGCTTAGGCTCAACTGAACAGCCCCCCACCCCTGGTCTCAGAGGGCAGGGGACCTCACCTGGGAGTCCTGCAGGCCTTCTGGGCTCTAGTGGGTGAGGCAAACGCCCTCCGTTCCTCTCCTGCTCCTCCAGTCCAGAGGGCCCCTCCCACCTGCCTCTCCTGTTCTCCCCTCGACCTCCTTCCTATGCCCCCAGGACCAACGTGGCTGGGGGAGGGTGGGCCCTGGAGGGCAGAGCACCAGCCTGGGAGTGAGCTCAGCAGGCTCCCCGTGCCCGAGTGGGCCGTGCGATCGCCCTCCGCTCCTCTCTCGCTCCTCCTGGAAGGCCCCGCCCACCTGCCTCTCCTGATCTCCCCAGCCTCAGGGGCGCCGATCCTGTCTGGCCTCCACTTCTCCTCCCCCCTCAGTACCCCAACATCCTACCGGTTCACTTGGGGGTTCCTCCCATCTCCTTGGGTGTCAGGGTCCCCAACAGAGGCCAGCAGGCACCCTAATTGTGGGGAGACACTAAAGCGGTGTCTTCCCACACTGCCATCTTGACTCTGTTATCCATTCCTCCAATTTAGCGTGTTTGCTTTGCTTTTACTTGAACTTACTTGCTTTGTTACTGATGCTCTGTAGCTAAACTAACAAGCAAAGCAATAGCTTGTATTCTGGCTCAGGCTCCAACAGCTACTAGTTTAGGATATTCAGTGGGTTACCTAATGTTTCTGGGTTTCACTTTCCCACATTTAAAAGGGGCTAATGCTATCCTTATCACCTAGGGTAGTGAATGAAAAAGCATTTTTGTTTTTTTGTGGACTCATTGCTAGGATAAAAGTATAGCAATTATGTGACAAGCTATTCATAAGGTACTAATTACAGCATAGCATAGTATAGAGTAGAATAGACTAATATAGTACAGTATTAAATACTAGTATACAGTATAAAGAACAGCAAAGTGGGACTTCCCTGGTGGCGCTGTGGTTAAGAATCCACCTGCCAATGCAGGGGACACGGGTTTGATCCCTGGTCTGGGAAGATCCCACATGCCACGGACCAACTGAGCCCACGAGCCACAACTACTGAGCCCGCATGCCACAACTACTGAAGCCCGTGCACCTAGAGGCCGTGCTCTGCAACAAGAGAAGCCACCACAATGAGAAGCACGTGCACTGCAACAAAAGGTGGCCCCCGCTCACCGCAACTAGAGAAAGCCTGTGTGCAGCAATGAAGACGCAATGCAGACAAAAATAAATAAATAAAATTAATAAATTTATTTAAAAAAAAAAGAACAGCAAGGTAACTTCTGTGCAGTGTTCTTTGCTTGCTAACATTACATTGCGGGGGAGTAAATTATTTTAAAATGCACATTTTAAAAGCAGAGAGCACATTCATATATCACATAACAATAACTTGAGTTCACTAAGTTCTACAAGAATTTATTGGGTACTAAATATGTATCAGGCCCTATAGTAAAAACAGGGTCAGAAGGTGAGAAGAAGAGAGATGTGAGAAAGTCACTTCTCTGGAAACCAATTCTAAAGACCTCCTGGCCTTTGGTAACTGTGTCCGCAGGATGCTATCTCAACATACTGAGTGCCAGCTATTGCCCCAGCTACACAGGCCTAGAAGTTCAAACTTCAGAACCCCAACTGGTGCTGGGAAGCAAACTGGGTATATTGTGTAGTGATGCAACTCCATGAAGGCTGGGATGCTGACTGTCTTATTCAACTCTGTATCCTTGGTACCAAGCACAGTATGTGGGGCAGAGTAGGCGCTCAGTAAATATTTGCTAAATGAATACATAACAATAAAATGCTCTCCATCTATCAAAACAGGTTAAGAAATGCATTTATTGACATGAGGAGAAATTTGCTATTATTGTTAATTGAAAAATGATTAAGCAGTAAGTATAATACCATCTTCTTTTTGTAAGAGAAATATATTTAAATACAGAGAAACACACATACACACATACATCCATAGAAAAATACCTAGGAAGATAGACAAAATATTGACAGTACTTATCTCTGGGTGATGAGATTTTAGATGTCCTTAAATTTGATTTCATTACCCTTATCTTCTTAATTAGATAATAACCATGCATGGCTTCTAAGTAAGCGTTTCCACTACTGGAAGAAAATACTAGGAAGACAT
Source organism: Eubalaena glacialis (assembly GCF_028564815.1). Lineage (NCBI taxonomy): Eukaryota > Metazoa > Chordata > Mammalia > Artiodactyla > Balaenidae > Eubalaena > Eubalaena glacialis. The sequence continues at coordinate 74,503,617 of NC_083717.1, read as the reverse complement.
TTCACTTATCAATGCCACACATTTCAACAGCCCCACACACCTGGAAATGGGGGCGTCTACATCTTTCTAGACTGGAGAAGCATTGTTGCTGATATCCTGGAAACTCGGTATTGAGGGGAAAGAGGGAGCCTCTGTTCAGTAATGAGCGAACAGTACTGAAGCTGTAAGTTTGCTGGGTGAATTTTCACATCTGTATGAAAGAGAGGGCTGAATATTCATAGTTTTAGGTTCTTGCTCAGGGTAGTTTTGAGACTCAGATTAGCTTGGCACTCCAGTTAGCACTGGCTTCATGACAGAAGCCAGGTAGCAGACTGGTGGAGCACAGGCACAGATTAGGTTGAAGGTTAACTGGCTATGTGGGCTTGGGCATGCTTTTCACATCTCTGAGCCTGTTTCTACACTGGAATAATAAGGAGACTGAAGCATGTGATTGCTAAGTTTTTCCTTGGAATAATAAATGTATTGGGATTCTCTTTCCACTGTGATGTCCACTTGGGGTCTGACCTCTCAAAACAAAAAAAGCAGAACTGATTGGTTTTGAAGACCTGTGACTGTTTTCACCCAAAGTCATTGCCTCTCTACAATCTGAAAGGCACTGCTGCCTTGGGGACAAGGCATCCTGTACTTCCACCCTGAGCTCAGCTGGAGGTCTAGAGTTCTCACGGAAACATTCTTGACATGATAAGATGCTCAACGTAAATTGTTATGAGGGGGAAAAAATACAAAGCAAATGTTAACAGAGATTCACTTTGGGAGGTGGGATGATAGAGGTATCCAAGCAAGGGGATGTTGAAAGTTGATTTCCTGGAATCAAAAGACCTTTGCTCTATCCACAGTAGGTGTGCATGGTCTGCTTGGGTAGACCTCAGGGATGGTGGGGTAAAATGGGTATTGTACAACTTCCCAGAAGACTTTTTGTGAGTACCAAATAAGCTAACATGTATAAAGCACTTAGCATGGGGGTTGATAACCACAGGGTACTATGGTGGTGATGGCCATTGTAACTTGTAAATGTGATGTACAGCTCTTCCTTTTTCCCTCTTACCACACTGACCATTTCATTTCTGCCTCCTGGGCTGCTGCTCAGACTTTCAACCTTCCCCCTATCATTTTCCTGTACCTAATACCTTCCTTCTCTGTATGCAGAGACAGCATGACAGAGGGAGGCCAGTGGGATCCACATGGTTAACCCAGAGCAGAAAGTATACAGTGTCAATATTTAGAGTGGCACTATTTGACCGACGGTGGTTTTTTCCTCCATAGAGTAATTACTCTGTGTTTGGATTCTCGGTTTTCATAAAAGAAACGTGGCTTGCTAGCGATTACATATACCAAATGAACCTAAGCTTGAGTAAATGTTGAATAATGAATTGAAATTGCTTCTTGCGATGGGTCTTCCATGACTTCATGTGGTTTTGGAGGCAACAGGCCCTATGTCAGCCTCCGTGAATATCAGAGTTGTCACATGGCAACACCTTGTCAGTGCTCCATTTGGCTGAAAGATGGAGACAGTTCTAGAGATCAGCAGGGGCTCCTCCTTTATTCCCCTGCCTACACATACAAGCTGTCCAGATCTTGGTACTTAGGTACCAGAAACTCTCATGAGGACAGGGTCTTCGGAGTTGCTATCAGATCTATGACACACAGCTGCTGAACGTTGACATCACAGACTGGAAATGGTTATGTCTCTCAGGACACACTCAAGGGTTTTTAATATTTAGCTTTCAAACGTGCATGTGGAATGGGATTGGTAAAAGCCACTTTATCCAAAATCCTTCAAAAGGTATTTCAAGTCCCCATATCCTTAAATTTGGTTTGATTCTATAAAATTCAGACAATCTCCACTGCCGATCACTAAAGGGGCAAAAAGTAAGGGTCACATAATATCGACCAAAGTGAATGTCACTTTAGTCCACAGGCAAGCAGAGAGGGAGGTAGAGATGATGAGCAGAGGGGCCCTTAGAAGAAATGTTGAGTGGAGAGGTGGGGACAATTTATTCTGGGCGTGGTAGAGCGTATACCTAGTCTAGTTGGAATTAAGAGAGTTTGGTTCTAATATGTGGACAGATAATCCTTGATTGGATTAATCAAGACACATATATATATATATTTAATTTATTTATTTTGGGCTGTGTTAGGCCTTCTTTGCTGCGCGCAGGCTTTCTCTAGTTGCGGCGAGCGAGGGCTTTGTTGCTCTTCTTTGTGGTGTGTGGGCTTCTCATTGCGGTGGCTTCTCTTGTTGCGGAGCACAGGCTCTAGGCGTGCAGGCTTCAGTAGTTGTGGCACATGGGCTCAGTAGTTGTCGCTCATGGGCTCTAGAGCGCAGGCTCAGTAGTTGTGGCTCACGGGCTTAGTTGCTCTGCGGTATGTGGGATCTTCCCGGACCAGGGCTTGAACCTGTGTCCCCTGCATTGGCAGGCGAATTCTTAACCACTGCGCCACCAGGAAAGTCCCTAGGCATATATATTTTAGAACAAAGATACTTGCTGAAAGGAGGATTATTGTGTTTCTCTTAGACCCCAGCCCTGCCTCTGATCCCAAAGCTTCAGGGCCCTCTAACCTCTGCCCAAAGCCATTTTCTGCCATCAACCGAAGCAGCTGAGTCGGAAGCTGAGTTTATTCAGCTCACTTCAATTTGGAAAGTATTTATTGGGCATCTTTCACTCTGCTAGGAACTGAGGAGACACAGCTGAAGATGCTGTCCTTACTCTCAAGGAGCTCACAGGAAGACAGATGCCCAGTGAACAATGAGCTCATCTTGTGCACTAAGTGAAAAATCAGAAGTGCCCCCAAGTTACCATGTTGGTGTGGACAAAAGACCGTGCCTGCTCTGGGATGCCTGTTTAAGACTTTGAGGAGCAGCAACGTGATTGCAGGCGCTGGGAGTAGGTGGGAGCAGTAGGAGGTAGATAGGGTTGCTAGATTTAGCAAATAAAAATAAAGAACACCAAGGTATATTTGAATTTCAGATAAACAACAAATACTTTTTTAGCATAAGTATGTCCCATGCAATATACTAAATCTGGGGGATTATTTATCTGAAATTCAAATTTAACTGAGAACCTTGGATTTTAGCTGGCAATCCTAGTGGCACAGGACTTGTCTTGAAGCTTTAATTGCTTAGCATTTCACCATGACTGAGACAATGTCAAGGTAGAAAGGCTTCCTCAAGGGAGGTCTTACCCAAGAGCAGGGTTTTGAAGACTGAAAATTAGTCTTAGGTCCTAGTTATTCAAAGTGTGGTCTGTAGACCAGCAACATGGCATTACCTGGGAACTGTTGGAAATGCAGAACCCCAGGCACTGCCCCAGACCTAGGGAATCAGAATCTGCATTTTAACTAGATTCCTGGTAACACATTAACATCTGAGAAGCTCTGGTCTAGGCGGGAAAGGGTAGGGGGTACATTAAAGAAATGGCATGTGCAAATGCACAGACACCCAAAATAGTGTGGTGGCCTCCGCATGGAACATCAGTCACTTGTTTGATCCTCTGCTACACACAGCCTTAATGCTATCTTGCACTTTATTTTTTTTGCAGAGATATTTTTCTTCCCCTCTCAAATATAGGAAGCATGAGGGCCCATATTACTCTTATTTAGCAGGTGATGAATAATGAAAAATTTATAGACATAAAACTTAGTTACAACATACTAAATTATTTTCACTCATGTTCAAAAAGTACATGAAATGTTAGTATGTAGTGTGCAGTGTGTTACACCCTCTGTAGAGTGTATAATTACACCACCCGTTAGGTGGTATTTCTACATTTTACAAATGAGGAAACTAATATCTTAAGAGGTTGAGTGCTTGCAAGTTTCAAAGGCAGAATTCTATCCCAGGAACATCTGACCCCCCCAAAGTATGCTTTATGCCCACTGCCTGCAGCTAAGCGGTGGTTGTAAGCAAAGTGAATTTTTTTTTTAATTTTTGGAAACATGGAAAATTCAGGTTAAGCACACTTAGCCTTGGATATCTAGATATTTCAGGTGGCAGGTTTTTTTGTTTGTTTTGGTTTGGTATTTTGGGAGAGGGCAGCATTAAGTTGTTCATTGCAATTATATATCCTTGTGTGTATATATATTGATGGGCCTCATTACTGACCTAACGTTTTCCCTTCTTTTCATTTATCTTAAATTTCACCCCTTCTTCAAGGCCCACCGAAGACCCTTTCTCCTTGTTCTCCCTCAAAAGGCTTTCCTGCACAACCAGAGCTCGCAGGAACCCCCAGCTCCATCCCTTCCTCCCAGTTCTTTGCTCTTATTGATTCTGCCTGTGAATCTCAACATTTCCCCCAGCAGTGGAATCTTTTTAAAAATATAATAAACATTATGCATGAGCCCAATTTGAAAAAAGAAGTGGAGTTCTGAGATGTCCAAGACCCTCCACACTCAGCTCCTCGCCCATCTCCCAGAGAACCCTTAGGACACATGGGGAACATATTTTTGAAGGAAATAGATCTGTGCTGCTTGCACTGTTGTCTCAATTTATTTTCCTTCCCACGCTTGTCTATCTTCCCATGTAAATAAAAGCCCCTTGAAGATGGAGGTTATTGATTATTACGGGTACCACCTAATTCAAACCCCAAAATGGGGCTCATGTACTCCTGGGGAAAAGAGGGTAGGATATTTGAAGTCTAACCATGAAAAACCTAAATTATGATCATTTGAGACTTTTGTGTATCTTCCCATGATTCATAGCATAGTCCCTTCCAGGTAAAATATGTTTAATCAATTCCATACATGCTGATTAATTGACTGTTCTATGGAGTTAAGTGGATCATTTTAATCTTGTTGGCTGAAATATATTTATCTAAATTGTATAAATTGACCGTAGTCTTTATAATAGCACGTTGTCAGTGAAAAATGTTTTTAAAACTTAGAAATAGCGGGAATAAAAACAACCTGCATGCAGACAGCAAAATAGCTGCCATCCAATTTGCAGGTCATGGTGCTTCTGTAGAAATAAATATGTAGCTAGACATAATGAATTATACACATTCAAATTCTGAGAGGGCCTTTTCATTAGAATATTCTCCTTCTTTAAGCATTTAAAAATTTCTTCCAATACCTTAATGATACATAATGAAATCCAATAAGATAGGTAATCATTGTAATGAAAACATTGCTGAAAATTCTGATGGACATATGAATTGGTGTCTTAGTTTTAAATGGAAGGTTCTATCACATGGAAAATTGCAGCTTCTCCAAAGTTAGGTGGGACAACTAGAGCACTCATGCAGCCATTCATCTATTTATTTATTCACTGAACATTTATTGATCAACTTATGAATGCCAGGCACCTTGCTAAACACAGGTGGCTATGCTGTAACACAATATACATATTCCTAAAAAACCTCAAATTCTGTAAAAAAAAAAAAAAATAGCAGGACTTGGAGGTAAAATAAGGTTAGAATAGACCACTCAAAACCTAGGCAATTTTGGAACCAGAGCATTAATTAACACAAGTAACAACAAATAGGTGTTCTAAGAAGATATAGCATAGTTTAAAAAGACATGCTAAATTTCTAAAAGACAAAAACTAGAGTAAATATTTATTAAACAAGTAGTTTTCAAAAGGTGATGTTACTTGGTAGAAGTGGGTGTGAGGTGTAAGGGAGTTGGAAGCTGCTGGGTTACGGAGGCAGGGCCAGGGCCAAGGGCAAGGCTACGGAGGGCCCTGCTACAGGCACTCGCAGTACCACATGAAGATGCAGTCAAGAGGAAGAGCGAGGTGGGTTAGTGTAGCTTTCCCCCAAATGGACCTCGAGATCAGGATTTTGGTGCAGGGAGTTTACTGGGAGGTGATCTCAGGAAGCACAATGAGGGAGTAGAGTAGTGAAACAGGGAAGGGAGGAAAATCTCTTCCCTTTATTAAGTGCCATTAATGAGGAGCTACCACTGCGGGTAACTGGGACTCAACCCCAAGTGGGACCCTGGCAGGTTGCAGATCACTCCTGGGGCACTAATTCCTTGGCACTTCTTGCCTTATACACAAGCCGAGCGCTCCCTCCCGGAGGGCAGAGAATACCCTCAGTGAGGGAGAGCCAGAAAGTGACTGACAGGTCCTGAAATCTGCAAGTGACCCTGGTAGAAGCTGGTAGGCTGGAAGGATCCAGGCAGGAAACCTACAGCGTCTCTGAGGGGACAAATGGGGATTGTACACACTGAGGTGAATGGGCTTTGGGTTCAGGACCGTGTCCTTTCATGGCTTGCTAGAGTCAGTATGTTAGTTTGCATTGGCTGCTGTTTGGTGGAACAAGAGGAAAGTGTTAGAACGAATTGCCTACAGACCAATGAGACTTCCACATTACGCAGACACCATACCCCTCTTTGCAACTTGTGTATGAGCTCATTTGCATCACAGGGACCACGTGTTACACAAGAACAGATGGTACTGGGTTACCGCCTTTGAATAAAATACTGAACAGTCCCTGATAGCAAGAAACTTACAGTCTAGTGAGAGAAACAGGAGTTCACAGTTCAGTGAGGTGCGTGCTGTGGCAGATGTTACAACGCACTATGCGTCCCCCAAGGGAGTCCCCTGTCCACTCTTGGGGGACCAGAGAAGAGACATTTAAGCTAAGTCCTGATGGATGAGCAACAGGGAGATGGAGAGGACAGAGGAAGAGAAGCCTAGGTGAATTCATGAGTGAGGAGACAGGGTGAACTTCCAATATCTGTGAAGCCTTGCCCCCCACTCCCATGCAGGTCACTAGAGACCCCTGGACATCAGGGCTCAGCTTAAGGAAATGGGGAACACTAAACTCAAGAAATTTAGGTCCCCAGAGAAAAATTTTAAGCCCTAAAATAGGTGCTGAGACCAATCCCTGCATCGTGCAGAACCTGCCTGCTGCCTAGTGTTGGATAAATAATAAATACCGGTCCCTTCTGTCCCTGGGATCAGTGTCCTGCCTTGACCTTGCTTATCAGATCAGGTAGGAAAGCGAGGTCCTCCTTACCACATGTGGTCATTACATTTCCCATGGCATTTTCACAAGAGGCCGGGCTGCTCCCCTGGCTGTTGGCCAGGTAGGTAATTATCTTGCCTCCTGTTCTAACTCCCTTGTGGTTTCAGTTGTAGGAGAGAGCCTCCTTCACTCCCACGTGATTGGCTGCCGGTGCTGAAAGGTTTCATTCTGGAAATCTGTTACCTTCTGCCCTGGAGCTTGGCTGGCATTCAGGTGTGGGAGAGGATGTTTGAGGACAACTTGGCCAGGCTATACTTACTAAGAGAAGTGGAGAATTGGGACTAATTTCCTGATAAAATGAGCACCAAATGTAATGTTTCACCATATGACTTCATTGTTTAAAAATATGAAAACCTGGATTGTGCCAGGAAAAGAACAAGTTCCCTATTCAAAATTGCTGACATAAAACCTGTATCATGTAGCCTTACCACAAGAGTGTGCTATTTTGGCAAACTGACCAATGATTATGATGGTCAACTGTTTTGAAGATGACACACCTGAGGAGTGGGTATCTGAGTCGAGATGTACTGGAAAATCTATCTATCAATCTCTCTCTCTCTCATTATCTATATCTACCGTCTACCTCTATCAATCTACCTACCTATCTATCTATCTGTTATCTATCTATCTATCTCTATCTCTCTATATCTACCATCTACCTATATCTATATATCTATCAATCATCTATCAATCTATCTATCTTTCTATCCATCCATCCATCATCTGTCATCTGCCATCATTGCATACATAGCCTTTTACCTCCTTCTATATGGATCCTTAGTAGATAGCCATCAACACACAACCCACGATTGATAATGTTCCCGGCAGTTCAATGAATAGTTTCTGAGTACCCACAGTTGCACGGCCATATGACTCAGGAGATACGAAGATCTATAATGATAGTACCTTCCCTCTGCCCTCTGTACACTTCCGAGCAGTAATGCAACATAGTAAGACCAGCTCCAAAAACAGTTAGACCGGGGTTTAAATTCTGGCACCATTACCTCCAAGACTCTGAGTAAGTTACATAATCTTTCTAATCCACAATTTCTTCACCTATAAAATAGGGATAATAATATCAGGACCTAGCTTACAGGGTAATACTAAATTATAATGACATATTGATATTAAAGCGCTCAGCACAGTGTCTGATGCATAATAGGCTCAATAAATGTTTGTAATCATTACTATAATAAAAACCACCAGACATATATACAAAAGCAAGACTGAACTGCCTGGTCCTGCCCTTCTGTCTTCCCCCCGCAGTTCTGAGAAGAGCTGATTATCTGTAGCCATGAGATGGTCAGATGAGCCTGGGTTGGAATCCCAGCTTTGTTACTTATTAGTTCTACGACCCTGGACATGTTAAATAACCTCTTTGAGCCTTGGTTTCCTCATGGTAAAATAGGATAGTTATAGGATAAAATGCAGTTAACTATTTATAGTCACTATTTATAGGCTCTATACCTGCCACATAGAAAGCATCAAATAAACAGTAGTCCTTAGTGTATCAGAGATAATACAAAGCATTTGAGGATTTGACCATAGGAGTCACTCAAGATGCAGATGCTTTTATTATCTTTATCAACCAAAAAATATGTTATTCAGTATTTACCAAAAGCCCAGTTGAAAGAAATACTGTCCCTGGAGGTCTCATGAAGGGTGGCAGTCCCTCCACATCAGCAGACCAGGCTGGGCCACCCTACTGTAAAAGTAGGCTCTTACTGACTGTATCTTTGACATTATGCTACTCACTTGCATTGGGGAACAAGGCAGTTATCATTTGCATAAAACTCACAATTGGGTTTAAGCAACAACATTGTTGAAATCAAGGTCACTCCTTCAAACAGTATTCCTATTTGATGACTCATAGGAGGAAAATCCCTTATGTTTCAGTTCCTTGAAAAGTTGGAAATTTTTGCATTACCTTTAGTGACTTTATTGAAATGTAGAGTATGCCTAACTGATATTAACCTTGACTTTCTTACTAGAGTCTCTATTTTCTCTTTATTTTGCTTTCCTCTTCAGTTTATTTTATCATGTTTTTGCATTACACATATGCAAGCTGCCTCAAATGCTTTTGGGAACAAGGTTGGGAATAAATAAATAAATTAATGAAATGAAATATTCCTGTAACGCTAACATTATGCTCTGTGGTGTTTGGATTATTGTCCGAATGGAGTCAATCTATGACCATAAGAAAGCCTAAATTTGTAATGTTTCTTCTCTGTACTGTAGGCTCTTACCAGAGCATTTTAACCTAAAGAATCTTCCATTACCTAAGGACAGTTACTTAATTGACTAAGACTCAGTATTTTAAAATTATAAAATGAGAACAGTGGTATAAGTCTAATAATGATAGTAAAAGTTACCAACTTCTGAACACCTATGATGTATCAGACACTATGCAGAAAACTTCACAAACGTCCTATGGTTAAATACTTTCCAGACGTATTTGATCTCATAATAACTGTATGATACAGCCACTGACCCATTTTACACATGAGGACGCTGAGGCTCAGAGAAGTTATCTGCCCAAGGTGACACAGCTAAGAAGTGGTAGATTATTGATTGAACCCAGAAGAACTTGCACTGTGGCACTCAGAACAACATTTTTGTTGCTGGTTTAGTTTCAGCAAAATGACATCCTCTGTCATAATTAATTCAGCAAAAGAACACTGTCTGTGACATGCTGTGAACTTGTTTTTGGTTGTGAAGTTATGTTTTACGTAATTTATAACTTTTTATATAATATAAAATTATAAAGGATTTGTACCTCATTTTATGGTTGTATATTTTACATATCATCATAAAACTAATTTAACAGTAAGGGTATGAAAGACTGTTTTCCCCCACTGGAAGAGTTGATATATTTTTCAGGTTTGGGAAATATTGATTCCCAATATGGAAGTTTTTATCTTTTATCTGTTTTATTTTAAATCTCTAAGATTTAAAATCACTGAGAGGAAAAAGAGAATGCATTGAGATGGCTGAGAAAGGTGGGATTTGGATTAGTTTTGAAAGAGATGCAGAAGGCAGAACGTGAGGGACAGCTGACAGCAAGACCCCCCGCGCAGGTGATTCTACTAGATTGGTTTGGCTCACCTGCATGGCTAAAGGATGTCCTTCATCCCACACTGTTCCAAGTGGAGCCCTTCAAAAGCTGATGGCTTTTGCTAGAGGAGCTCCAGGAACACAAGAGGGAATGAATAGAACACATAGAAGCCCGACATAGAGTGGGCCGTCAGAGCAAGAGTCTGCAGTGGCAGTAAATGCAGGAGAGAGGAACCAGAATCAGAACCAAGCCAGAAAACATAGTGGCTGGCTCTGAATGCAGAATGAGTTTAGAGAGTAACCAATGGGGAGGCATTGCTTACCCCTGAGTAGGAGATTGGTATGAAATTGATGGTGTTTTAATACCAAGGCAGAGGACGACTAGAAGAAGGGAAAGCTTGCTGGATTGAAAAGAGCATTGGTTGGGTTCACCAGGGTGGAGCTTAAACAAGTGGATTTAAGGTAGGAGGTGATAACCCTCCTTCACTCCCCAGGTAATGAGGATTCTGACATTCCCATCAAGAAGTAACTTACGGGCACTGGTGAACACAGACTAATTATGGCTAGAGCCTCAGCTTCCCTGATGGTTTCCCACATTTTGGTCAGATCTATAAATATAAAGGCGAGATCTTAAGATTGCCCCCTTGTCCTGCTGGCAAAGCTTGTGCCTACAATATCCCTCTGGGACCAAAAACCACATTGAGATTCCACAAGTACATTTTTAACAATGCTGGGCAATAGCTCTTTCAGAAAGACTCTGCCCAGGGTAGCTACTGCAATCAACTTTCTCGCTTTGGGTTTCTATCGTAAAGAACTTGTCTGAAGGTCTCATGTAGAGAATTCAACTTATATCATCCAAATAGGGGAAACGTGAAGTGTACCTCACTCACCCCTGGGGTTGGCAGCAGTCACCATGTTTACTTTCACTTTTTTCTGGTTTCTGGGGGCAAATGAATTAAAATTCATATGTTACAATTAAAAACCATTAATAGCAAACATCAGAGAAAACAAGCAATTAGTTAATGTATTTTTTAAAGCCTTACTACACTTCAGCTATCAAGGACAACGATTCTGAGAAAGATTTTTTTTTACCCATTATTAAAAGCTTACTTGTCTACCAATAACTGAAAGTACATTTGGATTTGCTTGAATTCTACTCTAGAGAGCAATACCCTGACAATATTTCCTGACCTAATACCTCGAATGTATTAACTTTCAAACACAAATAAAAAAACTAGTCTATAAGTTTTGTTATGGATTCTTTGCTGTACATTGATCCATCCATAATTTCTTTTTTTTTTCAAAGATTTAATTTTATTTATTTTTGGCTGCGTTGGGTCTTCGTTGCTGCAAGCGAGGGCTACTCCTTGTTGAGGTGTGCAGGCTTCTCATTGCGGTGGCTTCTCTTGTTGTGGAGCACAGGCTCTAGGCGCGTGGGCTTCAGTAGTTGTGGCACACGGGCTCAGTATTTGTGGCTCTCACAGACTCCAGAGCGCAGGCTCAGTAGTTGGGCGCAAGGGCTTAGTTGCTCTGCGGCATGTGGGATCTTCCCGGCCCGGGGCTTGGACCCGTGTCCCCTGCATTGGCAGGCAGATTTGTATCCACTGCACCACCAGGGAAGTCCCCCATCCATAATTTCTAAGCATCTGTTCTGTTCAGGGCATTATGCTTGAAGCTGTAGGTTAGTTGAAATGTACTTACTATCCTCCAGGAGTTTCACCTCTTCTCCTCTATGGTATATAACTAGCCATCGATAATGACAATAATAGTAGTAATTACCTGTTGATAGATACTTCTAAAAAATTTAAGAACTTTCACTTACATAATTTAATCTTTTAACCTTCCATTTAATATTCAAGGGGATTCTTTGAAATAGGAGGTAGGTGGAAGCATCACTAGCCGCATTATATGAGGGCAAAAGTTTATCTCAGAGAGAGACTCAATAACTTACTCAGTCACAAAGTTAACAATGGAACCAGAACTGACATGAATTTCCTGACACAGAATGAAGTCCTCTGTCTACCTACTAACTGAATTTTTTGATATATTACACTACCAATCCCTTATACTGTAGTAGAAGCACTCTTTAATGGTGAGGGGATTTAGATGTAAGGATCTTCCAAACTAGAAGAGATAATTTTCTAAATTTTGCAAGTTTTCTGGCTTTATAGAGTGAATTTAGATGGGTGTATTGAGCTAACTGTGGATGCCACTCTCTCTCTCCAAACATGAGAAATTATGGATAGAATTTGAAAAAACTTAGAAATGTAACTAAGTATGAAAGCAAGACATGAAAATATCAAGATACCAAAAATGAGGAGGACACCCAAAACAAAAGCAACAAGAAGTTGACAATAGGGAGGCCACGGGGCTGCCAGGAACTGCTAGATGCCACAGGGCAGGGAAGGCCTGACGAGGAAGGAGTCCAGACCGTAGGCAGCTGGTACTGGACAACTGGCTACTGTGCTGAACAACTCAGATCCATAGCCCAAGAAGTGGCCGGTGGCACACAACTCATCCTGGGCTGTGAAGGGTAAAACATTTGCCTAAGAAAGAAACTGCAATCCCATGCTAGATGCTATGTGCCTTATGTTCATGTGGGCCAAATTCCTATTACCTGGGAAGCACAGGGGCTTAGGCTTAAAGTTGTTTGTGGATGTCTCTTCCCAGAAACCATACTGAAAATGTTACATTGCTAAAATTTTAAGGGAATCCCTAGAAGAATAAAGAACATATAATTTCCCAACCAGCAGAGGTGAAAAATGGGGGAGAAAAATCCCCTCCAAAACCCTGACCAATTAAAAAAGAAAAACCAGGGAAGAGACAAAAAGATAGGAAAATTAAAAAAGAAACATATAATAATACAGTATAAATATATGCAAATGTATGAGTTATAACTATAAATGATCTAAACTCAGTGGTTAAACATATTGCAGGTTAGTTTAAAAAATAAGAATTGAGTACTTACATCTGAACCAAAAGTTGGAAAATAAAAGAATAAAAGAATAAATAAATGTAAACACAAATACATTATCTATCTATCTATTAAAAATACTATCCAAATAAAAGCTAGAAAGCTTTGTAAAAATAGAAGAGATTTTAAGACCAAAAGCACTATTAGAGATGAAGGCACTGTCTACATAATGATAAAAATGTAATTCACCAGAAAGCTATAACAATTCTAAATTGGAATATCAAAAATACAGAGAAGCAAAAATTGACATAATTACATGGAAAAATAGAATTATCCACAATCTCAGTAGGAAGTTTTAATATATAACTCATTATAATGACAACTCTAGAAATTAGTAAGACTATAGAATATTTGAACAACACAATCATCATGCTGGACAGAATGGGTAGAAATAGAACCTTATACCCAACAATTTTTGAGAATACACATTCTTTTCAAACATTTGTAGATTTTCTGTGAAAACTGACCAAGAATCATGTCTCACAAAGCAAGGTCACAAAGCAAGTCCCAATAAATACCAAAGAAATGATATCGTACAGATCACAATTCTGAACAAAGTGCAAATAACTTAGAAATCAGTAAGAAAAAGAAAACTAAACAATCCCAAATATTTGGGAAATTAAAACTCCACTTCTAAATAACTCATAGGTCAAGGAATAAATCAGAGTAGACAACTAAAAATATTTAGAACCAAATACTAATGGATATATACAAACTTGTGGGGTATAGTTACAATGGTATATATACAAGAACATCACACCTCACATTCTCCTATTAGAACAGAAGAAAAAGAATTGAAAACCAATGAGTCAGGAAAAGAATTGAAAACCAATTGAAAACCACTTACTCAAAAAAATTAGAAAATAGATTGAAATAAAATTATGTATAAAGTGACTTCTATTTTTTGTGATGGTACCATGCATAGAGTCAAGTCCTTGTGATGTTTTGTATGGCTGTAGACTTTGGCAACATGTAAATAATGTGTAAAGCAAGTTTTTAAGATTAAGGAATCAAATTTATTGAATTTTACTATTGAAAGTTAAAACAACATGTATGAACAAAAACAATAAAAGAATATACTCTTTTCATGGAAAAAAAAAGTGACTTCTATTTTTGTCTATGATGGAAAAATTGTATAACACTAACCCTACTACCAACAATAACTATTCAAGAATAATTATACTGGGTAAAAACTGTTTTACCCAGTATAAGAAGAACTGTTTGAAGTCATCAGAGATCAACCAAGGTAGATAAGATGTGAGAATTCAAGGTCTTAAAGAGAAGATAAGCCCACTGAGGGCAACACCACATTAGCCTCTACTTGTTCCCCTAAGGGGATTTGCTGATTTGTGGAACAAGGAAAAGAAGTAGAAAGAAGCAGCTTGAGGTTTGTGATGGTCTCACTGAGCTGGAGAGTTTGGATGACCCAGGTGGCCAGGACTTGAGAAGTCCAGATCTCAAAGAAGTGGGAACTGCAAAGAAGTCAGCTTAAAAATTCTACAGGTACTTTTCTTTAGAGCTGTTTTTCAACTCCTAAGCTGCATGTGCACTGGGCAAGGTGCCAAGAATCCAAGTGGAAAGCAGCTTCTGTGAGGCTGAAGAGCTTGAATAGAGGCTTTGGTTGGAGAGAAAGAGGTTGGAGCTGGGACCTACAGAAATGGAGAGGCCCTGGTCAACACGCCCGGCTTTCCGTTGAGACACCTGAAGGGTATGCTCTAGGACTGACAGCTGGGCCCTAGGAGCAAAAGCAAATTGAAAATAGAGTCCCTTGTCTCCAGCAAAGCCTGAAGCCCAGTCTCAACTCATCAAAGTAATCTGCCTGTACTCTGTGCACCTGCCAGAAAAAAATTAAATCCCCTATATACAAAGATAACATTATCCAGAGCCTTTACATTTTTTACTGTTATATACAATGCCCAGCATTCAATGGAAATTACCACAGAAAGCTAGAAAGGGGATCAAATGACCAAAGACAAAGTTAAAAATATAACAATAGAAATAGTCCCGCAAGTGATCACAGTATGATTGTATGATCAAGAAAATCGAGGGAAAAATAGAGCATTTCATTAGAGAATGCATTGCAGAATCTGTAAAAAAGGAATTAAACAAAAAGTTCAGACATAAAAGGATAATAACTAATAAAAAGAATTTAATAGATTGGTTTAGTAGTGGATAAGAAATAGTAGAAGAAAGGATTAATGAATTTTAAGATAGGTCAGTAAAACAAAACTTGAGATTCTGCATTTCTAACAAGTTCCTAGGTGATGCCCATGCTGCTGGTCTACAAACCACACTTGAGTATCAAGAATTTATAAGACTCAATATCGTAATTTACACTAATGTACATAATTAAATAGTAGGATTAGTGTAAAATGCACAATTTACACTAATATTTCAATGTGATTCCAATAAAAATGGACAGTTCTTTGACAGAATTTGGTAAGCTGGCCCTAAAATTTATATGGAAAAGCAATGTGCCACAAATAGCTAAGGCAACTTTGAAGAAGAAGGTTAAACGGGGCTTACTCTATCAAATATCAAACGTTTTTATAAAGCTCTAATAAATAAAATGGTGCGGAACTGGCACAGAGAAGACAGATAAATCAATGGAAGAGAAGAAAAGGCAAGAAGCCGACCTGTACATGAATGCAAAGTTGATCTATGGTAATGGCAGAACTGTAGAGTGGTTAGAAAAAAGAAAATTTAATCAAAGTTACTGGCACAATTAATTACTCATATACAAAAATAAAAGCAAAGCTTATCTTACACCATACTTGAAATAAATTCCAGGTGGGTTTAAATGCTAAATTTAGATAGCAAAACTTTAAAATTAAACAAAAAGTAGGAAAATACTTTTATGACTCAAAGTGTGGAAAGATTTTTTTAACCAGGCAAATAAGCACAAATGTTAACCTGATAGATTGAGAGCTTTGATTATATTAAGATGAAAACTTCTATAAACCAAAAGTCACCATTAGAAAAGTAAAAGATAAGTGAGACTGGGAGGAGACATTTTCAATGATTACCACTGGGAATTTGCATCCTGCTAATTCTAAAGCATCCCAAAATCAAGAAGAAAAAGAATTTGAAAGGACTGGAATAAGAGGGAGAAACTCAAATGGCAAATGTACAAGTGTAAAAGTCTCCTCTTACTGGGGACTAGAGATATAAAACACAAGTGAAAATCACAAAGGGATATGATTTTAAAACCACAAGAGTGGGAAATATTAACATGCTGATAATTCTAGGAATCGGTGAAGATGAAGAGCCAGATGAAATGATTTTTATAAGTGGTGGAAGGGTAAATTATGTGTAGCTTTGGGGAGCAGTTGGACAAAATCTATTAAGTGGACAATACAGATTCCCTATTATCCAACAATTATTTTCCTAGGGATTTTCTCTGGAAAAATTCTTGCATGTGTGTACAAGTTGGCATGTACAGGACAGTTGACAGCAGCATTTCTGGTAACTGCAAAATTTAGGAAAAAGCTAAATATGTATAAACAGTAGAATGAATAATTAAATTATAGTACATCCATGGCATGGAGTATAATATAGAACTGTAACTAAATAAACTAGAGACTTATGTATTATTAAAATGACAAAATAAAAATATTAATTGAAAATGAAAGCAAAATGATACAGTGTGATACCATTTTATAAAGTTAAAGAATATATAAAGCAATCATACGTATTATTTGGAGGAATATATGGATGTGTAAGGGACCAAAACCCACCAAATTCAGCATAGTGTTTATCTCTGGAGGTAGGAGGGGAAGAAATTGCAATTGAAAGGTGATATATGGAGGCCTCAAAAGTATTTGTAATATTTTATTTCTTAAGCTGAAAAAGGTTATACAGGTGCCCATTTTACTATTCTTTATACGTTTTTGTATGCCTGAAATATTTTATTATAAAACAATTTTTAAGTGTTCCATACTTTTAGAAGCAAATGCTTAACTGCTGGATGAGATCACCTCCACAATCTAGGGCACTACTGAGAAACTACTGTGGAAGACAACTGTTGAGAAGAATCTAACAGTAAAAAATATGAAGCACATCAGGAAACCCACTCTCATAAGAGAGACGCAACAGACACAACAAATGAGAGACTTTTCAGTTGAGATACTAAAGAAAATAGAGCAGTTTCCAAAGGACTTCAAAATAATTATGTTAAAAAATGATCACAGGGAGATCAGCTTGATGCTTTGTAACGACCTAGAGAGGTGGGATAGGGAGGGTGGGAGGGAGGCTCAAGAGGGAGGGGATATGGGGATATATGTATACATATAGTTGATTCACTTTGTTATACAGCAGAAACTAACACAGCATTGTAAAGCAATTATACTCCAATAAAGAGATATATATATAAAAATTTAAAAAAATAAAAAATAAAAGAATGATCAAAGAGATAAATCAGTCAACTGAACACATCATGTTAGAAGAATTTATTATGAAAACAGAGTAAGCAGACTTGAAAATAAGCATATATTCTAGAAATGAAAAATATTGCTGTCATAGTTGTAAAATTCAACAGAACATGTCAAAGTAGACCAAAGCAAAAATTAATAAATTGGAAGATGAATTTAAGAAACCAACTTAGAGACTTCAAAGATGTATGATAAGAAAGAGGCAATGAGAGGGACTTCCCTGGTGGCGCAGTGGTTAAGACTCCGTGCTCCCAATGCAGGGGGCCCGGGTTCGATCCCTGGCCGGGGAACTAGATCCTGCATGCATGCTGCAGCTAAGAGTTCGCATGGCACAACCAAGGAGCCTGCGAGACGCAACTAAGGAGCCCACCTGCAGCAATTAAGACCCGGCGCAACCAAATAAATAAACATTAAAATAACAATAATAATAATAAAAGAAAGAGGCAATGAAAGAGATGAAGAATAGAATAAGAAATTCCATTATGTGTCTAAAAGAGTCCCAGAAGGGGAGAGGAAGGAAAGGAGTAGTAACATGCAAATATGTTGGTGAATTTTGTAGTAAGACATGAGTTTTCAGATTGAAAAGTCACACACAAACTCCCAAATGGAAGAAAACTGAGGTGGGGTGCAGGAGAAACAGAGAGAAAGAGAGACAGACACACAGACAGACAGAGAAACTGTAGTACATCAAATATAAAGAAAACAATTTAAAAACC
Organism: Eubalaena glacialis; assembly: GCF_028564815.1. Lineage (NCBI taxonomy): Eukaryota > Metazoa > Chordata > Mammalia > Artiodactyla > Balaenidae > Eubalaena > Eubalaena glacialis. Next base: position 74,485,475 of record NC_083717.1, on the reverse strand, counting down.
GCCAGAAGAGATAAGACAGGAAATCTATGAGGAAAAACAATCAAATCGATGTTGGACTTCTCCTCAGTCAGAAGGTAGTCTGGAAGAAAAAAGAATAATGCCTTCAAAGTATCAAGGGAAAAATATAACAGCCAATTCAGAATCTTACACTTAACTAAATTATCACTCACGAATGAGGATGAAATAAAGATATTTTAAGAAATACAAAGAGCTTATCACTTATTGAAAGAACTTTCTGATGAGGGAAATAGAATCTAGAAGGGAGAAATAGAACCTAAGTGGTGATGATGAGAAAAATATTAGTAAGCATGTTCATAAACAAAAATGACACTGGGCAGTGAAAAAAATAACAATATGTTCTTAAAAATAAGGCCTTATAAAACATGAATTATTTTCTTAAGTGCAGAGTAGTTCAGAAATAATTAGAATACTCTATTTTCCTCATTGTTGTTTGGGTGAATAAAGATGATTACTTTTAGACTTGGTTAGAAAAACACAGTCAGATATGGATCTTAAAAAATTTAAAGGCAATCACATAAAGAATAAAAATTATAACTTGCAAACTAGAAAATAGCTAAAAGGTAATTGAGACACTCACAGTTCAACAAAAGGCAGGGAGTTAAGGAAGAAGGAGGGGGAGGAGGGAGAGGAGAGGAACAGCAGCAACAACTAAAAAACCTAGTAAAAGAGAAAATCCAGATAAGACAGTAGGAATTAATCCAAATATGTTAATGATAACAATACACTATTTATGAGGGTCTATTTTATTTATCAACTGGACTAGGCTATGGTCCCCAGTTACTCAAACACTAATCTAGAGGATGCTGTGAAGGTACTTTGTAGATGTGACTGAAGTCCATAATCAGTTGACTTTAAGTAAAGGAGATTATCCTAGACAATCTGTGAGGGTCTGATTTAATCAGTTGAAACGTCTTAAAAGCAGAGCTAAGGCTTCCCTGAAGAAGAGGAAATTCAAGTCTGTGGATAGCAGCTTCGGTCCACGCCTGAAAGTTCCAGCCTGCCCTTTCTGACAGCCTGCTCTACAATTTCAGCCTTGCCAAAGCAGCCCCAATAATTGTTTGACCTAATTCCTTGCAATAAATTTCCTAATATACATCTCCTACTTGTTCTGTTTCTCTACTTAAATGCTGACTGATACATTATGCAGATGAATGAAACACATCTTTGCAGGCACAGAGTCTCAAACTGCGTTGAGAACAAATAAAAATGCTCTTTGTGAGAAACATACCTAAAACATAACGAAGGTTGGAAGTGAAGGGATCAAAAGAATGCATACAGCAGGCAGATGTGCACCAAAAGAAAGTAGTGACAGGTATAAAGAGGAGTATTGTGATGACAGGAGTAACTCTGATGAGCAGTGACATCAGGACCAACAGGAGAGTCTCCCACGAAGTTGCTTACGCTTCCAATGAGGTCCCAGCCCCACGGGTCCCTAGGAAACTTGGTGATTCCTTTTAATTTCTCAGAAGAGCCCAGACAACTTCCTTATTTAAACCTGGACAGTTTTTTAACTTTCAATTTTGAAATAATTACAGATTCACAGCAAGTTGCAAAGACTGTATAGATAAGGTACAGTGTACCCATCACCCAGTTTCCCCCAATGGTCACACTTTATGTAACTAGAGCACAATACTGAAACCAGGAAATTGATATTGCTGCAATGTGTGTGTATAGCTCTGTCATTTTATCACATGTGTAGATGCTTGTACTCATCACCCCAATCAAGATACAGAACATCACCACAAATATCTCCCTTGTGCTACCTTTTCAAGTCACACCCACCCCCTTCCCCTCACCATTTCAACCCCTGACAATCACTAATATGTTCTCCATCTCAATAATTTTGGCATTTTGGCATTTTTCCAAAGAAGATATACAAATGGCCAACAGGCACATGAAAAGATGCTCAACATCACTAATCATCAGAGAAATGCAAATTAAAACCACAATGAGATAGCACCTCACACCTGTCAGAATGGCTAATGTCAAAAAGTCTGCAAGTAACAAATGTTGGCAAGGATGTGGAGAAAAGGGAACCCTTGTACACTGTTGGTGGGAATGTAAAATCAGTGCAGCCACTATGGAGAACAGTACGGAGGTTCCTCAAAAAACTAAAAATAGAGCTACCATATAATCCAGCAATTCCACTCCTGGGTATGTATCCAAAGAAAATGAAAACACTAATTTGAAAAGATACATGCACCCCAATGTTCATAGCAGCATTATTCACAATAGTCAAGATATGGAAGCAACCTAAGTGTCCATCAATAGATGAATGGATAAAGAAGATGTTGTGTATATGTGTGTGTAAATATATACACACAATGGAATATAAGCCATAAAAAAGAATGAAATTCTGCCATTTGCAACAACATAGATGGACCTAGAGGGTATTATGCTTAGTGAAATAAGTCAGAGAAAGACGAATACTGTATGCTATCACTTATATATGGAATCTAAAAAATAAAACAAATAAATGAATATAACAAAAAAGAAAACTCACAGATATAGAGAACAAACTAGTTGTTACCAATGGGAAGAGGGAAAGGGGGAGCGGCAAGATGGGGTAGAGGATTAAGAGCTACAAACTGCTATGTATAAAATAAACAAGCTACAAGGATACATTGTATGGCACCGGGAATATAGCCAATATTTTAAAATAACTTTAAATGAAGTATAATCTATTCAAATATCAAATCTTTAAGAAAATAATAATTTTGTCATTTTTGAGAATGTTATATAACTGGAATCATATAGAATGTTACCTTTTGAGATTTGGCTTTTTCACTTAGCATAACGCCCTCAAGATCCATCCAACTTGTTGCATGTATTATTAGTTCATTCCTTTTTATTGTTGAGTAATATTCCATAAACCTGTGCATGTTTTTAAGTTTTAAAAAAAACTAGGAATTTTGTTAAATGAAATGATTAATTTTTAAAATATTAAAAAAGGTAGCATCTCTTAAGATTACAGGATTTTAAAGTTTTGTCTTAAAATAGGTTACTAATTTCACTGTATTGGGGCTTACACACTCTCGCAATTTGGGGGAAAAGAGATCATTTATGTTCTTACCAAATCATTAATTGAATGGGCATAATCATCCATTTATGACAGAAATATTTATTAAGTGCCAGCTATGTCTTACGGAGCTAGATGCTGGCAAACACAGAAAGAGGAATGAGATATTGATCTTGTGCTTAACACAGAGCCTAGCACATAGCAGGCCCTCAAGTGCTATTAACTGAATGAATAAATCCTGCTTCTAAAAGGAATTTACAACTTGGTGGCAGAGATAATGTGTGGATACAAGTAAATGTGAGTTAGAAAATGGTGTGGGACAGTTCATAGGAGAAAGATTATCCTTTGAGGATGAGAGAAGGCTTCAAGAGATTGATGACATGTGTTTGGCATTGAAAAATGACAGGAATTGGGATAAAAATAAATCAGGGGGAAATAATAACAGTAGTTGATGATTATTTCTATCTTCCTGTGTGGGGGGCACTCTGCTAAGGGTTTTACATACTTAAATCAAGTCATCCTCACAGCATCTGTGTTATTATCCCCCTGTTACAAACAAGACGCAGAGAGAGGTTGTGTGCCTTGCCCAGCGTAACAGCTTGTAATGGGCTGAACTTGAAAAACTAAGCAGTGAAGCTCCCACACTCTTCCTCTAATGGAATAAAGAGTGGAGCAGAAAGAAGCTTGGGAGTAGAAAACAGGGAAATATGACTGGAGTCTAGAGTGTGTAACTGGGAGAAGGAAGAAAAGCCTAGACATATAGGTGGGAACCAGGCCCTGGAGAGCTTTGAATGCCATGCTTAATAATTTGGATATATCTCAGAATGCTTTTGAAGGTTTTGAGCACAGGAATGACTTGATTAGAGCTGTTTTGTTTGTTTGTTTAGTTTTGGGCTTTGTTCAAAAAGATAGCATTAAGAAAGAGCACATCGATATTAGATGTGGGAAAATCAGTAACATCAGTCCAGGTAGCAGCTTAGAGAGCACCTGTGAGAATGAAGGTGATGGGCAGTTGAGAGATGCTGTGAGGATGGACAACTTAGGACCTGGCAACTGGCTGGAATGAACAGGGATGGGTGGGGTACAGGGATGGGAGCATCCAAGGTATCTTAGGGGCTTATCACCTGCATACCTGGGCAAATATGGTGACTTCAGTAGGAATTGGAAGTTGAGGAATAAGTTTCAAGGGGAAAAGAGATGTCAGCTTCAGATATTTTAAGTAAAGGATTCCAGGGACACCTCCAATTTTCAGGTAAAGGACTAAAACCCTGGAAAGAGTCTGGAGGGGCTTCACATTAGCCATGAAAGTGGATGACCTAACTTTGGGCAAGATTTTTTAAATACCCAGGTTTAAAAGAATTTCTACTCAGGAAACAGATCTCACGTTAAATGAACCAAACACATCTTGGATTATGAAGCTCAGACACCACTGAACCAAGAGTTTCCTCAGTGCTTTTTTTTTTTTTTTAATAAATTTACATTTCGATTGTACATAAAAAATGGTATAGAAATATTTGGACTCAAGGCTTAAAGGAATGGTTATGAGAATTTACACTGGGCTGTAGGAAAAAAAAACACAACCAAAATTCATTCTAAACTTGTCATGACTTCAATTTACAAGCAGGAGACAACTATTCTTATTAGTAGCTGTTGACCTTTTAAACCACCAGCTGATGCCTTCTTGAGCAAAGAGTTTTGAAAATTCAGTATTTTACATTTAACTTCCCTATCTAGCACTACTTAGCTAAAATTTTAGGTTTAAGAGAGAAAGTGACTAAAATTGCAGAAAAAGTCATAATTTCAAAAAGCAATAATAGTAGTAACAGTGGCAATTTCTAAAATTAATAACCTTTTGGGTCTATTTTGAAGTCTTTTAAATATTGGGTGTGTAACTCACGTTTTGGCAGTTCTTGGGACAGGCTGCTTGGATCAAAGTCTATTTTTTATTTTTCTGTTTTCAAAATCAGTTCCTTTTTGAAATGTATATGTTAGTTGGGGTATTCTAAGTAGAAAAAACCAAAATGACTCCCTTACCTGTCAGTTATCCCCTAAGCAGTCAGTAATGTTTCACCTCTTTGCTTAGAACACGTCTCTAAGTACACCCTAGAAGAGGGACTCAACTCCAGATCTGTAAATTGGCTTCAAGCAAGCCCTTGAACTTGTATGTTAAAATTGGAGTGAGGTGCATGCATTTTCCTGGAAGCTGGGTTTTACAGAGCTTCATCATGATCTCAAAGTGGTTTATTAAGATTACAGAAGCTAAGACTGTCTCCCAGGATCCTTCTCAGTTCAGGGACCGTAGGACCAAGGCGCACTCTCTCTTGCCTAATACTACAGCATGGTGGGCTGTATTGGAAAAAGCTCCAGGCTGGGATTTAGGAGATTTTTCTTGTAGTTCCCGCTCCACTCTGAACTTCCATGAACTTCACACAAGTCACTTATCCTCTTTAGGCCTCAGTTTGTCACTCAAATGGAACAGAATATCTATCTGACCTAGATAGACTCAACCAGCTCTTGTGAGAAAAAAACAGTGTGGGGAATGTGCTTTGAATGAGGCAAAACACTAACAGGGTCAGGTATTCCTCGGCGTCCTTGTGCTGAACTACTGGCTCCTTCATTTTCTAGCTTCTCTGCTCCTTTCCTTTCATAGAGGCCATCAGTTCCCTCAAGTCTGCATTCTCTGCTCTTTTCTCCCTGTTTTTCAGGTGCTGCTTCCTGCAGCAGAGAAAGAGAAGAGAAAAGGATGCCGAGTAGGCAAGGGGTCACTTTAAGAACTTGCTTCTAAGAGGGAAATATTAATGCTTTGCGTTTGCAGAGTGCTTTACAGTTTTTCAAAGCATTTCAAGTTAACTGCCATACTTCTTCATGACTACACACCCAGGGGGAAGTTTTCACCATGTCCATTTTATTTGATCTGGAAACTGAGGCACAGAGAGGTCAGTAGTCCGAGGTCATCTGAGTTGTCTAGAGTGGTGGTAGGCCTGGGACTGGGTCTTCCAACACTGGGTTCCAGGATTTTGCCAGAATTCTCCTGGGATCTCATCTCAGGTGGGAGATGGAATCAATCATGATAGTATTACTTAGTCATATAGCGAGAAGGTATTCACCAGCAAAGGAAGGAAATATCCCTTTTCCTTGTACAATGATCTGAGAAAAACTGCCTGTCTTCCATTGTGCCTGTTCTCAGATGAGGCTTGACCTTGCAGCTAAGACTTTCTCTCGCTGCTGACTCTGCTCACCCCCCTTCAACTTGATTCATTTGGGCCCCAGTGGGTCCTGTTTGGGGAAAGGCCCATCTGGGAGCGCTCAATACATTCCCCTGTCAAGCAAAGGAAAAGAGCTGCACTTGCAGAATAAGGAAACTTCCACGAGGGCTCTGGCCAGAAGTCAACTCGCAGTTTTTGAGAGCAGCACTTGATCCAGGCACTGGCATACATGCCTGTTGCTTATTATTTCACAAATGCTGCTGCACATCTTTTTACTCTTGCCCATTGCCATGAATCCTCTAAACCAGCACGCTGATCAAATTTTCCACCAATCATTCAACATGCAGGCACCTTACATACAATTATTGAGCACCTACCCTGTGCCAAGTGCTCTGGGGAATAAGAAAATGAAAGTTGACAGGCCTGCTCCAAAGTCGGCCAGCCTGCAGGAGAAAACACTGATAAAGGGATGCATGGAGCATCTGGAGAACTCTGTGCTCTGTAGAGGAGAGACTGAATTGCCAGCCCTAAAATATTAGCTGCCGTGAAAAGATGATACATCATTAGAGAAATGCCAATTAAAACAATAATGAAATACCACTACCTGCCTATCAGAATGGCCAAAATCCAGGGCACTGACAACACCAAATGCTGACAAGGATGTGGAGCAACAGGAACTCTCATTCACTGATGGTGTACCATGCAGAATGGTACAGCCACTTTGGAGGACAGTTTGGCCATTTTTTACAAAACCAAAAATACTCTTACCATACACTCTAGCAATTGTGGTCTTTGGTATTTACCCAAAGGAGTTGAAAACTTATGTCCACACAAAAACCTGCACACAGATGGATGTTTATAGCAGCTTTATTCATAATCATCAAAACCTGGAAGCAACCAAGATGTCCTTCAGCTGGTGAATGGATAAATAAACTGTGGTATATATAGACAATGGAACATTATTCCAAGGTAAAAAGAAATGAGCTATCAAGTAACAAAAAGACTTGGAGGAAACTTAAATGCATATTACTAAGTGAAAGAAGCCTATCTGAAAAGGCTACATACTGTGTGATTTCAGCCAAATGACATTCTGGAAGAGGCAAAACTATGGAGATGTTAAAAAGATCCGTGGTGGCCAAGGGTTAGTGGGAAGAAGGGATGAATAGGTGGACCACAGAGGATTTTTAGGGCAGTGAAACTACCCTGTATGATGCCATAATAGATACATGTCATTATACATTTGTCAAAACCTATAGAATGTACAACACCAAGAGTGAACCCTAATGTAAACTATGGACTTTGTGTGATAATGAGGTGTTAATATAGGTTCATCAATTGTAGCAAACGTACCGCTCTGGTGCAGGATATTGAAAATGGAAGAGGCTACGTATGTGTAGGGGCAGGGGGTATATGGGAAATCTCTGTACCTTCCTCTCAATTTTTCTGTAAACCTAAAACTGCTCTAAAAAATAAAGCCTATTTTAAAAAATATATCTCTTTGAGAGCTAGGGTCTTGTCTACTCTGTTCACTGCTGAATTCTCAGCTCCTAGCCTCGTGTGATGCTCAGTGACTAATTCTTGATGAATGACTGAAGGAAGGAGAAGGTTTACCAGAGAACATGAGATTTGAGTAACCTCGGCAATGAGTAGTGTTTCCCTAGGCAGGAAAGTACAGGCACAGTGTGAATATCAGAGGCAAAAAGGATAATTCAGTAGCCGGAAACAATGAACTGTGTGAGGAACATCAAATGGGTCCCTGTGGCTGGAGCGCAGGTTTTTCAGGAGAAAAGTAGAAAGACCACAACATTGACTGGTGTCAGATACAAAGTCATTATTAAGACCCCATTTTACAGATGAGGAACCTGAGGCTCAGAGAAGTCAGGTGATTCATCAAAGGTTACGCATTTGTAATATCTATGCCCCTTCTGTGTGTGGCCATTGTACTATGCATTTTCATGCATTATCTCATTGAATCCGTATTTATGATATAGCTTCTATCATTTTTCTAATTTTATAGATTAAAATAACAAAGCTTAGAGAAGTTAACTAATTTGCCTGGGGCTTCCTGATCATGTGGTAGATTTGAGCACACAGGATGGCCTTCCCTTCCTGCTTTAAAGCCCTAGAAGTGAAAGAAAACCATCCCCACTCCCCACCCCACCCCCCAAAAAAATCACAGCAACACTGGAAACTAACAACGGCCTAGAAGGAACGATGAGAAATATCTCAAAGGAAGCAGCAGGATTTAGACGGAAGACTCTTTTGTGAGTTCTCTGATGAAAGTTGGGACTAATGCTAAGGGTGCGCCACCCCTGGGAGTGGTGGGTGCCCTGAGCCGGGGCCCAGGGGCATGACAGGATGCTTAGAGGGAGCAGGCAGGCTGCTGACTTCCTGCCCACCCCTTCCTGTCTCCTGGCAGCAGCAGCTGATGGTGGGGAGCAGGGTCTGACTGTAGGCTACAGCAGGGCCCGTGAGGACCTGGATCTGAGACGCAAGGGACAGGGCACCCCATGGCGGGCAGAGAACATCTCTCCTGATTAGCTTCATGGGTTCCATGCCCAGTGGTGTGTTCCCCTCTGCTATGCTCCCACTGAAAATTCCTGAATTTGAGCCTCAGCAGCACAGCTAACCCTCTCCTTGCCCACAAAGGCAGTGCACTTGGATGGAACCAACAGTCTAACAGGGGACATAAGCTCAAAGATGTGCCCCAAATTAAGAAGTGCCAATGGGGGAGGAAGTCATTTGCCTTCTGGCACCTCTAATTTGTTTACAATACTTAATAAGTAGCAAAGGCTTTGGATCTCCACCTTGGATCTCCAAGGTGACGTCTCTTTCCCACAATGCCAAACCACCTTCTAAACACACTTTAGGTGTACAGCATGTTTGGATCTGCATTCCAGCACTGCAGCAAGCCCCAGAGGACTATATGAAATGCTATAAAATTTTCTGTTGGGCCGTTGACCCACTAGACATGTGACACAAATTCAGCACAAATTCAGTGAGTGTCTCTTGCGAGTGCAGAGCCTTCCCAAGGCTGGGGGAGCAGGGGGTGTCTGGAGAAATGGCAAGAGGTTGGAATTTGGAGAGGGGTCAAAACTGAGAGCAGTGGGCCCAAATCATTGGTCTAAACAATTAACAGAGAAGCAGAAGGACACCCTAAAATAGTTAGTTTGAGCCTGATGAGGGCTGAGGCCTTGAGCGAGGGCTGAGGCCTTGAGCAAGGTCTTGAAAGAACTAGACTTGGTGGATAAGGAGACAGGGCAATGCCAGAATGTGAACCGGAGCCTGGGGGTGGGAATGAGCAAGGCAGATAGGTGAACAGAGAGGGCATTTGTGTGACTTGGGGCAGCATCTTCGTGGGGGGCAGTAGCAAGAGAGCTTATTCTTACCTAGTTGTGAAAATGGGTTGGCTGGTAGATTAGTTTCCCAGGGCTGCAGTAACAAATTGCCACAAATTGATGGTTTAAAACAGGAGAATCCTTACTTGCCGCTTCCTAGTTTCTGGTGGCTCCCAGCAATCCTTGGAGTTCCTTAGTTTGTAGCTGCATCACTCCAATCTCTGTCATCTCCTGGTCTTCCCTGTGTGTCTTCACTTGGCCTTCTTCTTATAAGGACACCAGCCACTGATTGGATTTAGGACCTACTCCAATCCAGTATGACCTCATCTTAATTAATTACATCTGCAAAGACCGTGTTTCCAAATAAGATCACATTCTGAGGTTCCAGGTGGACATGAATTTTTAGGAGACATTATTCCACCCTGTACATCCTTTCTATAGATGGTACAATTTACAAAGTGGCTTCTGGACACAGGGACAGATTCTCCTGACTCAAGGAAAGCTGACCCCTCAAGGTGATGGAAACTCTTCCTTTGACCACTGAAACTCTCCTAAATGATGTCTAACCAGCATCCTTTCTCTGATATCACTCCGAGATGCCCAATAGGGATCTTTTTCATCCCCTTCTTATTTGTTACTTTCATACTGTGGGCAATGGGAATGTTGCTAGCCTCCCTCAAATAGTTTGCTTCTGCAGACAATGCACCACTTTGCCGTTTCTATTTTAAAGCTGCGCACGCGTCTGTAAGAAGACGGGACTGTTATGTAATACCTACCATTTTTGTCAGAGCCTCATCTCACCCCATTGCCTGATACAGGAAGAAGTTTCTGGTGTGAAACTTGCTGGCTTTTTTTGTTTTTTTTTAGGTGAAGAGTACATTCAGATGTATTTCATACCTCACATTCATAAGCAGGTCCGTTTTTAAAAGACTATAGGTACTGTGCTAATGAAAGATGAAATCCACATCTGTCTCCTGTATAATGCCAGCAACGATTGTACAAATATAGCTGAATCCTCTGCCTTTGCCTCTATAAGTATTTTAAAGAGGGGCCCTAGAGGGAAGCATGCAGATTGACCAACAGAAAACATCTTAAAAGAGAGGAAGACGACCAAGAATCTTTTCCCTTCTAACAGGTTATGATGCTAAAGTGTTAGTACATTTGGAACTTGTTATCTGGACTATTTCAGTTTATAAATGAGATCTGCAACAGTCATAGGGGATTTCAGGAAGGGAAAAATTACTTCAGGGAAAATATATTACTTTGTTAGAATCAGGGTTTTGTGAGAGGTGAGGTAAGCCAGCCTGGAGAATGCCAGGACTGGAATCCATCAGAGCTGCAGCCTAGGCAAGGTCAAGTGTCAGGGTGGGGAGCCAGGGCAGGGCTTGGGAGCACATCCGTGGAGATATGTCTGTGGTTGCTCTGAATATGGGGGCCAGTCTGTGAGGGGAACAGGAGGAAGATGCAAAGTACCATTAGACAAAAGTCCTGAGTGAGGCCACTGTAGTTCAGAGTATCATCCAAACAGAAGGAAGGGATAGGAAGATGGCTGGAGTCCAGAAAAAAGAGGGGCTGATATCAAGAAAGTCTGGTAGGGACTTCCCTGGTGGTCCAGTGGTAAACAATCCACCTTCCCATTGGACATGGGTTCTATGCCTGGTCGGGGAGCTGGGATCCCACATGCCGCGGGGCAGCTGGGCCAACACGCCACAACTGCTGAGCTCGCGCGCCTCAAGTAGAGAGCCTGCATGCCGCAAACTACAGAGCCCACACGCTCTGGAACCCGCGCGCCACAACTACAGAGCCCATGTGCCCTGAAGCCTGCGCGCCACAACTAGAGAAGAGAAAACTCACACGCCACAACTGGAGAGAGGCCCGTGTGACACAATGAGGAGCCCGCATGCTGCAGTGAAGGATCCTGCGTGCCTCAACGATGATCCCGTGTGCCGCAACTAAGACCCAATGCAGCCAATAAATAAATAAATTAATTAATTAAAAAAAAAAAAAAGAAAGTCTGGTATGGGTTATTGGGATCCCAGTTATGGGATACTGGGGGTTCAAGGGAAAGACATCCAGTCCAGCTAAGTTCTGCAGACATTCCAACCGGGGCTTGGGCAGGGGATAAAGAAGGGTCTTGGTAACCACTTTGTAAATGGAACCATCTGTAGAAAGAACTGAGAGACACCTCTTCTATGGGTTGAATGATGTCTCTGCAAAATTCATATCCACTGAAACCTCAGAATGTGAAATATTATGTGACCTTATTTAGATAGAAGGTCTTTGCAGATGGAAGACCACGTGATAATGGAAGCAGAGATTGGAGTGACACAGCCACAAACCAGGAAGCCCCAAGGACTGCTGGGAACCACCAGAAGCTAGGGAGCGGCAAGGAAGGGTTCTTCCCTAGAGCTCCCCGAGGGTAGGGTGCTACAAGGAATCCATGAGCCCCTGATGCAGCACCCCTTGCTGCCATTTCTCTCTAGTTCTGGGTCTGAATGTCCCATGCCTGCTGGGTCTGTGAGTTTCTTAAGTATGAGGCGGGGTGTGGGTGGTAGTGCTCGCTGTCTTTCGTTACTTAGAGCTTTGGCATATTGAAAAGAGAGCTAGACTTACACTGCACTTACATTTAAGAGCCCTGGCCTATGTTTCATTACTCATTAATGCATGCACTTATCCATCCAACAAATATTTACTGAGCACCTAATGTGGACCAGGCCCTGAGCGAGGCTCTGGGGAGAAAAAGATGATCCCAGAGTCTCTGATGTCGAGGGGGACATCCAGTCAATAACATGCCCATGGAATAATGCATCAAGGGCCATAACAGAGGATTATGAAAACCCTGGGGAGGCTCAGCAAAGCCCACCGAGGGAGATGGGGGGAGGGCAGAGAAGGGTCCTTGGAGGCGATACCCAGGCGAAGCAGGAGTGAGCCAGACGAAGAGGAGAGGAAGGCATTTCTGGGAGAAGAGATACAGAAGCAAGCACTAAGGTGACATATGCAGTGTTTGCAGAGACCTACAGTCAGACTGCGTGGCTGGGAATGAAACATGCAAAGCAGGGAGGAGTGAAAATAAGGGTAGAGACATATATGGGGAACAGATGGCGGAGAGTCTGGAATTCATGTTACAGAGTTTGGACTTTATCTGTGGGTAATAAGAAGCCACTTCGGGTTTGGGGCAGAGAGCGGAAAGGTCAGAATTGTGATGTATGAACTGGAACAAAGCTGGAGGCAGAGACCGGAAGAAGAGGTGCTGTGCTACTTGGGGTGAGAGATGGTGCTGCTCTGAACCAGGGCAGTGGGAGAAGGGGCAGTAGTGCGCTTTAAGAAATAGGCAGGAAGCCAGCCCAGAATTCCGGCCTCGTGAGCTTGGATCCATGGCTTTACTTTTCTGGGCCTTAATTTCCTTGTCAGTAGAATGGGAATAATGATATTCCAGTCCATAGAGCTGCCCAAGGATTAAATTAGGTCACCAGCGTGCAAAGGCTTTGTGGCTTTTCTAACAGCCTCCAGAGTGCTGTCGTTAGTAGGTTTTCCATAGTATTTGCGGGATGACCCAACCGGTGTCTCAAAGGTGGCCAATCCAGAGAAAGAGGTAAATGCTGAACAGTTTCATATACTGATTTAGAAATCTAAAATGTGATTTTTAAAATCCAGGTTTATAAGTATTTCTAGGAGCTTTCTAAAATATATAATTATGTTCTCTGCTCACGTAATTTTATCCATTACAAAAACTGAACATATCACTGTCACTTTCATTGCAGGATACTGGCAGAACCTGCTTTACCTAGCAGATGTGTTCCTGAAAATTTTACTTGTAAATTGATTTTAAAACAAGTCAAATCATACTTTACTCACACTAGGGAGATGAGGCATTTCAAAGAACCCGCTGGTTGCGACCCCTTCGGTAAATTAGTAATTATTCTTAATTTTATTTAAGGATTCAATATGAACTTCCGTAAATCTAAATTGGGTGGCAGTGGTCAATCTATAAGGATATTTATGTATATAAATATATATTCTAATGTACAAAAAATTCAGAGTATTATCTGTTCAAATATGCCCAGAAATCTCTCTCTCAGCCTGTTGCTGTGTGGTTGTACTTTTTAACACCCACCCATTGCAATTTAAGACATTCCCCCACCAAACATATCAAGTTAGCATCTACATTCATCTTCTCCAAGTTTGACGTACATCTAGTCTCAAGACTTCCATGACTGACACGAGATCAATTCACTTGCACAATGTAATCTTCGATGAGACAATAAATTACAAACTTACTATTTAGCATCTAGTCGGCATCTAACTGCATTTTGGTTTGTTTTTTGATGTGCGGGTGGAGTGCTGAGACTTGGACATGGAAAGTCGGATGAGTCATATTTGCCTAATTATAAGTTGTAATTGTAAAACATAACAGCATTAATATGAAAAGTGATGCAAATCAGTACCGAAAATGTTCGGAACTGAATTTGTGTGTGTGTGTGTGTGTGTGTGTGTGTGTGTATAACTAATCTGTATATATATAATTTTTATTTCTCCCTTGACTCTGGCAGATTAACTTATTTTAATTTTGTGGATGACAAAATGGAGTCCCACCAATATTAAGGAACTTGCTCACTTGCTCTGAGTTACCTAGCTAGGACCTAGTAGACAGAAAGAAATGTGAACCCTGAAGGAATATTATGCCTCAAGTCCTCTCAGTTAGGAGACCTGGTTTCCAGCCCTGTGTGGGCCACTAACTCACCTTTGTATCCAGGTCCCTCATCTATCATAGAGGGGTTTGGTCTCTTTACCTCTGAGACCCCTTCTGCTTCGAAGCTGATATTTTCAGTGAAGTTTCAAGAAGGCCTTGGGCTACTTTTAAACAGCCTGGCATTCCCCCTCACCTCCCCGTAGTCAATGAAATCCAACTTGAAATCCAAGAATAGCTAAACCTCTACTTCAGTCCCAAGAGTCATTTCATTTAGTGAAATACTTACCACACTACCATCCAATTACTATGTAAAACACCTTGGGATACCATTAATACAAAAGGTTATATATTCTAAAACCCAAATGTCATTTTGTATTAGACATTTTCTTAAGGGCTACTTATCTCAGGATGAATTCCAAGAATGAGTGCTTAATAATTATTTTGCATTTAAACAACCTACTTATGAATTCCAGGGATACATTGTATCACAGTACAGCTTCTGCAGGATACAGCAGTTATTATAAATGCTGGTGGATTAACTGCCACAGTATTGCAGACTGACAAAATGACACATCTGTATTAGATCACTGGTAGGTCATCAGGCAAAATCCTTCCTCTCCCTCTACCCTCAACACTCACCCCAGAAAAGAGGGTTGTATGTCAAGTCTCTCTATCTAGTGAGAAATACTCTAAAAACCACAAGAACCTATATATATAGAACCCCAAATATTAGGGCTGGTAACAGACATTTTATCACTTGGTGAATTGCAATGCAAACACATCCCTCTTTAAAGGTGCTGGGAAGATAATTTTTAGAAGCCAAGGTATTTTTACAAAGACTCATGAATTTGACTTAAAAGCCACTCAGCCACAGAAATTTGGAGTTTAGATCTATTTAGCTTTATAAAGTTTGTCCTTAAAAGAATGGGTCATAATTTGGGAGAAAAGAGGGTTTAGAGAAAAACGTGCGGATTTGTTCCTGTGTGCATGTGTGTGTATGTGTGTGTGTGTGTGTGTGTGTGTGTAGGGCTGGAGTGGGGAGAAAAGTTCAGTTAACCTCTTCTGAACTCAAATAGCCAAGCTCCATGCAGCTTTAGTAAGTAACCACTTGGTGATGAACATTTAACAGTCTCATTAAATCATAATTTAAAAGATTGCTTTTTTTGCCCCAAACAAATAAAACTCTGTTAAATTCTAATAAGAATCTTTGAAACAGCTGTTTTGCACTACAAAATGTGTAATGACCTTATAATTGTATTAGATGTGGCATGAAAATGTTTATGTTTCTCTTCTAGTCTGAAATGTGCTAAATAACAGAAGCCAAAGAAAAAGGATTCATTATGAATTCCAAGGACTCAAGGGCCGTGTTTCCGGAAGTGGGGGGTCCTTAGTCAAATTCCGACATGGATGCTGTTATGCTGCGCTGGACCAGACTGAGGCAGGCAAATTGGTTTCTACACAGTTGGAGTTCCTTCTTTGCCTTCCATGGCACCCTGCCCTTCACCTCAAACATCTCAACACCTGCCTGAACCCTTGGACCTTGGGAAAACCTTTCTTGTTATCATAGGCTCTTGGGTTGCAAGAGGCTCAAAATTCCCAGGTCCAGCCCCTATCTCCACTCTCATCACAGTGCTTGAATTTCCTCTACCAGGGGGGTTGCATGATTGCTGTTTTTGCTCCAGATCTGTCCTGCAACGCTCACCGTCCAGACCCAGGAGACTGGCCTGTATGAATTCAAGCCACTGGCTTCCTATCCTTCTGGTTCTCATTGTGTTTGGCCAATGGGAGCCGTGCAGTAGGAGAGCGTAGTCTGGTAAATATTTCCCTGGCTCCTTCCCTTGGGGGTAGCCATGGGTTATGTCTGTCTCTCTACCAAAGACCTTAGATTCTGTCCAGAGGTCTTGCCTTCACAGCTCTCTGCCTGGAGGTTCTGGTATTTGCTACCTCCCCTAGTTCTTTCAAGCCTAGAAGTGGTAACACTTTTTAGCTCTTAATAGCCCTGGGATGCTTCTTACGGTGATGTACTGGTAAACCAGCTCTCCAAAAACAAAAATGAAAAACAAAAAACAAAACCCAAAAGCCCGATTTGTGGTGTTTGATGTAAATGCTCCATCATGGCAGATGTCAAACTACTAACACGAAGTTGCTCAAGGCAGGCAGAGCTGGGAAGGAGCACGTGCCACGGGCTGTCATGGGCCCCTCTGAGCTGGCTGCTGCTACCGCCTGCCCACACCTTGTAAATAGCCTCTGTGTTCATCTCTGCACTTATTACCCACTTTGACTGTGTTATCTGCTTCCTCCCAGGACTCCGACTGACACAACCTTTCTCTGACATAGTGGGCCTTCTAGTGGTGGGGAACCATCTCCACCAATGCAAAGTTTCTCTTGGGCCAACTCCAACAGTTAGAAGTTCTTCCACAAGTGACAGGAGTATCCTCTCCCCTGGGTCCCCAGCTTGCACCAAGCCTGTTTCCAAATCACAGATACTGGAGCTCATCTCTCTCCCATTAAGGGTCTCCTTACATGTGACCTAAGGTGTGGTAGGGAGGATTCACACTGTCATTGAACCAATGGTGGGAGACTCCCATCCCAAAATACAAGAGCAGCTGCCTGGAGAGCCCTTCCCTGCCTGGGTCTCGGATGGCTCCTCTTAGCCAGTCACCGCTGGGGGCTCCCTCCCAGCAGCCTTCTCCTCATCCTCTGGCCCCAGCACTTGCTGTCAGGGCTCATGTCTGAGGAGGTTTCCAACCCTAAGCTATCGTTTTTCTCCCTTCAGGATAAACTCCCTCTCTTAGTTTTTCAGCTAATCTGCTCCCATCATTGAACCCAATGGTTCACCAGGCAGAGCTTCTTGTTCTGGGATGGCTCCGACAATAGAGATAAGAAAAAACTTCTGTATTTCCCTTGGGGCTCAGGAGGGCCTGGGCTGCTACTGCTCATAATAACTGCCAACATGTATTGAGCACTTACTATGTGTCAGGCACTAAGCACATTAACTTCCCTACAACCTTGTATCAATCAGGGTCCCTGCCAGAAGACAGATGGCCTGAAGCAAAGGGTGTAAGGGAAGAGAGTTAAGTAAAAGAGCTATTTACTCTTGTGGATGTGTCATCTGGATTAAGGGAATCATCTAAGAATGGCACAGAACCCACAGACTACAGACAATGAGAATCATTACTGCTCATCACAACAATGGGAAAGGTCAAGGAGGGTAACTGTATTTAGAATCTAGGGGTGAAAGCTGTGGCCGCCCCACAGGAGCTGTGGCTGTCGAGGACTGCATCCACTGCCCCAATTAGGATCTCACTGAGTGTGGGCAGAGTGAAGGTATTGAAAGTTAATAAATACCCTGACCCTTCTCTTCTCACTTTCTGTTGGCTGAACTCCAGTGGAATTCAGAGGGCCCTGAGCTGGGTGATAGAGTCCATAAACTTCAGCCTCTCGGGTACCGAGTACAGCAGAGAAGGATAGAAATGGATCTGAGGTGGGAGCTGAACAACCAGTTCAACCCCAAGTATTACTATTGTTCTCAGTAAACAGCAGCAGCTGGATTTGAACCCTGGGAATTTAGTGGCAGAACCCATGCCTTCAACACTGTGCTATGCTGCTTTCCAAAAGCTCACAGTAGAGGAAGAAAGGGAGGAAAATGCTTCTATTTCCTCCAAGTTAGCTTCCTTTTTCCCATCCAATCCCCCAGAGATGTCATAGCCATGAAAATCTGAATACAAGTTAACTTCTCAGAAGGAAAGTCACCCAAGAGTTGCATCTAAGGTACAATAACTGCTACCTGAGGCTGTGATAGAATCAATGGATCTCTGGGGAGTTTCCACTTGTTCATTTTACCCTGGTCTTTGCAGCTATGGAAACCAAGCCTATGCCTTCTTCCACCTGGCAGCTTCTTGGGTGCCCAGGGGAGCCACCTGCCTCCTCCTGGTCTCATCTGCCTCACTGATCTCACTTCCCTCTGCGGCTGTTAGGGCTGCCTTCACTGGATGGACCTCTCTCCTCGGCATGTGGTCTCATATGCACCTCTCTCTTTCTTTTTCATACATTTTATTGAAGTATAGTTGAGTTACAATGTTGTGTTAATTTCTGCTGTACAGCAAAGTGACTCAGTTATACACATTTATTCTTTTTCATATTCTTTTCCATTATGGTTTATCACAGGATATTGAATATAGTTCCCTGCCATATACACCTCTCTTAAAGAAGGCTAAGAACAATTGTCTTGGAGAAGTCCTCTATTTGTATATCGGGAGGCAGAAGATGGAATAGTTTTAGAGAAATCTTGGACCCATGTCCTCAAAGGAAAAGGCTCTATACTGAAAATCCTTCTAATGTCACTGAGATCAAATTATAAACTCTTCTTCAGATAGATTCTATTTCTCTATGAGGTAGCAGAACACTACACATGCATTGGCTGTATCATTTTAACTTACTGGAACACCTTCCTAGAATGACAATTAAGCCCTCGGTTTATATAAGTAAGGTCACTCAAAAAAACTTTCCTGAAATTTTTGTAAAGTCATCACCACAAGCAGCCTCTACTGTGTTGTTTAATATCCTCTATAGAATAATAAGGGGATAAATTATCCTTAGAATGTAGTGCAAGAGGTTGGTCTTCCCTGACAGTATGGCATTCCTTCTTTGACAAGCCAGTGAGCACTATGAAAGGTACTGTTTCCCTTTTTTGCCTTGATTTTTGGGAAGCTCCAAGCTATTTTGTTCATGTCTCAGTTGCAGTAACTCACTTTACCCTAGGCCTTCTGGTACTACTCTTGTTCCTTTATTCCCATTTTAATTACCCTACAATAAATGTGTCCTTTATTCTTTTTGTAAGTAAGCTAGCAATAATAGTAATTAGTTTTGTGTGTGGTAAGTTAACAAAGTGATTTTTATTTATTTTTTTGATCCTCACAACAACCCTGTGACGGCGGCTGGATTACTATCATTGGAATGTTTTTAGATGACTTCAGAGAGGTGAACTAATCTGGCTCAAGTCACCAGTTTGTAAGCTGTGGCCCTTTCAGAAAGGATAGCAGCATGATTTCAAACTCTGGGTCTGACTGGTTAATAGCGAGCTCACTTGACCTCAGGCAAATCACTTACCTAAGCATCTCCTACCTAACTAAGCTTCAGTGTTCTCATCTTCAAAATGGAGATGATACTCATACCTAATCCACTGGACCCATTGAAGGATGAAATGAGATAACCCATACAAAGAACCTGGCATCATACCTGACACTAGGTAAGAACCTAATAAATGTTAATGCGATAATGATGATGATGAAGAATATGTAAATTGACACTGTCTTTATTTTCCCAAGGCTAGCATGCTTTCTATCACCATGCTATCTTTCACAGATTATAAGTACCATTCTAACTGCACTGCGTTCAAAAGTTTCTTTTCTTTTCCCAGCTTCCACGTTGACTTGCAATCTAGCAGGCACTTTGGTTACATACTATAACTAGAAAAAGCTCTGGCCAGGAGTAGGTCTTTGTCACGTACAAATGCACCAGAGAAATGGCCTGTGTTGGCACCTGGGGGGAGGGCTTTGCCCCATGTCACTGCCCAGGACAGGTGCTCTCGCCTTCCAGGGAAACATCCTCTCAGAATGGAGGCTATAAAGAAACAGGCTGGGACTTCCCTGGTGGTCCAGTGGGTAAGACTCCGCGCTCCCAATGCAGGGGGCCGGGGTTTGATCCCTGGTCAGGGAACTAGATCCCACATGCATGCCGCAACTAAAAGACTCTGTGTGCTGCAACTAAGACCCAGTGCAGCCAAAATATAAATAAACAAACAAACAAATAAATAAATAAAAGAAACAGGCTAGGGCTTCCCTGGTGGCGCAGTGGTTGAGAATCTGCCTGCCAATGCACGGGACACGGATTCGAGCCCTGGTCTGGGAAGATCCCACATGCCATGGAGCAACTAAGCCCATGCGCCACAACTACTGAGCCTGCGCGTCTGGAGCCTGTGCTCCGCAACAAGAGAGGCCGCGACAGTGAGAGGCCCGCGCACCGCGATGAAGAATGGCCCCCGCTCGCCGCAACTAGAGAAAGCCCTCGCACAGAAACGAAGACCCAACACAGCCAAAAAATAATAATAATAATAATAAATAAATAAATAAATAAATAAAATTTAAAAAAAAAAAAGAAAAGAAACAGGCCATTTGGGCAGGTCACTCCCCTTTCTGGGCTCTGTTTCTTCATCTATAAATAAAGGGGATGGGTGATGGTTAAGAATGGATTCCATGATTTCCAAGTGCCCCTGTCTGACCTAAAAACCATGGGTCTCCTCAGGAAAAGTGGTTAAAAGGCTCCCAGGACTGAAACATCCCTCCACCTCTGGCCTGTCCCAGCACTCCCTGGCATGTTCTACATGGGGCATTGTGCTATCCAATAGGGATCAGAGAATACCAGGATTCACTTACCAGATGAACACCCGTTATCAATCATTGACTTCAGAGAGAGGGGAAATTTGAAGGAATGAGGCACCTACCTGTGAAGTCTGAAGGTTGGGGTAGGAGAATGGATGACACTCTAACTCTCTAAACAATGACAACAACATAAAATGTTGCATTTTACAAAACACTGCCTCATGCAGGGTCTCTCATTCTTGTGACAAACTATGAGAAGTAGATGTTATTATAATCCTTGCTTTACAAAGAGGTTATGTGAGTTGCCCCAGATCACAGAGAGAACTGTCTGCGAAGTTAAAACGTGAATTTAGAGCTCAAAAGCCAGGAGCTACTCCCATTCCACCACACTTTCTGCTTCTCTGTGGCTCAGCCCAGAGCCATATGTATATATTATATATAAAAATCTGAAAGACCCACTGCCCCTATTTTCCCAGTCTATAGACATGGCAAAACAAAAAGTGGACAGTCCTGCCCAAAGACAGATACTACTGAGGTGGCCTGGAGGCAGGGTGATGTTGGAGCAAGCTGATTAAGGGTCTTTCTAACATCGTCGCCTTGACTTTCAAACTATAATTACGTCTGCACACACTTACCACCCGTGGGGTCCCATCAGTCCCTCTGAGATTGGGAGTTGATCTCATTGTACAGCCGAGGGACTGAATTTTGTGCCTCTGCAGGTTTTGCTCACTCAGGCACCTGGAGCTGTCAAGGGGCATGTCACGTCTCCGGCAGTGAGTCACAGACCCATCAGACCTGAAGGGCTGGGTGGGCTCTCTGAGAGGCACTAGAGTACAGATCAATGGTCCTCAACCTTTAGTGAGCATCAGAATCCTCTGGAAGGCCTAGTAAAGCACAGATGCCGGACTCCACCCCCAGAGCGTCTGGTTCAGTAGGTCTGGAGCGGGGCCTGTGGGTTTGCATTTCTAACGAGTTCCAGGGTGAGGCCGATGCTGCTGGCGCAGGGGACCACATTTGAGAACGATTCATACGGAAGCTAAGCAAGGGAGCTTTACCGTCACCAAGATCTGTGTGCAACTTTGCCTCAACATCTTGGGCAAACTTCCAGACCTCCTGGAGGTTCAGCTTCCTCACTCTCACATGGTGATAATAATATCTATTCCACCAAGTTGCTGAGAATACTAAATGAGATGGTCCGTGTAGAACCCAGAGGGCTGTTACCCTAAGCATTGGCTCCTGGATCCCTGCAAAGGGCAGAACTCAGCTCATTTCCTAGACAACCTTGACCCCCAATAATAACTCATTCATGGAAAAGTAACAATAAGCATCTAGAGTCTGACAAATATTGTAGAGGACACAGGAAAGGAAGTTACATCACACCCCTCAACCCACACCTTGAACTCCCTCTTTGGACACTGCTGTTCTCCCAACACCCCTTCGGCCTCTTGGCCACGTCATTTTATCCCTGACCCAGGAATCATGGAGCTCCCAAGTGTCACTGGATGTCTTCTCTCAATTGTTCCCAACTTTAACTTCTCTCGAGGGTGAGGAGTCAGGCCAATTTAACTCTCTCCTAGCCTTTCCCCTCCCACGCGGATGCCCAAACTCATCATGGCATTTGTAAACCAAGGGCTTCCAGTTCGGAGCACACTCCTTCCTGAAGGCAGGTCCTGGCCATCTTTTGTCACTTGAGCTTGCTTTTGTCCTCTTGGCCCCCATCACAAGCAGCTTATTAGAGCATCTCCCCCTCTCCCACCTCCCGTTCACTGGCTGCCTCCCAACAAAGAGAATGTCTTCCCTGTCCCTACAAGCTATTATATGACTGTTCTCTCAAGAGAGCGATGGTTTATGGAAAAGGCAAAATGAACAGACGGTACTGAGGCCTCCTCAGACTCAGGCACAGCCTCCCTCCCCTTCTCCTAAGGGGAGAAAGCACTTGCTCTGAAAGCACTTGCTTCTGAGAGCTTGAAGAATTCTCCTGGGTCTGATAGCTCACAGGTGAGGAGTGGTCCTCACCCTCCTCGATGACACCAGTTACGTGTCAGCTGGAGCTCTGAGAGTCAGTGCAAACAGAGAGGCATTATGGGGTATCATTGGTCCCCAGGCAGGCTGAACCCATGGCCCGAGGCCTTCCCACACTTCCTCACCCGCAGAGATGTGGCCCACCCTGGGCTTCTTACCCCTTAGCCAGGATGATGCCTGGCTCCTTTCTCTAGAGCTTCAGCCTCTACCAGGAACATGAGATTTCCTGTCTGCCAAGACATTTTCTCCCCTTAGAATAGCTTGCTTTCCCATCTTCTCCCCTATTTCTGACACGGAGCCTTGGTTCCAATACACTTGATCTTATCCTCCAAGGGCTGTAATTATCACCTCCATTTTCCTCTGTAACTTAAAATTAGCTTCATTAACAACAAGACCTTGGGAATTCCCAATCTCCACCCCACTGGGGAGGTATGACTCTCTCCCATCATGGTTGTCATACATGGCTCTCCTCCTAACTTGTTCTACCAAGTCTCATTTTCCAAACCACATTTAAAATCTTCACCTCTCTTAGTTTGCTGCTACTATCTATTGAATCCCAAGGTGCAGGTGGAAGTCTTTTTTCCCTCTGTGGGTCCATTAACAGCCAAGGTCTGGAGAGTCTCCACACTCTTGAGTACCCAAAGGAGCGACAGCCATAGCGACTGAGGTGGTGTTGAGTTTTGAGGAGATGATTAATGCCTAAGGTTGGATCTAATAAGCTTTTCATTAATCTCTTTTGATTGTGCACCCATGCATCACTTTGCCTCCCCTGCAGCCCCAGTTAATTATCTTATTCTTCCTGTGGTTGGAGGAGTTTAGGATCTAAGTTCAGAAAACTCGTGAGCTCAAATCTGACGTCTGCTACCCAGCTTGTTTGAAAAGGCTGTTTTACCACTCTGAGCCTGTGTCCTTGTCAAAAAGGGATAAAATAGGGCCCATGCTAACAACTGCTTCATAAAGGATTGAGTGCATTAATGTATATGTGAGGTCTTTTGCAAATATTTGGTACTTCCAACACATGCTTTTTTTATTCCAAGGTATATGCAGTTATTCCTTCCATCCTAGATTTCCTCTTCAGCTGATACTAACTGAGAGTTTGGGCACGATGGATAGAAGAGGACACTCTTTTACCCATTTTTACTCCAAGTGACTAGGCTGTCCTTGCTTCAATGGAGGGAATCACGTCCAAGTTGTCACGTTAATCACAGACCAACTGGGAGTAGGCTATTTACACTTGTGTCACTTCCTCCAAGAGTCGATTACTGTAATTGCCTATTGACCATGTGCTCTGCCGGCTTCCACACCAGCTCCAGCTGTCGGAGTAGGGAGCTGTGGGCAGTGTGTGTCATGGTAAAAGGGGAAGCTTCCAACATGTACACCAACCCAGCTTCCATGCCTGTTGGTCCATCCTCCCCAAGCCTTTGTCCAGTGTGCTGATGCTCAAATCGCTCCTTTTACCTCTTTTGGGTCTGTTATAATGTGTCCCTGGCCAAGGAGATCCCTCTGGATTTTAACCATGAATTTTGTGGTCAAATCCTGCCCAATGCAATCACCCAAGGTTACACAGAGTCTTGTTTAAAGATATTTATTTTCATTTGGAATTGTCTGATGGCCTTAACTGCATTTTTTAAAATTTAAGCTTTCTGCTTATCTCATGCTGCTTCAATTGATTTTTATGAATCATTTGGTTTCTCTACTGATTTTTCCATTTTCTTTCATTAGTGTCTTGAGGGGAAGGTGATAGTGGCAGGTGACTGTTTGCTTTTTCAGTCAACCGAGTCATAGGTTATCTGACTTCACCCTCAGATGAGGGGTCAGGTGTAAACTTCCATTTTTTTCAATATAGAAATTGGTTTGAAAGAGGATCGGGGAATGCACTGAATTCCTGCTATTTCGGGTGTGAGTGCAGTTCAACATGCCTGCTGACACCTCAGCCTAAACTTGACACCGGTTGTCCCATAGCTCAGCTGTCTCCCAGAGCTGAACTTAGCTTAAATCACTGCCATCTACTGTGATTGCCCCAGACAAATCTTTTCAGTCATCTAACTCAAATGAAAAGTACTTCCTCACTGCTCATTTGATGGAGGGTAATAAGGTGCTGTTTCTACAAGATTACTTACCTGATGAGACAGGACTCGATTGAAAAGACCCAGGCAGGACCCCAGAAGGCTCTAGCTGAGCACTGCTGGAGGACTGAGCCAGCATTTTTGTAGAGAAAAGTCAGTGCTTTCTTTCTCCCTTTTAGCCCCAATAAATGAATGTGGTTCTTTGTCTTCATAAAATCATCTTTCACCTTTTTCTTTCTCCCCAGCGCCTAGAGTAGTGGTTCTCTAACTTTGGCATCCATCAGAATCACCTGAAGGTCTTGTTAAAACACAGATTCCTGGGTCCTACCCCCTGAATTCCTGATTCAATAGGGCTGGGCTGGGGCCTGACGATGTGCATTTCTACCAATTTCCCAGGTAATAGTGATGCTGCTGGATGCCACACCTGGAGATACCACACCTGGAGAACCACTGGCCCAGACTGTATACAGCCAGCAAAGCATTATGGCCTATAATGCCCTCAATCATTTGGCCCTTTCCTCATTCCAACCTTGCCCTCCATTGCTGCCACTCATTGACATCCACTCAGCCTTCCATTCAAATAGGTGCCTGATACTTAAATCCCATATAACTCTTGAAAACAGCAAAGCACTCCCTACCTCCTTGCCTTTGCTATTGTTGTTGACTTTCCTGACTCGATGTCCTTTATCTCCTGCTTTTCCTACCTGGCTCACCTCCAACTCATCCAAGCTCCATGGAAAACACCAACTTCTCTGTAAATCAAGTCCTTCCCTAGTGAGAGCCTGCACTCCTATTTTTCCATTACTGTCCTTGGACAATTCTCTATCAATGCACTTATTTCACTGTATTTTGATCGTTTCATTACAAGTTTTTGCCTCTGCTAGACCGTGACCTCCTGAGGGCATGGATGGTACTTCTTTAACTCCAGAACCTCGTACAATGCGTGGCCCATGTTTGCAGATCAGTACATGTTTGTGTTTGATTATTTCATGGCAGAGACATCCACTTGACTTAATTAACTAGGAGCTTTGGTTTAAACATGATTTCCCTTCAACAGATACAAATGATATTCATTTGGTTGCTTGGAGTCCAGTGTAAATGAAAAGGATAGAAGAGTGTTTAGTCCTGCAGAGGTCTGGTGGCTTCACTTAATTTCATGATCCTAATTGACATCTATAATCATCGCATAGGAACAGAGCCACAAAGTAGAGACATTCTGCGTTACTGTTACATTTGAATAGCATTCTTCTGCATTTTCACATCCTTCCTCACAGTAAATGCTTAACAATTGTCCTATGACAGACTAAGATGCTCCAGTTGCTATAAAATCATTTCATTTGAAACATGACTCCACGCAGAGAGCCTCCCACCCCTGACCAGGATGTGAATGGCAGGACAGGACAGGGATGGAGAACACAGGAGTGGGGTGAGGAAAGAGCCCAGCACTGGCCTTAGGAGGCATGAGCTCTCTGGTCACGATCCAGCCTGACCATGCAACTGTTTTCTGCCAGTTTCTTTATCTGCCAAATGAACTAAATGACCTCTCAGGTCTCTTTCAGCCTTGATATCCTGTGATAAGATCTTTAGAATAAAATAACAGATTCATGAACAATTCCCCAATGAACTCTTTACAGACAATGTTGCCTTTTGATCAACATCCTCGGGACTGTCATGGCTTATTTTCCAGTGTGCATCAGGCCCCTGAATGCTTGCCAGACACATTTCTGAGAGAAGGGGCTGCAGGAGTGGAGGTCACTTGCTAGGCAGAGTTCTCACTGAGTGTTTTTGTCAACAGACATTGGTACAGAAGTCAGCTCAGATCCATCCCAGACCTTGTCATGCCCACTGCTGGGGTTGCACTTGGTTTCCCAAAGGCTAAGAGCTTTGCCATGTTTTCCTCTTTGGGGACTTCCATAGATGGACACAAAGCCCAGACTCTCTCCAGAAGTTTCTCCTAGTTCATGGCTTCAGTGACTAGCTCAGTGCTGATGAAGGCCCAAATGGGATCTCCATCCCTGACCCCTTCTGTCAGCTGTTCAGCCTTCTTACAGAATTCTTCTCCTCGTACTGCGAGGGCACCTCTCCAAACTAAACCAGTTTCCTCTCCCAAATATGCTCTTCCTTATAGATTTCTCCAACTCTTTTAACAGAATCCTGTTATGTAGGATTGAAATTATAGGCTCTTATTTGACTTCTACGTCCCCCTACCTCCCCTACGTATCTAAGGGTCTTGTTTATTTGTTTCTGGAATATTTCTCCTCTGCCTTCCTGACCTTTATCACATGACCATTGTCCTAGCACAGGTCTCCGCAATCTCTTGTCTAGAGTTTCGCAGGAGCTTCCTAACTGGCCTGACTTTACCACTCCTCCTATTCCAACCTGTCTGTCTGTTAGAAGCAGACCCTGAGATGAGATGAGGAGTCATAAGCAAGTAATTTATCAAGAAGTGCTTCTTGGAGAAACTGCTAAGGAAGTACAGGAAGCAAGACAGGGAGGGGAAGAATCTAAGCAAAGATGAGCTTTCACACACAGTCCAGCCTTCGCCTGATCCCGCAGGGAACTCTGGAGTGTACATTGCACCTCAGAGTTTGTGCCAAGTGGAGGAAAGGGAGCTGGGCTTTCATATCTCTACACTGTCAATCATTGGCTAAGGGCTGCCCCCAAGGGATGTCAATTCACCAGCACTTTCAGCACTCTGCTGGTTTTGTCAAAGTTCCTCCTGTAGCCCAAAGACGGTCCTCTGAATAAACTCTCAGCTGTGAGCTGTTAGAAGTGAAGCATATAGAAGCTGGGAAGGGGTCCACAGAGAAAGAGCAAAAGGCTTTTTTATTTTTTTATTTTATTTTATTTATTTTTTATTTATTATTTATTTATTATTTTTATTTTTGGCTGTGTTGGGTCTTCGTTTCTGTGCGAGGGCTTCCTCCAGTTGCGGCAAGTGGGGGCCACTCTTCATCGCGGCGCACGGGCCTCTCACTATCGCGGCCTCTCTTGTTGCGGAGCACAGGCTCCAGACGCGCAGGCTCAGTAGTTGTGGCTCACGGGCCCAGTTGCTCCGCGGCACGTGGGATCTTCCCAGACCAGGGCTCGAACCCGTGTCCCCTGCATTGGCAGGCGGATTCTCAACCACTGCGCCACCAGGGAAGCCCAGCAAAAGGCTTTTAAGGGACCCAGGCACTTGACAGCACATTGACAGCGTCCACCACCCGAATTTTTGCAGTACTGCCAGCGAAACACTGTGATACTACTGCTCAGTTGTTGCTTTGCTCTACCTAGCAATCACTAGTGACTCCCTAAATGCTCTAAGCTCCTTATATCAAAGTCCCAATAATTTAGCACCAAACACTGACCTCTGCTTGCTTGTTTTTCCTTCATAAATCTTACATTTCTGACAGAATGATTTAGTATTTCACACACAGATCAGACATTTCCGGCCCCTATGCCTTAGCCCACTCCTTCCCCTGTGTCTGGAATGGTCTTTAAACCACATCTGCAAATCTTACACATCCTTCAGAGACCAAGAAGACTTTTCTGACTGCCTCCCAGGAGATGGGGTCTTTCCCTCTTTGGAGCTTCCCCTGCACTTCGTCTGGCCCTCAGTGCATGTCCTGTGTATGGAAGCAGTTGTCTTCTCTCTCCCCTGGACTAATCAGCATCAGCATCACTTTTCTCTTTACATCCTTCCAGCACCATCCACAGTGCCCAGTGCTTGGAACATAAACGATGCTATCCATGCTTGCTGAATACATGGTTGAAACTCCTCCATGCGTCTTTGTCAATCATGAGGGTGAACTGGGAAGTGAGCCCCCTCCCCCAAGTGAGTCCTTAAAGTCCCAGTTCTTTCAAAGGGGGTTTTAGCCCTTTGGAGGCAGTGAATCTACTGTGTGCCTTTTTCATGTCCTTTCATGTCAGTCTCTGCGTGGAGGAGAAGGTGGTACAATGGTGAAGCTAAGGGTGAAAGGAAAAGTTCCAATTCACCATGTCCTGAAACAACCCTTTCTTTCAAGAAGTTCTAGAAATAGCTTGAGAAACCACTTAATATGTGAGCCTATCTAACCCTCAAGAGTATTTTTATGAATATAAATGTGAAGTGTTTCTCTATCAGGAATAGCACTGAAATGGCATTTAAAGACCTGGGCTGTATCTAGTACTGGCATAGTGTGAGATATTGAGGGTGTCAGTTAGCCTTTCTGGTGTTTGTTTTCCTCTTGAGTTAGTGGTGTGATTGGATTAGAGCATTAATATCTCTAATATTTTATGATTTCACTCAGACCTTTCATGTGCCAGCCACTGAGCTGAGTACTGGAGGTACGAAGACAGATGTCATGAGTTCCCCTGACCACAAAATCCTTGAAAAGTTGCCTATCCAGGACCCCCTTGAAATCATTAAGCTGCTCTGGAAAGAAACCTGTTCTAGTGTTGAAAGGAAGGAAATTTTGTCCTTTAGTTCTAATCGGACCCTTTATTAGATCTGATGCCTCCTTCCTTTTCTAGTATGACAAGACTTTAATCATAGGAGACCCTCAGGAACTTTAAACTTTCAACTTGTCCACACAATTTTTCCCATAAACACATACACAGATATGAGTAGAGAACAAATATCTGTGTCAAACGTAGATTCCAGCACTCTGCTAGGCTCACTCAGGAGCCATTTGATGGGATCACACACATTATCCCATCAGCACGTGCAATTCAAACCAGGGCCAGAGTAAAATGAAAACTCCCCACATCATGGACCACTGAGTTTCTCCTGCAAGGATGAAACTGACCTGTTAGATCACAAATGTGCATGTCCCTATGAACTAAACAAACATAATCATAACCCCATTAACCCACTTGATTCCCCAATCTCTCACTCTTCTGATTGATTCTGTTCAGATGCTCTGAAGCCATTAACGTACGAGCTTTGGTAACTTACCAAATACTCAAATGTGCCAGGCACTGCACAAGTCCCTGCAGGTAGTAAGATACTGACAAAAGGTCTGTGGACTGGAGGAGACTCCACCTAGTACTTCTGAGGTCTTTGGACCAGTTCAGAATTACGTGCAAGGTCTGGTCACTTGACTTGCATATTTGCCTTAAGGCCGTGTTTGTGGTTTGCTTCATCTTGTCTATAGAAGTCTTTGGCTTATAACATAGAAAGGTGAAAGTCCCTTCCCTTTTATCGTTGCCTTGACTGTGTTTCTTCTCTAGGCCACTTACCAGGACATCATAGGCCACCGGATTCCCAAGGAGTGAGCAAGTTATTGCCATACATTTGTGCAGAATTATTCTGTTCTGATTCCAAGGCCTCTGGCCAGATATTGACAATTCAGTGCGGAAAGGAGCACTGTTTAAAAGATTCCTTTGTCAAGGGTTAAGAAGAGCCTAGGCTTCAGATGGGAAATCTCCCCATTGAGAAAGTTTCCCCTCTCCCCATCACCTCTTCCTATAAAGCACAACCCTAGAGCTTGGAAGCTATAGACTAATCTGGAAGGAACAGGCTCCAGGATGAGCAAGTCCTTGGAATATAGTCCACCTTGCTCAGCTGGAGACCAGGTCCAATGTCCCTGTTACTTGGAGGCCTTACTATTGGTGAGGGTGACAGGGCTCAAGATTGCAATTGTACTGGAAATCACTACAAAGTGATGCGAGGAACACGGGTTTGATCCCTGGTCAGGGAAGATCCCACACGCTGCGCCGCAACTACTGAGCCTGTGCTCTAGAGCCTGCAAGCCACAACTAATGAAGCCTACACGTGCCTACAGCCCGTGCTCTGCAACAAGAGAAGCCACCGCAATGAGAAGCCCGTGCACCGCAACGAAGAGTAGCCCCCACTCACCGCAACTAGAGAAAGCCCGCGTGCAGCAACGAAGACCCAACACAGCCAAAAATAAATAAAATAAATTTATAAAAAACATAAAAGTAAAAAAAAAAAAGTGTCTTCATGAAGCAGTTGAAATGAATATCAATGACTAACGTGTCTTTTTCCTGTACGTTCAACTCTGACAAGAGCACCATCCTGGGGAATGGATACCAGGGACCATGTTGAGGCGGGAGAGATTTTTACAAGAATGTCCAGAGGCTGTTCAGCTAGGGGAAGATTTCAATTGTAATCACGAGTTGGAAGCATCTGGTCTGTTGGGTAAAGGAAAGAAGATAAAGTGGGGAAGAGATAGCATGGAAAGAAACAGGAGTATTTGGTTGGAAAAGCAATGAAGAAAGTCATTGCAGGTGCACAGTTCAGAACTGGTGCTACAAAGAGTGACAGGTGCCCAAATCCCATTTTTAAGGTTGCCTCGTCATCTCCTCACATGCCGGATTCACTCCATCTGTTTCTTCTCTCACGTAGTTCTTCCTTCTAAAATGGCCTCGCCAGACCCCTCTTCTACCTGTGTGTATTTTGCTGAAACTTCAAGGCCCAGGTCAAGTGCTGTCTCCTCTGTGAGTCTTGCTTTATGTTTTCATTGCTCTCAGATCTCATCGCTCTGTTAACTCTTTAAACACCACGTGGTGGAAATGGCAGAGCAGATGCAATCCTCTTTCCTAACAGCCTGCATCACTCTGCTTGGGAGTTTACCTCAGCCTATGCTGCTGACAAAGAAAATGCTTTGTGCACTAATTATCTCATATGAATAGTACTTGCCTCTTTCAATTAAATACCTTTGAGGGAAGCAGCAGTGCTGTATAATTTCTTTTAGCTCCAAATGTATAGCACAGCGCTAGGTTTTCACAGTAGCCAACATTTATTGAATATTTGCCATGCGCTTGACACTGTTCCTAGCTCTTTGCATGTGTTAACTCGTTTAATCCTCACAACGACCCTGTAAGGCAGCTACTAGGATTATTTTCATTTTACAGATGAGGAAACTGAGGCTTAGAGAAATTCAATTAATTGCCCAAGACCACACAGCTAGGAAATAAGAGAGGCAGGGTTCAAATGTAGGCTGTCCATACCCTTGACCACTTATTGTAAATGGCCTGTGCTAGGTAATCTATAGATGCTTAATACTTGTTAACAGATCTATTGACTTTATCTGAAAGGGAATAAAAATTAATTCTAAAATAAAGCATCCTTTGTACAAAAAAGGAGCCCATGCTTAACAGCATTACTAATTTCCTGTTACTTGGATTTGATCTGAAAATTGAACAGAAACATTTCATCCTTCTCAGGCTGCCCTTGGGCTTTTAGAAAAACTACAGGAAGCACAGAGTCTGATCAGGGCTTTCAACTGGGTTCCTCCTCATCTGAAGGTGAAGTGGAAACTGGGCAAGAGTCCAAATGCTTTACCAAACCAGCTAATGCTACCGGCAGCTCCCTAGAAACCATTTAGGGGCTCACAAAGCCCACAGCACACAGGGAAACCTGGGCTGCTCATTAAAAGAGGAAACAGGAAACAAGCATCAAAGAACAAGTGCTCTGGACGATGTGTTCATATTACATATATGAATCATCTCTGAATAGGTGGGACAAAGGCTGTTCTTTTCTTCCAGGCTTGTTATGTCTATGCTGCATCCAAAGTGGTAACGTGGTGTTTGTTAAGCCCTTTGAAAAGCTCTCCAGGTCTCCCCAGTAATGCAAGCCAGCAGCGGAGCTGATGGGGAGAATAATGAGCGATCCCTCGTGCAGCACAAGGATGATTTTCCCCTCATCTATTTGGATGTTTATAAATGAGTAATGAGGTCAATTTGGGACAGGCAGGTTTTGTGCCACAATTTGGACAGATGTTCAGAGCTCTGGAAAGCACAGCTGCCTGGTCCAAGTGGTGCCTCTTGCCAAAAGTACTAAGTGTTCAAAGGAGAATGTGTCACCAGGGACTGTTCAGAGGAGCCCACTGATCATCAGGGAATCAGCTTATATCGATCCATTCCATCCACATTTACACTTGTAGAACCTGTGGCTCTCACTAAGAGCAAACGCACAAAATTAAAAGACATTTTTACAATTGGCAAATAAATATTTGATCAACATAGTTGTCAGTCTTTGTTCATATCCAAAAAGATTACATTTGTATTCTCTTAAATTGGCAAAATTGAGCTTTGAACCTGTCACAACTGAGGTGTCTGAGCTCTGTTCTAAATGATGATATGGCTTTGTCCCTTTGATAACAGGCACCAAGCTGCAACATGGAATAGAGAGGTTCTGTTTTTAGAGTGTGTGTAGCTCACATGACATTGGGCCTGAAATGGCTGAATGTAAAACTCCTGAGCTGCTTATATTGGAGATATTTAATGCAGCCACATAAGATACGTCATGGCGTTAAAGTTTCTATCCAAAGGGTAACAGGCATTGTTAGCTTAGATCATATCTCAGTTTTTGGCTATTACAAACCATGCTAGGATGTACATTTTTCTGCATGGCTCTTTGTATACATGGCTCTTGGTATACATTTCTCTAGGGTACATAGTAAAAGTGGAAAAGCTGGAATATATGTAAGGCACACACATTTTCAACTTTTCTAGATATTTTCAAATCACCCACTAAAGAGGCAGTATTGATTTGCATTATTATCAGCAGTTCTTGAGAGCTTCCATTTCCCCACATTTTGCTAACATTTAATGTCGTCAGGCTTTTTAATGTTTGCCAATCTGGTTGGTATGAACTGGCCTCTGATCGTCTTGTTTTGCATTTCCTCGGATTGTTAGTAGGGATAAGTGTTGTTACATTTGCTTATTTTTCATTTGAGGTGCCTCTTTTCTGGACTGTTATTTATTTTCTGCCCTTTTCCCCATCGGTTTGCTTGTCTTTTTATTTCTAGAGTTCTTTATTGGTTTTGGATATCAATCCTTTGTAAGTTATGTGTATGGCAAATACTTTCCCCCAACCTGAGCTTTGTTTTCTTCATTTTTCTGTGTCTATTGTTGAACAGAATTTTTAAATTTTTATATAATCACATTTTGTGTCGTTTATATAATCCTTCCTTACCCCAAGTCATAACATGTTCTTCTACATTTTCATAAAGAATACTTTATGAAATTTTTTCCCCTACAATTCTTTAATCCACCTAGAATGTACTTGTGTATGGTATGAGATAGGGTTCCAAATTTCCAATTTTATTTTTTTCCATATAGATAGCCAATTGTCCCCACATCCTATTAGGTTTTTTTTTTTTTCCTTTTTTTTTCTTTTTTCTTCTTCTTCTTCTTTTTTTTTTTTTGGCCGTGCCTCACGGCTTGTGTGACCTTAGTTCCCCAACCAGGGATTGAACCTGGGCCCTTGGCAGTGAAAGCTTGGAGTCCTAACCACTGGACCACCAGGGAATTCCCTCTGATTGTTTTAATAGTCCATTTCTGTCCCTGATTTGCAATGCCATCTCTGTTATATATCAATTTTCACTTTTGATGACTTTGTCTCTATTTGCTTTATTGGTCTATTTTTCTGTCTTTTTGTCTGTAATGTACTATCTCATTTAGTATAGTGTTATAAGGCATCTTGGTATCTGATAGGGCAGGCACCACCACCAACCCCAATCTTGTTCTTTTTTCCAAAATTGTATTGGCTACTTTACACATTTTTCTTTTCCTCATGAACCTAAGGATCAACTTGCCAAGTTCTAAAAACTTCCTTGGGATTTTAACTGACATTCTTTGTATTTATAGATTAAATTGGGTGAGAGCTGACATATACGTGATATTGAGTTTCCCAGTTGATGGACATGATACAATTTCTATTACATCAGAAAATCTTTTATGTGATTCAATAAAGCTTTGAAATTTTCTCCAGAGCTATAATACACATATTTGTTGATTTCATACTAATTATCTCAGAGATTTGTTGCTATTGTGAATGAAAATTTTATTTCCAGTTCATTTTGAGAGTTTATTTTTGGTATATATAAAAATACTGACTTTTGAATAGTAAAATGATATCCAGATATCATGCTGAGTTTTCTTATTAATTATGGAAGTTTTTGGTAAATTTTGGTGGACTTCCTATTAAAAAATCACTATAAATAAAGACATTTCTCTTTTCTAATACTTATGACTTTTTTTTCCTTTTCTTAAAGCAATGGCTAGAATCTTAGAAGTGGTGATAGTGAGTATTCTTGTTATGTTTCTCAATTTAATGGAACTGCTTCTAAAGTTTTCATTAAATATAATGTATGATGTAGATTTTAGATACCTATTATCAAATGAAAGAAATTGTCTCTACAATTTAGTTTGCTAAGAGTCTATTTCCTGAATAAAGACTACATTTTATCAAATGATTTTCCTAAATCTATTTAAATGGTCTCATGTTTTCCCCTTTCATTTGTTAACTCAGTGTGTTATATTGATCAATTTTTAAATGCTTTTTTGCTCTTTGATTTCTGGGATTAAATATATTTGGATTTGGCATATTATTTTTAAATGCTGCTAAATTATATGTGTTAATATTTTATATGAGATTTCTGTATCTATGTTTGTAACAGATTGGTCTATAAATTCATTTTCATATATATCAAGGCTATTATAACCTTATAAAATGAGTTGTAAAGCCTTCCCTCATTTTTTTTCTTACAGTTTGTTATAAATGCACACACTTTAAAGAGTAAAATGGTTTCTCTAAGGTTTGCTACCAAAAAAAAAAAGCTTCCCTCTCCCCAGCACCTCTCCCTACACCTACCATTTTTCTCTCCCCAGGGGCAAAAACTTTTAGCTGATCATTTTGACATTTACCTCAAGATTTCTGGAAAATATGCTTGCATTGCTACCTCGTGATTTTTCAGTTTTAGTAAGAAGTATTTATTTCTCACTATAAGGGATGAGGATTTATCTTTCTTTCCTTCCTCTGCTCCTACACACAATGTACTCTTCCCATATCTCCACCTATTAATGGAGTCATATGGTAATTTTGGTTAAATATGACATTAGTGTTTTATTATAAAGACTACGTAAGTGCTATTCAAAACTGAGACAGCTTTTCCTTTCCTGCATTTTGTTGGTTTTGCTTAAATAATGATGATATTTTTACTTGTTTCTTTGCTTAGCTTCTATGTTTTAGCACTAATTCAAATCCCAAACTAAACTGCTCACCAAT
Source organism: Eubalaena glacialis (assembly GCF_028564815.1). Taxonomy (NCBI): domain Eukaryota; kingdom Metazoa; phylum Chordata; class Mammalia; order Artiodactyla; family Balaenidae; genus Eubalaena; species Eubalaena glacialis. The sequence goes on along the minus strand of NC_083717.1, from coordinate 74,449,734 downwards.
TGTCTAACTCTCTTTTCAGGACATTCAGATGCAGTATTCTATCAGCTTTATCTTCTGAATAAGTCCCTATGGGAGACTTCTGACCTGCTCCAAAGTAGACTGACTGCTCTCTACACCGAGTGGACCATTGTCATCCATGGATCTTCCTTCACCTGCGGATTCTTCCCTCTTGGTGGATCTACTGTTTCCTGTATCCCATGTTTTCTATTGTCTTGGGGTGAGTAAATATTTTGATATGTTGCATCACTGAAAATGTCTATTATACTCTTCCTTGAATGATAATTTGGCTTATTATGGAATTCTAGATTGGAAACAATGGTCCTTCAGAATTTCGAAAGAAGGTATTGCTCAATTGCTTAACACTTTCCAATGTTAATTCTGAGAACTCTTAAGTCGTTCTGATTCCTCATAGCTGTTCCTATGTGACCTGTTTTCTTCCTCCTGGAACTTTCTCTGTTTTTCTCTTCAAGCTGAGTGTTCTGGAATTTCAGAATGATTTTTTTTGTATGGGTCTATTGCTATCTACTTTTCTGGGCACTTAGCTTTCTTGAATGGGAAACTTGGGTTCTTTATCTCTGGGAAATTTTCTTGTATTCTATTGATTGTTTCTTTCCATGCATTTTTACTGTTCTTCTTTTCTAGAACTTTTAGATGTTGGACTTCTTGAACTGGCTGTCTAATTTTCTTACTTTTTCTCTCCTCTTTGTTTTTCCTAACTTTCAAGGAATTTTCCTTCACTAATCTTTGAAAACTCCTATCAATTGTTCTGTTTCTTCTAATTAATTTTAATTTCCAAGAGCTGGCGGTGGTGGTTGTTCTTTGAATGATTCTTTTTATAGTACACTGTTCTTTTTTTTTTTTAATTAATTAATTTATTTTTGGCTGCTTTGGGTCTTCATCACTGCCCGCAGGCTTTCTCTAGTCACAGCGAGCGGGGGCTACTCTTCGTTGCGGTGCACGGGCTTCCCATTGTGGTGGCTTCTCTTGTTAAGGAGCACGGGCTCTAGGCGTGCGGGCTTCCGTCGTTGCAGCACGCAGGCTCAGTAGTTGTGACTCGCAGGCTCTAGAGTGCAGGCTCAGTAGTTGTGGTGCATGGGCTTAGTTGCTCCGCAGCATGTGGGATCCCAGCTCCCTGACCAGGGATCAAACCTGTGTCCCCTGCATTGGCAGGCGGATTCTTAAGCACTGTGCCACCAGGGAAGTCCCGGTACACTGTTCTTATTTCATGGTTGAAGTATCTTCTAATCTATCTCTTAGGACACTGATGATAATATTTTGCAAATTTCTTCCCATTTCATCTCTGTTTCCTTCAAGTTGCTTATTTCTGTTTATTTTGGTCTTCAATTTCCACTTAGAGGCTTTCCCTAGATGTCTTACATCTTTGTTTCACTGTGCTTTTTTGTTTCAATGTTCCTTCTTGGGCAGTTCAGATCCCCAAGAACTGACCCTTTCTGAGGTCTGTCTGGATCGTACCTGCCTGGCTTCCCTGCCATTGTTTTGCCAAAAGACTGTGGCAGCAATCCCACTAGTGGGCATATACCCTGAGAAAACCATAATTCAAAAAGAGTTCATGTACCACAATGTTCATTGCAGCTCTATTTACAATAGCCAGGACATGCAAGCAACCTAAGTGTCCATTGACAGATGAAAGGATAAAGAAGATGTGGCACATATATACAATGGACTATTACTCAGCCATAAAAAGGAACGAAATTGAGTTATTTGTAGTGAGGTGGATGGACCTAGAGTCTGTCATACAGAGTGAAGTCAGTCAGAAAGAGAAAAACAAATACCGTACGCTAACGCATATATATGGAATCTAGAAAAATGGTACTGATGAACCTAGTGGCAGGGCAGGAATAAAGATGCAGATGTAGAGAACAGACTTGAGGACACAGGGTGGGAAGGGGAGGCTGGGACGAAGTGAGAAAGCGGCATGGACATATATACACTACCAAACGTAAAATAGATAGCTAGTGGGAAGCTGCTGCATAGCACAGGGAGATCAGTTCGGTGCTTTGTGACGACCTAGAGGGGTGGGATAGGGAGGGTGGGAGGGAGGCTCAAGAGGGAGGGGATATGGGGATATATGTATACATATAGCTGATTCACTTTGTTGTACAGCAGAAACTAACACAACATTGTAAAGCAATTATATGCCAATAAAGATGTAAAAAAAAAAAAAAGACTTGGGCAGGGGTGGGGGAACTGGCGCTCTTGCCATTTAATATGTCTATGTTTTGCTAATTGCCGCAATTTCGCTACAGTACTCCCATCCTCAACTGTGCCGACTTCCCCCAAACCAGAGACTCTGTTTTATCCTTTTTAGCCTTTTATTGGGGGTAAAGGAAGGGCATTTCCCGGGCTGTTAGGAGCAGTGAAGGGAATCTGGAGATCTAAATGCTCCGTAGACTTCCAACCCAGCATCCTTAATTTTAATCTCCCCATATCCCCCACCCGTACCCCAACTCTGTGCCTCCTGAGGTAACTGACTGGATCAACTCCTGAGTCTTTTGCAGATTCTGTGAAATAAAATGGACTCTTGCCAATTTCCTCTGCAAGTTTAGAATTAGTTTTCCCAGGTCTGCTAAGTTCTTTATGCCTTGCCCAAATGTTTTCCAGCTTCCAGAATTCTATTGCTCTCTGATTACCCAATTCCAGTTACTTCTGATATCAATTCCATTTTCCTCTGACCATTATTTTCTTAGATAGCTCTATAGACTTTATTTTACTATTTTTTGGGCATTAATAGGTTTCTTCAGAGTTATTTTCAAATTATTTTATATGTAACATGATAGTTATTTCTTCCAACTTGATTATAAGCCTCTTAAAGTCTTCTCTTTTTTTTTCTTTGATTATTTCCCCAGAGTGTCTAATACACTTCACATATCTAGGACTTGATGCCTGCAGGTAACTATTAAGTTATTTCTAAGTGACACATTCAATCTATCATCACAAGCCATTCTCAATGTATAACACAGTATTTGTGTAGCACTGCATCAGACTTTTTTCTGATCACTAATATTATAACCTTCAGACAACTGGAGGTTTATTAAATGATAACAACAATGATGATGATAGGAGAAAAGAGAAAGATAGCAATAGATAGATAGATAGACAGATAAATAGATAGGGAACATTAAAGTTGTCTCAATCTAAATTGTCTAAATTGTCTAAATCTAATTGTCTAAATGTCCTGCATAGCTCCAATGCTGTGATATATACGAATAGATGTTCATGAACAAAGGATTCTTGGTCAGATTAATGTGGCAAATACTGGATTAGGCAAATTTAAATAGGTTTCTTTAATATAGTATTTCTCAGAGCCGTTAATATGCTTTTATGCATGGTACAGCATTTTCCAAACGAACTGTCCCTAAAATTCTTCTTTTGTTTATGGGATACATTTTCATGTCTCTTAGGGCTTACTTTATATGTAATGAACTTTACAACAGAGTGTTTTCAGGTTCGTTCAGGATTTTCTGTTTTTAAAATATAGTCAGTCCCCAAGTCAGGACAATTATGTGAAGTATTAAATAGAATATTTCTTAAACAGCAAAAGAGAAAGAAGCAAGGCCCAGCTCCTGTCTTATACCAACATGCTTTCTGATTAAGGGCAGGACTCTCAAAAAAATCACAGAGCACTAAATAATGATTATGTAGTTCTCACTGTTGGATCCAGGGTGAAATGCAGTGAAAATGGTGCCAGGGAGGGTCCAGTGAGTCAGGCTGTCATGGGGAGGGTCTCAAAGAATGCCAAGTCCAAGAGGAGAGTGTGTGGAGAAGGGGCAGACTGGAATCAGAGGCTTCTTCCCCAAGAGGCTCATCTCAACATTGATGAGAAATGAGATGCAGAAGCCAAGAAGACCTGAGGTGTGAGCAGCTAGGAAGCAAGGCTGGACAGGATAAAACAGTTCAGGATATGGACTGTAATTCATATAAGAAACTCTCAGGGATTCATTATTATTGGGTTCTGGCTAGGAAACCTTGGGCTGACAGGTTTAAAGGAATAGGACTGAATCCGGTAATTATTAACATAACTTAAAACAAATCTGAAATAGTTCTATTCCCATAGGATAGAAGAGGAACTCAGATCCTGAAAGGCTGAATGATTTGCCAGAGGTACACAACACGTGAGTTTCAGAGCTGCTGAGAGAATACAGTTCCTGGACTCTTAGTTCAACATTCTGGCTACCCTATCACCTTACTTTTCATCCTTGCTTCTTTGGCATCTCTGGGGTAATAGAACTCAGATTTACTAAGATCCTCATCCAGAGAGCCACTGTCTATCTCCTGTCAAGCTGCAAAGGAGTTACAGTCAAGGCCCAGAATCTTCTACCTGAAGTCCCTGGTGATACAGACATGCTCCTTGGGATTCAGATACATGACAGTCATCAATAGAAGAGCAGCTTATTTGGGAAGTCTAACGTCACTTATACACGATAGAGACCAGTTTAGTATGCAGCACACAAACCAACACATTCTCCCTGTGTTAACTGCTGCTCAGAGCAGGGCAGCCAGACCACGCGAGGCCATGGTGCCCTGCTGGAAAGCTGAAGTGCAGGGAGGCTGATGTAATGAGGCCTGGGGCGACCATCCCTGGTGCTGCACATAGCTGGGCGATTCTGCTTTCATAACTCTGGTAGCTGGACAGTATTAGCTCCAGAGGGCTGACCTCCCCATGCTAAGTGCCCCCTATCACTTAGTCGCCTGGGCCTCGGAATCTTGGTTAACATACAGGCCTTTGGGACGTGGGTCCCTTGCACTCCCAAAGACCAACCAAGACCTGATCTTCTCTGGGTGTCTCAGTTACCTCCAAACACATCACCCTGGAAGGCCATTCTGCTTCATGCTGTTGGTGCTTCCTGGCCAGAATGCTTCTGTTCTTTCAATCTGATCCCCAGACTCTATTCCCTTCACTCCATTAGGACCCCACTCTACCTCCATACTTCTGGTCGGCATCCTCCACCGTTTAATCATGACTTCGACAAAGCAGACTTGAAAGAAAGTTTACTGATCACTTTTGGCAAAGCACCTTGAAACATTTCTGCTGTTTTCAAGGGAGTGCGAGGGAGCAGCAGGTTGACTTCGCACGTCCAACTGTGGCAGCTAATTAGAAAGCACTTCCTCCTCCCTCTGATCACTTGTTCTGCAGTTTCACACCGTTCTCATCCCACCCCCACCTCCCTTTTAAACAACATGTAAAAGCAGTATAGCAACCCAAACTCTGAAGGATTTTCAGAAAAAGTGCAACGTGAACACCCCTAGGTTTTCTCTTTCAAAATTTTCCGTCTCTCTTAATCCCTGTATCTATTTTATATAAGAATATCCATAGTGTAAGAACAGTTCCACATTCTTTTTAACATTCTACTTTAGAATCTTTCTTCATATATGCTTTTTCTCAATGTTGATGGCTACTTGATATTCTATGAAGTGAATGGCCCAATCACATTATTTCTAGAGGAAAGAATCAATTTATTTTATGTGTGTCATTCCACTAACTATCCTTGTGCTAGATGCCCATAACTGAGGCAGACACTATAGTATATTATTATCCTCAAGCTGGATTTTCAAAATGAGGATATGAAAAGGAAAACAAGTTAGATAAGAGGACACGCATCAGAGATCAGGAATCACAGGTCAGAACCTGGGAACTAAGATTTCGGGGCTGGGTCTATGGAGTCAGAGGCTAGGATTAACTAGAGGCAGGAAGTCAGCAAGACACAAGACCTGGAGGGTCTAAACAGAGGGGCCTGGAGTGCCCCAGGGATTTGGCCAGGGCAATATCTTTCCTTACGGGGTGTTTGCTGTCTGTTCTCCCACTCACCCTTCTTGCTGTGTTTGGGTGCTCCTGAGGTCACTGGGGATGGGGGAGTTTAACAGGTGCTACTTGTAGCTGATGTAACTTTGTGCATACTTGTTCTGCCCTGACTAAACCAAGGATCAGAGAACTGGAATGACAAGGCTGTGCCTGGACTAACAAGTTCACGTCCTGCCCATGATGGCTCCCAGAGGACCTACCCCACTCATGGTCACTACTGAAAGAGGGAGATGAGGGAGCCATGATCAGACTGGACTGGGGTAGACACTCAACTCAAAGGCAATCAATGCCTGACCAGTCAAAACAAACTGGACCAATCTGATTTCTCTTTAAGGAATTTTGCCATGTGGAGACTGAGAGGTTGGTGCCAGTTAGTAAGGCCTGAGTGTCAAAGAATATCCATGGAGCAGAGGACCTGTCAGCCATGATGTAGGATGTGGGATGAAGTTATGAGGAAATCACAACACATCAGAAATAAAAGCAGAGCAGGAGTCCTCGTGAAAGTGTAGTTGACAGATAGGAAGAGCTGTCCCCCAAAGAAAGCCCAGTCTGTGACTTTGCTACTACCCACTTCTTCAACTTTTCCTGGGTGAGCATACACATGTATCTTTTCATTTCATCTCTTCTTTTTCCCTCCCAGAGGCACCAAGTGAATCTGTTCCTTCCAACTAAAAGACTGCTGTATCAAAGATCCTAACAATAAAGTCTCGATAAAGAAGAAATTCCTCAGAGATACACATACGAGGTTGTCTTGAAGTCACATCTCCAACATGTAGGAGATTTGCAAGAAAAACCAGAAAAGCTTGCCGCCTACCTTTACAGGCAGACGATTAAACCAATTAAAGAGGGAGATACAGTATGCCTTTTGCCTTCAAGGTCAGGCCTTGACTCACTAGAACCTTGGCAAAGTCGTGCAGTCTGGAGGGAGTAAGAAATCATCCCCGTTGATGACAGACTTCTGAGCAGACGGTTAGTAAATCAAGGTCCTGATGTGAAATGTTGATGCTTTTTAGCCCAGGAAGATGCAGGTGACATATTACCAAGTTAATCATGTAGAGTGGACTCCAGGAAGCCACTGGTCACTGTCCTTAAGGAAAAGGACCATTCAATGTGAGATGAATCCTCATTGCAATGAGCAGAACCATAAAATCGATTTAGAGCCCCAAGGCCAGTGGGACAGTAGGGAGTTATAATTAAGGAGACACCATTTGTATTTACAAAAGTGTTTAAACAAGACAGTCCTTATTTTGGTGAATGGACTGTGTATCCTGGGTGTGCATTAAAGAGGAGGGCACCTTACCTTAGGATTGGTACTATTTGACTGGTATTAATTAAATCCCAATTATAATGGTGGGGTCAATGTATCCACAATAATCATCATGTAGATAGAAAGAGCACAGGGTTGAAAAAGCTGTGTCCAAACACCAAGTCTGTGAATGTCAGCTGTGAGTCAATCAATTCCCCTTTCTTTGCCTATCAAATGGGACTAATAATTCCTATTCTTTAGGGTGGCCTACTCCTTCCCAGTTGGTTTCCCCTTAGGGTAGAATCAAGCAAGAAGGTCCTGGCTAAGCTTTGCTTGGAGAGAAGCCCCAAGGGCAGATACCCACAGTCTGGAGAGCCCTATACCCTCAGAGACAGTGCCTGCAGTGACTCTGGCACCTGGTCCATAGATAGCCACCTTCTAGGTCCTGTGGTCTAGAGACATCCCACAACACCCAGTGTCCTTTAGGCAAAGACTGCAGCCAGTCGTCATAAGGCATTGTTTAGAAACTGTCATACTTTTAAATGTCTTTGTGGGTCATCCTAACATACACAATTTCATTCCATCCTCATAGTAACCTTCCCAGGGGCATGTGTGTGATTATTTCTATATAACAGATGAAGAAACGAGTTCTGAAAGGTGAAGCCAATTGTCTGAGGTCACACAGCACACCAGTGGTAGAGCTAGGATCTGAACCACTCATCAGATCACAGCGTGCACATGCTTCCCATAATCCCATCGAAATTCTGCCAAGCAGGCTGGCGGCATGGCACTTCTCCATCAGCTAATGCAGGGTGCCGGGACTGCTGTCCTCACAGTTTGTCCTAGTTCAGTGCTTCTCAAACATTAAAGTGCATACAAATCACCTGGGGTTCTGGTTAAATTGCAGACACGGATTCAGTAGGTCTGGAGGAGGCCTGATGGACAAGTGCCCAGGTGGGGCCAATGCCGCTAGCTTGCTGAGCGCACTCTGGGTGGCAAAGTCCTAGCTGACGACCAATGCTTCCGAATGATTCACGGGATTCTGAACAGGCCCTCTTTTCAAAGCTCAGTACCTTCCCTTCTCTCACGAAGTGGTTAGCGGCCAGATCTGTGAAGCAGTCTCAAGTAGTTCTTAATGAAATTAAAACCAGACTGACATCCCTAATACTCTCCAGCTGTTATCCAGTATGTGCCATTAGGGTAACTGTGTGGGAGAAAGGAGGGTGGAAACTAACGCAATAATCTAACCAGGGTCTCTTTAAAGCTACAGGCAATGCTTGATTAGCAAGGTAAGGAAATTTAAGGTGAGACCATAGAGTGTAGACAGCAATAACAGCACCAGTACCCGCAATAATAGTAGCTGCAGCAGAATCATTACTTGAATACCTTTGATATTTTAAATTGCGTATGTGTTTTACGGGTAATTCTTACAGTAATTCAGCAAGACAGAGATTATTATGAATTTTCAGTTATTCGTGTTCTACTTTCATCCATAAAGTAATCTGAAGCAATGTCCGAGAATATCTCACACAGGACAAGACAGCACAGTTTAAATGTGGGGACAAGAAGAAAAATCTGGGTGCAAACAAAGTAGAGCCAGGAATGAGGCTCTCAATGAGCACATGAGGAATGCATGCCTGCCAGGGGCGAGCCATTCTTGGTTCTCAAATTTCCAGAAGCCAACAAGAAAAGGGGAATCTGATCATTGAACAGTTCACAGTGATTATGTAATTTTAAAAAAATAAACAATTCTCAAAGAAAGCAAACCTTTCTTCACACCCAGATCATGTGAGGATATCTATTGTGGCCCTTCCTACAGGGAATATGGTGTGCCGCAGTGAACGACCTTCTCAACAGTTATTCACAATAGACCCTAGGATGGCTTTCATGGGGTTATGTTTACAGTGATCCCCAGTGCAGGCTAATGCATCAAAACCAAGCATAATTCAGAAATGTAGTCCTTCTGGGACAAATGGGATATGGTCTAGTACCTAGCTTTTGGCTGCTCTGGTTTAATTCAGAACTACATCTGGACAACTTGGAGAAATGGACGTATCCTTCAAGGAACCTTTCTCTCTATTGTCATCCCTCAGTGCCATTTTCCTAAGCTCAGCTTGGAAGATGCTAAGTAGCAGTGAGTCAGAGATTATTCAAACAGAAGGGGGCTTTGGTTGAGTGGAGACCCAAATGAGTTAACTGAAAACTGGGCACAGCTGCTTAACAAGAACACAACCTGAACAAAAGCCGTCTCAACCCTGCTCTGAGGTGAGTAAATTTTAGGGAAAACTCTGAGCAGGAACAGGATTCTTCTCCAAGAGTGCTCTTCTGAATCCACATAGTTGAATGACTGTGGTCTTAAGTAATACTTCACATAACAAGGATGGAATAGTTAGCCTGAAAAACTTTTGAGGCCACTGGTACTGATCTTCACTCGGCTAAAAGAAAATCTCAATAAAACGTCTGTAGAATACTTATAGTTGGGCAATGTTACTTCTTCTAGAAAAATTATTTGTGAAACATATTTGTCTATCCATCCATTCATTCATCCCTCAATTTATTTACTTAGCCAATGCATTTTCGGGGGCACCTGTCACGTACTAGGCATACTCTTGGGAACAAAACTCAGGATCACTCATAGCAGCATTATTTACAATTGCCAAGATGTGGAAACAACCTAAGTTGTAATATACACAATGGAATACTACCTAGCTATAAAAAAAAAAAGCAATTCTGCCATTTGCAGCGACATGGATGGACTTGGAGGGCATAATGCTAAGTGAAATAGATCAGAGGAAGACAAATACAGTATGCCATCACTTATATGTGGAATCTAAAAAATACAACAACCCAGTGAATATAACAAAAAAGAAGGAGACACAGATATAGAGACCAAACTACTGGGTACCAGTGGTGGGGAGGGGTGACATAGGTGTGGGGGAGGAGGAGGTATAAACTATTGGGTGTCAGATAGGCTCAAGGATGTATTATTCTACAACACGAGGAATAAAGCCAATATTTTGTAATAATTATAAATGGAAAGTAACCTTTAAAACTGTATAAAATTTTTTTTTTAAATTAAGAAAAAACCAACACAGGATCACTGCCCAAATAGAGGTGGAAGACCAGTGTGGGAAACCCTACAATCACATAACCACTTAATCACACAAAAAGTCATCATACCCAAGATATTAATATTCTCCAGTTTTTCAACCTTTCAATATAAATTTAATGTCTTCCATCTGTTGGGCACTAGATAGGGGATATGATGATAAATGACACAAATAAATACATAATTATAAAAGTAGCTAGCTAAGTGCTAGGAGAAAACTCACAGACTGTGTCTATGAGAATAAGGGTAGTGGGCTTGAGACGGTACGCAAGGAGGTGGTCAGGGAGGATGTTTCCAAGGAGGTGGTGTTCAAATGAAACCTGCAGAATGTGAAGCTCTAAATGTGGGTGGATCTGGGGAAGAGCATCCTGGGTGCAAAACCCCTGAAGCTGGAGGAAGCACGCTAGTTAGAGGAACAGGCAAAAAGTAACTAAATGGTCACATCTTATGGGATTAGTATTTACCATGCAGTTATTCCTGGAAATGTCAACCAAGATAATTGATTTCAGAGTAATTGATCCATAGCTCTTCCTCTTCACAATAAGTATTCAGCAAGGCCAGTTGGACACTCCTCATTTGACATAATAAAACCCTATTACTTATGTGTAAGATGATGCATGATGTTCTCTTTTCTATGGCGGGACACATACATTCTACTCATTCAAAATCAGATCTCTAAGAAACATGTTAAAAACCAGGGATATTTCTCAAGGTCAGGCAGATTATGTGCTTCCCTGAAGCCTTACAGCCCATTAAGTGGCAGCCCCAGGATTTAAAACACCAGTTTTCTGATAGCCTAGGCCTTGACTTCTACAGGACATAGGGTATTCTTGCTAGAAGAGACCTGGGAATCAACTTTAGGTCAACCCTCATTTAAATAAGTTCTTTCCCTCGGGACTCTGAAGAAGGATGGCAGGAACTCAGAAGTTGGCACTTTTAGCCCTGCCATGGACACCAGCCTGAAGGAAAGCCCCACAGGTTCTCTCGACAAGCATGCAACCCTATTCTTCCAATGACCATCCCAGCAAAAATGATTACATTGTGTCATGATATTCAGATGCCTACTTTCCATCGAGACTGCAAAGCCCCTGGGGGCAAAAAGCTATCCTGCCTACCGATCCCCCCCATTTTTTCTTTAGCTCATTCCCTCTGGCCATCAGTCTAGATTCTAGCATTCCCTCACTATTACCTTTCCTTGAGAAAACCTCTGATCTTCACTCCCTCCATCTTATTCATCAGGCAAGATGGTAGCACTGGGTAAACTCCACCTTCTCCTTCTCTGAACTTGTGCCTGAACTCCTGAATGTGGATAGAAAAATGCAATGGAGCCATATGATCACTTTAAATTCACGAGCTCCAGCTTCAAATGGGCACTCAAAACTGCCCAGCAAGTCTTGTATTTTTCTCTTGTTGACTTACTTCCCTATTCCCTGAGAAGACGACTTTTAACTTCTTTTTCTCTCCTGAAACCTCCTACATTCCTTCCTCTACTCTCAGATGATGACTTCTCATTTCATGGATAAAACGGAAAAATCATCTTGACTCCACCAAACCTGCAACCTTCACTGGGGCCCATTTTCCCCTTCTTTGCTCTGGTTAAAATGGAAAAAGCGCCCTTCAGCCTATAAAAGTCCAATCCTTTCTATGTGCACCCTGGCTCTCATCCCCTCAAACACTGTCTTACTTTGGTTGTTCCCTCTTTCTACATTTCCAGTCCCTCTCTCTCTTATTGGGTCAGGCCCACCAGTAAACAAACATGCTCTATTTAATCTCCTGCATCTATTGAAAACAAAACAAAAAGTCTCTGCTGACCCCACATCTCTTTCCATATACCACTATTTCTTGAGTTCATAGACTAAGACAAAGAGAGTTGTCTATACGTTGGCTTCACACTAACTTATCCCACTTCATTCTGGCTTTTGCCCCCTTCCAACTTGCCAATGATTTCCCCGGGAAATGTGCATGCCAAAGTTTCCGAAGACCTCCAGGATGCTAAATCAAAAGGACAGCCTTTAATTCTCAGCTTGTTCAGTATCTCAGCAGTCATCTACCCTTTCTTTACACTCTCCCTTCTGATTCCCATGACACCCACTCTTCCCTTTATCTGACCTCTGAGCCAGAATGTTCTCAGGACTCCGTCGTAGCTGCTTTTCTCTTTCCCGGAGCAAACTCATCCAGTGGCTTATGTTTTTTTTTTTCTTTTTTTTAACTGGTTTTCATTTTTATCAAAGAAGCATATGCACGGAATTAATGGACTCCTAACAGTATTATTTGGCTTTTTATAATCTTCTCCAAAAAGCAAACACATCAGATAATCTAAGACTTCCATTTCTTTCTCTGGAGTCTTTACTTCCATAGCCTTCTGCCCTCCTGCTTCAGTCAATCCTTGTTTTCCTGCACAGCTGACATCTCATGACTCCCCTTCATCACTTTTCTGTGTTAAGTAAAATCTTTCCTGCATCACTTTCTCTTTCTTGGTTTGCAACCTGATTTTGCTGAAGGACATTCTTCAATAGCTTTCTAAGAAAGAGTACATTCACTTTAATTCCTGTGATTATGAAAATATACATATTGTATTTTCATCCTTTTGGTTAAAAATGTAGCTAGGAACATAATTCTATGTTAAAAATCATGACTGATCAGAATTTTGAAGCAATGCTTCATTTTCTTCTAATTTTCAGTGTTGCTGTTGAATAGTCCAATGGTATCTTGGTTCCTTTTACTTTGTATGTGGTTACTTTCTTATTGTCTATCTCTGGGTCTTCTACCTCTGGGTTCTAAATTTCACAATGGAAAGTTCCATGTTGTAGGTCTTTTCCCATTTATTGTGCTGGGCACTCAATGTTCCCTTTAATTAATTAATTAATTAATTTAATTTTCTAAAAAGATTTATTTATTTTTTTTGGCTGCATCAGGTCTTAGTTGCGGCAGGCGGGATCTTCGTTGAGGCATGCGGGATGTTTCACTGCGGTGCGCGGCCTTCTCTCTAGTTGTGGCGTGCGGGTTTTCTCTTCTCTAGTTGTGGTGCGCAGGCTCCAGGGAGCATGGGCTCTGCAGTTTGCGGCAGAGATTGTAGATTGCACCAGCCAGACTGGTGTTTTTCTATTCCTGAAACTTGTCCAAAGCTTTTCCATGTCAGGTATTTGGACATCAGGATCTATCTGGAATGCACCTTTTACCCCCCCCCACACACACACACACCATGCTCTGGCCTGAAGCCTTGTTATCCTTTAGATCTTTGCTTATACATCACTTCTTTAGAGGAGCTTTCTCTGACCATTCTATCTAAATAAAATAGCTCTCTATTATCCTCTCCATGGTTCCTTCCTCTATAACATGTACCACAATTTAATTTATGTAGTTGATTATGTATTATGTAATTGAGTGCTTCCCTGTCTGTTTCCTATTGTCTAACAACAAGCTTTATGTGGGCAAGGACCACTTCTATTTTTGGTTCAGTGCTCTAGTCTCAGGACTTAGCACTGAAATACAGCATGTTCAATATATACTTATTCACTTAATCAATGAATGGATGGATAGTTGGATGAATGAATAGAAATTCTAGGGTTTTGGTCAATCTCTGCTATAAGTAGCTCTGTAACCTTAGGCAAGTCACTTAACCTCTGAAAGCTTTGTTTTATTTAGCGTCTTAAGACTTAGAATAACAGTGTTGGCACAAATGAAATAATTGATGTCAAAGTGCTTAGTTAAAAGGTATAATATAAATATGAGGAATTATAAAGACTGAATGTGGCTTACTCTATCTTTTCTTATGTTTTCCTTCTTTTCATATTGAAACTTCAATTTAGCACTTCAAGGATCATACCTTGATAGCACCTTGTAAGTGGTGTTATTATTAAGAATTCTTTTGAGAACCAAATTAACTAAACTCTTAGATGTGATTCAAATCAGACTTGCCCTATTCAGACTCCTGAGCAAATAATGTCATAAGAAAATTCAAGTTTCTGGGTCTAGTTTAATGATGGGAATGGGCAATGTCAACTCATGTTCTACTTTCAAGTACAAGGAAGGAAGAGATAAAAGAATGAGAATTAAATCACCCTTCTATTTGTACCATAATTGTCCTATAATATTTGCCCCAAACTAACCAAAATAATGAAACTCTATTCTGGTAAATGTGTGGTCAAACTAGAATGCTTATTAATCGCTGATAGAAATGCAAATTGATATAATCCTTCTAGAAAACAATTTAGAAATACATATAACATGCCTTAAGGGTGCTTATATATTTTGGTACCATAACTGTTCTTCTGAGAAATTAGTCTAAGGAAAAAATCCAAAACTTAGAATTTGCATTTCTAACAAGTTCACAGGTTGTGCTGATGCTTCTGGTCCAGCTGACCATACTTTGAGAACCACTGTTCTAGACCTTAACCATCTAATCTTTTAGCTCCTTATGGGAGTTAAGCTTCTCTAGACCTCTTACCCTTCCACTCCTGTTCACTGCTAAAGTAATCTGAGATGCTATTCTGACTTAGTAAATCATGAGATGATAATGATAAATAATAGGAGAGGACTTGCTAAATGCTAAGCATATTTGTCACACATTTATTTATTTATTTATTTATTTATACTTATTTTTGGCTCTGTTGGGTCTTCGTTGCTGAGCGCGGGCTTTCTCTATTTGTGGTGAGCGGGGGCTACTCTTCGTTGTGACGCGCGGGCTTCTCATTGCGGTGGCTTCTCTTTGTTGCGGAGCACGGGCTCTTGGCGTGCGAGCTCAGTAGTTGTGGCTCGCAGGCTCTAGAGCACAGGCTCAGTAGTTGTGGTGCACGGGCTTAGTTGCTCTGCGGCATGTGGGATCTTCCCGGACCAAGGCTCGAACCCGTGTCCCCTGCATTGGCAGGTGGATTCTTAACCACTGCACCACCAGGGAAGTCCCCTGCCGCACATTTAGATACATACAAATGGTTTGCTTTTTCAGATGCAACAGTGTCAGGGTAGATCTTAGCCCGTTCAGGGGTGCAGTTCTTATGTCGGGTGTTCTGGTCACGTTTTTCACTTTGTTGGGGGATGGTGTCAACTTCCCCGTATCTGGAGTCCCCTTCCAGTATTTCAGATTCTTCCTCTTCCTGCCCCAGCTCTGGAAGTCCTCAGGATAGTGTTTCAGTAAGGGGCTGAATAAAAAGAAAGCAATGTCTTCCCACATGATGATTTAAGGGTGCACAAAGTGATGGAGAGTTCTGCTTTGTGTGAGGGGGAGTCCTTCACTGGGGAGTGACTGAGCTCATATATCACCAGAGCAGGCACCGATCTTTCTGCTTCTCTCCCATGAGGCTTTGGGAGTGGCTCTCTGTCATATTTGTCTCTCCTAGATTCTCTCTCCCTTGGAACTCCTTCTTGGTTTCTCACAAATGGCAGTTCTTCAAGCTGGTGCCATTTTCTTGGACAGCCCTTGTCTCCCAGCACCTATAGCAACCTGATCATATCCCTGGCTCTAGTCTTGCCATTCCTTCTTGCTGTTGTTTTGATGTCCTAAGCTTTCATTCTCCTCAATTCTCATGATTTTTTCCTCCAGTTACTCTTGCTTCTCAGGTATGCTTGTACATGACACCTCCAAGCCACTCTCTGTGTCCGAGGATGACAAAGGTTTTCAATCATTCAAGACGTGTGTTGAGTGGCTCTTATAAGTCAGATACTATGTTAAGTACTAGGAAGGCAAATGCTTTTGACATGTAACATTTTCCCTAAATAACACCTTGTATTTCACTGAAATCCTGAGTATGCCAATACTGGAAATCAGACCATTGAAAACACTGGGGTTTTTTTGGTAAGTGATCAAATCAGATGCTGAATAATTACATTAATCACTGTCTGACTCAGGGTCACCCCTACCCACAAATGAAGTGGGAGCGCCTGAGGTAGCATGAATTTAAGGGTCTCCTCCCCAAAGTTGCAAAAATTCTGCCATTCTTTGCCACTTTGGTTGTAGAATAAGTAATGCAGATGTGAGGGCTCATGTTAATTCAGATTCTGTTTTTCACTGCAGTTATCTAAATAAATAGGATAGAGGTCAAGAGAAGGTGGAGGGTGGCATCATGAAACTTGGGTTCGTGAATCATGGCTCAAAGGCCAGGAATAAAGAGAGAGTTCTTGAAGATTCCTACCCATCCAGGAATTATCTTGGGAGTGCTGAGTGTCTGGCAGGAAATGGGAATGAAGATACAAAGTAGTGATACTCTAAAGTTGAACTTTACTTATGTAAATTCTGACAAGACATTTTTCTTTAATGGTCTAAGATTAATCTTATTCACCAGGCCCAGCTGCACATACTGTTTCCCTCTTTAGCTGAGAACCTTTCACTCAGAATTTCAAAGTGAGTTTCAAGTGACCATTTCAAAATCTTAGTGTAGCTCTAGATGAGAAGCCTCCAAACCAGGAATTAAGACTTGCCGGGAAAACCAGCATATCAGTGGAGAGGTTGGCAATTGAATTTATAATTACCAACATTCAAGAATACCTTTCTAAACATAATGGCAAAAGACTCAAATCATAAAAATACTGATTGCCAGATCCCACTGTATAAAACTTAATTTTTTCAGGCACTCAACATAAAGACAATTTTAAATGCAAAGAGCAAGCTGGGATTTTTTTGTGTGTGTGCAAAATTTATGACAAAAGTGAATAATACATATTTAATAATAAATATAAGGATCTTGCAAATCAGGAAGAAACATCCAATACCTTAACATAAAAAAGGTATATTAGTTAGGGCAATGCCCACAGTTGCAACAGCAAAATCTCAGTGGCTTTTTACAATAGCAATTCTTTCTCATTCTCGTAAAGTCTAACATAAGTGTGTGTTCCTTATTGGTGGGAGGCTTTTTTCCCTGTAAAAATTTAGGACCCAAGCTTCTTCCACTTGTGGTGCCATCATTTTTAACATGTGGCTTCCAAGACGGTTGCATTCTACTGCACAAAGTAGTGGAAAAGGAAAAATCTAGAGGGTTCGTGAATGGGATGTTTTTACAGGCCTGGCCTGGAAGAGGCACGTGCCATACTCACTCATATTCTTTTGGCTAGAACTGAGTCACACTCCCATGAGAATACGTAAGTGCAAGGGGAGAGGGAAATATTGTATAGCTGTATATCTAGGAAGAAGAGGAAATGGTGGGTGAACAACTATCTCATCTCAGCCACAGCCAAATCCCATGCCTTATGGGAGCCAAAAGTTGTTTATATATATCCACTTATACATACACACATAAAACTAGATTAGTCTCAGTTTAAGCTGTGACCCTAAGACAACAGATGTGAGAGAGCCATGGAGGATCTCCCAAGGTGTTCACAAAACAGTCTTGCAACTCAACCTCTCATCCACCTCAAGAGTGTAAACAGAATCTGAAGTTACAGATTCAAAGAGGAGTTATTTAGAGAGGAAGAGAGTTATTGGTGTTTTGTGAGGCTCATCTCTCTCTCCCCCTTTTTAAGCCCAGGGAAGAGATTTCAGCGAGACAACGTGGAGAACTCTGGAGTGTGTCACTCATGCCTGATAAGTCTGGAGAGAGAGAAGCTGGAGTCAGCAGCTGGCAGAGGTGGACTAGGGGCGGCAGTTTGGGAAGTAATTTCACTCCCGTCATGGGTAGAAGGTTGTTTCTCGTGGGCCAGATTTGAGGGCCACATACCAGAGAGAGTTGGTGAGAAGTTGCCTGAGATCCTGTCCAAGAGGGGCCACCTGGAGCGACACAGGAACCTCAGCAAAGCAAACTGGAGATATACTGCTAGATCTCAAAGGCTCAGCAAGGCATTTTAAATGATCAGCCAGGAGAAAGCATCCACTAGTATCCAGGGAATTATAAGTGAGAAATTCCCAACAATAGGGTTGCGGAGGGGATCTCCAAAAAACCCACAGAAATGCTCTGTGAGAGAAAGAAGGAGCCTAAATACTTGCCAAGACCAGATAGTACTGAGCATCAGTCAAGTACGGATTCTGCTGCGTCCTTTTCTCTTCTCCCTTCTCACATGCCAGCTCCACAGAATCAGAAACCAAGTGGGCAAGTCACAGGAGAAGTAGAAGCGCTGGGTGAGGAAAGAAGAAAGAAGCCCCCCTTTCCCACAGCAGGCAGTGGACCTACACGGGGCAAACTGGAGGGTGGGAGAGGTGGGGGGTGGGGACTTTGCCGTTAAGTAAAGATGGAACTTTATCTTGTTACTCTGGGCTGGACATTAATTACTGAACTAAACTGCTGTGTGACCAAAGGTGACTGGAAGACTTCTCATTATCTGAATTGACCTGGTCTTCATCTGAGGGGAGGATGAATGAGTTTTAATGTGCAGTGTAAGACTGCATATGCGACATCACTACAATCATTCCAACCACACATGTAAACATTTTTGAAAAGATAAAGATAACATTCTAACAAACAGAATCTCTGGATGGTGTGATTATGGCCAAATCAGTTTCCTTGTTATGTTTGTGTATGTGTACGTTTCTATGTTTTTCAAGGTTCCCACAGGACACACTGTACTTACCAATCAGGAGGATGTACACACTGTACAGTATGTAGTAAATCCTACATAACTGTAGGATCTTTTGCTACCTTCTCTCTTGCAAGGTGACTATTTCCTGGATAGCTAACCTCAAAATCATTGAGTGTAAAAGCCATCATTATTTGATTTAAGAACATTAAACTGAACATTAGCTTTGTTTTAATGGCCACATTGGTATCAGTTCATGTCTTAAAGTGTCATGTTCCCAGGAACTGAGTGATCATTTCATAGTACATCCATTTCTACCCTTTTACCCTCCAAATATCTGTCTGCTATTCCTATATTTCCTCTTTCTCTGAGGACTTATTAAAGTTATCCATCTTAAAAAAGGAAATACTTGGTGTCCACTTCAAGCCTACATCGTTCAACAAAATTTCCCCCATATACAGACAAATCTTTCCCCTCCAGACTCCCGCAGTCAGTGAATCTGGACCACATCACTGAGCAACTGACTATGCACTGTCTTGTGTAGACAGACGGCTGACTCCTTCCTGAGTGATAGGCTCTTTTCTTAACTAGATGGTGTATTTCTTAAAGCTAGAGAATACTCATAGTCCTTCCCAGGTGCCTTGAGCCCTTAACAACCTATTCCTTGGCCACATCAGGTACAGAGACAAACTGTTACACTGAATGGGTTAAGTAAGGAGACATGCTTCTTTCATTCCGATTTCTCCTGTGTGATAAGCTCTGAGATCCTGAGCCGCTCAGGAAGGCTTTATTAGGCACAGTTATAAGACTTCTGTTGTTTTTCTGGTTTGTTCTCTCTTGCCTTCTGGTTTCTCTCCTGTCAACAACTTTATCTAGTGGCCTGCGTTTGGAGAAGTTCACTGATCCATATGCCAAGTGAAGCTCAGGAAAAGAAGGAAGAATGAAAATAAATACCAGCAAACACTTTATATAACGAACACCTGTTGTTTGATCTGGCTGTGGGTTTGGGGATGATCAGTGGACTATTTGCTTGTGCTAACTCTATTCCCCAAATAACAAAGTATTTGAGGCATTAACTATTACTACTACTACTACTATTATGATTATCCTCACTTACTTTCTTTTAAAATTAGCTTTTATTGAAGTATAGTTGATTTACAGTGTTGTGTTAGTTTCTGCTGTACAGCAAAGTGCATCAGTTATACATATACATATATCCACTCTTTTTTAGATTCTTTTCCCATATAGGTCATTACAGAGTATTGAGTAAAGTTCCCTGTGCTATATAGTAGGTTCTTATTAGTTATCTTTTTTATGTACAGTAGTGTGTATATGTCCATTCCAATCTCGCAATTTATCCCTGCCCACCCCCTTACCCCCTTGGGAACCATAAGTTTGTTTTCGACATCTGTGACTCTATTTCTGTTTTGTAAATAGGTTCATTTCTTAGTTACCCTTTTTTGAGTTCCTTATCTTTGTACTTAGGCACTTTATAAACATTATCTAAAGTATTTCTTGCAACACTGATAAAATATAGAATTATTTACACTCATTTGCAGATGAGGAAACAGAGGGATTAAATGACTTATCCAGGGTCATTCAGCTGCTAAACAGCAGGGATGGGAAGTCAGTTCAGATCTGTTGGCTTCTAATGCCAATATTCTTTCCACTGTACCATGATGCTTCTTAAAAAGCAGGTTCTTTAAAAGTCTCTTAAGTTTTTAAGCAGCAATTTCTCAAAAAGTTCAATGTACACTTATTATAGGACTCACCAATTTCACTTCTACCTATCTACGAAATGAAATGAAAGCGTATGTCCACATAGAGACTTACACATAAATGCTAATAGCACCTTATTTGTAATAGCCAAAACCTGGAAACAATTGAAAAAAATCAACCATTAAATGAAGAGATAAACAAAATGTGGTTTGTTCATATAATAGAATACTATTCAGCAATAAAAAGTTAGGTCCTACTGATACGTGCAACAACACGGATGAACTTCAAAAACATTATTCTGAATGAAAGAAGTCAGATACAAAAGACTATGTGTTTCATGATTTTATTTACATGAAATTTCAAGAAAAAGCAAAACTGTAGAGATAAAAATATGATCAGTGATTCTTTAGGGCTGGGAATAAGTGGGGGTGAACTACATATGGGAAGGAGGGAAACTTTTAGGGTGACGGTTGCTCAGTTGTTTAACTCACTAAAAATCATCAAACTGTAAATTTATGAAGGGAGAATGATATGGTATTTTGAATCCAATAAAGTTGTTAAAAAATGAATGTACCTGGGCTTCCCTGGTGGCACAGTGGTTAAGAATCCACCTGCCAATGCAGAGGTCACGGGTTCGAGCCCTGGTTCGGGAAGATCCCACACGCCTTAGAGCAACTAAGCCTGTGCGCCACAACTACTGAGCCTGCGCTCTAGGGCCCACGAGCCAGAACTACTGAGCCCATGTGCCGCAACTACTGAAGCCCGCGTGTCTAGAGCCCGTGCTCCACAACAAGAGAGGCCACTGCAATGAGAGGCCGTGCACCGCAACGAAGAGTAGCCCCCGCTCGCCACAACTAGAGGAAAGCCCACCTGCGGCAAGGAAGACCCAACGCAGCCAAAAATAAATAAGTAAATAAATAAATAAAGTTATTTAAAAAAAAATGAATGTACTCATTTTAAGTGTACAGATGAAAAATGCAACATTTCATTCATGATACAGGCCCTTTTCATCACTCCCAAAGTTCTCTTGTACTCCTTACTAGCCAATCCCCAATCTCCTTTGATTTAGGCAAACACTAATATATTAGTTTTGCCTATTCTAAATTTCATACAAACGGGGAATCATCTAATATTTTCTCTTTTGTGTCTGCCTTTTAACACTCAGTATAATGTTTTTGAGATTTATCTATATTATTGCATGTATCAGTAGCTCATTCTATATTTCATTGTATCAATATAACACAATTTGTTTATTCATCTGTTGATGAAAATTCATGTTGTTACCAGTTTTGGCCTACTATGAATAGAGATACTATGAACATTCATTTACAGGTCTAAAGAATATCTTTGAAGCCAGAACTTCCTTAGTATGTTATAAAGTTATCTAAAGTCTTAGAGAGACTGGAGTGCTAGAGTGGGTTTATCAGGTAAGACCTGCTCACTCACTTCCTCATCACGTCCCCTAAGGAGTTATAAACACATTCTTTTTACCAAGGTTGTGAACAAGAAATTTGCAAGGGGGGCTCCAGCCTCCTTAAAGAGAATTGTGGTGGTTGTTCTTATAAAGGCCATTAATAACAGTGAAAACTGCAGTCATTAAACTAGGCCTAGAATGCATAATCGGAATAGAAGTACTACAAACTGGGAGAATCTCCATATTGACTCCTTTATCCAATGAATGAGAGCTACTATGGTAATAATGGCCAAGTGGAATGCACTGAAACTGACCCTATCTACCAAAATAGTAAGCCAAAACCAATACCACATTTCTGGAAGGATTATGGACATTAGTGACACCATCAAGGACTTGAAGGATGTAGGGATGGTGATCCCTACCACCTCCCCATTCAACAATGCAGAAGACACATACATCTTGAAGAATAACTGTGGATTATCATAAACTTAATCAGGTAGATCAGCTAACCTGTCCTGTGAACATCAGTGAGATTCTTTCCTCAGCCTCCTCTATCCTTGCCCAGTGGGCTCACAAACAAAGTAGTTCTGGTGACATGGTAGGGGTTATGCATGGGCTCAGTAACATAGAGTTCCAATTAGGAAGTCCAATCTGGCTTCTGCCCTTACAGAGTGCCCAATCTGTCAACAGCCTGCTGAGCCCTTGGTATGGCATCTTTCCCCAGGGGTATCATTCAGCTATCTGGTTGTCTATATTAGAACACTTCCACCATGGAAGGAGCAGAGCTATATTCTCACTGGAATAGACACTTACTCTGAATATAGATTTTCCTTCCCTACCTGCAATATTTCTACCACAGCCGCCATCCATTGACTTGTGGATGCCTTCTTCACCATCACAATATTCTACACAGCCTACCTTCTGATCAAGGAACTCATTCTACAGCAAACGAAATATAGGAATGGGCCCATGCTCATGGTCTTACCATGTCCCCCACTCCCTCCTGAAGTGCTGGCCTGACAGAATAGTGGAATGGCTTTTAAAACTCAGATACAGTGACAACTGGGTAGCAAAGCCCTTGCAGGGCTGGGACGATGTTCCACAGGAGGCAGCATGTGCTCTAAATCAGCAACCAATATGTGGTGGTGCTTCTCCCACAGACAGGACTCATGGGACTGTGACCGGGGTGGAAATGGCTGAGACTTCTCTCACTAGTCATCCGCTAGAAACATTTCTGCATCTTGTCCCCACAAGTGAGGGATCTGGTACAGGACATACTTTCTGAAGGAGGAACGCTTCCACCATGGGACACAGCAATGGTTCTCTGAAAGTGGAAGTTGAAACTGCCACCTGGCCATTTTGGGATCCTCAAACCAGAGAATCAACAGGCAAAAAAAGGGAGCTATTCTACTGACTGGGGTGATTGAGCCTGACTATAGGGGGAAATTCGTTTGCTACTACACCATGAAGTAAAGGAGGAATATGTCTGGAATGCAAGAAATTCCCTGGAGCCCCTTAATACTCCCCTGACCTATGATTAAACTAAATAAAAAAACTACAACAACTTAATATATGCAGGACTGCTTATGGTCAAGACCCTTCAGGAACAAAGGTTTGGGTCACTCCACCAGGAAAGGAACCACAACCAACCAACATGCTTGTTGAATACAATATAGAATGAGTAGTGGGAAAAAATAGTTATAACTAACACCTACAACTACCTGACAAGATGCGGACATGAGAACCGTAGTAATTTTGAGTATTTCTTCCTTATTTTGATATAAACTATTTGTGTATATATAAAGGATAATGGAAGAGGATCTGACTATCTAGATTTTGAATCCCAACTTTTCCACTTACTAGTTCTGTGAACTGGACTAAGTTTAAAAAAAAAAAAAGACTCTCTAGGTTTGCCTCTGCAAAATGAGAATAATTATACTATCTTCCTCAAAGGAGTTCTATGAATTTTAAATGGGTTAATACCTTTTCAGCACTCAGAATAGTGCCAGGCCCATAGGAAGCATTCAGTGGTAGCTGTCATTACTAGGACAGGGTGTAGTACCAGAGAAAGCAGATTCCTACAGATCTGGTTGTCTCTCCTTCAGTGGAAACTTTCCCTAAGATTTCCCCCAGTCCCAAAATCCTACAAGGAAAGGGACAAATTCCCAGGCTTAAATTTCTTTCTGTTTGCTTGGCGTTTTGTGAGGGACCCTCCCCAGCAAATGCCAACAAGCCTTGCCTTCGTACTCGAGCCATCCTCTAGCACTTTTGTGAGGACACTCTGAAAATAGCTTATGCTTGAGAAAGGGACTTAGGGGAGGGTTAAAAATGCTAAAATTTGACCAAGTCTCCAAATGAAAAATACAGCTTTAGGGGAAACCAGAGATATCTTCCTCTTTTTCTTTCACTCTCAAAATGCATTATGATGAATAATGCCTCAGGGCTGGTGTATGCAAACTTCCACTGTGCTTATGGAGAAAGATTATAATTGAATTCCCTATAATGAAGGGCCAAAAAAAAAAGACCCAGACAGACAAGGCTCAGAGGCTGCAGATCAGCCCAGTTTGGCTTCTAGCCCACAGCACCTACAATTATTCTGCAGTGATTTTTATTTATCTATTTAGTGCTCCCACTAGGCAGGAGAGAGAGAAAGAGCGAGAGTAGGAATCTAGTCATAATTCAGCCCCCATGGTTAGGCAGCAAGCTCGAAATTGAAAAAGTTATTCAAATGGATAATGAAATGGGGCTGAGTTTCTAATGTCCTCCACCATGGGAAAATGGCATAAATTGTGGGACTTTACAAATGGCTTACAGGTTGTTTGTGATGAGATTATTTAAGAGTCAGCTCAGTGATGCTATACCAGGGCATTATCCCAGGGTGAGTGGTGGTCCTCTGTACCTGAATCAAAAAGCAGAATGGACTCTTGGCATTTGGTCTTGAAAGGTCAATGACAGCCACCGAATGAAACGAGGGACCCCTTTGTGCTACTCAGATCCTCATTGGTAAGAATGTGGGTAAGAATTTTCCCTTAAGGCTGTGGCCCTGGATGAAATGTTGTCAAACATGGTCAAGTAAACCAGTGTGTGTTCCTGGGTGCAGCTGGGTCGAGAGGAAAGGTTGACGATATGATGCATCTGTCAAAAACAGCATGACAGATCCCAGTTTCTAGTGGAGCTGTGGCCAATACTACATTTCTACCCCCACCTTTGTGAAGGTCAGCCCCAAAATTGTCCCCCCATTTTAAGAGCTGGCAAAGGACACATGGTGATCACTTCTACTAAGTACCTCCACCCCCTGCAATCCCCCCGAAGTTCAATATGAATTTTTTAATTACAAAGCACTTTCATATACAACAGCTCAGGGAAGTGGGCAATACATTTTACCACCATTTTGTAGATCTGGAATAACTAAAGTTCAAGGAAGTAATTTGCTGAAGGTCACACGGTTAGTCTGTGGAGCAGAGGTATGACTCTGAAGGTCAACAAGTTATCACCATATTTAAGCTCATATCCCTTCCATAATTGGAAAATTAACACTCAGTTTTTTAAAATTTGACACTTCATGATCCAGGACAGTACTGTATAATAGAACTTTCTGTGATGATGGAAATGTTCTATAATCTGTGCTGTCCAATATGGTAGCCACTAGCTACTGGTGGCCACTGAGCACTTAAAAAGTGGTTAGTGTGATTAAAAACTGAACTTTTTATTTTATTTAATTATACTGAATTTAAATTTAAAAATCACATGGGGCTAGTAGTTACATTAGGCAAGAAAAATCTATTCATTTATTCAATAATCAGGAAACTCAGTCCTACTCTAAGCAATTACAGCGATTCAGAGCATGCACTCAGGGTCACACAGGCTATTTCACACAACACCCAGCTGAATTTGGTATTGATGAGGAAAGAATGGGGAGCTTTGAAGAAGTTCAACAAAACAGCTTAGATTCTGAGAAAATTGAGGTCTTAGTATTTCATATATATTGACATTATTGCATTATTATATAAGTGGGAAAAAAAGAATGTAGGAAAAAGAAAGTGGAAAGGAAATATCATTTAATTTTTCCCTAGCAGTGTCTTCCTCATGTACAAGAACTATGGAGAAATTGGGAAGCTTGGAACATGAGGCTTAGTGCTGTTGGCAGAGAAATAAAGTATGGCTGGCAGGGGATCCTCACCAGGAAAGTCACAGCAGTGGCTGTGGAGGAAACCATGGGACAGAAATTTGAGGCCAAATGGCAGATATGAAACAAACATAGGGTAGGCACTCAGCCACACGATTCGGACTCCAAGTAGAATAGCTGAGAGGAAAGAGTCAAGGGTTTGTCTCTTTGAAGCAATTAAATAGCATATAGGGCAAGAATTCAGGAACCGAAGTATTAGTTCCAGATGCTACCACATGTTTATTGTCAGAAGGCAGGGGAAGAAGGAAAATGACCCCCAGGATGGCCATTTCCTGGGCTGAGTCCTGAGGGGCCAGGCTATAGTTGTTTAAGCATAACCCTAGGGGCTGGAAGCAGCAAAATCATATGTGACCCATTGGTCAGGATGCTCTTGTTTCCAAGTAGAAGAATCCCCAGGTAACGTGTTTTAAATAATAAAGACATTAATTATTTTGCACGACGAGAAGTCCAGAGGCGGGGTAGATTCGGGGTTGTTACTTTTATCCCATTTAATTCTCACAACAATTTCATGAAGGAAGTTCATTTTATAGACATGAAGAAATCAAGGCTTCGGGAGATTAAATTACTTGTCCAAAGACACACAGCTGGTAAGTGGCAGAGCCAGTGTTGGACCCATAAAGCTTTGGGTATAGAAAGAAACTAAATACTTCATTCTGGTGAGGTTTCACTGATGTAAAGGATTTTTAGTGTTTTATGACAGCATTAGAACAAGGCTAGTGGATATAATTTCCAGTCTGCAAAGGTTGGAATTCACAGTGCACAGAGACCATGAAGATAGAGTCCAAATCACACAGCATGTCAAATTGGACATAAATCCTATGGCTCAAAACACAGAGCTTTCTATCAGTACTACCAGGTGTCATTTCATGGTTCCTTCTCATGACAAAAGAATAATAAACAAACAAACAAAGTCAAACAATACACTCCACGATGTCTGCCTTGTCTCCTGGCAGCCCTGGGCCCACCCAGTGCCCAGTGGCTGTGCTCTCTGATGCCAGCCTCATTGCTTTTCCCACATGCTCCCAAAGGCTGTGTCTTGTGTAAATGAAGAGACACTGAAGGGCATGCCATGTTTGTCAAGCAAAGTGAGGCAGCAGACCCAGCATCTGCAGGCAAGGGGGTCAAAACCCTGGGAGAAACTGACCCCCAGTTCCCTCAAGGACAAAAGGGAGTCCTGGCCAAATCTAAGGAAGCAGAATTTCAAATGATGAGCCACGTGACCTTCCCTCTCTACTTAAAGTCTCAAACTGGATCACGCATCAAAAGGTAGCCTATAAGCTAGCAAAAAACAACAAACCCGTAAGCCTGAATAAAAAGGACTTCAAAACAAATGCAGCCTGTATAGAACCTGGTCAAAGAGTATTATTCTCGGCTGTAGAGAACTTTCACAACTGGAAGGCCTAAAACATATTCAGTAGATAGAGTTCAGCTAAGCTTAGCCTATGTGAAGAGCTCACATTATTTTTCAGAAGATAATTATCCGTTTATTATCTTATCTGTTGCCAATGTCATGTAACACTGAGAAGTTGATCAGCATACTTCCTAAAATGTCTAAGACTTGGGAATGGAAATAACTGCCAAATATGGATTAAATTGATAAAAATAATTCCAAACATGATTAGAGTCACTCTGTTGTATATCCTGCACAGCAGGTGGGAAATCCTTGAGAAGAATTAGGGAAAGGTTTAGGGAAAGCAGATTAATGGAGAAAAGATTAAATGTGTTTCAAAAGCAGTACAAAACATATTTTAAATGACAATCCTTCCATAGGCAATGTTAAAAGGTACTTGGGCACATGCAAAATTCAAGTCCTGGGTTTAAATGCTAGGCGGTAATACATGGAAATGTGTCCTGTGGCGCAAACTGTGCACGTGGAACACACTTGGACGTGACAAATATAAGGGGGTGGTGAAGTTATTCTTCTTTTTGTCTTTACATTTCATTACCAAAGTGATATAGAAAAGCAATCTCATTGTAAAAGATTCAAACAGTACAAAAATATATAAAATGAAATGTAAAGATCCCCCTGGGGGCCACAGCCTCCTCCCTGGCCTTCCCTCCCCCACACACACATTCCCAGGCATGTTAACTAGTGATCCTCTTATCCTCTTCCTATTCATCTACCTCTAGTCACATGTATATTTGTGGTTTTGTTCCTTACACAAATGTAGAAAATAATGTAAATATTGTTTTGTTACTTGCTCTTTTTTTCCCCACATACTAATATATCTTGGAGCTATTTTCATGTCAGTACCTATATATCTACTTTATTTTTTAATGGCAAACATCGTATCTCAGAGCATGGATATTCCATAATTTATTTAGCTAGTGTCATATTCATGATACTTGTTGCGTTCACAGAGCTTTTTTTTTTAATAACAGATTTTCAAATAAGGCTCGTTGGCCCATTTTTCAAGGGATATGAGAAAAGGCATCATTTCTCATAGACTCACATATGACTATTATAATTCTACCCCTACTGACCAAGGCCAGACAGCCACTGCCATGACCCCTCCTCTTTGCTTACTGTCACCTTAATCGGTGGGACTTAAGAAAGGTGGCCCATCAGAGCTCTACATATCACAGAATGTAAAACCAAGCCAGTTACTCAACTTCTCTAAGTGTCAGTTTTCTTTTGTGGAAGCTGAGGATAGAGTTTGTGTGAAGATTAAATGCAGCAAAATGGTACATAATGTAAAACAGTGGTCAAGAACATGGGTTTAGTGGTCAAAGAGACCTGGCACTGAATGGCTGCTTCACCGCTGACCTACAGAGGGGCCTTGAGGAAGTTTTTTTTACCTCTCTGAAGCTCAATTTCCTTACATGTACGTAGAATGAGGATAAAATTAATTTTATAATGTGTTTATGAGAGCAAAATAAGAAACTCTACCTTAGCATTCAACCTGGCTTGTGAGAAATATCCCAAAAGTCTCTTACTACCAAATGTCACTTCCCTTCCTGTTTTCTTTTCCTTCTTATTGATTGCAAAGCTTCAAGCAAAGCACACATAAAGTGTGACTTGACTAAGAAAAGATGGTGACATGGTTAATTCTTAATTTTTTGTAGTTTTGCAGTCAATTTAGCATACATTGTTATGTTTCATCCTCAATCTCCACGGCAGCCATAAAATCTGATGATTCTTCTCCAGGGTTTAGTACCATAGGATGTCAATTCCCTCTAGGACTCTTATGTTCCTGCACATCTTGAGAGCAGAGGCACTCATGGCCTTTTTGTGGACTGTCTTATTAAGGATGTTTCTATAGGGAGTGACAACCTCTGGAACAAAGAGCAGATTTGCTTGCTGTCCAATAAAATAAAGATGATGTCTCCTTCCAGGGCAAACGGCAGGTTTGTGTGCGCTCATTATAAAGGACTTGTGTTACCTAAGCTTGGAGGTCCCCAGTTGTGAGAACCCACTGTGTGCACAGCATCCACCTGGGCCACTTCAGGCACCCCCGTGGGATTTGGGGCAAGGGAAACTGACGTAAACATTAAACCCACACTTGGCTATGACATGAGTAAGAAAGTCCTTTGTCTCTAGCCCAGGAGTCTCATGTCTTCTGCCAGCATCCATAAAACTGTAAGAGACTAACTTGTTAGCTTCTAAGTAGGGTAAAATCTTAGGCCTTTCTTAGTTTTTTGTTTGTCTGTTTGTTTGTTTGTTTTTATTTGGCTGCGCCAGCTCCTTTAGTTGTGGCATGAGGGATCTTCATTGCAGCATGCGGGATCTAGTTCCCTGACCAGGGATTGAATCCGGGCCCCCTGCACTGGGAGCATGGAGTCTTAACCCCTGGACCACCAGGGAAGTCCCAACCCTTCTCAGTTTTTGACAGCCATCCAGTGCTTGGAACTGCCATTCACCTACTAGAAAGGAAGAACATTCTCAAAACTTCACCTTCTCCACCTTTTTATACAATGCAACATCAAGTCTTGTCAATATCCCATGTAATTACAGGACCTTTGAAAATGCTGTTCTATTTGCCCAGAATGCTTTTCTCCTACTTATTCTCGTCCCGTTCACTCATACCAGTTCTTCAAACCCTAGTTCAAGCTTTACTTCCTCAGGGCAACTCAATCTTCCCTGATTCCACTGCTCTGTAAAATCCTTCTATTATTAATATATGCTCAACTCCCCTTCTTCACAGCACCTGCCACAGTTGACTTTATTTTAAATCATGTTTATTATTTTATATTTATTTACATTATTTAGTAATGTCTGAGTTGCTTTCTCCCACCCTGGACTATAAGGTCTGTGGAGAGAAGGACCATGTCTATTTTCCACTCACTATAGGATACTTATTACCTGGATCACTGTTCAATAAATATGAATTAAATGCTGAATGAATAGACAGGGTAGAAAATGTTATCTCAGGTTTATAGATGAGAAAATTGGGGCTCAGAGATGATAAGTGAGTTGCTCATGGTCACACAGCCACCAAGGGCAGCACGAGGTCTGACATTCAGTTTTTCTAAAAGTGCAAGTTTCTTTCCATTAAGGTTGTTCCTGTGAATCCAGGACAGACTAGAAAGGTCTGCATAAGGGTAACCATATATAGGAGGAGAGTCTGAAGGGTGGTTCATTCTAGGAAGGGTGTTAGGTCTGTGTAAACACTGAACAAAGGAAATGAAAGGAAAACAGGTGAGAAAGAAGGACCAGAGAATCAGATGGTATATCCAAATGGAAGGGGAGAGAAAGGGCTTAAATGGGAGATGGGCAGCAGGCTTGGTAGCAGGAAAACTGTGTAGAATAAGGATTTAAAAGTGGGCTTGAATGAGGTTTAGAGATTCCAGATCTGAGCCTCAAAGACTGGTCTCTGGCCACTTGTTTCAGAACACAGGCATCTCTTTAGGGAAATAAAACTTATTTATAATAAAATTAATGATAGTTGTCATTTATTGGGTGCCTAGTGTGTGTCAAGCATTGTGCTAGATGCTTTATGTACATTATTTTAGTCGGTCCCTCAGATGGTCCACTGAGAAAGATGTTAGCATTAGAACCCTGGCTTGTCCTTTCCCCTACTTGTTTCCAACATTCTAATTATTGAGTATGTGAAAATTTTCTCAGTTCTCTCACTTTGTCTACTCTTCTCTTTGTCTCCTGGTCCCTACCCTGCCATCGTTTTCACTGCCAGGTGCTTAGGGCCTTATGATACCCACCATGAAATTCCACCAGGTCTGCCTGCCTATCCCAACCTCATTCTGTTAAGCTAATTGCCACTAAAGTTTAGATGACTAGTGGATTCTCACCTCTCCCAAGGACCACTTTATTATAATAGAGTACTCTTGGAGAAATATTTAAGGTATTCTTTTAACCCAGTAAATGAATCTCTAATGATACAATGTCAGACAGAGATGTAAGGTATTTTTGAAGGCTACAGGATTTACTAGACATTTGAAATACATCCATACCTAGATCTCTACTAATTCAACCTATTGGAAGATTGATCCCATGTTGGTCATCTAGTTTTCTTTCTCCCCCACCACACACACTTCTGTGTTAAAATTCTATGACTACATATGGCCCGTGGGCAGATATGAACAATTTTCTTCATATATAGACAGCAGTTCTCTCCACTGTCAATGACATCTCCCTGTACCCACGGAATCCTTGGGAACTGAGAAAGCTAAGCTGTCCCCAGGGTATGGTGAGTAAGGGCAGCTGTTCTGTTCCTCTCTTCTCCTGTGGAATGATTGGGAGTAATTGGGAGAAACGTGGTTGGGTGAGATTCGCTTTTTGAATGTTAAAATGTGAATGTGTATTTTGAATGTGTATTATATACAAAGCCCAAGAACCATTAGAAGTCTTCTGACAGTAATGATTAGTTGATGTATAGTTCACTGAAGGTACAGTTGGAATTGTCATGTGACATGGGGAGTTTTTTCCCTGGCCATAGCTGAGTTCTCAGGAGCTCCACGTAGAGTTCAGGGATCTTCTCCAGGACCCAGTTCCTTCTCTAGTGGAAATCTTCTCACTCTAACATGGACTGGGATTCCTAGCTATCACCTCACTCCTGTATTACGCCTCTTGGCCTAAGTCCTTTGTATTGATATTTTGGTTGAACTGTCTAGTTGGCTTTTGATTTGAGTTTTGTTCATTGCTGTTGTCTCTTGGACCTTCTTTATTTCTATTCTCTATAAATCTGAAGATTGGTCTCATTTTACCCTCTGCCCAGTATGGGCTTCTGGGATTCCAGTGTCCTGGGCTCTCACTTGTCTGAGGGGAGGATTTTGACAGGACTCCGTAAAATTTCTTGTTTTGCCCTCACGCTACAATTAGAATTGTTTAGCCAAGAGATTCCAACAAAAGTTACAATCAGAGTGCTACTTAAGCCATTATCATCCTGGGTAATTCTTGCTCAGTTTTTCTTCCTAGACAAAAGGAAAGTCAGAAATCATGTCTCAGAGCTTGGGCTGAGTATGGGGATGTGGTGGGACAAGCCCTGTGAGCTGCTGGCATAAAGCTGAATATTATGTGAGAGCGTCCAGCCTCAATCAAAATAAAAACTCAAGCTGTTAAAAGGACCAAGATGAAAGTCAGCATAGCTGGGCCAAGAGAAAGAATCCAGGCACTAAGTAATGGAATCTGAGGATAACTTGACAGAGAAGGAGGACACTGGAGACAAACTTTGAGCTTCTGGAAGGAATCTGTAGGGTGTCTGTAGCCTCAGTTATGCATGTACAGAGTTTGTTAAGGGGGCCAAATTGGTACAAATAGGTATGTCATTGAGAGATTCATGTGTTGCGGTTTTTAAACTCTGGATTTCATTAGAAAAAGATCTTGGACTTCCCTGGTGGTCCAGTGGTTAAGAATCTGCCTGCCAACGCAGGGGACATGGGCTCGATCCCTGATCCAGGAAGATCCCACATGCCACAAAGCAACTAAGCCTGTGCGCCACAACTACTGAGCCTGTGCTCTAGAGCCCGTGAGCCACAACTACTGAGCCCACATGCCACAACTACGGAAGCCCACACACTCTAGGGCCCGCGTGCCGCACTGAGCCCACGTGCTGCAACTACTGAAGCCCGTGCGCCTAGAGCCCATGCTCCACAATGAGAGAAGCCACTGCAATGAGAAGCCTGCGCACCGCAACGAAGAGTAGCCCCCGCTCGCTGCAACTAGAGAAAGCCTGCACGCAGCAACGAAGACCCAACACAGTGAAAAACAAATAAATAAATAAATAAATTTATAAAAAAAAGAAAAGAAAAAGATCTTATTAGGTACCTATTAGGAGTATATCAATTAGCGACTGCTGTGTAACAAACCACCTCAATACTCAGTGGTTTAAAACAATTGATTTTATAAATGTACAACATTTATCACTATAGCTAATGCTTCTGAGGGTTGGCTAATGTAGGCTGGGCTTACCTAAGTGGCTCCGTTCATTCTGCTTGGACTTACTCAATGTGTATATGGGTTGGCTGTGGCAGGGGAGTGGTGGGGCTTCTGCTCTAGGCTTGGGCAGCTTAGTTAGGGCAATTCCACTCCATATGTCTCTTATCCTCCTCCTGAAACTAGCAGATTAGTCCAGCATGCTCTCACAGTGATGGAAGAGGAGCAACAGCAAAGCAGAAAGACACAAGGCCTCTAAGGCCTCAGCTGGGAACTGGCACATGTCACAGTCTGCCTCATTTTATTGGCCAGAGCATATCACAGGACCACACCCAAGACAAGAGGCAAGCGAGTATGCCCTGCTCACAGCAGGAGAGCATTGTAAAGATACATAGCAAGCAATGTGAATTCAGGAAAGGGTGACGAATTGGAGGCAATAACACAATCTGTACAATGTGTTAGGCACTCTTCTAAGAGCTCCAGGCTCTTAGATGCTTAATCATGGGTAGGCATTATTACCCTGATTCCATAGGCAGCTCAAAATGCTTACATCTAGTCACTAAGGATAACACAACCATTAAGTGGCAAATCATGAATTTCAACCTATGTCTTTCTGGTTTCAAAGCTGAAATCTTTCCACCATGAGATCAGAATTCACCAAACTACCTGCATTCCAGTTAATTTTTACACAGATTATACGTACAAACACATGTTATATTTGACACTTTAACAATTCAGTAAATAAGGTTAAAATTGAAGTGAAAATTAAAACAGGCTTAATTTCATTGCATGTTCTTCCTATTTGCTAGCAATCTCCATGGATCTATTGAATATTTTCTGTAATTCATTCTTTGCCCTTAGAATATTCTAGAAAGTTAATAATAACTTTCCTGATGATAATTTTTCTTGTCATTTATACATACACATATAGAGTTAGTATTCAGTATGTTTTAACATGGAGCTCATTAGTAAGGCAATTCTTTCACCGCATGAAAAACATCCCATTACTTAAAAGAAAAATGTCCAACACCCTAGCATTAAGTACAGCAATTAGCTATCAAGATGTCCCTTTAAAACATTTTCAGAGGTTTCATTTAAAGTCCTTCTGCCATGGCCAAGCCTGTGGAATCTATAACAACTAGAGTGGACTTAGAGAATGACGGCTTGAATCATCATGCTCAAAGGGATTATTCCTTTAGACAAATGAGCTTTCTCTACGCAAAGTCAAGCAAACATTGTAGGTTCTCATGATTATGTCTCAATATCACAGTTGGAAAGGGGGCCTTGCTAGTTCTCAGTTACTTCACAGACATCTGAGAAGTAACAAAATGATGAATCTCAACAGCCACTATCTGACCAAGTCAAGAAACGACAAAGAATCTCTGCTGACTAAGCTCCTGGCTATCTAAGAACTCTTCCCAGGGCAGGACTCATCTCCATTCTCTCTACTAACCTTGTGTTAGAACCTGAGACCAGGACAAATCCATTCTCACTTATGAACTTGGCAAAATTATCTATACAATGACAGTCTACGGGGTGACTTGTGAAAAAGACAATATAAAGTAGAGGATGGTGAACTGAACTAAGAGTCGAGAAACCGAAGTTCTGGTTCTGATTTAACTACTAACTAGCAGGGAAACCTCAAGTGCATCACTTCCCCTTTTTAAGTCTTAGTTATCTCATATGTCAGGTTAGAGAATATAAAGCTAACACTTTAGAACTGAACAGTCCTGGGTTCCAGTTCCACTTCGACATAAAATGCTGGGAGTTCTTGAGTAGATTA
Organism: Eubalaena glacialis; assembly: GCF_028564815.1. Lineage (NCBI taxonomy): Eukaryota > Metazoa > Chordata > Mammalia > Artiodactyla > Balaenidae > Eubalaena > Eubalaena glacialis. The sequence goes on along the minus strand of NC_083717.1, from coordinate 74,414,687 downwards.
CTTAAACTCCCTGAGCCTCTGTTTACTCATTCATTTAATAGATAATAATCCCCACTTTTCCTTCCCCAGGGAGCTAAGAAGGAGAATTAGTGTTCAATAACTGTTAGTTAGCTCCTCCACTTTGATTGTTCTATAACCGTGGTGTTCTGTAATTCTAAAAACTAGACTATTGGATGGTTTGAATAATTCTCTTAATCTATAAGACATTTCTTCCTAACAAGTTACTAGCAATAATACATCACAATACAGCTCTTTTAAAGACTTTTTCCTATTGGACTCTACTTTATCCATTTGGCAAAAGACTTATACTCCTGTATAGATTTTCTGTATAGATTTTTATACTCCTGTATAGATTTTCTCATAGAAATAGTCTCAAACCAATGGGAAGATAACCTGGGAAATTTTTTCCATCCTTTGATCCATCTACAGGTTCTTCATATGCTTACATCTCACAAAGTTGTACAAGATCACAGTAGGTTTCACAGTAGTGTAACTAAGAGCCACATTGACCAACAATGCTTTGGTTAGTCTCATCTACTGACATCTGAAAAATATGCAGGGAAGACCACATTTGGAAAAGAAAGCCTAACATTTATTCTTTCCTTAATTATTACATTTCTTAAAAGCTTTAGGGGAAAGGATTATTCTTTGACACCAATTTCAGTTTTGAAAAATAAAATACATTTGGGTCTAGAAGAGATTGGTTTGCACCTAACTTGTCACTTCTGCTGGTCTGGATCCCAGTGGCTTGGGGAGCTACTTCAGAAAGGTACAAAAGCAACAGAAAGTACATCTGTCTGATTGGCAGGTGCAGTAAGCAGTTACTTTAAACATTCTGCAGCTTCCTTTGGGTTAACCAATCCAAAGAAAAATATTGATCAGTGGTCTGCAGTACATGGCAAACTATAGATAGGATTTACATAGAAATTTTCCATATGTTGTCTTATCTGACTCACATCTATAGAGCAGTGATGGTGAGAGAGGAAATGAACATGTATTCGATCCTTATAACTTAATACCTGTTGTGTATGTATTATTGCTGTTAATACTGCTAACAATTGATAATGATAATATTAACAGTGAGACCTTTATTGTATGCCAGATACCAATGCTAAGACCTTTACTTTCATGGTCACATCTAGTCCTCCCATCATGCTATCACTCCGATTTAGAAAGGAAGACTCTCCAAGGTCACTCAGCTAATAAATTTGTAAAATCAGTGCTGTCTAACACCAAAGACAGAAGGATTTATTAAGGAAAACATTGAGGATCAGGGAATCCCTAATATTATACAGAGAGTAAATACTGAAGGTAAGAATTGCGCCTTTAATGTCAACACCATTACTCATTTCAATACACCAAAGCTTGGTGTATTTACCCTGGCAAGGCACACAGAAATCCTTTTGCTGGGAAAAGGAGCAATTAATGTGGGGAGTAAATATGTGGGCAGGTATCATGCAGTCAAAAATACTCAGGTTGATTTTACAGGGTGATCTCATGCTTTCATGTGAAGCACAACTTAAGAACATATATACGAGAAAACCATAATTCAAAAAGACACATGCACCCCAATGTTCATTGCAGCACTATTTACAATAGCCAGGTCATGGAAGCAACCTAAATGCCCATCGACAGACAAATGGATGAGGAAGATGTGGTACATATATACAATGTACCATATGTGGTACATATGTACAATGTACCACGTTCAGCCATAAAAAGGAACGAGAGTGGGCCATTTGTAGAGACGTAGATGAATCTAGAGACTGTCATACAGAGTGAAGTAAGTCAGAAAGAGAAAAACAAATATCGTATATTAACGCATATATGTGGAACCTAGAAAAATGGTACAGATGAACCAGTTTGCAGGGCAGAAATTGAGACACAGATGTAGAGAACAAACGTATGGACACCAAGGGGAGAAAGCGGCAGGGGGTGGTGGTGGTGGTGTGATGAATTGGGAGATTGGGATTGACATGTATACACTGATGTTTATAAAATGGATGACTAATAAGAACCTACTGTATAAAAAAATAAATAAAATTCAAAAATTCAAAAAAAGAAAAAAGTTACCAACCTTGGGAATTCCCTGGTGGTCCAGTGGTTAGGACTCGGCACTTTCACTGCTGGGGCATGGGTTTGATCCCTGGTCGGGGAACTAAGATCCCGCAAGCCTTGAGGCGCGGCCAAAAAAAAATTAAAAAGTTACCAAACTTAAAAAAGAACATATATACCATAATTTCTCCCATCCTATGAAAAGAGAACTTTAAAGTGATGTGGAAAAAGAAAGAACTTTAAAGTGATGTGGAAAAAGAGGCATACATAGGATTGAATCATATGAAATTGCCAGTTTCAAACCATTTTTTAACCTATAAAAAATGGCAGCTTTATATGGCTCAAATCAAAAACAGCAATACCTGAACACCTACGGTAATACAGCTCACTCCTAAAATACACTAAAACAAGGCAAGTAGTTGGTTTAAGAGATATAAACCTAAGAGGAAGAGAAAACAGGAGAGGCAACAACAATTCAAATGTTTGAATGTGGAAAAGCAGGCAGATGAGTGATAATGCACCTAGCAGCTGTGATAAAACTGTAAGATGAAGTGAGGAAATCTGACAACCAACCAAAGTTGTACTGTAGAATCTTTAAAAGGCTCGGGAACTGTCAGCACCAGAAGTTCTGGAACTAGGAGAGAAGAGGTGGAAAGATCAAATCAAATGATTGTCAAAGGCACTTTTTTTGAAGGAGATTCACTTCCCTAATCCTCATTCCTGGGAAACTATCCGTTTCCCATTTCATGAAAAGTTTGGAGCTTTACTCTCTGGAGAAGATTTTTAAAAAGGTCTTTGGACATGGAGTAGACAAGCGTAGTAGACGGCATTGAGTGGTTAATAACATACCCAATGCTGAGAACTTCCAACCCTCGTCTGTGGTTCAGCTTAGAATGCCGGCAGCCAGATTTTGCCCTCCCAGCAGGGTGCTGGAACAGTACTCCCTGGAGTATGTGACAAGACGAAGGGAAGAGACATAAAAATAATCACATGAGAGGTTCCCCTAAAGAGCTCACCCACAAAATGCTACTGCGGGTCTCAAATTTAATCAACTACATTATTTCCTATTATCATGAAAAAATAAGAATCACCTAACACATGAGGACAGCCTCTAACACAGAAGATGGAGGCCAAAACAAACAGAACAATGCAAATCAGAGGTAGCAGGTTATACAAGGAGAATAGAACAACAAATATATCATCAATCATCATTATCCTCAGAAATAAGAAAAGATAGTACATCCACAAAATTAGAACAGAATGCTGTGTAAAAGGAAAAGTTAGAACAAACCCCCCCCCCCGCCCACACACACACAACGCACACTTATGGAAATCAAATACATGATAGCAGAAATGAAAAAGTCTCAATGAAAGTATTTTTGAAAAGATTTTTAAAAGTTAAAGAATCAACTAACTTGTTTCAACATTCAAAAAACAGTCCTTCTAGAGAGAACAGAATAAATGTAGGAAGGGAAATAATCAATAATATGATTCAAGAATATTTCTTATAATTGAAGGACATGAATCTCCAGAATAAAAGGGTCCCTTGAGGGTACTGTGGGAGGAACTGGGCTCTCATCAATGGACACTTTTGTGACATTTCAGGGCGTTTGGCTCGAAGAAAAGTTCCTACAAGCTGACGATGAGAATGGACAGGTACATAAAAAGAAGAATCAGAATAACTTTAGATTTCTAAAGCATCATGAAAAATTCGAAGGCAGGAAATCCAACTCAGGAGAAAAACCAAAGGAAATTTCTAGCATGGCACTGTTCCACTGGTCTGGACAGCACTCGGCTGAGATAGGAGGAGGATAAAGGTATTCCAGATGGATATACCCAAGAAAAAAGTGAAAATTTTAAATTTCTTGATGTGGCTGACTGTGTAGAAAATTGTACTGAAAAGCTTTGGGAAAATGTGGGGGAAATTAACAACATATACAAAGACGACTAGTAACATGAAAATGCACACAATCACACGCACACACACACGTCAATCCACTTCGGAAAAGACAAAAGGGCAAGGAAGAAAGCAAATATCGAGTAGTACTCTACAATACAAAGCTAGAAACATGTGCATAAGAAATAACTGAGAGAGGGGAGGGGCAAGATGGCGGAAGAGTAAGACGCGGAGATCACCTTCCTCCCCACAGATACATGAGAAATACATCTACACGTGGAACTGCTCCTACAGAACACCCACTGAACGCTGGCAGAAGACGTCAGACCTCCCAAAAGGCAAGAAAATCCCCACGTACTTGGGTAGGGCAAAAGAAAAAAGAAATAACAGAGACAAAAGAATAGGGACGGGACCTGCACCAGTGGGAGGGAGCTGTGAAGGAGGAAAGGTTTCCACACACTAGGAGGCCCCTTCGTGGGCAGAGACTGCGGGTGGCAGAGGGGGGAAGCTTCGGAGCCACGGAGGAGAGCGCAGCCACAGTGGTGCGGAGGGCAAAGCGGAGAGATTCCCGCACAGAGGATCGGCGCCGAGCAGCACTCACCAGCCCGAGAGGCTTGTCTGCTCAGCCGCCGGGGCGGGCGGGGGCTGGGAGCTGGGGCTCGGGCTTCGGTGCTAGCCGGGAGGGAGTCCGGGAAAAAGACTGCAGCTGCCGAAGAGGCAAGAGACTTTTTCTTGCCTCTTTGTTTCGCGGCGCGCAAGGAGAGGGGATTCAGAGCGCCGCCTAAACGAGCTCCAGAGACAGGCGCGAGCCGCGGCTATCAGCGCGGATCCCACAGCAACAGGGACGCAGAGGGAAAAACGGAGAGATTCCCGCACAGAGGCTCGGCGCCGAGCAGCACTCACCAGCCCGAGAGGCTTGTCTGCTCACCCACCGGGGCGGGCGGGTTAAACGAACTCCAGAGACGGGCACAAGCCGCGGCTATCAGCGCGGACCCCAGAGACAGGCATGAGACGCTAAGGCTGCTGCTGCTGCCGCCACCAAAAAGCCTGTGGGCGAGCACAGGTCACTCTCCACACCGCCCCTCCCGGGAGCCTGTGCAGCCTGCCGCGGCCAGGCTCCCGTAATCTGGGGACAACTTCCCCGGGACAGCGCACGGCGCGCCTCAGGCTGCTGCAACGTCACGCTGGCTTCTGCCGCCGCAGGCTCGCCCCGCCTCCTCCGTACCGTTCCCCCCCCCCCCCCCACCGCCTGACTGAGCCAGAGCCCCCGAATCAGCTGCTCCTTTAACCCCGTCCTCTCTGGGCGGGGAACAGACGCCCTCAGGCGACCTACATGCAGAGGCGGGTCCAAATCCAAAGCTGAACTCCGGGAGCTGTACAAACAAAGAAGAGAGGGAAATCTCTCCCAGCAGCCTTAGAAGCAGTGGATTAAAGCTCCACAAACAACTTGATGTGCCTGCATCTGTTGAATACCTGAATAGACAACAAATCATCCCAAATTTAGGAGGTGGACTTTGGGAGCAGGATATATTAACTTTTCCCCTTTTCCTTTTTTTTGTGAGTGTATATGTGTATGCTTCTGGGTGAGATTTTGTCTGTATAGCTTTGCTCTCACCGTTAGTCCTAGGGTTAGGTCCGTCCGTTTTTTTTCTGTTTTTTTTTTACTTAAAAAAAAATTTTTTTTCCCTAATAAATATTTTCTTAATAATTTTTTCCTTATTTTTTATTTTTAAAAAATTAAAAAAAATTTTTTAATAAGTTTTTTCATATTTTTTATTTTTAAAAAATTAAAAAAATTTTTTTTCTTAATAACTTTTTTCTTAATAATTTTTTCTTATTTTTAGCATAAAAAATTAATAAATCTATTTTTAAAAATTAAAAAAAAATTTTTTTCTTAATAAATTTATTCTTAATAATTTTTTTCTTTAATTTTTTTTTCTTATTTTTTATTATAATTGCTTTATTTTATTTTATTTTATCCTCTTTCTTTCTTTCTTTCCATTTTTTCTCCCTTTTATTCTGAGCCGTGTAGATGAAAGGCTCTTGGTGCTCCAGCCAGGCATCAGGGCTGTGCCTCTGAGGTGGGAGAGCCAACTTCAGGACACTGGTCCACAAGAGACCTCCCAGCTCCACGTAATACCAAACGGCGAAAATCTCTCAGAGATCTCCATCTCAACATCAACACCCAGCTTCACTCAACGACCAGCAAGCTACAGTGCTGGATACCCTATGCCAAACAACTAGCAAGACAGGAACACAGCCCCATCCATTAACAGAGAGGCTGCCTAAAATCATAATAAGGCCACAGACACCCCAAAACACACCACCAGACGTGGACGAACCCACCAGAAAGACAACATCCAGCCTCATCCACCAGAACACAGGCACTAGTTCCCTCCACCAGGAAACCTACACAACCCACTGAACCAACCTTAGCCACTGGGGACAGATACCAAAAACAACGGGAACTACGAACCTGCAGCCTGTGAAAAGGAGACCCCAAACACAGTAAGATAAGCAAAATGAGAAGACAGAAAAACACACAGCAGATGAAGGAGCAGGGTCAAAACACACCAGACCTAACAAATGAAGAGGAAATAGGTAGTCTACCTGAAAAAGAATTCAGAATAATGATAGTAAGGATGATCCAAAGTCTTGGAAATAGAATAGACAAAATGCAAGAAACATTTAACAAGGACGTAGAAGAACTAAAGAGGAACCAAGAAACGATGACAAGCACAATAAATGAAATTAAAAATACTCTAGATGGGATCAATAGCAGAATAACTGAGGCAGAAGAACGGATAAGTGACCTGGAAGATAAAATGGTGGAAATAACTACTGCAGAGCAGAATAAAGAAAAAGAATGAAAAGAACTGAGGACAGTCTCAGAGACCTCTGGGACAACATTAAACGCACCAACATTCGAATTATAGGGGTCCCAGAAGAAGAAGAGAAAAAGAAAGGGACTGAGAAAATATTTGAAGAGATTATAGTTGAAAACTTCCCTAATATGGGAAAGGAAATAGTTAATCAAGTCCTGGAAGCACAGAGAGTCCCATACAGGATAAATCCAAGGAGAAACACACCAAGACACATATTAATCAAACTATCAAAAATTAAATATAAAGAAAACATATTAAAAGCAGCAAGGGAAAAACAACAAATAAAACACAAGGGCATCCCCATAAGGTTAACAGCTGATCTTTCAGCAGAAACTCTGCAAGCCAGAAGGGAGTGGCAGGATATACTTAAGTGATGAAGGAGAAAAACCTACAACCAAGATTACTCTACCCAGCAAGGATCTCATTCAGATTTGATGGAGAAATTAAAACCTTTACAGACAAGCAAAAGCTGAGAGAGTTCAGCACCACCAAACCAGCTTTACAACAAATGCTAAAGGAACTTCTCTAGGCAAGAAACACAAGAGAAGGAAAACACCTACAACAACAAACCCAAAACATTTAAGAAAATGGGAATAGGAACATACATATCGATAATTACCTTAAATGTAAATGGATTAAATGCTCCCACCAAAAGACACAGACTGGCTGAATGGATACAAAAACAAGACCCATATATATGCTGTCTGCAAGAGACCCACTTCAGACCTAGAGACACATACAGACTGAAAGTGAGGGGATGGAAAAAGATATTCCATGCAAATGGAAATCAAAAGAAAGCTGGAGTAGCAATTCTCATATCAGACAAAATAGACTTTAAAATAAAGACTATTACAAGAGACAAAGAAGGACACTATATAATGATCAAGGGATCGATCCAAGAGGAAGGTATAACAATTGTAAATATATATGCACCCAACATAGGAGCACCTCAATACATAAGGCAAATACTAACAGCCATAAAAGGGGAAAATGACAGCAACACAATCATAGTAGGGGACTTTAACACCCCACTTTCACCAATGGACAGATCATCCAAAATGAAAATAAATAAGGAAACACAAGCTTTAAATGATACATTAAACAAGATGGACTTAATTGATATTTATAGGACATTCCACCCAAAAACAACAGAATACACATTTTTCTCAAGTGCTCATGGAACATTCTCCAGGATAGATCATATCTTGGGTCACAAATCAAGCCTTGGTAAATTTAAAAAAATTGAAATCGTATCAAGTATCTTTTCCGACCACAACGCTATGAGACTAGATATCAATTACAGGAAAAGATCTGTAAAAAATACAAACACGTGGAGGCTACACAATACACTACTTAATAACGAAGTGATCACTGAAGAAATCAAAGGGGAAATCAAAAAATACCTAGAAACAAATGACAATGGAGACACGACGATCCAAAACCTATGGGATGCAGCAAAAGCAGTTCTAAGAGGGAAGTTTATAGCAATACAAGCCTACATCAAGAAACAGGAAACATCTCGAATAAACAACCTAACCTTGCACCTAAAGCAATTAGAGAAAGAAGAACAAAAAAACCCCAAAGCTAGCAGAAGGAAAGAAATCATAAAGATCAGATCAGAAATAAATGAAAAAGAAATGAAGGAAACAATAGCAAAAATCAATGAAACTAAAAGCTGGTTCTTTGAGAAGATAAACAAAATTGATAAACCATTAGCCAGACTCATCAAGAGAAAAAGGGAGAAGACTCAAATTAATAGAATTAGAAATGAAAAAGGAGAAGTAACCACTGACACTGCAGAAATACAAACGATCATGAGAGATTACTACAAGCAACTCTATGCCAATAAATTGGACAACCTGGAAGAAATGGACAGATTCTTAGAAATGCACAACCTGCCGAGACTGAACCAGGAAGAAATAGAAAATATGAACAGACCAATCACAAGCACTGAAATTGAAACTGTGATTAAAAATCTTCCAACACACAAAAGCCCAGGACCAGATGGCTTCACAGGCGAATTCTATCAAACATTTAGAGAAGAGCTAACACCTATCCTTCTCAAACTCTTCCAAAATATTGCAGAGGGAGGAACACTCCCCAACTCATTCTACGAGGCCACCATCACCCTGATACCAAAACCAGACAAAGATGTCACAAAGAAAGAAAACTACAGGCCAATATCACTGATGAACATAGATGCAAAAATCCTCAACAAAATACTAGCAAACAGAATCCAACAGCACATTAAAAGGATTATACACCATGATCAAGTGGGGTTTATTCCAGGAATGCAAGGATTCTTCAATATACGCAAATCAATCAACGTGATACATCATATTAACAAATTGAAGGAGAAAAACCATATGATCATCTCAATAGATGCAGAGAAAGCTTTCGACAAAATTCAACACCCATTTGTGATAAAAGTCCTGCAGAAAGTAGGCATAGAGGGAACTTTCCTCAACATAATAAAGGCTGTATATGACAAACCCACAGCCAACATTGTCCTCAATGGTGAAAAACTGAAACCATTTCCACTAAGGTCAGGAACAAGACAAGGTTGCCCACTCTCACCACTATTATTCAACATAGTTTTGGAAGTGTTAGCCACAGCAATCAGAGAAGAAAAAGAAATAAAAGGAATCCAAATTGGAAAAGAAGAAGTAAAGCTGTCACTGTTTGCAGATGACATGATACTATACATAGAGAATCCAAAAGATGCTACCAGAAAACTACTAGAGCTAATCAATGAATTTGGTAAAGTAGCAGGATACAAAATTAATGCACAGAAATCTCTTGCATTCCTGTATACTAATGATGAAAAATCTGAAAGTGAAATTAAGAAAACACTCCCGTTTACCATTGCAACAAAAAGAATAAAATATCTAGGAATAAACCTACCTAAGGAGACAAAAGACCTGTATGCAGAAAATTATAGGACACTGATGAAAGAAATTAAAGATGATACAAATAGATGGAGAGATATACCATGTTCTTGGATTGGAAGAATCAACATTGTGAAAATGACTCTGCTACCCAAAGCAATCTACAGATTCAATGCAATCCCTATCAAACTACCACTGGCATTTTTCACAGAACTAGAACAAAAAATTTCACAATTTGTATGGAAACACAAAAGACCCCGAATAGCCAAAGCAATCTTGAGAACAAAAAATGGAGCTGGAGGAATCAGGCTCCCTGACTTCAGACTATATTACAAAGCTACAGTAATCAAGACAGTTTGGTACTGGCACAAAAACAGAAATATAGATCAATGGAACAGGATAGAAAGCCCAGAGATAAGCCCACGCACATATGGTCACCTTATCTTTGATAAAGGAGGCAAGCATATACAGTGGAGAAAAGACAGCCTCTTCAATAAGTGGTGCTGGGAAAATTGGACAGGTACATGTAAAAGTATGAAATTAGAACACTCTCTGACACCATACACAAAAATAAACTCAAAATGGATTAAAGACCTAAGTGTAAGGCCAGACACTATCAAACTCTTAGAGGAAAACATAGGCAGAACACTCTATGACATAAATCACAGCAAGATCCTTTTTGACCCAGGTCCTAGAGAAATGGAAATAAAAACACAAATAAACAAATGGGACCTAATGAAACTTAAAAGCTTTTGCACAGCAAAGGAAACCATAAACAAGACCAAAAGACAACCCTCAGAATGGGAGAAAATATTTGCAAATGAAGCAACTGACAAAGGATTAATCTCCAAGATTTACAAGCAGCTCATGCAGCTCAATAACAAAAAAACAAACAACCCAATCCAAAAATGGGCAGAAGACCTAAATAGACATTTCTCCAAAGAAGATATACAGATTGCCAACAGACACATGAAAGAATGCTCAACATCATTAATCATTAGAGAAATGCAAATCAAAACTACAATGAGGTATCATCTCACACCGGTCAGAATGGTCATCATCAAAAAATCTAGAAACAATAAATGCTGGAGAGGGTGTGGAGAAAAGGGAACCCTCTTGCACTGTTGGTGGGAATGTAAATTGATACAGCCACTATGGAGAACAGTATGGAGGTTCCTTAAAAAACTACAAATAGAACTACCATACGACCCAGCAGTCCCACTACTGGGCATATACCCTGAGAAAACCATAATTCAGAAAGAGTCATGTACCAAAATATTCATTGCAGCTCTGTTTACAATAGCCAGGACATGGAAGCAACCTAGGTGTCCATCATCGGATGAATGGATAAAGAAGATGTGGCACATATATACAATGGAATATTACTCAGCCATAAAAAGAAATGAAATGGAGGTGTTTGTAATGAGGTGGATGGAGTTAGAGTCTGTCATACAGAGTGAAGTAAGTCAGAAAGAGAAAAAGAAATACAGTATGCTAACACATATATATGGAATCTAAGGGGGAAAAAAAAGGTCATGAAGAACCTAGTGGCAAGATGGGAATAAAGACACAGACCTACTAGAGAATGGACTTGAGGATATGGGGAGGGGGAGGGGTGAGATGTGACAGGGTGAGAGAGTGTCATGGACATATATACACTACCAAATGTAAAATAGATAGCTAGTGGGAAGTAGCCGCATAGCACAGGGAGATCAGCTCGGTGCTTTGTGACCACCTAGAGGAGTGGGATAGGCAGGGTGGGAGGGAGGGAGATGCAAGAGGGAAGAGATATGGGAACATATGTATATGTATAACTGATTCACTTTGTTATAAAGCAGAAGCTAACACACCATTGTAAAGCAATTATACTTCAATAAAGATGTTCAAAAAAAAAAAAAAAAAAAGAAATAACTGAATATTGATTTATCCAAATATAATGGGGAAGGAGAAGCAGAAAAGAAGGAGCTAAATCCTCATCTATCATAATAGACAGAAAAAAATACTTAAAATTCATTAATCCAAAGAGAGCAATATATGTATATTATTTAGAAATGTGTATGCTTAAATGCCAGAAGAAAAACCCCCAAAACCAAAATAGTTGCCTCTACAGAGGGACATTGGAAAAAGTGTGAAGTGGTGGGGCAAGGAATTACTTAGAAATTGCTATAAGGCTTTTAGAACTATTTGACTTTTAAACTATGTGCATGTATTACTTTGATAAAAATAAATATTAATTTTAATAAATCCAAGTTCAGTGAGCATGATGATACAACCCCTTTGAAAACATTTTTCCCTGGTTTTGACACAGGCCTTTTTATCATTACCAACACTTATAAAACACACACAATTCGCAGAGCAGTGTGTTAAGTACTGTTCCTAGAGTCGCAAGAATGCATCATTTTAAATAAATTCATCTTATGAAGTTCAAAGCTTTGACCTTACAAGACTTGTTGAAAAAGAAGGGACAACACTTCATTGTGTATTAACCAGAGCAGCAAACGCAAGAAGCACTTAGGCTACAGAACATCACACATGAGACAGCAAAGTTTGGTAAAATGAATATTAATTACTAGGAAATATCTTTAAGAAAAAAAATGTTATACTCTGCTGAGCTTTAAATCTACATTACTTCCTAAAGTGATCGTTGTATCTGTGGAGCTTTGTTGACAAATCATTTCACATCCTGTGGGTGAGTCTTGGAACATTCTCTTTGTGCTTACAAGGAGAACAATAATCTTGGCAAGAAGCTGTATGTGTACTAGCTTTATTTCTCTTAGCTCTGGGTGGATGTCCCTCCAAGGGCCTTTGCTCTGGGCCAAATGTGGATGAGTGAAGTGTGACATAATTCTTATTTTTTGCATACGATCACTTAGGAGAGCCTGTCTTTGTCCTTCAGTTTCAATTCTGACCGGTCACCTTCTGATGGTCTATCTTTAAGGACAGCTGTTGAGAAACACACTCTTCACATAAATACCATTCATTTTGCTTGAACTCACCTCCACTCTCCTGTTTTACATTCTTCACCACTGGCCCTGTTGGGCCTGGTTTTCTTTTGTCCATTGGCTGTAACCCCACATTCTTTTGCCCAGGTCTCTTGTTCTCTTGCATTATATCAAATGTTTGTACATTTTGTGGGATTTGGGTTGGATATGCATAGGCTTCTATAGCTAATTCTTTACCCTGATGAAAAGGTGTCCATGGATACCTTTGGTTCTGTTATATTTACAGGTTTAGTACTATCTTTTGCTGTTCCTGCAAGCTCCCATTTGTAGTTATTATTTTTCCTATTATCTGTCAAATGAGCTAGTATCTGATGATTCTGCTGCCTTTAGGGCGATTCCACCATTACTGGTGTCTTCTCTGTGCTCTTGTTGGCTTTCTAGTCCTGTGGGGAGTATAATGAGTATTTTCTTGAAAGATTCCCTCTTACTTCCCTCAAATTTACACATTGGTTTTGAGGCTTACATTCTGAGTTCTAGTTGGTGCATTTCTTCATTTCCAGTGTCTTCATTTGGGTTGTTTGTGGTGGATCTACTGTCTAAGACTCTGCTCAAGTCTGGAATCAGGAGAGGAGAACTGGTAACACTGGAGCTTTAAACTCAAGAGACCCTGAGGGATGGGGGAAATATACACAGACCTGGGAAGCCAATGCGGACATGGGAAAACCTGGAGGGTTGAGGGAGCCTGGAAATCCCAAGGGCTTCCAACCCAGACCCAGGCTCCCAGTGGTCACAGTGAAGGGGCCCATTTCCACCCTTTCCCTAGCAAAAGTCTCCAAATCAGTCTCCTGAAGAACCTTCCCTTATTGGAAATCTTTGGTTAGAACAACTAAAATAAATGAGAAAAGAACATTTGGTTCTCAGAAGTTCTGGTTTCAACCAATGTGACTAGAATACATGCATTTAATAAATTAAGGACATGTCTCTTTCGCTTAAACAGTTTATATATTCAAAAGATTTACATATGTTGCTGATGACATTTATTCATGTATTCATTAAACATTTATTAAGTACTTACTAAGATCCGGGTACTATATATTGGTCTATCCTTTTTGGATTATAATTCAGCAGCACATATTTAGAATCATTACTATTTTTACATATTTTGTACCAGTAATCTAAGTCTTGGGAATTTGTCCTAAGGTAATAATTCACATAAAAAAAAAAGTGATATATAAAACATATTTATAACGGCATTATTTGTAATGATTGAAACAACAAAATGCCCAATGATAGGGAATTAAGATAACTGTGGCATATTCATTTCAGGAACATTAGGTACATACTGAAAATTATAATAACAAAGTATAGGAAATGGAAAAGCATATATCAAATGTTAGGGACAAAACTGAGACAAAAGTTGTGTAAAAGTATGATTGCAACTGTATAAACACATACACACAGGTATAAAAAGTTATAGACACCAATGAAAAATGTGAACAGTTAATGTGACTGAATGGTCATATTATATCTTTATTTTCCTCATGATATATTATAAAGTTGTCTTAGTAGTAAGTAAAAATAATTAATGATATAGACCGAAAAATTATTTTAAAAATCTACTTTTTGCAGTGCATGGTAATGTGCACTGAATGTGGAACTCTTAGGGTCCCTAGTTAATAGTTTGTATAGAAACATTTTGAACTAAGATGTCAAAGGAAAAGACATTCTCAGAAGCCAGTAGTGATAACCAATATTGTGCAATACTCAGGGAATTTACCGCCGTACAATAAGCTAGTTCCTTTCCCAACCCAAACTTGTCTGGTTTCTATAATTTTTCACTATCCTGAGGAGCTTTTCCCCACCTTTGGTTCTTTCAGAAGCTTGAACTCCTTGGAGATCACTTGGGGTAATGGAGAATTCAGACCAAACTGAGTTAAAGTTTATTTTATGACTGAGTTTCTGTGTGATGGTGAATGAATCATTTACCAAGTCTCAGTTTCTGCCTCTGTAGAAGGGGGATGATAATAGCCCCTCTCTCTTAGGACTGCAATGATAAGGTATGTGAAGCTTCCAATATAATGCCTGCTCCCTCATTGGGGGACCCAATAAAAATGAATTTCCTGTCTCGAAGTTGAAAAGCAAGTAGGGTTCCATGAACCATGCATTGTGTGGGGATTGGTACGAAATTTCATAAGTAGCTGTTTCTCACTCAGCTGGCACCAAGCCCTGCCCATTACAAGGTGTGACCTCAAGCTGCAAAGTGGTAGTGCCCTGACAGCAAGTTCCTGGCAAGACCATCCTATTGCTTGTTTTGTCACTATAAAGGCAATGTGTGCTTACTAAATAAAACTTGGAAAGGAGTAAAAAATGGAGAACAATCACCTAAAGTCTCCCTACTTGAAAAAGATGGCTGTCAACCTTTTGGTGTATTTCCTTCCAGGCTTTCCCTGTGCATAGATTTAGGCTGGATTTTAAACACAATTGTAATCATGCTGCACATATAATTTTGCATCCTGAATTTTTCATTTCAATGTAGCAGACAAGCTGTTTTCAACCCATTTCATAGTTTTCAGGGCCATCATTTTTAATGGCTGTATAACATTCCAGTTTGGAAAACTTACAAGCAATACACATGCTCTCCTTTCCTGTGCCAACAAGCCTCTTGTATAATCTTTTCATTTCCAGGGGGACTTCTCAGTTTCCAGGCGGCCCCAGATCACACAGCCAAAGGAACTTAGGAGCAAAAAATCTAGCCGGAAAGGGTAGAGAAAGGGGAAGTGGAAAAAGGAACAAATGGTGAGAGAGAAAGCTAGAAAGAGGAGGGAAGAGAGAGACAAAGGAAGAGAAGGAGGAAGTAAGAGGAAAAAGGAGAAAGAATATGACACAGACGGAAAACATGTAAAGGAGAAGGAAAGAGAAGAGGAAGAGAAGGAATGAAAAGGAGAAGAGGAAGAGGCAAATAACTGGTGTTTTCATATTTAATGTGGTCTGCTCTAGACTCTCACAGGATAGATGCTTTCTAAGGAAGATAAAACTTTCCTTGGGGCTTCCCTGGTGGCGCAGTGGTTGAGAATCTGCCTGCCAATGCAGGGGACACGGGTTCGAGCCCTGGTCTGGGAAGATCCCACATGCCGCGGGGCAACTGGGCCTGTGAGCCACAACTACTGAGCCTGCGTGTCTGGAGCCTGTGCTCCGCAACAAGAGAGGCCGCGATAGTGAGAGGCCCGCGCACCGTGATGAAGAGTGGCCCCCGCGTGCCGCAACTAGAGAAAGCCCTCGCACAGAAACGAAGACCCAACACAGCCAAAATATATATATAAATAAATTAATTAATTAATTAAAAAACAAAAACAAAAAACTTTCCTTGGGTGCTCGTCCCATTGGCAGCTTCCAACACATTGCCAGCCTCTGATATTGTTGTTCTCAGTCATTCATATTATAGTTAATATTGTGGCCACTGGAACTTTTGGTGTGCATTAATTCTTTATTCTGAGCCACAAACGCATTTACCTGACATCCTTCTTTCTAAAGACTCATCATTACTCCACTAAGCAGATGAAAGCCTTTAGTGATTGATTCCCTGGGTTTCAAAGGGCTGAGTTCTGTATGAGACACCCCTTGAATTCTTCCTCAAGGGATTTCATCTGGCTCCTCTTTGATTACATGTCTTTGGCTGGGATCAACTTTCTCTCCCCAGTATTTTGCTCCTGTCGCCATACTTGAATTTTAAGATGTGTGGTCCATTTACCACATGCTAGCATTTTTACAGTTCCTGGAGGGACTCTGGGCACATCTCCTGTTTTGAGGAAAACATGGTATATGGGAGACTCTGAAAGCCCCTCATGCTACCAATTGATCAGTGCAGGTGAAATGAGGGACCTGAGCCTGGCTCCCCACAGCCTGTCCTGAGGACCATCTGCATATTGTGAGCCTGGGAACTGCCATCATCCACAGGAGGGCTGTGAACATCAGAGGGCCTCCTGGAAAGGCTGAAGCTGGATGTGAACAGCTTGCCAGCATGCCAGCACATTCCATCATGCCAAGAAGCCAAATGCTGCCCCATGGTGCCTTGGCAGGAAGACACCCTCTCACTTAGCAGGTTTGCAAGGTCTCCTGTCATCACAGCAGCCCAGGCCCAGCAAGCCGGCAGAAGCCCCTCACCCCTCACAATGGAATGGGGTGGGGACCTGGGTGTCTCTGCTAGGGAGGAGGTGTGCTCACAGAACCTGGGTTGAAACCTGACTCTCCCACTTATGTGTTCTATGGTTTGAGCCAACGCAATGTCTTTTTGGACTCAGTGTCCTCAACTGTAAAACAGTGATGAGAATCCCTGTCCTGCCTACTTCACAGAGTGGTTAGAATCATAAAGGACATAACAGAGGTTAAAGTACCTGATAAGTAAATGTCCTTCACTGGTCAAAGGAGAGGGAGAGAGAGCGCTCTAGTGGTGGAAAGAGCATCGCTTTGGAACCAGGAGCCCTGAGTTCAAACAACACCCTGCTAGTCACGTACCACTTGCCTTCATCAAGTCCCCTCATTCTGTAGACAGGCTAACCATGCCTGCTCATCCTTCCTCACAGACTTTCCGTGATGATTAGATGAGACAGTGTAAGTGAAGCTGGGACATGCTCTAAGACATTATTAATATTATTAATATCCCTGCTGTTGTTTCGGGCACTGTTGTCAAAAGCAATGCTCACCCTTGGTGTTACAGACTGATTATGCTCCTCCAAAATTCATATGTTGAAGTCCTAGCCCTTAATGGGATGGTATTTGGAGATGGGGCCTTTGGAACATAATTAGGGTTAGGTGAGGTCATGAGGGTAGCACCCTCCGATGGGATTAGTATCTTAATAAGAAGATACACCAGAGTGCTTTCTCCCTCTGTCTACACCATAAGGAACACAGGGAGAAGGTGGCTGTCTGCAAGCCAGGAAGAGGGCCCTCACCAAGAACTTGACGATGCTGGTACCTGGATCTCAGGCTTCTAGACTCAAGAATTGCAAGAAATAAATTTCTGTTGTTTAAGCCCCCCAGTCTGTGGTATTTTGTTATGGCAGCTCCAATAGACTAAGACACTTGGTGTTAGGCCAGGGAGATCCCTTCTCCTGCCCCAGAGTGTGGACTTCATATACCCCCCCACCCCCCCACCCCGCATGGCTGGCAATCACCCAGGGTTGGGACTAGGAGGAGGGGAGGCACTCACCCTGGGGCAAAATTTAAGGTGATGGCAAAAACTCCATCATCAAGATAAATATTTCCATGTATTATTAAAAAAAATTAAACTTAATGTAAAAAAAATTCCAGGATGAACAAAATACCAAACTTTTAAGTCAAGACAAGATCGGTAGCAGCACTGCACTGACCACATTGTAGCCTGAGGCAAAAAGAAAAATTAGTGATACTGAGCCTGTTTTTATTGAACAATTTTGATTTTTGCTTATTGTGGATTTTTTTGCATAAATTTTGATTTTAAAAATATTGCACTGAAATATGATTTATCTTGATCGCTTAGTTTTTTGAGCCCTCTGAAATTCTGTGCCCAAGGTCAGTGCCTCACTCACGTCGCCAGCCCTGGTCCTGCCTCCCTCCACGTTACATCATTTCACGGGCTGTACTGGCCCCTGACCCTGTCTCAGCTTCCTCCTTTTCTTTATTTATTTTGGCCTGCGTTGGGTCTTCGTTGCTGCGCGCGGGCTTTTTCTAGTCGCAGCAAGTCGGGGCTACGCTTCGTTGCGGTACACGGGCTTCTCATTGCCATGGCTTCCCTTGTTGTGAAGCACCGGCTCCAGGCGCGTGGGCTTCAGTAATTGTGGCACGCGGGCTCAGTAGTTGTGGCGCACGGGCTTAGTTGCTCTGCAGCACGTGGGATCTTCCCAGACCAGGGCTTGAACCCGTGTCCCCTGCATTGGCAGGCGGATTCTTAACCACTGCGCCACCAGGGAAGTCCCTCAGCTTCTTCCTTGACAAGCCCAATTTATGGTCTGCTGCCTTGCTTTTCTAAGCCCTGTTCGGTTATTCTGTATTGAATGTTAATTGCTGACAAAGGGTTTATTATCCTATCAGACATTAGCAATTGAACAAAAGTATCCTAAAAATGCAATGTCTAAAGCCAAAAGGAAGAATCTCTCATGGTGGATTCTTAATCTTTTATTTAAGAAATGCTTATTCAATGTCCAATGGCTGTGTGTCTCGGGCTGGCACTGAGAATATATAGATGACGAGACACTGCCCCTGTTCTGAAGAGCTCACAACCTGGTGAGGAAGCCAGATAATTATTGGAGGACAGGGAAGGAGCTCTTAGGTGTTGCCTTTGGAATCAGGAATGTCTTCACAGATGAAGAGATGCTTGAACTCTCAAAAAAACGTTAACTGTGCTATTCTGATTCTGAGTCACATATGCTCATTGCAGAAAAATTGGAAAGGAGAAAAATATTAAAAAGTTAAAATATTTGCTCTCACATCCCAGGAATGACTATTATTAACATTTAGGTTAACTTATTTCCAATTTATGTCCACATCTATAGTTATATTTATATCTGTAATGGTTCACAAATAAGATGTGTTCAAAATAAAGAACTTTTAAAACTTACTGTAATTGTCTTCACCTTGTTCTGGAGCTCCATTCCAAGTGATGGAGTTAAAAAGAAAAAAGAAAAGAAGCATTTCCACTTAAGTGACTATGACTTAAAATAGTTTCTCTTTTGATAAATGTTCAATCAATTCAAAGTTTAAACTTCCTATCTGTACTTTTCTCAACTTTCAAGCAGACTCCCCCATCTCCTCCTTCCATGGTACCAGAGCACAGGAGGCAGTGTGCCTGTCCTTTGGGTCTGCTCTGGCCTCCCGTGAAAGCACACATGGCCTGCTTGGTCACTGGGGACCCTGCTCTGGGGTCCACTGAGTCTGTCTGATCTGGGTGTGCTGATGGTACCACTACCGGGGGTCAGGAACCTGAGATTGCTCAGGTAGCCATGTCCCCACCCCTCATCCTGACCTCAAGCCTCTTTTGGCTCACTGGTCCTGGTCCTGTCAGCACTGCTGTGTTCCCGGAGCTGGGTTTGAAGCAACTTCTCTGACACATCTAGTTTCATGGCAGGAGATGAGTCTAGGGACGTAGATATGGGCCAGATCATACAGGGCCTTACATGGAAGGGAAGGAATTGGGATTTTACCCTAAATGCAATGCGAAGCCATTAGAAGGTTTAAGCAGATGATTGATGTGCTGTAGTTCTCATTATTAGCAGATCATGTTTATTGCTCTGTGCAAATGAATTGGAAGGGACGGAAGCGGAGGCAGGCTAACAGTAGTCAAGGCCGGAAATGACGGCCTAAACTTAGAGATTAGAGATAAAGCTTGGAGTTTGAACACCAGCAAGCTAATGGGTTGTATATGGGAGGAATGAAAGGTGGTATTTAGGAGGACAAAGAGCAGGGTGGATGATTGTACTACTACTGAGATGGAGGAACCTGGGTCAGGGACATGGGATCAAGAGTTCTGTTTTGGACGTAATTTCCAGATGTTCTTAAGATCTTCAAGGGGAGATGCTAAGTGGGCAGTTGGATGTATGAGTTCAGAAAAGAGGTGTTGGGTGTATTAGCAAAAAGTGGGCATTTAAACCCATGGGAATGAATTCAATCACATGGTGACAAACTTTAGGGAAAGAAGAAATTGGATTCAGTAGAAGCCCTGGGTAGGCTCAACATTTAGAGCTGCATTTGAAGAGGAAGAGATGGCAAAGGAGACTGATGAGGAAGGAGCAGTAAGCAAGGGGGAAGCAGTGTCCCCCTAAACCAAGCGGGGAGGGTCCAGGGAGGATGAAGTGGTGGACTGTGGGATGCTGCTGAGAGAGTGACGAAAGTAAGGCCCTTCTGGAAAGCACTGCCAACTTCCCCTGGCAGAGCCAGGGCTCTTCTCCTCTACACCACCCCCAACCTTGATCCTCTTTATACACTCATTACACTGAATTATAGTTTTTGTTAACATGCCTGCCACCCTCTCTAGTCTGAGAGTGATCCTACTTCACTTCCTCCAGAGGCAGCCCAGTGTTTGGCCTTGCGTAAGTTCCCAGGAAATGTTAAGAGAATGAAAAAGATTGATCACCAGCAGGAGTGAGGAGACTGTGTTTGAAGAGATACTCATGAAGATTATGATGGGGCCATGACTCATTCTGGCAAGAAACGAGCAGGCAGACATCGTAATAGAGACGTGGACACTGCTGGCAACCACAGCCCCAGGGCTGGCTCCTTGGGGCTCCACTGGAGAAGCTCTTCTCTACAGCTGAGAAAAGGGATGGAGCTGATAAGGGGCAAAGAATGATAAAGCAGTGTCCATATGAAGCCATCCTTCTCTCCTGGACAGTGGAAAAGGCCATTGTCCACCTGGCGATTTTATCTCCACAACGCATGCAAATTAAAGTTTTGTTTTTAAACTAAATTGAATACATTGACGACTTTCTTGTGGACTTTTAACACAGCGTTAAAACTTCTCTCACTTGCTCTTTGATATTGTCCCAGATGCTCCTCCCTCAGTCAGTAGCCAGAAACTTAAAATTTCACTCCCATACGGACGTGTTTTTTCTCTGAGGCATTCAGCAGCCATAGAAGGAAGAGGAGGGGATGGAAATTCATTGAGTTCAGACCAGTGGGGGTAGATTCCTCCACTACCCTATCCCTTTTCCTATTTACCACCACCATCTGGGTTGGATTTTTACATCCATCTCCCAGAAGAGGAAATGGAGGCTCAGAGAATTATGTATGTTACCCAGCATACAAACTGGTGAGGGGTGGAGCTGGGAGTCAGTTACAGAATTGGATGGTGTTTGTAGCAGTGACTTTCTATCCCAGAATCTTGGTTACCCTGGAGTGTCCTCAGCTCCAGGGACAGCCTCCTGATTGGGACACAGAAGGTGGCTCCCTTGGTGGGTCAGTTCTGCAGTGCTCTGGGAGCTATTCGGGAGCAGGGTCAGCCTAGAGCTCACTCTCCAGCCCTCCCCGTGATCTGATAAGTCCTTCTCCTATATTAAATGCCTTTCTGTCTTAAATACACAGGGGGTTTCTGTTTGCTATTCTCAACCCTAACCAACAGCACTGTTTCCTATCCAGCCTCCTAACCTACAGCCAGAAAGGAGGACGGAAACAAGCACTTCACACTGAAACAACTCCCCTTCCCTATGTCTGCTCACCCAGCTTCTTTTGGGCCCATGACCCAGGAATGGCTTCACTCGGAGTCACTCCCCTCAAATAAAAAGCCATGAAGGGTATGGGGCTGGGTAATATATGCTGATGTAAGGGTCAAACAGGAACTCAGAGATGAAGGTGAATAAGACAGCAAGCAATTCTGTGTGGGACATTCTGTACAGGCCTCCAAATTAAATGGAAACTGTGGGGATTAATGGAAGGTTCAGAGCAGGAATTGGCTTCTGGCAGTGGCCTCAATGTGCTCTGCTCTCTGTCACGATGCCATTGCCTGGGATTTATGAATTTTGCTTGTACTATGTTTATTTATTTTTTAAGCTATAGAATTCCAAAAGGCAAGACAAAGCAGGGTTCAAGGTTCTTTGAAGAAGCAGTAGCAGTGGGAAAGGGAAGGGTTCATAATGACTGGCACGTTGTAGATGCTACAACTTACTTGGTAAATGAAGGATGAGTTGATAAAGCACTTCCTGTAATCTGGCTGTGAGCTTCCATCCCCATCTTTTCTTCTGCTATTGCCCTTTGTAAATCTCCTCTGCCACTGACTGCCTCTGCCATCTCCTTGCTGTCTGACTCCTAATGTGAGCTTGCCTCCCCATCCCTGTCCTCTCCCGCCTGGAACGGCTTCCTCCCCACTTTCTCCCTGTCCACATGATCCACACATGGCAAGGCTTGGGTCAAATCCTACAATCTTCTTTAAGCCATTGATTTTCTGGGCTTCCACCTAACAATGGTCTCACCTTCTCTGAGCTGCCAACACCTCAGGCTTGGACATCCTTTAGATAGTTTCATCCTGCTGAGTCATGAATCTAGGCTGAGTAATGCTAATCTTGCTGCTAAAACACCTGGAAGGGAAACCAGCTCGCCTGGAGCACTTTTCACCTACCCAAAGCTTTACAGGGCTTAACTCCTTGAATCACCCTATCAACTCTCTGAAGGACACAAGAGCCCTCAGAGCTTAAGCAACTTTTCCAAGAGTACGTGGCCAAGCTGGGAATAGGACTGGGTTTGGACATAGGTCTGTTTGACTTTCACATCTTGGGGTGCCAACTATTTCATACGGCCTCCACTGACACTAGGATGCTTTTCACAACCAGACGGTAAACCTCCTGTGGTCAGGAATCAGGTTTTTTCATACTGGTGTCCTGCCTCTGCTTGGAAGCATCCCGCACATAATAGTTGCTCAATAAATATTATTTGGCTAATTGGGATTATGAGCCAATCACCTGATAGTACACAGCATTTTAAACTTTTTAAAGTATGTTTACATTTGGTAATTTAGTCCCTGTGATACGGATGCTGATTAAAAACTTCCCATTACACACATTAAAAAACAAACCAGAAACAACACTGAGGGCAAATGAATTGCCCAAAGTCACATGATAACAAATCCTGGCCGGCCTCTGATTCCTAAATTAGTTCTGCTATTTTTTAAAATGTATTATTTTATTTATTTATGTTTGGCTGCATTGGGTCTTCGCTACTGCATGTGGGCTTCTTCTAGTTGCGGCGAGCAGGGACCACTCTTCACTGCGGTGTGTGGGCTTCTCATTCTGGTGGTTTTTCTTGTTGCGGAGCACGGGCTCTAGGCACGTGGGCTCAGTAGTTGTGGCTTGCGGGCCCAGTTGCTCCGCGGCATGTGGGTTCTTCCCAGACCAGGGCTCGAACTCGTGTTCCCTGCATTGGCAGGCGGATTCTTAACCACTGCGCCACCAGGGAAGTCCCCTAAATTAGTTCTTCTATTGATGTAGCAGCACAAATACTGTAATGAGATACTTCTGAGACAATGCGGAAATTTAACTATTGACTGTCCACTAGATGATATTAAGGAATTGCATTAGTTTCCTCTTTCTGCTGGAGTAAATTATCACAAACTTAGTGGCTGAAAACAACACAAATTTATTACCTTACATCTCTGGAAGTTAGAAATCTGAAATGGCTTTCACTGGGCTAAAATCATGGGTTCGGTAGGTCTGCATTCCTTTTGGAGGCTCTAGGAAAGAATCTGTTTCCTTGGTTTTTCCAGTTTCAAGAGGCCACCTGCATTACTTGGCTCACATCCCCTTCCTCCACCTTCACAGCTAGGAGTGTAGAATCTTCAAAGCTCACTCTGCTTTCCTCCTCATATCACCTACTCTGACACTTCTGCCTCCCTCTTATAATTGCCCTTATGACTACATTGAACTAACCTGGATAACTGAGGATACTCTCCCCATTGCTAGAGGCTTAACTTCACACACCTGCAAAGTCCCTTTCACCATGTAAAGTAACATATTCACATATTCCAGGGATTAAGCTATGGATATCTTTAGGGGGACCACTATTCATCTTACTATAGAAGTTATTGATAATTTTGATAAATATGAGAATAGTATAGTAATTATGTTTTTTAAATGTTCTCATTTGCTACAAGTGCTTACTAAAATATTTATGGGTAAAAAAAGCATGATGTCTGATATTTTCTTTACAAATTCCAGAAAAATAAGTGGATATGTGTGAAGGGAAAATGGATGAAATAAGATTTGCAAAGTGTTTGATAATTATTTGATAATTATTGAAGCTGGGTGTTAGGTACAGGCGGGTACGTTTTACTATTTTTTCTACTTCTGTGTATGTTTGAAATTTCCCACAATATCTTTTTAAACTATAGATACTGAAGTTTCCTGGGTAACATTCTCTAACACTATTCTCCTCCTTTCCTCCCCAGAGTTTACTGCCATTGTGAATTTGGTGTTTTTCATTCCCTTTCATAATTTTATAGTTTTACTACACATACATACATGTCTTAAACAATATATAGAACTGGTTTGCACATTTTTTCCAAATTTATATATTGCACATTTCAATAGAGTTTTTGAAATTTATTCATGTTGATACATGGATAATTATAATTCATTCTTTTTTAGGTATTTTAAAGTATTCAATAGTATGGCTATATCTAAATTTATCCCTTATGTTGATGTGTATTAAAGTTGTTTTCAATTTTTTGTTATCACAAACAATGCTGCAATAGGTCTTCTTATAAATATCTCCTTGTGCGCATGTGTGAAATTCCCTCTAGGATGCTAAGTAGTGAAATTGCTAGTTTGTTGGGTATATGCATCTTCGTCTTTACTAGATCTTGCTAAATATTTAATTATGGGGTGGTGCCAATTTGTACTCTTCAGCAGTATATGAGATTTCCCATTTCTATTCACATCTTTATCCACACTTAGCATTTTAAGACTTTTTGAAAATTTTGCCAACCAAAGAGATGTGAAATAGAATCCACTGTTTCAATTTGCAAATCCCTGATAACTAGTGAAGCTGAACATCTTTTTCATCTGCTTAGTACTTTTCATTTTTCTCTTTCATTAGTTTTTCCTTAAACTGTGTCCAATCTAAAGTTTACCTCATCTATTGAGTTTTTAATATTAATATGATTTTTATTTCCAAGATTATATTTTCTTTCTTTATTTCTGCTTTGTCTTTGGGCATTCTAAACATTCTTTCTTTTGATGGATGTTGGTCCTTCTTGATTGATTTTCTGTGTCTCATATTTGTTCACCTCCTCTTTTTCTGTATTTGTATTTTTTGCTCCATGTTTAGAAAAACTCCTCCATGTTTTCTAGTAGCTCTTTAAATGAATTTGTTGGCAAGCAAATATATATCTTTTCTTTCCATGAATTTTTTCTTGTTCTTTGACTGCTTCTTTCCATAATGGCCTGTTTTGTGCTTTATAGGGAAAATACATTCTTAAGTCTCTCTGAGGATACTAATACGAATTTATTAAAAGCTTGCTTCTCTTCCTGAATTCTCTCTGTACCTCCTGGGTGATTGGTTGTGGATGTCCACCTTCTTGCTATTGGATTGCCTCAGCTGTCTGGTGGTCCTTGGTCATCCTACCATATTTACAAATGAAGAAACATGTTGAGCATCAGACCCAAGAGAGCACTCAACACAGACTTGTTAGGACCTGCTTCCCCTCTAGGCCTCTGTCCTCAGTAGGAATTCTGTCTGCTGCCTCCTGTCCCAGAGCTGCTCTGGGGCTCTGCACAAAGAAGAGCCTCCACCTTCCTGCAGCCTTTCTGACTTGGGTCTCCCTTCTCCCTGGTTTATCAGTTAACACGATTCCATTCCCCCTTATAGTCCTCCATAAATTTATCAAAATCTCTGCTATGGATATATCTCTCCCCTTCCTGTTCTCAACACTTGGAAAAGTATGCTTCATTCTATGCTTCCCAAGCCTGATGGGATTTAAGAAGAGGGGTGGGTGAGGGGCTTCGCTCAATCCACCATCTTGAAGCAGAGCATCAGTTGAACATCAACAGATGTTTTGAGAAAATCACTCTGGCTGATGTGTGGAGAGGGCTTGGCTGAGGGCAGAAGTTGGAAATAAAAGTCTAGTTAGGTTCAAGAGCACCTGTTTCAAGTGCAAGATAAGGGGGCCAAGTCAGAACTGAGGGAGTTAGAGAAAAAAAGAGAGAGAGGGAGAGAGAAAAGGATGAGGAGGCATTTTGAAGATAGGACTGACTGAGGTCTCTTCTCCTTTCTTGTGAATGTTTCTGGACTTGTGTGATCCTGGGATAAAGGGTCTCAGATGGTGAATCCTGGGAAGCAGCAAGGCATGGTGAATAGAGCACTGGGTTGGGACAAAGGCAGGCCTGAATTTGAATTATATGAGTGATTTTTATAGCCTACCTCATAGCCTCAGTGTCCTCACCTATAAAATGGGCCTGCTAATACCTACTTCTGTCAGTGAGGAAACAGAATTCCCTTGGACTACCCTGAAAGGGGAGTGATTACAAAAATATAAGCAGATTAGCCTGGAAGTAGAAACCTGATCAGAATCAGGCCCATGGATCTCTCCACTCCTCTCTAAAGGCCCATATGACTTCTCTTGCAAAGCATTTCCATCACTGTGTGTCTGTTGTAGCTCTGTATTATGAATGCCAATTTGAGGAAGGAGATAGTCTGGTTGAATTAGCTCATTATTTTCAGCCCAGTTGGATAAAGCCCTTCACAACAGGTCACTGGTGGTGACCACTGACTGAGAGGCCTGTCTCAGGTCAAATGACCACCTTCCTCAGTAAGGGGCCACTTCTGTGCAAAGAGCAGCACAGCTCTGCTTTCCTGGCCAGGGAGGGCTCCATGTGTTAGGATGAAAAAGGACCCGGGGAGGCATATGTGTCATGACTAACATGCCAACACTTCATCTATTATGGTTGATGTCACTAACAAATAAAACAAGAGATGTTTAAAATACGTAGGGAGTAACATTTTTGGATGAATTCCACCTCATTAAAAAAATACCCACTTGCATTACACAAAAAAGGTGTTCAATAATTGTTAGACTCCCCAGCACCCCGTATTTCGGGTCATCCTGATTAGCAAAAATTAGCCTAATTGTAGAAGTGAAAGTTGCCTTTGAAATGCATCTAGAAATAAAGACTGGAGAAATAAAAGAGCCCAGGAATTTGGGGGAATTACGTTGTTTCCTTGGTTTTGTTTCTTTGTGAGAATCTCTATTGTAGATATGGTGAATGGAATTAATTAGCCTGATATAAGCTTTCCTCTCTTTATTTTTTTTTGAAACTCCAAGTCAAAATATGATTTATATTTTCAGGATCATGACTGTTCAATATCTATTTCTAAATCTGTCGGGTTAAAAATGTATATGAAAATGGAACCTGTAATACTGTCAATTAATAAAGGCACGATTCTCAGTTTTTCCACCATATGCATTCTTTTGTTCGGCTCCAACTTAAGTGCTATTTTCTGTGCTCCTTTTTAACTTTTAATTAAAGCTTTTAACTTTTAATTTAAAGCTTCCTTTCTGTAGAGTGTGGATAATGTTGTGAAAAAGTAGCTAAAACATATTTTCAAAAGGAAAACAATCCTTAACCGAAAAATGGTCCAAAGGAAGAGGGAACCCAGCAGGCTTCCATGACACGTGCGCGTCAATTTAACAATCCTTATGTATTACTGCATGTTTGACAGGAAAAGGGGGACGAGAAACAGGTCTCACTGTTTTTGACTTTGCATTTTGTTACTCAGTTCTTTGAACACTTCCTTATTAGCACTTGTACTTTGGTGGGACGCTGGATGTGTACAGGAGAGAAAGCACAGACTAGGGCCTGGAGACCAGGAACTGGGCACCCACACTGCTGTTACCCAGCTGGGGATGCTGTGAAGGGTATTTCCCCCTCATCCTTCAACCCACCATCTGAAGAATAAAGAGCAGGTTTGGACTAGGCTAGAGCTACCCAATGGAGCAGAGGCCTAATGCCGCTGATCTGGGATTTGGGAACATATGATCACGTTGAACCACATAGCAAAAACATTAATTCCCTTTTCAACTTTCATTCAGTCTTTTCTCACATTGTATCATCATAGAGAAAGCCTCAGTTTGGTACTGGTATGTCTTTAACACCCCTCTAATCCCTTACTGACTTTCCTTTTAAAAAGAGTGGGCCTCAGGCTCGGAGCCTTTGGCAGGCAGCAGTATCTGGCTAGAACTGAAATACTGTCTCCACCACCACCGCTCCCACCAATGGTATTTGATTTTAAGGTCACCTTCTAATTATGGCAAGTGATCCTGCTATTCCACTGATAGCAGTAATACAACGTTCTCTTTGAAAATAAGTTGAATTTTAAGTTTTAAAAGTATGCCTATTGAGTACTATTATTTGTACAAGAGGTAAATGGATATGGCTGGAATGGTCAAGTGATATGACTGAAGGTAGAAAACACTGGTCTAGATGATCACCCAGAGCCCTTACACCACTTGAGCTTTCTCATGTTTCATGCCCTCTGACTTCTGTTTTTATTGATAATGCAAACACATTTACAGAGGACAAAATACTCCTTGTCCATCCTTATATGACAATTCACTCCCAGAATCTTTGTATTGGGTTGGCCAAAAAGTTCATTCGGGTTTTTTTCCGTAAGATGTGGAAAAACCCAAATGAACTTTTTGGTCAACCCAATATAAAAAACATAGGAACAACCTGTAGTTCATGACATAGGACTGTAAAAAGAAAGTGGGAAAATAGTTCTTTAAGAGTTTAAGGAAAGCTGTAAACTCCCAGTTAAACATGACAGATTGAACACACCCATTTATTTCAGCTCTCTCTCAAAACTCAACCGAAAAGACAGGTAAGGAATAAAACAGGTTTGCGCCTATGAGGACAAGGAAAATGGGATGGGAGACAAGAGAGGACCAGAAATGCTAAAAAGTATTTTGGAAGGTGGAAAACTTGTGGATGAGGGGTCATTGGAACATAAGTGTCTGCACAGGGAGGTACGAGTGAAAAGCCAGTTGGTTCATTCTT
Source organism: Eubalaena glacialis (assembly GCF_028564815.1). NCBI lineage: Eukaryota > Metazoa > Chordata > Mammalia > Artiodactyla > Balaenidae > Eubalaena > Eubalaena glacialis. Next base: position 74,385,512 of record NC_083717.1, on the reverse strand, counting down.
TAGGGCCTTTGAAAAGCTCAGGAATTAGAGATGGCAAGTTCCTCTGGAGACAGCAGAGGGGCTTCAAACAAGATGACTGCTGGAAATCCTGTCGAAAGCAGAGTTTCTCAACCTTGGCTCTACTGACATTGGGAGCAAGAGAATTCTTTGTTTGGGGGCTGTCTTCCATCATAGGATGTGTAGCAGCATCCCTGGCCTCCACTCACTAGATGCCAGAAGCACCCCCTTCTCCAGCTGTGACAACCAAAAAAGTCTCCAGACATTGCTAAATATCCCTTCAGGTGCAAAATTTCCCACCAGTTGAGAACCATTAATTTAAAGGATCCCTCACCCCTCTCTGAACTCGTGCAGACAAATCTCTATTGCTTTTCCACCCCAAAAGTAACCAGAGGTCTTTTCTGTGAAAACACTGGACCAGAGAAGCTCCAAACCTGGGAACAGGAGGCACAGAGAAGGGAAAGGTGAGGTGCCAGACTGGAAGCCAGGGGTTAGGTAGAGTAGATGCTCCTTCTGTTAAAAGTTTGGTCTCTCCCTCGTGTCAGATGGTTTAGTGATGAGACACAGAGAGCTAAAGGCAGTTATTAATTCCAGGGAAAACAAAAAGGTGATTGAGAAACTAAATGTAATCATAGAATACTACTTGGTTAAGCTATGAGAGAGATATATATACACATACACACACCTATATACACACACATTATATACGTATATATACATGATGTATAAGCTAGACATATACACATTATCTATCTATCTATCTATATACATATGTTTAACTCAGTGTTCATAATGATATAGAGATTGGACATTACGTTTTTCAAAACTGTGATGTAATTAAAATACAAGGATGTGTGGGACAGTTGTGTTTGTGACTGGGAGTGGTGGTGGTAGTTGTTAAACCCTCATCTTACCTAAGATGTCAATAAAAATGTTACTCCTCAATAAAATTAAAAAATCAAGATATAGAGCATATACATACTATTTAAAAATATAAAAGCAAACTCTAGGAAAAAGACTAAGAGAGTTGAAAGTAGTTGCCTCTTAGGAGCAGCACTTGAATGCAGGGCAGAGTAGGCAGGGTACTGATATTTTCAGGATAAATCTTTTAGTACCACTTGCCTTTTTGAACTACATACATGTTTACACTGATGCAAATCATTTTTTATTAAATAAAGGCTATGGGATGGCAGCTAGAAGACTTAATGATGAGTGAACAGAGAAGAGAGAATATTCATAAAAGGAAAAGCATGACACATTTTTTATATCTATGTGGAATGAAGAATAGGTAGAACACAGTGGGTGTATCATAACAAAATGAAGACAAATGTAAAATCACAGACTGCATTCTTTTTTAATAAAGGAGAGAGTTAGAACCGACATTTGTTTACCATCTACTAAATGGCAGGAGAGCATCAGGGATTTTCTATACATTATCTTATTTAATTCTCATGAAAATGAAATGTATATTATTAGTCTCATTCTATAGGTAAGAAAGTGAAGTATAACTGGGAACAGGGAGGCGCCAGAGTGCATGGTGTGGAGTGAAATGCCCTTGTTTAAATCAGGCTTCTGACTCTCATGAGCTATTGCAACCTTCGGCACATACCACAACTTCCTGTGTGTCTGCGTTCTCGTATATAAAGTAGGAATAGAGATGAGAATAAGGATTATTATTTCATCTCTTAGGAAAACTGTGAGGAATTTATGAGTGAATACGTGCAAGGCATTTATAAAAGCACTTAATACATCCTAAGTGCTATTATTATAAAAGGCACACAGCCAATCAAGATTGAGTGAAAACAGTAAGAGACATTTTTCTGAAACTCAGTTTCCTCATTTTATTTGACCTCTCTGGGCATTTGGAATTATTGACACTTACCTGAGGTCACATAACTGTTAATTAGTGAAGCTAGACTTTAAATTCAAGTCTGAATGTCTTCAAAGCTCAGGCTCTTTCTCTAAAATCTGTTGCCTCCCATTAGCTAATGGGGCCAGTGGTGGAAAGGCCAGCTACACAAGCAGAAAATATCAACACTAAAAAACAGAAAAAGAGAAATGAGGTGGCCAGTGAGGAGTTAATATGATGCTGAGTCAGACAGAGAGGGAAGTGTGATCTATGAGGATAAAAATAAGATGGCAGCACGGGGAGGAGAGGGTAGAAGATTACGTTACTGAGACAGAGGTAATACCCGAGCAAGCTCGCACAAGTAGGACATTATGATTGGCAGAAATGAATTTAAGTAGGGATGGTCTCAGGAGAAGCACTTGACTAGTCTATGACATAGCTTACTTTAACCCTTGGAATGACGACAGAAAGATCCCAGTTGGACTTTCAGAGTTTTCCACCTTAGGAAGCTTGCATTTTCCCTCCACCTCATGCACTCTGCTTTCCTACTATCCACAGTTGTAATCAATTTTCTGTTTTGTGATTATCTGTTTAATATCTGTCTCCTTAACTAGACTGTAAGGTCTTTGAAGGCAAGGACTATGTCTGTCTTGTTCAGTCGTACCTACCCAGTGTCTGTTACAGACTGAAGGAAGGAATAAAGGGAAAGAGAAAGGACATGCGTCAATATTTAATAAATTATACTTTAATGCTGTCCCCAAAGACCAGAGACCATGTCAGATGTAACGGAAAAAGTAAATTAGTCAATATTTTGGTATAGGAATTAGAGTGTGCAAGGTGGAAGGATCTTAGTGATCATCCATCCATCATTCATTCATTCAACTAAGTTTATTAAGTGTTTATAATGTGCAGAGTCAGGTACTAGTCACTAGGAACATAGAGAGGAGTAAGATATAACCCCTGCCCCAAAGGAAGTGCTTCCAGTTAGAGGGGAGAAAGGGGAGACAGATCACTGCAGTAGGAGGTGAAGAAGGATATGGTGCCAGGAGGAAAGAGAAAGGAAAATGGAAAGCAACAATCTATTCTCATAACTGTTCATTAAACATTTTGTATTTGTTCGCTTTGTTCCCAGGAAATAATAATTCTGCAATGCACTCGGGAATCTAGACTTTCCTAATGAATGTGGAGCCCCAAATGTCCTTCCTTCCAGTGGGCTTGGGGAGGTGGGGCTCAGTTATCAGTCACCCCTGAGGGACTCATGCCAGCCTCTTATCTAGCGCAGTGGCTTTCAGATTGGGGTTTAAGAAGCACAAATGTATAGCAAGAGAGAATTGCCACCTTGAATTCTGCCTCAAAATGGGCATCAAAAGAAACAATCCCTAAATAACCTATCAACTACGCCCACCATCTTTTGTTTTGCTTTGTTTTAGAAATTAAAAATAACATTTTAAACATAAAGAATGCAGAAAGGAAGTATTTTGGTAATTGGAACATTTCTTTAAACAGAGAATCTCTCCTTTAGTGCACACAGGAGGACCCTGGGAGCTAGGGAGCTGGAAAGACTTGCTCAAGGCCACAGTGAGTTGGTGGCAGAGCTGGAGCCAGAAGCTGGCAACTCCCAGACCAGCGTCCCATCGTGCAAACGGCGGTGTCTAAAATATGATGAGCAAACTACAAACAAGCCTTTCTAGTTTAGTATGTGTCCTATCACAGCAGGTTTCCAAGAAAAAGCCAATCTTGCCTTTGGAGGTTGCAGCCAGTTATGACGCAGGTGGAGAGACGGGGAAAAGCAAGTCCTCCCAAATGGAAAACCAGCCAGGATGATTATAATTTTTGTGACTTTCTGTTCGAATTATTAAAAAAAAAAATCCCACAAGGACTCAGAGGCAAAGAATATACAAGTCAATTTTCACTGCAAAATAAAGGAGCTGTTACAGTGGAGGATTACTGGACTGAATGTCAATATTATGACATAGTATGAGTGTGTTTCGTGTTTGGTAATTGCAATCATTGTTGCTTTTGTTGTGGTCATCCATTTACAATGCTTGGTGTCAGTCTATTTATCTCTTGTAAAAATAAAATACAGTGTGTGTGTGTGAAAAAAATAAATAAATAAAATAAATAAATAAACCCGCCAAAGGAAAACAGCTTCTGAGGCAGGGGGGCTGCTGTCCATTAACAGTATATAAGTGTTTCCTTTGGCATGTCTTCACTCTGATCACGAAAGAAGGGGCTCTTTTGAAATACTGGGCACACAAAATATGTAGTAATAAAAAGAATTAATCTTTGACACCAAGTCTTCATTCATTATCTTACTCATTTTCTCTTCATAACACCCCTGTGAAGTTGAGGGAGTTGTCATTTCCATTTTAGAAACGAGAAACCGTGGCACAGAGAGGTTAAATAACTTGCCCTAGGTCACTGAGCTAGTAAGAGGAGTTGAACTCAAGAAGTGTGACTGTAATTCATGGTCTATTCCATTATGTTCTAATGTGTTATGATACGGAGCACTGTCAGACACACCTCACCGCCCAGAGATATGACTGTTTTGTGTCAATCTAAAAAAGAATACAAGATCTCTCACCTAATGATGGTAACTATAATGTATCTGAGGCATTGAACAGTTTACCAAGAGTTTTCCACATGCATTATTTTATTTAATATCCACTCTAACCTATGAAGGAGGTGTCATTATTCCCATGAGGAGCTGAAGCCCAGGTCAAACAGCTGTGACCCAGATGAGCCAGGATCTGAACTTCATGTGCCTGGCCCCCCAGCCTGAGCTCTTAACACAGGATATGCGTTCTCAGTATTTTTCTTCCTCTAACTTCAAAGGCAGGAGGGATATAAATGCATCATCTCTTGTTAACATTTTGCAGTTTGGTGGGGTTTTGAAGTATATGACAAACTAACCACACAGAGCAAAAATTTATATATCTAGAAAAGCTCAGATAAATGATAATTTCTTTCTTCCAATAATGTATGATAATCATAATAAGCTGTCTAGAAAAATGGCAGTGATTAATTTTTAAATCTGAAAATGTCATCAAAGAATCATTCCATTATATTCAGAATTATTTAGGGTTATCATTGAAATTAATACCTTGCTCAAATTTCTACAGTGCTTTGCAGTTTACAGAGCTTTCATGTTCGTTATCTCATCAGACTTTCACAAGGAGATGGGCATGATCAATTTTTATTCTGCCCATTTAACAGAAAAGGATATTGACATTTAGAGAGGTTAACGCTGACTCACAGTGGCTCACGAGATAGAACTGGAGTTTAATCCAAATCACCTGACTCCAAGGTTAAAGCTCTTTCTACAACCCCAGCTGTAGCATCCCCACTGTATACTATTAAAATAAAAAGTAGACTCGGAAGAAGATTCCAGGTGCAGCATATATGACCCCTTTCTGGCACATCCCACTGCCTGACTCTTCCGAGAAACAAAGTTTACAGAACCTCTGGCAACCATCCCTGGGGGTTAGACGGTGCCCTCCAGGCAGGAATTTCTAAGCTCATTCTCAATAGACTACTGATATATTTGGTGGCACACACAGGAGTCTGAGGCTTCTGGGCAGGACGTGTTCTCTGCAAAAACACCCACAGCAGAGAAGCATTTGAGAGGCAGGGAGGTGCTTGGAAATGACTGAAAGAGATATGACGAGTATGAAAAAATACAGCTTGGGGAGTGACTCACATGCAGATATTAATCAAAAGAAACTTAACACTTGAAGAAAGAATAGAATCACCCAGAACGACTGCAAACTTGATGAACATACATACTGAGGCCTAGCCTACATTTGGCACTCAGGACAGTCTGCAAACAACATCCAGTGTGCGCCTTCTCAGAGCCCTAGCTGGTCTTTGCCTCCTAGCCTACAAAATCCAGTGGGACAGAAGTAAAACGACAACTTATTGGTCTGGGAACACACTACTGACTATTTAATGAATTTTTTTTTATTCTGCGGTACATTCTCTACGATTTTGCAGAAGGATAAAGGACATCCTGGTCCTTTTCACAGAAAGTAGTCCTGTTTTCCTTTAGACCCAGATGAATATCACCTCCTTGGTTAGGCTTTCTCTGACTTCTCCCCCGAGGCAGCATTTAATGCTCCCGCCTTTGGGTTTTAACTCATCACACTGTATTATAATATTTATGTACCTTGACATCAACCATTGGACAGGGAGCTCATTGAAGCTGAAGTCCAACAAAGTATCCAGCCCAAGCTAGGACCCTCAGAGATTTCAGTTGAATGCATAGATGAAGTGAGTAGTACTGATAAGGAATTAAAGTTAATTTTTAGATAATTAGGACATGATGAATGAGAGCAGCACTTGCTATTGAAATGAACTTTTTCTGGAGAAGTCTACGTTTCTTAAATAGTCGTAAATAATCTATTTTAATTTTACCTTCCCTTGCTCCTGCTTAACCAGAGGAAATCGGTGAATATTAAGAATCTGTCCTTGCTGTCTGAAAGCAGAGGAAAGAGTAACTGATTCTTATCAATGAGATTAGAGCAGGTTTCAGAAACCAACATTTCCCCTCTCCCAGCACTGTTCTCACTTGGAAGGACTTGTTTGATACATGCCTCCTGCATTAGCCTTTGTAAGCTGGGCCCGTCTGCACTGCTGACTGCTGTCTTTCTAAGGTCTAGCACAGTGCCTGGCATGGGGTAGATCGCAGTAGACCTTTGTTTAATGGATACACAAATAAATTAATCAATTAAGGAGTTCGCAGGAAAGATGGCATAGATGAACCTTGCATCATTAATACCAACTGCAGGGCTACCCTTTACGGAGTGTCTATGGGGATCAGCCACTGAGCTCAACACCTTAAAATCCATGTAGAACAAGGATTAGTGCCTGTGTTTTACTGATGAGGAAACCAAGGTTCAGAGAGTTAAGTAACTCACTTAGACTTGTATAACAAATTTTTGACAGGACTATCCATAAATCGAACCAAGCTCTGGTTGATCCCGAAGCCAGTGCATAGATGAAGGGAAAAAGCAGTTCCTGGTCGAGGAAAGAGCATGGATAAAGTAGAGATGTGGAAGTGCCTGACGGGTTCAGAAACTGGCTTAGAAACTGCAGAGTAGGCTGCCCAGAGAGGAAGAGGCTAGACAGGGAGGTGAGTTGGGGCTCACCCCAGAATCCAGGACTATAGACTATACTGGAGCTACACTAACTCCAGGCTTTCCCTTGAAATTTCTGAATAAATCCTAGGTAACAGCCTATTTGCTAGGTTTTTTGCTAATTACAGAAGATAAAGAGAAGAAAAATTTCCATACTTTAAGGTTCCAGTTAGTTGAATTGCAATTAATCGAATTTCACTGTGAAAGAAAATGTCCTAGCTGGATGCTTACGTACCATTTACATTTTTTATTTTGAAATAATTATATATTTTCAGAACAGTTGCACGAATAGTACAGGTAGCTCTCATATACACTTCACCCAGTTTCATAATGTTAACATCTTAAATAACTACTGTACAATGACTGAAACTAGGATATTAATACTGGCACAGTAATTTTAACTAACTCCAGACTTTGTGTGGATTTCACCAGTATTTCCTCTAACAGACTATTTCTGTTTCAGAATCCAACCCAGGACCCCATGTTGCATTAGTTGTTATGCCTCCCTCAATCTTGTGACAGTTCCTCAAACTTTCCTTGTCTTTCATGACCTTGATGCTTTTAAAGAGTACTGGTCAGTTAGTTTGTAGACTGTCCTGCAATCTGGGTTTGTCTGATGAGCTCTCATGATTAGATTGAGGTCAGACATTTTGGCAAGATATGTCAAGTCTTGCTGTCTTGGCAAGCACATCACAGTGCATCGTACCAGGGGATACATGATGTCAAAGCTGACCTTAGTCACTTAGTAAAAATGCTGCTTGCAGACATCACCACTGTAAAGTTACTATTTTTCACTTTGGAATGAATAAGAATCTTGGGAGAGATACTTTTAGACTATGCAAATATCCTATTTCTTCTCACTAATTCTAGCATCCATTGGTGGATCTTGCCTAAAACAATTATTACTATGGTGTTCTAATGTTGATTTCATATTTGGCACATTCTTTTTACAATGATGAATTGGACTTCTTCTGTAAGGAAAAAATGTCCCTTCTTCCCCATGTATTTACTTATTCCATTTTTAATTTATATTAACATAGACTCATGAATATTTGCTTTATTGTATGGGCTCTAATCCAATACTATCATTATTTTTTTTTTTAATTTATTTTATTTATTTATTTATGGCTGTGTTGGGTCCTCGTTTCTGTGTGAGGGCTTTCTCTAGTTGTGGCAAGGGGGGGCCACTCTTCATCGTGGTGCACGGGCCTCTCACCACTGCGGCCTCACTTGTTGTGGACCACAGGCTCCAGACGCGCAGGCTCAGTAACTGTGGCTCACGGGCCCAGCTGCTCTGCGGCATGTGGGATCTTCCCAGACCAGGGCTAGAACCCGTGTCCCCTGCATTGGCAGGCAGACTCTCAACCACTGCGCCACCAGGGAAGCCCTATCATTATTTTTTGTCGTTCAAATTGTGCTGGCTTTGGCCATTGAGAGCTTCCTGCCTTTTCAGCATGCCCTCATCCTTCTTACCTTGTGGCACCACAGATACTCCAGGCTCATCTTGTGTTTTCCCTGCCCCAGCCCTGGAATCAACCACTTCTCCAAGAAGTCCAGGTTCTTTTTACTGGAGAACGGTATTTAGAAACCAAAATCTGGGTACTAGGTGTGATCATGGCTGCTAGAGTGCCATTTCCTCTAGGCCCTCTCCCTGGACAGAGATAGGAAATACATATATGTTTATTAACCCATGTGTACACACATCTATAATTATTTTTTTATCTATCATTTTGTATATATGTTACAAAACCATGAGTTCATACTGATACTTCTAATTCCAATCCAACACCGCTGGGTTCATGCTAGCCTTTCCCTTTTTCTAAATGGATACTTACTTTGGAGACAAATTTCTACCTCTCCCTATATTCAAACACTGCAGCACATAGCACAGCATCAGAATTCAAAAATTCTTGTATGCTTACTGAGCTGAGAAAAAATATCACCTAGCGCAGACAAGAGTGAAAGCATCCCTTTAAATTTTCATTGGCCAGACAGTTTTATATCACTCATAACTAACACAAAGAGACACCAGCCAGCACCTGTGGCAATTTAAAGGCTTGCAAAAGTAAAATATTTAATAACCACTTGAAACTTAAAAGATCCTTTCCTCAGCTTTCTTATATACCACCTTCTTATAGCATCTTGGGTTCAGGATCATGCTGTCCCGGGGGAAAGAGAGATTAGGTATCCCTATTCGTTACCAGAGAAGGTCTCTTGCCTGAGGTCAGAAAAAACAGGACCATTGCAGATCCTTAGGTTATTGTGGCCTAATTTAGCTTCTCTGGATTATAAAGGGGCTTCCACAGAAGAACTGAAACACTTTCCCAAGACCACTTATGGTGGTGCTTTTAGAAGAAGCCAGCCATGTTTGGAAATCATGAGGCACAAAAAAGAGGGAATATGAATGAAAACTAAAGTTTTTTAGTACAATACATGAGAAAAAGAAGAAACCAATAGATTAAATACCTCATTATGGCACAATTTCAGCAGGACTATGCATTAAATAAGAACCTATTCTATCTCAGGCTTACTAAGGATATAGAGAAACAGAATACTACTTTTATTACAAAGTTGAATATATAAACTTCATATATAAAATATGACCAAATGACACAATAATTTAAATCAATTTTCACTGAATCCCTAATGTGTCACACATCATGATGGTAACCAGCCTTTAATGAATTTATGATTAGAGGTCTGCCACAAACATCATAAAAGTGGTTCAACTAAATGATCTTCATGGTTTACCTCCAAGAGTTCCTGATTCTTCTGAGACAGTGTGGTCCAGTGGAATGAACAGGCGCTTTAGGATATAACTCCACCCCTGCTAACTGGCACAGCTCAAGCAAATCATGTGAATTTTATTTTGTATTAAATTTTGTTCATTTTGAAAGAGAAATAATAATAACAGCTGTTCCCCAAGTTTGTTAAGAGAATTATACCAGATGAAGTAGGTATACTCCTAGTAGAAAGAAGGTGTTTAGTTCTCAGACTAGCTGTGTCATGGTGGAGGAGACATTCAGTCTGTCCGCATCTCAGTTTAAACTGTAAACTGCCTGTAAAATGAGGAAACTAAATTAAATTTGTGTTTTCAAACTTTTCTTTAGCTGGAGAACTCTTTCAAATCCAAATAATGTCTTACATAGCTCTTCCAAAAAAAAAAAAAAATAGATCAAAGTAGGATGACTAATTGAACAGGGGTGGCTGGCTTAGAAGCTCTTCCAGTGACATCCTCTCTCACCACATTCATCTGCATGGCACCTCTCCGCATAGTTTAAGAAATCAGGAAATAGATGGTGCCTAAGCTTTATCTAACCCAAAAAGTCCCAGCTTTCCAAGTGTTCATCCCAGACCTTAGCCCTCTGGGGGACAGAGAATGAATGGTCAGACCTGGTGCAAACAGTAATGGGCAGTACATAGCTAAGTGCAAAGTTGAGCTATGCAAGCTGCAGGTCCCATGAGGGCTGGAGAATTAAAAATAAAGATTGGATTGTTGTCCAGAAGCTTCCAAGAAAATGTGTACTGTGCAAATGATTTTCTGGAATGGATAGGATTTTGAAGGCTAAGCAGAATGGATGTTATCTGGGGGTGGAAAGAAACAGAATAAGTCAAGCTCTGGAAGTGGGAATGAATATGGTGAGTCTTACACAAGAGAGAGTATGTAGTGCTCTCCAGGAACTTTATGCTCCCCTTGACCACAATACCTTCCAGCTGTTACGCCTTAGGAGGCCTTGAATAAACTTCCTTCTCAAGTAGACACTCTCCCCAGGACTCAGCCTTTTTTTCCTTCACGGTGGTGCTATCACTTGACTTGTCTGTATTGCACACGTGGAACCAGACTGAGGTTACATGCTGGGAGGCTTGGGATTTAAAACTGGCTAGGTTGGATGTGGCCACTTTAAGAAGATGTTACAGGATGAAAAGTTCCCCCCCAAACACACACACCAAAAAGAAAAAAAAGATACATTGAAGGTCTAACTTCTGATACCTAAGAATATGACCTTATTTGGAAATAAGGTCATTAACCTTATTTGGAAACAGAGCCATTGCAGATGTAATTAGTTAAGATGAGGTCCTACTGGAGAAGGGTGGGCCCTAATTCAACCTGACTTGTGTCCTCATAAGAAGATGGCCAGGTAAAGACAGAGACACACAGGGAGAGTGCCATGGGACGACAAAGGCAGAAATTGGAATTACGCAGCTGCAAGCCAAGGAATGGCAAAGATTGCTGGCAAAGCCCTAAAACGAAGAGTCAAGGAAAGATTCAGGGGGAGTGTGGCCCCACGACACCTTGATTTTGGACTTCTAACCTCCAGAACTGTGAGACAATACATTTCTGTTGTCTCAAACCACCCAGTTTGTGGTAATTTGTTATGGTAGTCCTAGGAAATGAATACAGAAGGACATGGGTTATAGGGATTTTGATTGGCATTGAGAAAAAGGCAGCCCAGGGAGAACAGGCATGCCTGGGTGTAACATGGTGAGAGCCATGTTCCTGAAGGTCAGAGGTCAGTATGTGTAAGACAGGAGGAGGTCAGAATGAAGAACCTTAGAGGTAAAGTGCTGAGACTTGGTAAGCATGGAGGCAGCAGGGATGAAATGAAAGCACAGAAGCAGAAAAACTGTCAGGGTACTGTAACAGACTGGATAAGAATCAGGCAAAGGAGGAATTACTCAAAAAGACTTAGTTTCTTGCTTGGACAGTCTCCAGCTGTGTAACCTTAGGTAAACCTCTGCTTCTCTTGACTTATAACATCAATGGAGCCCAAGATAATGAGTTTGGGTGACTAAGAAATTGAGAGTGTGAGAGCGCTGTAGACGTACTCTTGGTCCAAAATTCCGATCCAACTTTGACTTTACTCGCCTACCCTGAAGCTTGGTTGGATAATATATGATTTAATAATAATAATAATAATACCTAGAGCTAAACTGATCATTTCATGTTCTGTTTTTGCCAGCATTTTTTGTTTTCTGATTTGGTAGGATAATGCATCCCTTTCATCTTCTGTCGAAAAATGGGCATGTACTGTATCCCGTATTCTGCCCAAAGAGATATTCTTCCTCTTTTCCCTCCCATCCTCTTGATAGTTTAATTTTGCAAAACTCTCTCAGTCCCTAGCATACTTCTTGCCGTGATCCCAATTACACACTCCTCACTCTGTCTACACTGCCAGCGGGGATGCAAAATGGGGCCCTTTTCTGCATTAACACTGAAAAAAATAAACTGACCTAAAAATCCTTTTTTTAAAAATATGCATTTAACATTTCCATGTCTTTAGAGGCTTGGTAAGGTTTTTTTGGGGGGTTTTTTTTGTAAGCTATTGGAGGTGGAAAGGAGAGGGGATGGAAGAAGGGAATGAGCTCAGGAAAATTCAGAACTCTGGTGTAGATTTCCTCATGTAAAAGCAATTGCCCTGACACCCTGGTCAACGTATTGTCAAACAAGACTCAAGATATCCAGCCACGTATACAACTTAATTTTTTTAAACAAGCCCATATCCATAAAAGTCCCACAATAAGGGAGACACCTATCAGTGACAGTGCTGGTTTTCAAGCGCCTTTATGAAGGCTTAAGAAAAGAAAGCAAACTTTAATGTATTATCAATGAAAACTGTTTACAAGGCAGAAGATTGCACCTGGCATGAGCTTTCTGACACATTTAGCACTTCATTCCAAAGCTGGGTGGGAAGGGGTGACCTTCCCTTGACAGCTGATGCCTGGCAAAAAGGATGAAGAATGTGTCAGAAATTTTATGAATCTTCTGCAGGCAATTGTAATAGTGAAAATGATCATGATTCTTTTCTCCATCCCCATTCATAAATCTCCGTCAGCACTTGAAGATAACACTGAGAATCTATTGTAGTCTTTCAACATAAGGAACCATTGTGGCAGCTTAACTTGGAGCCCGGGAGTGGTACCTGAAACTGGAAGCCTTCCCAGTACAGCATGTACTGGTAAGATGCTGAAACGAGAGAGTAATGGGAAAAGAAGCAGAAAGGGAGTTGAGGGGGTGGAAAGGGGAAGGTTTGTAAACCTAGCTGTGTGATGGTGAGCAAATCACTTAACACTTCTGTGATCTACTTGGCTCTGTCAAATAAAAATAACATTATTTGCTCTTCCTAAATTACAGGAGAAATGTAAAGAGAAAAACAAGATAATGGATGTAAAACCACTTTGAAAAGTTGAAAGCACTGTGCAAATATAAGGTATTACTATTCATACTATTGTGGTAGGAAAATGTTCAAAAGAGAAGGATCCAACTAATTAGCAGTGAATGTGTAGCTTGGAAAAGATAATATGTGGGTGACATGAGGTTAGGAAGAGCAGCTCACACTTGCATTTGCAAAGCTGAAATTTGACATGAGCTCAGTAACCCGCACTGCCAAGCTCAATATGTATGTGCTCAATAAATATTTTTTGACTGATTACTTTTAGTACATTGTATAATAATGATTTTTTTTTTTAAGTGTCTCCCTCACTATGGTAGTTCCTTAAGACAGGAATTACATTTAATTAATTTATTGCTGTTTTCCAGTACCAACCACAGTGTCTGTTACAAGGCTGGCAATACATAAATATGTATTAAATAAACAAAAAAACAAATAAATGAAAGAATAAAACAATGGCAAATGTCTCTATAATTATGGTGAGTCAACTGAACTAACTGCTTAGTTAAAAATTGAATAATTGGAGCCAAGATGACATGCTAATCAGGAGAATAGGGTATTGACAAATGGATAAGCAGATAGATTAATGAACTAGGATATAGAGGGTAGAAACAAACCCACACTTATGTAGTCAAATACATTTTGACAAGGAACCAAAGCAATTCAATGAGGAAAGAAAGTATTTTCAAAAGTGATGCTAGAACCAATGCATATTCATTGGGAAAAAAAAGAGCCTCGATTCCTACCTCACACCATACACAAAAATTAATTGACAATGGATCATAAATCTAAACATACAGTTAAAACTATAAAACTTCTAGAAGTAAACATAGGAGAATATCATCATGACCTTGGGGCTAGGTAAAGATTTCATCGAGAGATCACAGAGAACACTAACCACAAAGGAAGAAAAAAAAGATAAATTGGACTCTATCTAAATTAAAAACATCAGCTCATCAAAAGACATGATTAATAAACCAATAAGCCTCAGACTGGGAGCAAATATTCATAACACATATATCTGATCTTCCTTCTGATACTGTCCTATGTCAGTTCTTTCCTCCACAGACAAGCTTCTTGAAAGACTGTTTGCTGCTGCCTACTCTTCACATTGTCCTGCAACCCTCTGCATTGGGGTTTATGCCTCCAACCCAATGTCCTCCTTTCCAGAGTCACCTTGTTGTGAAACCCACAGAACAACTTTGTGTCCTTGCTTCAAGTGTTTTCTCTCTGACATTTGAGAGGAGTAACTACCCGCTCTTTGGCTTGGTGTCCATACCACCTTTCCCTCCCTCCTTCCTAGTTTTCCTCCTCCTCAGCATTATCCCTCTCAGGCTCATTTTGGGCTCTTCTTCTTCTTGTATCTTATATTCAGTGTTCCTTGAAGCTGTATCCTTGGATCTCCATTCCTATCTCCTGGTGATCTCATCCTAATTCTTGATTAAAATTCCACCTATAGGTTGATAACTCCCAAATCAACATTTGAGTAGATTTCTCTCATGAGCTCCAGGCCGATATATTCATCTAGATGTCCTCTGATGTTTTCATATGGGTCTCAAATTCAATGTGTTCATCACCAAGTGTAACAATCCACTCCCCTCCCCCAAATCTGCCACTCTCACTATCTCCAACTTCATTAAAAGAGAAGACCACCACCAGGTCATCTTCAAATCCAATCATTTCCCAAACCTATATATAGACTCTTTGTCCCTAAGTTTTTCTTAAGTTAGTCCCATCCCATCCATTTCCACTATTACTGCTTTAGTCTAGCCTCTTGCAACATCTTCTTGTGTTATTATTACAGGAGTTTCCTAATTCTTCTCCCTGCTTAGAGTTTGAGCCTTCTTCACTTATACCTTATACATAGCTTGCTGTAAGAGTGATGTTTCCCAAACTTAAATCACGTAGCACTCCCCTGCTCAAAACTTTCCAGTGGTTTCCTATTAACTTCAGGACCAGATTCAAACTCTTAAGCTTGATGCCCAATTTTTTTCGTACTTCTTTAGCTCCACTAAACCACGCACCCTCTTAAGTTCTGGCTCTCTTGACAGTTCTCTGACTAGAACAACCATCTATCTATTCACTTGTTCATTCTTTTTTTTTTTTTTTAATTAATTCATTTATTTTTTTATTTTTGGTGCATTGGGTCTTCGTTGCTGTGTGCGGGCTTTCTCTACTCTTCATTGCTGTGCGCGGGCTTCTCACTGTGGTGGCTTCTCTTGCTGTGGAGCACGGGCTCTAGGTACATGGGCTTCAGTAGTTGTGGCGCGCGGGCTCAGTAGTTGTGGTGCACGGGCTTAGTTACTCCGCGGCATGTGGGATCTTAGTTACTCCGCGGCAGGGATGGAACCCATGTCCCCTGCATTGGCAGGCAGATTCTTAACCACTGTGCCACCAGGGAAGTCCCTCTTGTTCATTCTTTATGAAACTACTATGGAATATTTATCATGTCCAAGGACCTGTGATATTTCATTTTCCTTTCTCATATATACTGTCTTGTGTATATTATATATATTATAACCCCTGCCTTTAATGTATTTTGTTCTTTTTTATATATGACTAACTTCCAAACGTCCCCAGAGACTTAGTACAAGATAATCTTCTTTTCAAAGGCTTCTTTTTTTTAATTTAATTTTTTAATTTTTTAATTTAATTTAATTTAATTTTTATACAGCAGGTTCTTATTAGTCATCAATTTTATACACATCAGTGTATACATGTCAACCCCAATCTCCCAATTCATCTCGCCACCCCCACCCCCGCCGCTCTCCCCCCTTGGTGTCCATACGTTTGTTCTCTACTTCTGTGTCTCATTTTCTGCCCTGCAAACCGGTTCATCTATACCATTTTTCTAGGTTCCACATATATGCGTTAATATACGATATTTGTTTTTCTCTTTCTGACTTACTTCACTCTGTATGACAATCTCCAGATCCACCCATGTCTCTACAAATGACCCAATTTCGTTCCTTTTTATGGCTGAGTAATATTCCATTGTATATATGTCCCACATCTTCTTTATCCATTCGTCTGTCGATGGGCATTTAGGTTGCTTCCATGACCTGGCTATTGTAAATAGTGCTGCAATGAACATTGGGGTGCATGTGTCTTTTTGAATTATGGTTTTCTCTGGGTATATGCCCAGTAGTGGGATTGCTGGATCATATGGTAATCCGTGAAGTCTTCTTTTGATACTCCTCAAAACCCCTTCCTACAGCACTTCGGGCTTGGTTCTCACATAGCCCTTGCTACACAGCATTGCAATCCTCTACCTCTTTGCTTATCTGTCTCATCAGCTAAATGAAAACTCCCTGGAGGCAGTGCTTAGCATTTTAACCTACTAGAAGAGAGGAGGTTTGACATAGATGTTTGCTGAATGAGGTCACCCTCAGTTTGCATCCGTACTTTCTCACTTAGCACAATCATCTTGGGAAAATTACTTAATCTGGGCAATGTCTCTGAGTCTTGTAGATTATAATTCTTTCTCACATGATCATATTTTGAGCGGATTAAATGATATGAAGATTCTAAAACTCCAAGCACTGTCCTGGCCTCTGGTGGATGGCTTACAAATGTTAGTTCTAGCAGTTTAACCATCACTCCCAATGGTGTAAGCCAACTCCAGCGTCCAGAAGAAGAGATCATGAAGTGTAAGCTATTACAGAAAGAGGCTGTATTCTTCTAATGGGCCCCTCCCATGTGGGAGAAAGGTCTGGAGACATTTGGAAAATCATGGCTATACAGATAACCACATATAACATAAGAGATGAAGTACAATTGGAGAGTCAAATTGGACATGATATAATTTCACATGAATACTTGAAAAGATTCCCACAAGCCATCTCAATAGGAAGTTTGTTTCCCTCCAGAAACATTTATTCCTTCAATAAATAAACATCTGCTCTGTGTAAAGTCCTATGCAAGATGTGATAAATGATACAGAAGTGAACTGGACATGGGTACTGGTTTGGTAGGACAAACACAGGAAGGTTGGCCAAAGTACTTTGTTCCAACTCCTGGCTTTATCATTTACTAGCTATGAGATCCTGGGCAAATCTCTTAACTTTCCTGAAACTCAATTTCCTCAGTTGTAAAATGGAGATAATCTTAACAAATGCCTTCCTTAATTTGAATAATAAGTGAGATAAGGTAAGAGAGAATCTCATTATAAACAAAGTGTTTCAGAAATATTACAATTATTATTTATGATCCACTCTTAAGAAATGTAGTTGAGTAAGGAGGACAAGACATGTCACAAAATAGAGAGACTACTGGCCACTGGGTGAGGGAGTTTGGAGGAGCTGACACATACAAGTGCCCCTTCCTAAATTTGACTCTGCTCATTCCAGTAAAGGCACTTTGGTTTTTGCATCCTGTCTTGTGTTTTTCTTTGTTCTGTCTCCCTTCCCTCTTTCCTGCCTCACTTTCATGTTTTTCCCTTTGCTCTTGCTGTCCTGCTGAGGAAGCAAACAAACCTCCAAGTCATGTGGTCTTTCCACCCAATTCCACTTTTCCAACCTTTCCGATCACAAATCTTTCTGCCTCTGACTTCTGAAACCAGCCACTAAAAGGTATTGCCTGCAATTGTGACCAGAAGAGAAAGTGTGGGAGCTTCACACTGACAGAGGTTGTTGGTTACAGATATCTAAACCTGTCTGTGTCTATGACCAGCTTTTTACTCCATCACATTTTCAACTGTTCTAACATACCTGGGAAAAGTGTGAACCAGAAACTATCAGAGAAGACATGCTTAATTCAGCTGTCTTTGCATGTGATAGGGTTTGTGGATATAATAAATATAATTTTTTAAAGCCTGGAGTGCTTGGTTAATGAAACGGAGCTTCTTTCTTCCATATCTCATTTACAATCTAATTTACAATGTTCCATTTTTTGTGCTTAATATTTTATTAAGAGATAATATTTTATTATAAAGAATTGGTTTTTTTCCAATTAATATGTACTTATAATAGATTTTCTGCATTCTTTAAGGTGATTTTGGGTCCTGGGGCCATACTAATTTTCCCATGGTAACATAGCTCTGATATTACAATGAAAGTAAGTGGGAATGTAGGATTTGATTTACATTAAATTTTTCATGAGCATAGCTATAGAAATCAACGTAACCCTGCACTTAAACTTATTAGAACCATATAAATACATTAGCCTTAAGTTTAGGTATAAGCCCCACTTGTATTTACAAATAGGAAGCTGAATACCTCAATAGAGAGATGCTACCTCAATTAATTGTCTTAACTTATTTCGTTCTGTGGCATGGACTCAGTCTAACAGAGAAGTCCTACACTACCTGTGTAGTCCTATAGGTCCTAGCAGGTATCTTGGATGCTGCCATGAAGAGTAAGGAAAACTCCAAAGAGGCAGAATTCTGAGCTTGCCCAGCTATATAGCCAGAGAAGTTCTGCTTTTATTGTATTTTATTTATTTAAACATATTGATTTAACAAACATTTGAAATAAGAGTTGTGTTATGATAAAAAACAGATTGATCTAAGTTAATCTTGCAACTCATATCAGGGAATTATTAAGAACTATTATAAATATCTTGAAAAACTCTCCTGTTTCAAAACACTTAGAAACACGGGATAAAATATAACAGAGACATTTAAAGGTTTGGACAAGTTTACAACAAAGTAAGAGAAATCCTTAGGGGCCAAAAACTAAGAAGGAATGGGAACAAGAGTAATAGACTTATATTGAAGCTTGGGCTGCTCTCAGGGCCTTTGCTAGTCCCTGTGACTCAGTGTGATTTAATGGTTGCATATGAGGACATGAGACAAACCCTGGGGCTATGTAAGATACAGAGTTGAAATTAGGACTCCTATACAGAATCAAGAGCTTTACAAGGAGTTTAACTTCAGTGAAAGGGTGGGTAGAAAACATTAGCCTGCTGGGAAGAGGAGAAACTTGTTAATCTGGATGTAAGCTCTTGTGAGGAAAAAATTCTCAAATTTGTGAACACAGGTCTGTGTTTACATGGATTACTATACTATGTAGATGACTTAGGAAGCCTCAGCCCCAAATTAACTTACAATGGTCATGGACAAAGTGTCAGGCAGAAACAAAAGCAAATTATTCCTGTAAAGAATCACCCTCAAAGCGGACTTTGCAGAATTCATACAGGTATAACTGAAATGAATAAGAGTTGAGAAACCAAATTTACAAAACTCTGAGAAACAAATCGAAATGCGTAAGATTTGACAAAACTACAAAGAAAGAGATTTAGGCTTCCATGGACTTCAGGAAGGAGTTGCCAGAAAAAGAATAAACAATTGGCATGTAAAGAAATAAGAGAGGAAATTGAAAATACGATCAAGGAACAATATATTAAGAAAAAATATAAGCACATTTTGAGAAAAACCAAACAAATTATGTCTATGAATAAAAAAATCACATAACTCTTAAAATTAAAAATCAGTGGATGGACTGAATAACAGAATGGTCAGAGTTAAAGGGAGAATTAGTGAACTGCAAAATAGCTCTAAGGAAATAGCTTACTGCATAGTGCATACTGAAGCACTTACTATTTAGAGGAAAAGATGAAAATGTAATAGAATATGGACAGTTGAAAGAGAAAGTCTAGAAAACATCTAATCAAAATTGCAGAAGAAAAGACCAGAGAAAGTGGGAAGAATAATATCTGAAAGATAATGAAAATTTTTCAGAAATGATAAAAATCACAAATTTTCAGAGTCAAGAAGCACAATAAATCTGAAATAGAAAAGAAATCTCTATCTATAAATAAAATTATAGGATAAAAAAGATAAATAAAGTCTCAAAAACAGTTTTTTAAAAACGATTATCTCCAGGAGGCTTCCCTGGTGGCGCAGTGGTTAAGAATCTGCCTGCCAATGCAGGGGACACAGGTTCGACCCCTGGTCTGGGAAGATCCCACATGCTGCGGACCAACTAATCCCCTGCGCCACAACTACTGAGCTTGTGCTTGCCACAACTGAGAGCCACAACTACTGAGCCCTCATGTGACAACTACTGAAGCCCGCGCACCTACAGCCTGTGCTCCGCAAGAGAAGCCACCACAATGAGAAGCCCATGCACCACAACGAAGAGAGTAGCCCCCGCTCGCCACAACTAGAGAAAGCCCGCGCGCAGCAATGAAGACCCAATGCAGCCAAAAATAAATAAATTAAAAAAATAAATTAAAAAAAAAAGACTATCTCCAAAGAAATAACAATTGGACTCACATCACATTCCTTACGGCAATACAAAAATCAAATACAGTTAAGTAATATTTTCAAAATTCTGAGGAAAAATAACCATCTACACATATATACCCAGGAAAATGATCTTTCCAAAATGAAAATGAAACAAAAACATTTTTAGACAAACAAAGTTGGAGTTTACCAACAACAGATGTACACTCAAGAAATATCTAAAGGATGTATTTTAAGAAAAAGAAACATGATTCTAGAAGGGAAATATGTTTCAAAAAAAAAAGAATGATGAGCTAAGAGATTGCTTCCAGACCAGAAATGCTGTGTTTCTTTGAAATTTGTCTGTACCTAAGCAGAAGAGACTATTTTGGGGTGAGAGAGAAGTGAGAAAGGGAAAACAAAATTTCTGCTCTCATAGGTTAAGCAGCAATATTTCACTATAGGAGGCTTGCCACAAATCTTATCTGTAGAATCCAATATGCCAAAAATGAAGAGAAACTGGGATTCACAGGTAACAACCCTCCCCAGCTGCAACCACTACGTTCCAGTAGATGCCCCCATCTCATGCTGTACATAAATATTAATTGTATACAATATTCTTAATATTTGCTCACACATTTCCTTCTGTGTATTCTCATCATTTCAAATTAGGGTGCACACCAAGGTTATGTCATATCTCTATATAACTTCTGCATGGGGGGCTGCCTTCAGTATCATCAGAAACTATAAGTGTGACATATATATGGAATCTAAAAAAAAAAAGAAAAAGAAAAAATGGTTCTGATGAACCTAGGGGCAGGACAGGAATAAAGATGCAGATGCAGAGAATGGACTTGAGGACACGGGGAGGGGGAAGGGTAAGCTGGGACGAAGTGAGAGAGTAGCATTGACATATATACACTACCAAATGTAAAACAGATAGCTAGTGGGAAGCAGCTGCCATTGCACGGGGAGATCAGCTCAGTGCTTTGTGACCACCTAGAGGGGTGGGTTAGGGAGGGTGGGAAGGAGACGCAAGAGGTAGGAGGTATGGGGATATATGTATACATATAGCTGATTCACTTTGTTATACAGCAGAAACTAACACAACATTGTAAAGCAATTATACTCCAAAAAAGATGTTAAAAAAAAAAAAAAAAGAAACTGTAAGTGTGAAAGCAGCCTGCAGCAGTGCTGAAGGCTCGGGAGGAGTTGTTGAAAGAGCATTACAGGACCCTGCACTGAAAGGCACCACTGTTCACACCTCTTAAACAGCTTTAACTGAGCCAACTAGTAATAAAAAAATAGCTTCTTTAAAAGATGGAAATAAAATGTTATCAATATAAACTCATTGTTATGTAAAGTATCACCCAAGTTTGTACACTTTTTATTAGAAATGATACAAGTATGGTCAAGGGTAAAGTTTCAGTCAATTGCCGTATTACCCACTTAGCCATGCACGTGATGAGTTGCTTCTTGTTCCAGCCAGTTCCTAAGCAAATCCTGAAAGCAGGAGGCAGAATTTTTTGAAACAAGCTCAGACCCACCAGCCTGTGGATTCTGGAAGTAGCTTTATTATAATTGGCTGGATATCCATGTATAGGCATGGACATACCTGCCACGGCTCTCTCCACAGAGACCCAGCTCTACTCCCTATGTATCCAGCCCACTCCCGCTTTCCAAAGTACCCCTACCTAGGTAGGGAAATATGCTACTAATATGATTGGGGAGCAGCCTGGGGCATTCATTGGGCCACATTTACTAGGGGCATCATCATTCCGCATTTTGCTGTCCTCTCTTCGCTGCAGCTGGTGAATAAGTAGACTCTTTTCTCAAACATTCCCAAGCACAGGGGTCATTCCTCTAGCTTCTGATAATAAGCCAGGCCAAACATTGTTAAGATCCAAGATTTGGATTTAAGTTTTAGGGAGTAGCAAAGATCCCTTAGACTTTAAACTCAAATCATGTGCTCTGCACTGGGCTTACTAGATACTTGCAAGATAAAAGCAAAGTGGCCCTTTGTTTCCTATTTCCTAACTGTTCCTATGTATTTCTCTCTTGAGAGAGTAATTACTGCTAACATTAAGTGAGTGCTTAATATCTGTTAGGGACAGTTCTAAGTGTTTAATGTGTATTAATGATATTATTATAATAATTCTATGCAGTAGTACCAAAACATTCTCCTTTTTTACAGATGAGGAAATTAAGGAATAGGGATTAAATAACTTGTTCAAGGTCACAGAGCTAGTTAACAGTGAACCTAGCATTTGAGCCCAGGCAGTCTGCTCATACCCATTACACCTCTCTCTTCTATTGGAGTGAACAGGGCAGATGGCAGAACAGGATCCTGCCATTCTTGGGACATGACTATAAGTCCAGTGAATAGTGCCACTACCTCACCCCAACAGTATTCAGGAAAGGGCCCAAACAACCTGCATACCCACTGAATGCTGCCTTTCCCAGAGCCCACTGTTTGCTCATTGTGTGTCAATGGCCTCTGCCTTTGCTTCCTCTATTCCCTGATGTCCACCAACTGCCACATCACACTTAATAGCCCATTAATAAAAACAAGTTGGGAGCACTGCAACGTCCTTTGTGAAATTTTCTTAGAAGCATTCACTTTGTTCTCATCATCTCTCCTGTCTCCTAGTCTGTTCCTTTGGTTCTTCAGCCTTGAACCACTTTCTTCTGGTCCTTCATTTACAGTTCTGGATTCCCCACAAGCCCTTGGATGTGAATGTTGAACTCTGGTTTCTGGCTTGTCCCTGGACTCTTTCTAGGACTGTAGCTTACACTCATCATCTGACCCACCCTCTCCAGACTGTTTTGGGTGAAGACTCAGAGCTCACTGTGAATTCTGAACTCTGGATTCTCACATGGACCTTGAATATTTGGCTGATAGGTGTCTTGCCCACACAGAAAAGGCAAACCAGATCTCCAAAGAACTGTAACCTGTTAGGCTGGAATTCTGCTGGACTCTGGCCAATATAACTTGGTACCACCTCCCATACTTCCAGCCACAGTCTGGATACCACTCCTCCCATGGATCAGTCACCTAGAACTGTAATTCTGCTACCTCTTGTGACTCACAGATTCATCCACTTCTACCCTTTTGTCTCACTCTCATGTTGGATCTCCTTTGATTTTGAGGCTGGCCTAAATCTAGCACTCTTAGCTGGTCTCCTGACTGCTCTTCTCAGAGTCATCCATATAGTTACATAAGTTCCCCTGGACTTGGTCTCCTCACAATTTCCTCCTCCTACTTATCTATGCTGCTGAGATCCAGTGGGACTGGTTCCTGAGCTCACCTGAGTTCAACAAATGGCTAAGCATGGCTCAATGAAAAAACTACCCTGAGGTTTACTAAACTGCAATGGGGGAATTCTTAGAATCTCAACAGCTATTATTGCATGTTTTTTGTTTTCAGCTCTCAGAAGACTGGGTTCATGGCAGTTTCTTCCTCTTTATAGTGCTTAGATAACGGTGTAAAGAATCACTTGACAAATAGACAAATGGCATTTTGAAGGGTGGGTCTGTTGGTCAGGACTCTCTTTACTGCAAGTAGCTAGAAAAAACCCAAACAGCTAGGAAGTCCAGGGGCAGGATTAGTCTCGAAGGCTCCCAGGAATTCAGACAGTGAACCTGGCTTCTCTCATTCTTTCTCTCTCTGTTCATACCTGGTTTTGGCTTCATTTGTTTTTGCTGCCCACAGGCTTTCTCCATTGACAAGAAGCGGGGAGCATGGCCACCAACAAAGTCAGGTTTATGCCATCCCAGGTTGGGAAGCTCAGGAGAAAATGAGGATTTATCTCGCTTAGTCTCTACATGAAATCTACAGAAAGATCCTGCCCATTAGGGCATGAGATCATTCCTAAGCCAAACACCATGGCCAAGGGTTCTTGGTATTAAGATCAGCCAGGTAAAGGTCATATGTTTACCTACAACCAAAGGAATATATTGTATAATTAGCAGCCCCTTCAGAACCTAATGGACTGGGGAATCTAAAGGAACTACTGGACCTCTAGGTCCATATTTGCAATTGAACAGACTTGAGTGATACCTAAACTGTCACATTCTTTTTCCTCTTCCAAATTCCAATTGTTTTAAGCCAAAACGTCCAGACAGAGCTTTTCCTCTTTTGTTGCTTTAGCTGCTTGTTGTTGTCTATAGTTTTGTGCTTCTGCTAAGGAGAAATCCAGCTGTTTCTTTCTTCTGCAGTTACCCTTTTAGAAACTAATATTAGAGAAAAGATATTTTTTTTCTCAAAAAACAGTCATCAGTTGCCAAACAAGTAGCTGTTTCTTTTGATGTTAATTTTTGTTTCTTCTTGATCTCTAGATGCGACATCTTTCTTCCTTTCACTCCCTTTTTTCCCTTACGTGGACAAATTTCTTAGGAGTTCACATGAACACTCTTTTACCAGGTTGTTGGTGAGCGTGTGAGGATAAAGAAAGAGGATACACAGGACCCGCAGCCCCAGCAAGTCCTGGGGCTGAGAAACCATGCCCCCAAGGTGAACTCACTGGGTAGGTGCCACCATATCTACCTCAAAGGCCTGGTCTATCTTCAGTGACCTAAATGAGCATTCAAAACAAAAGGATTTTAAGTATCTCTCTTGAGTTTACTCTCTGAACTGGCCTAACCTTAGCCTGGGCTGAACTAGGAAGCAAGAAAGTTTACCTTCAGTGCCACAGGGGATATAGTGCTTACAACGCAGAGTCACGTTCGGTTTCATATTACAGATCTTTCACATGATAAAGGCATTTTGTGTAATGAATCCTGCAGTTAATATAAGATGTGTTATATCCCACCTGTTACTTACTGGCCATGAATTTAAACCTTGTTTCCGGTAACGTGGTCAGACATTCATTTATTCAACAAACACTTACTGAGTACCTAGTATGTGCCAGACCCTGTGCTAGGTGCTAGATAATCAGCAATGAACCAAAAATCCCTGTCCTCCAGGAGTTCACTCCCTAGCAGGAGGAGAGAAAATATATATAATTAATTAATTAGCATGTTAGAAATTGATACAAAAAGCACTGTGCGCAAAAACCAAGGATGTTGGATGAGAAGAGTAGACTGGATGAAAAGTTGCAATTTTACATAGAATAGACCAGCTTAAGCCTCACTGAGAAGACATTTAAGAACATACTTGAAGGATGGGTGTATGAAAGAAAGATATTTGGGCAGAAACTAAGATCTGGGCACTAGGTATGTTTATTCCTACTGCTGTGTAATTGCTCCTGTACACTCTCAGCAAATAGAGCTGGGTAATATGTGTCAATATCTATGACATACACATGTATGTATCATTCATATATATATATATACACCTGTGTTATATATAAATATTTCTCACTCTCTTTCTTTAATCTACCCGTCTATTTATCTATATACCTGCCTTAAGAGCCATGATTTCATACTGATATCTCCAGTTCCAATCCAGAAGCACAGGGTACATTCTTACCTTTTCCCTCCCCTGATTGTAACCCCCTTCCCCAACAGTGAGAAAGCTAACTTCCTTATCCTCAACATATTTGCTCATTGGTGTAAGCTTGGAATACACAGAAGGTAGTGAAAAGAAAACCTATTAATTTGAGTTTAATATTAGTTTACATTTTTTCTTAATCTAAAATTTACATATATTCACATGCATAAATCTAAACTACACAATTTGATGAGATTTGGCAAAAAAATATACCTGTGTAAACTAAACCCCCGTCAAGACATGAGATATTTCCATCACCCAGTAAAGTTCCCCCTTGTCCCTCTCAGTTACCAGAGGCAACCACTGCTCCAATTTTTATTTTTTTATTTTTCAGAATAGAGTTACTTTGCCTATATGAATGGAACCATTTGTGTCTCTTTTTTGTCTGGCTTCTTTTGCTCAGCATGGTATCTGTGAGATCCAGACAGCACTACATTTTTGTGTAAGTCTACTTTCATTCATCCATGTTGTTGCACCATTCACTCATTCGTTCCATTCTATTGCTAAATAGTATTCCATGGCATAAATATATGAATATACCGCATTTTATTGCCCCTTAGTGTTTCTTTGTATATCATCATTCTGTTGATAAATACCTGGGCTGATTCTAGTTTGGAGATATTATAAATGAAGATGCTGTGAACATTCTTATACAAGTCTCTGTGGATATATGCTTTTATTTCTTGGGTAAATACTAGAGGTAGAGGTGGAATTAGGGTCACAGATGTTTAAAGAAATTATCAGACCTTTAAAAAATAAGTGGTTATATCATTTTATACTCCCATCGACAAGCATAACAGTCTCTTTAATCTTCACCATTTTAAAGATAGACAATGCATACCTCGTAGTGGACCTAATTTGTATTTTCTTAATGAATGTGATGTTATCACTTTTTCATGTGCTTCTTGACCATTCCTGTATTTTCTTTAGTCAAGTGTCTATTCGAGTCTTTATATCAATATTTTATCAGTTTGCTTGCCTTTTGATTGTACAATACCTTTTTCCAGATATATTTTTACAAACATTTCCCCTCAGTCTGTGGCGTATTTATTAATTTCCTTAATATTCCTTAATGATGAACAAATGTTTTTAGTTTTGATGAGGTCTAATTTATCTTTTCTGTTGTTGTTTTATGGTAATTGTTTTTCTTGTCTTTCTAAGAAATCTTTGACTAACCCTAGGTAACATAGATACTCTCTTATAATTTCTTCTAAGATTTTATAGTTTTAGATTTTATATTTTATGATTCTTCTCATATGGATCTTTGAGTTTGATATGAAGTAATGGTTAAGGTCCTTTTTTTTTGTCCTTATAGATCTATTTGTCTTTCTATACCTAATGTCACATTGCCTTGACTACTACAGATTTGTAAAAAGTCTTGAGGTCAGAGAGAGCAAGTCCTTAAACTTCATTCTTCCTTTTCTTCAGTTTATCTAGGTACTTTGTATTTCCATATAAAATTTAAGATTAGCTTCTAAATTCTTATAAGGAGTTGTGGTGGGATTATGATTGGGATTGTGTTGAATCTATAGATCAATTTGAGGAGAATGGATATTTTTGCAATATTAAGTCCTCTAATTCATGAACATGATATATCTCTCCATTTGTTTAAGTCTTCAATCATTTCTCTCAGTAATGGTCTGCAATCTTCAGGATATGAGTCTTTCACATAAAAATTATTCTTATATCTGTTATTTTTGGTAGGCATTATAAATGAATAATATTAATTTGTTGCTAGTATGTAGAAACACAATTGACTTTAAATTCTTCCATTTACAAATTCATTGATTTCTGTATTCATTATTTCTTTCATTCTACTATACTGGGTTTAATTTGCTCTTAATTTTGTAGCTCACTAAAGTGAAAACTCAGATCATTAATTTTAAAACTTTAAAAAAAATAAGCATTTATAGCTACAGATTACTCCCTAATCACTGTTCTAACTGCACCTCACACATTTCACATATTGTATTTTTATTATCATTTAATTCAAAATATTCTCTAATTTTCATTGTTACTAAGCTTATTGGATCTGAAATTTTAGTGTTTTTCCATCAAATTTTGGAAAATTTCTGCCGTTATTTCTTCAAATGTTTTTTTCTGCACCATTCTGCTTCCTTTTGGGGATTCCAGTTACACATATATTACACTGCTTGATATATTCTCATAGGTTGATGAAGTAAATTGCTTAAGTACTTTTTTTCTCTTTTTTAAACTGGTTAACTTCTATTGATACATCATCAAATTCACTCTTTTTGTACCATCTGCAATATGCTTTTAAATTCATCTTATAGAATTTTAATTTCAATTATTGTATTCTTTTAAAGTTTTAATTACTCTGCCAGATTTCTCATATTTATTCATTATGAGTACAACTTTATTTCCTTGAAATATATATAATATCAGCTTTAAAGTTCTTATCTACTAATTCCAACATCTGAAAAATCTCTGGGTCATTTCCATTGATTACTTTTTTTTTCTGGTCTGGATCTCAATTCCCTGTTTCTTCATCTGTCCAGCGTGTGTGTGTGTGTGTGTGTGTGTGTGTGTGTGTGTTTCTTTTTTTTTTTTTTTACTGAATGCTGGACAGTGTGTAGTAAGTTGTAGACACTCTGAATTCCATTATCTCCCTGTGAAGGGCATTGACTCAAACCCAAACTGTCTTTCCTGTAGTGGGAAGCAGCTGAGATTTCTTCTCAGTTCTTTTAGCCTTCATATGCTCTTTCTGCAGGGCCCCTGGAATAGTTCCATGACATGCACAATTCAATGATTACTCAATAGTTGTAAGAGTTAAGATTCATATTTTGGGGGTTTGACCCCTCTTCAGCCCCTTCTTTCTGGTATTTCTCCCAACTTTAATTTTCAAGTCATTCTGCTAGCCCAAAACTCTGTCCCCTGACACCTCAATTCAGCAAGTCTGTGACTTTCTCTAGCCTTGCCTCATGTGGGTCAGGGAGTGCCCTCAGGCAAGTAGCCACAAAAATGTATATATACCACATACAATTCCTATTTTTTCATGGGACTGTTTCCCTACAACTTCTTTCTATATTTTTTTTGCTCTGTAGTGCTTTCTAATGTGTTTTTAAAATATTTTGCCCACAGTTTTAAACTGCTATTTATTGGAGGGATAGTCCAACCAAGTTGATGTACTATTATCAGAAGCTATAATCTACAAATTCAATTTTGAACCTGTTAGTTTTGACATATTTATTAAATATTTGTGTAAAAACATTGAGGAGGCAATTAAATATACAAGTGTGGAGTTCGGGGTAGAGATCTGGGCTGGGGTTATAAATGTGGTAGTCATTAGCATATAGATGCTATTAAGCCGTAAGACTGGAAGAGATCACCAAAGAAGTGAGTATAGACGAAGAAGAGAAGTAATGTAAGTACTGAGACTTGGGCCTCTCCAAAGATTAGAAAACTTGGAGCAGAGCTGACAAAGGAGACTGAGATGGAAAAGCAAATGAGATAAAAGAGAAACCATGAGATTGTGGCACCTTGGAATCCAACTGTGAAAAGTTTTACTAGAAGAAGTGATCAATTGTGTCAAATTCTGCTGATAGGGCAAGATGAGAAATGAAATTGATGACTGGATTTAGCAATATGGAGGTCATTGACAACCTTGGTAAGAGCAGATTTAGTTGACTGCCGAGGGTAAAAGTCTGATTGGAATGAATCATACAAGCAACTGCCTACTTCAGATGATTATTAAGGGGATTTAAATGATAAATCATGAATTATCTTAATATATAAAGGACTCCAATTAATAAGGAAATGAGGAGTTACTGTTTAGTGGGTACAGTTTTAGTTGGGAATGATGAGTTCTTGAGCTGGATAGTGCTGATGGCTGCATAACTCTGAAAGTACTTAAGGCCACTGAATTGTATACTTAAAAAAACAGTTTAAATTGTAAATTTTATATTATGTATATTTTACCACAATAAAAATTAATAAAGAAATGGCAACTCACTATAAAAATGAGCAAAACAAGAATATACAAAAAACTAAATACAAATGGCTATTAAACACATGAGAGAAGTTCTATCTAACTACTATTAAATTAGCTAGTTGAATAAAGGTGAATTAAAATTAACAAGTGGTGCTTTTCATTTATCAGATTGGCCATGTTGAAAAACTCTGATAACACATTGTGAAATATAAAGGGTGAAATATAAGAGGCGCAACATTTTCAGGGAGCAATTTGGTGAGATCAAAATTAGAAAGGCATCTACCATTTGACCTAGCAATTTCATATGTTTATATACATATATTCATACATATATGTATAACTGATATATAATACAGTCATACATGTCCGCGATGACATATTTATACAGATATTCTCTGCTGTATTGCTTTGAGTAGGCACAGACTGGATAAATAATGGTATAACCATACACTAGAATCCATGACTTCTGTGCAGCCCTTGAAAAGGAGGAGGCAAATCAACCCAATCGGCAAGATGGAGAACACCATGTAGAATATAATAGTACACTGATTATATAAAAGAGGGGGAAATACACATAAATAAATATGTACATAAATATATGTATATATATACATATATATCTCATAAGTACACACACACACACACACACACACACACACACACACGAATCCACACAATCTTAAAATATCTCAGGAAGGATTTAGAAGAAATTATTACAGCATTGCCTCTAGGTAGGGGACATAGAACGCTGTGGGTCTGAGGTATAGGAAGACATTATTTACTCTATGTCTTTCTATACTTTCAAAAAAAGTGTGTGTGTGTGTTTTTACCATGTACCCATATTGCTCTTTCATAAAATATAAAAACCTTTATTGAAGTAAAATATATCACAAGCATACAGCTTGATATATTTTCACACACTGATGTAATCAGAGTACAACGTTACCAGCACCTCTGAAGCCGTTCTTGTGGCCCATTCTAACGATTACCCCAAGAAATTATCCTTACAATTTTTTAAGACTCTATTTTTTTAGAACAGTTTAAAGTTCAGTGCAAAATTGAAGGAAAGGTAGAGAGATTTGCCATATACCCCTTGACCCCACACGTGCAGAGCCTCCCCCATTATCAACACCCCCAACCAGAGTGGTACGTTTGTTATAAATGATGAACCTACACTGTCACATTTTTTTTAGAAGCCAGAGTTTATTTCTACTTTAACAATACTCAAGGAACTTTCAGAAGGTTAAAAGACCCAGTGATATCTGGGTTTAATGTCACATGATTATGATGTGACATCCAAAGTCCATAGTTTACATTATGGCTCACTCTTGGCACTGTACATTCTATGGGTTTGGGCATATAATGACGTCTCCATCATTTTGGTATTATACAGAGCACTGCCCTAAAACTCCTCTGTGCTCCAGCTATTCACTTCTCTCCCCTCATCCTTACACTTTCAAATGTAATATTTAGACATATTTTTCTATCAATCCCTAGAGTTACTCATTATCTATATATTATTCTCCAAAACTGGACAAAAGATTTATGATGTGTTTAATTCCCCATCTCTTCCTCATCTCCCATAAGATACTATCTAGGAGTTAAATTCTAGTGTGTTACTAGTATTTTTAAAGCATCAACTACAGCTTATTTAGACTTAATAATGGGTTCACTGGTTTCCCGACTCACTCCTGCTTCTGGTATCTCATGCCTTTCTCGTGGAGTTTACAATAACGGTTGGTATTCTTTTCAGCTTCCCAACATCAATCTTCCTTCCTCTATTTTGGAAATTTCCTACCTCACAATCTAGACCTTACTCTACCTACCACTAGAGAATTTTAAAGTCAGAGAGATTTGCTTTACCAGGCTGCCTTGAAAGCAGGGGCCAGGCTTGCCAATCAGATACCCTCACCCCAAGGACAGCAAACATCTGTCTTGATGATGGGAGGTGGCAGCAATGACAGCTACATCTGGTCTCCAGAGGCAAGAGGAGTGGTTGTTCCAGTGGGAGTGTCCACTCCATGTGTTTCTAAGATGCTGCCATATTTATGTGTTCATAACTTGTGTCCACAGTCCATTGTACTGCTGTAGAGAAATTCCGTTGTATGACATAATACAAAATAGTACAGTTTATTTTTCCATTTTACTGCTTAGGAACATTCGGGCTGTTTATTTTTTAATTACAAAAAGAATGCTACTCCCAACAGTCCTGAAATGCATTTCCTGGTGCACATCTTCTGTCTTGGACACTAAATATCCATGCCCTATTCCAGAAACTGAAATCAGAATGTCTAGGGATGAGGTCTTAAAATTTATCAAAATCAGATTATTCATATTAAGTAAATACCTGACATTATTATCATCTTTATTATTTGAGTCCTAGGTTAATCAACTGAAATCTAGTCCCAATACCACCAATACCCTTGTAGTAGGGAAGAAATATGTATCCTGTATTCATTTTAGCAATAGTACTAGTCTCTCCTTTTTTGGAGGATCTGACAGGTTTCTGGTATGATCCTCTGGACCAGTCTTTTCTAGTGACCTTCACTGGAGACAACCTAAGGACCTCACTCACACTCAGAGGTTCACACACCCTTGTGAATTGCCTTTGCTCAGGGTAAGAGGCAATTAGAAAGGACACAAATAATGCTTTAGCACAAAGGGAGAAGATTCTAGTAGTTGAATTTGATAACTCATCATCTGGATAGTTGAAGAAAGGGTATTTTCTCTCTCTCTCTCTCTTTTTCTCTTTCTTCTCTGTTTCTCTTCTCATAATGATGCCATCTATA
Source organism: Eubalaena glacialis (assembly GCF_028564815.1). Taxonomy (NCBI): domain Eukaryota; kingdom Metazoa; phylum Chordata; class Mammalia; order Artiodactyla; family Balaenidae; genus Eubalaena; species Eubalaena glacialis. Next base: position 74,352,964 of record NC_083717.1, on the reverse strand, counting down.
CAGCTGCCTCCTACAGATCAGCCATGTATTCCCTGAGAGCACTCTGAAAAATCCAATGCTTGGGGCTCATTTGCATTTCTAATAGAAGTGGGGCAAGACATTCCTTGAACTGAATCCTAGTACAAGTTGGGCTTGGGAAACTGCTTCAGGCAATCGTATTTTTTTAATTCTGTCCTGGGAAAAACCTAAAATGTACTTAGCCAAACACTCCGAGCCCTGAGGCACTTGAAGCGAAATGTAATCCATATGTTTCTGATTCATTTCACTCACCTCAAAGGCTCTTCAGAGTCAAGTCTCACTGCTAAGAAGTCTTCAAACTGTTCAACTTTCCTCTTTCTCCACAATAAGGAGGACTCATCTACTGAACCCATTTCCCAAAAGATAGTAACATTCAGGCTTAGCATTCAAAACCCCTATTTCTAGAGTCCTGCATGCTACTGAATATATCCTGCATCTTTAAAAATCTGTCCTTTTCTTTAAAAAGAAGCACCACAGCATCTTAATAAAATGTTACAAAAGAGGGAGGAAGGAGGATGCTAAGAGATGATTTTGTTTTTGAGACCCAGAGATTCTTAGGGTTAGAAGGGGGCTGATTCTATGCTTCAACTTGGTTCAATGTACTACTCATTTCATATGATGCTGATTCCACTTAATATTTTTTCTCTGATATGCAGTGACTTTCTTTTCTTTTTCCTTCCTTCTTCCTTCCTTCCCTCCCTCCCTCTTTCCTTTCTTCCTGTGACACAAAACAATTGGCAGTGATACATCCCAGGCAGAAAATATTTTAGTCCATTGTTAGAGCATGTTACAAATGATCTAACTTTCTGTTTTTTCCTCTTAAGTGGAAAATGTAATCTTTGTATGCATAAAGGCATGTATAGAACAGAGTAGATCCTCAAAACATTTTGGCTCTACAGAGAATGACCAGAAATATCCTAGCGGATATAGTCAGGAAGACCCAAGGTGGATTGTGAGTTTAAGCAGTAATCTGGCAAATATATTTAGAGGATCGAAACTCTGTGAGTGAGATTGCTGAGTGCTAATCCCAGGGCAGAAACTGCTTGCTTTCTGGCCCATTTTATATCATCTGCTATTCATATTACATTTTATAAAACTCTTTACATTTGTTATTTCATTTAATAAAGAATAGCCAGGAGAGCACGTTCAAGTGTCTGCATTTACCTCTGCATGCAGAGTCAGTTGGAACATTTTGATTAAATTGACTAGTTACTTCACACTGGGAGTCAATTTAGTCAAATAATTAGTTAACTCCATCAGCCTGCCTGAGTGTTTTTTAAAACCGAAATGAATTTCAACTCAATTCAAGCCTGCCAAGTTAACTGAACTAGCCATAGCTTAAGTAAAATAATTATTCTAGCGAGTATCGTCCTTGAGTGTTTTTGGATTGACAACATTTATATTACTGGCCTGAATCTTCACGTTCCTCAGGTCCAATAGTCTTCCATTCTATCTAGAGCCATTATGACATATGGTAAATGAAATGCAATTTTCCCCAGGAGCTTATAAAAAGGCTAAAAATAACTTTTACTTCACCTGCAAAACTTTGCTACCCACATTTTCCCTTATGAGGAGGAAACTCGTCAATAAAGAACAGGACAAAGAAGCCACAGATTGGAAAGAGCCAAAGTGAAAGCCTGTGGATTGTCTCTTAAATCGGAGACCAAACCCTGTTCTAGAATAATCCATTTCCAGGGTTGGTAGTTTATGGGAATGCAGCCTTGAAAGAAAAGTGTCTTCTAACTCAGGTTCCATATTCAATTTTGAAAGAGTGTGTGGTGCTTACGTAATGTTTCCAACGAAGTGGAACAAAAATTGTTTAGAGACGTACTGTTTTCTGCATAACATCCTCTTATTATATAAAATATACATATTTAGTTTAAAACTAGTTGACTACTCCAGATAAATAGGGTTATATAAAAACGTTTTGCCATATTCCTGAAAAATTACTGTATTTATCAAAACATGTTTGTAGGTTGCAAGATGTTAGTTTAATGGAATGATGCTCTTGACTAGATGTTAACCTTAATGGAAACAACAAATATGGGGTCTGATTAAGTTTAACACCCCTTTCCTCATATAGTGCCAATCCCTCTCTATCCTACTCCATTCCCAAAACATTTAGCTTACAGAAAAATGTTTAGATTCCTCACTGAGGATTCAAGGCCTTGGTGTACCTGTCTGGCCCTGTCTCCCACTACAAGACCATACCCCAGCTGCACTGGTGGATTCTGTGTTCTGGGAGAAGCACATCAGCCTCCACATTGCTCACCCCAACACTTTGCTGTAGTCCTGCTCCACCTGGCCTCCCCTTCCTCTCTCTACTTTACTCACATGACTCTTACCCATCTTTATGAACCTGGTCATACATCCCTTCACCAAGATGGAAGACTTTGAGTCCACCAACTTCTCCCTTCCCTGCAATAGTTTAGCATTTTCTGCTTATGCCCCTTATATGGTAATGACGTGCTACCCATTATTGCTAGATATGATCTCAAATTTTCATCCATCTCCCTCTAACTAGATGGTGAGATCATTGGGGGCACAATCCATGTCTGGATTATTCATGTTTGGGTAAGAACATGGTAACACACTCCAGTATTTATCATCATTATCATCATCATCAAAGTCTTAATAGTACCTTACATTTGGATAAAGATATACTGTTGGTACAGCTATTTTAAAAAGAGAGTTCTACTCATTCTCACAATCACTTTTTGAAAAAATTATGACAAAATTATCTCCATTTCATGGAGGAGGAAGCAAAGACTTGAAATTTTGTGATTTACCTGACTTCAAGTAGTAGAGTGTCAGAGCCAGGATTTGAAGCCTGACTTTTTGGGGGGTGTGGGGGGATCTTAAGAGAAATAAAAATTCATTTCGACTCCAATATAAATTTGACCAAAAAAAGCCATTTAAAAATTACTAAATGAAGATGAACACATCTTCCTAATTGAAAACTACTATCACTAAGCATGTGCTCTCTACCACTAAAGCATTTACACATATGATGCCATTTAATCCTTATAAAGTTCCGGAAGAATGGATATTATTACCCCCTTTTTACAGAAGAGGTTCACACATTTTAAGTAATCTGTCTAAAGTCACATGACAGAAAGTGGTGGTCCAGAGTATTTAACCTGAGATGGCCTGATTCCAAAGCACATTCCCTTTCTATTACATTGAGCTGCTTCTCTAGAACTCTAAAACAAAAGGATGAAAAGTCTTAAAATAAAATCTACTCAGATACTCCTACAATGAAAAGTAGGTCTATACTCTATCTCACATAAAGATTCATTAATTGTATTTTTGTTTGTCATGTCTCACTCATTAATTCTAATCAACTTACTTACTACCTAAGCTCTAAAAAGGATATGGGACTTATGATTCCTGCTACAATAAAGTATACAGTAGACTGTGATATGCATATATAAATAAAAATGCATATTGTAAACCTTAGAGCAACCAATAAATAAAAAACAGAAAAAGACATGTATAGCTAATTAGCCAACAGTGGACACAAAATGGAATTGTTAAACAACTCAGTCCAAAAGAAGGTAGGAAAAAAGAAAGGAACACTAACAAATGGGACAAATAGGAAAGAAATAGAAAGATGACAAATTTAAACTTAAACATACTAATACTTTTATTAAATGTAAATGCTCTAAATACTCCAACTGAAAGACAGAGATTGACACACTGGATATGTAGTCTAAAATCTACTTTAATGCACAGAAATCTCTTGCATTCCTATACACTAATGATGAAAAATCTGAAAGTGAAATTAAGGAAACACTCCCATTTACCACTGCAACAAAAAGAATAAAATATCTAGGAATAAACCTACCTAAGGAGACAAAAGACCTGTATGCAGAAAACTATAAGACACTGATGAAAGAAATTAAAGATGATACAAATAGATGGAGAGATATACCATGTTCTTGGATTGGAAGAATCAACATTGTGAAAATGACTCTACTACCCAAAACAATCTACAGATTCAATGCAATCCCTATCAAACTACCACCAGCATTTTTCACAGAACTAGAACAAAAAATTTCACAATTTGTATTTGGCTTTTTCACAAAAGACCCCAAATAGCCAAAGCAATACTGAGAAAGAAAAAACGGAGCTGGAGGAATCAGGCTCCCTGACTTCAGACTATACTACAAAGCTACAGTAATCAAGACAGTATGGTACTGGCACACAAACAGAAATATAGATCAGTGGAACAGGATAGAAAGCCCAGAGATAAACCCACACACATATGGTCATGTTATCTTTGATAAAGGAGGCAAGAATATACAATGGAGAAAAGAAAGCCTCTTCAATAAGTGGTGCTGGGAAAACTGGACAGCTACAAGTAAAAGAATGAAATTAGAACACTCCCTAACACCATACACAAAAATAAACTCAAAATGGATTAAAGACCTAAATGTAAGGCCAGACACTATCAAACTCTTAGAGGAAAACATAGGCAGAACACTCTCTGACATAAATCACAGCAAGATCCTTTTTGACCCACCTCCTAGAGAAATGGAAATTAAAACAAAAATAAAGAAATGGGGCCTAATGAAATTTAAAACCTTTTGTACAGCAAAGGAAACCTTAAACAAGACCAAAAGACAACCCTCAGAATGGGAGAAAAAATTTGCAAATGAAGCAACTGACAAAGGATTAATCTCCAAAATTTACCAGCAGCTCAATATCAAAAAAACAAACAACCCAATCCAAAAATGGGCAGAAGACCTAAATAGACATTTCTCCAAAGAAGATATACAGATTGCCAACAAACACATGAAAGAATGCTCAACATCATTAATCATTAGAGAAATGAAAATCAAAATTACAATGAGATATCATCCCACACCAGTCAGAATGGCCATCATCAAAAAATCTACAAACAAAAAATGCTGGAGAGGTGTGGAGAAAAGGAAACCCTCTTGCACTGTTGGTGGGAATGTAAATTGATACAGCCACTATGGAGAACAGTATGGAGGTTCCTTAAAAAACTAAAAATAGAACTACCATACGACCCAGCAATCCCACTACTGGGCATATACCCTGAGAAAACCATAATTCAAAAAGAATCATGTACCACAATGTTCACTGCAGCTCTATTTACAATAGCCAGGACATGGAAGCAATCTAAGTGTCCATCGACAGATGAATGGCTAAAGAAGATGTGGCACATATATACAATGGAATATTACTCAGCCATAAAAAGAAATGAAATTGAGTTATTTGTAGTGAGGTGGATGGACCTAGAGTCTGTCATACAGAGTGAAGTAAGTCAGAAAGAGAAAAACAAATACCGTATGCTAACACATATATATGGAATCTTAAAAAAAGAAAAATGGTCATGAAGAACCTAGGGGCAAGACGGGAATAAAGATGCAGACCTACTAGAGAATGGACTTGAGGACATGGGGAGGGGGAAGGGTAAGCTGGGACAAAGTGAGAGAGTGGTATGGACACATATACACTACCAAATGTAAAACAGATAGCTAGTGGGAAGCAGCCACATAGCACAGGGAGATCAGCTGGGTGCTTTGTGACCACCTAGAGGGGTGGGATAGGGAGGGTGGGAGGGAGACGCAAGAGGGAGGAGATATGGGGATATATGTATATGTATAGCTGATTCACTGTTATAAAGCAGAAACACACCATTGTAAAGCAATTATACTCCAATAAAGATGTTAAAAAAATAAAATAAAATAAAATCTACTTTAAAGATGAAGACCTAGTTTAAAATAAAAAATAGACAAAGGACCTGAGATGATTTTTTTACATTTTTAAAACTTTTTCCAGCTACATTTCCCATTCTCTGGGCTTGCTCTGTTTTTCAGCCATGCAAGTTCATGGGGTAGTACAGGACTCAAAATATTATCCAAGTCCTCTGTCTAGGTATTAACCAATCTACTATTCAACAAAACTAACAAGGAAAAGATTTGCTGGATTGTCCAGTGTTGAACCACAAAGCAAGTATTGATTTTTCTTCCAAAGAAACAAGGAGATAAATAATTATATAGGTGTGTTTTGTTTTTTAATTTAAATAATTTATTGTAATAATAAAAACAAGGCAAATTCATTGTAGAAAAACTTGGATATCTTCACAAACACAACAAAGAAATTAAAATGATGCAATATCATGCCATAAAGAACCACTTATGATATTTCAGATATTTTTCCTATTATCAAAAAACACTATATTTATATATATTTTCCAGAAATAAGATAAAACTTTTTTCATTTTAAAATAAATTGTGAATATCTTTTCATGTCAATACATCTTCTGTAAAAGTCTAGTGACCATTATTCTATCATACGGGACACTGTAATTAATCAGAATAATAATTATGGCCAACATATATTGAACACTTACTATGTACCAGACACTATGCTAAGAGCTTTGCAATATTCATTTAGACCCACTTCATTACTGTGTAACTAACATTATTAATTGCCATACAACATTTTTGTATTGCTAATAGGACAAGTTGCCTTATTTTACAGTAAACACTAGATCTTTCTTTGGCATTGGTTTGGCATTATGCTATTCCTCCTACCTCTAAAATGCTGTTTCTTTCTATTCCTAGTCTACATGCCTACCCAAAACAATAGTCCACCTGTTGAATGTATCTGTGACAGTATGTGCCTCAATTGCAATAGAAATATAATTTCATTCATTGATCCAAATTCACTCTGGTGAATGTTTTGAGTACTTCAGCATTGCACTGTAGTATCTCTGAATCCCCTACTTTTTGTCTTTGAGTTTTGTCCAAGTTTTTTGCTATAGCAATGCTGTAATCAACCTCCTTGCAGGCATTTAAGTAAACCGTGTCATGATCGTACTGTGATTTGCCTGATGTCCAGATGTTCTCACTCACTCTCAACATCTGAACCATGTACCCAGATGCTTACCTGGTGTTGTATATGAGAATGAATCTCCCTCAGTGGTGTGCTGGAGGCTGCCTGTGTCAGCTTGGAGGACTTGATTGTGTGCATCTCTTTCCAACTCAGCATTCAGTTTTCTCACCCTGAAATCAGCCATAAGGGAGTATTTACACCACAGAAATTGGCAAACCCCAACCATCAATCAGGGTGCTCTTTTCCCTGGAGGGCTTGTGGTTACATATTTACCAGTGCATCTCTGTACTGTATTAACTTATTGATGAGTTAATACAGGTATCTTGTATGCAGCACCACACAGTGACTCAGTTGGCATGATTCCTAGTCAATATAGTGTTGTCTACCAGCCAAGCAGTCTGCAACATAGCAGTGCTGAATATATAGTGTGGCCCAAGGTCACACAGCCTGTAAGTGGTGAAGTCAGAATTCTAACCTGAGATGTTGTCTGCCTCCAAGGCCCATGTTCCTCTGCTCCATTCTGCTGCTTCTGGAGAGGGCAGGCTCTGGACACAGACTGCCTGGCTTTATGACTTGACCAGCTACATAACTGCGGACAAGTTACCTACATTCTCTATCCCTAACTTTCTTCAGCCACTAAAAAGGAATAAGAATAGTATCTATTTCATTGTGATATTACAAGGATTAAAGGAAGTAATGAATCCAAGGAACTCAGCACCAGTGCCTGGCATATAACAAGTGCTCTATAAATATTAATTACTATTAATACATATATTTAAAGCAAATAATGTGATAAACCAGAATATTTTATCTAGCAATTATTTATCTTTTATCCCACAGTGTTCTTTTAAGATAAAGAATGTTTGACAGTTTTGTTTTTAAAAAAGCTTTAAAATCTAATTGAGCACAGAAATTCTTCTTTTTTTTTTAACATCTTTATTGGAGTGTAATTGCTTTACAGTGGTGTGTTAATTTCTGCTGTATAACAAAGTGAATCAGCTATATGTATACATATATCTCCATATCTCCTCCCTCTTGCGTCTCCCTTCTACCCTCCCTATACCACCCCTCTAGGTGGTCACAAAGCACCCAGCTGATCTCCCTGTGCTATGAGCAAAATTCTTCTTTTAACAGCTGATACATATTTCAGTAAATAAGTTATAGTTCCATTACAGAAGAATTATTTACCAGTTCATTTGTAGATCAAGTTCCCCTAAAAGCAGAGGAGCCTTAGATATCTGAATAAGTGATTTCCTTTTGAAAAATTACAGTACCATGACCTGAATACCTTAATTTTAGCTAATCAGTAGAAATCTGGTTGTTGTTACCTTGGACAAATAGTCCCCTTTGATTTCTCCTTATGAGGAAGCATGTGCTTTGGACATAATATTCTTATTGTTTTAAGGAATATATCTTGATAAATGGAAACATGAGCTTTCAGTGGAGACTCTACTTCTACCAAAGTTGCTTAAAATAAGTTAAATATGTTCTCTCAATTCCTGTCAATTGATAGTGTGGAAGAAGTTTTAGGGACATGATTATCTATAAAACAAAGACAGCAACAGACTGAATAGAAAAGTGCCTGGCATACAGTAAGGCCTCAATACTTAGTTACTGAATGAATAATTAATCCATCTGCAGTGACCATTGTAGTAACACACATACACACACAGATATAACACACACAATGGATATATTTGATGTACACACAGATATAACAACTAATAAAACCACATAAATCTAATCTAAAATACAAGTTGTAATGTATATCATCACTATTTCTTGTAGTTCATGGGAAAAACACTTTGATAGATTTTTTATAAAGATCGTGGTCCTTTTCTTGAAGTTATCTGGCAGCCCCGACACTGAATTTAAGTAAAGGGGATATTGGCCTGAGAGGTCATTCACAGGAAGACAGAATTGCTTTATGGCAATCAATGGTGCCCCTTTTTTTGCAATCAAACCTGATGGCAAAGAGCTAGTCCTTTTAGCCAGGAACATTTTACTCCATTGATACTCCATGCTATAATGAGATAGTATGAAAACAAATCCAACATGTGAAATCTCTTCATTATTATTTTTTGTTGTTGTTTTCTAGAATTTGGATTTCAATGGTATTTCCCCTGATACTTCAGTGAAACTTTAAGATAGTTTCCAGTTTTCTGTGAAGTTTTGACAACCGAAGGCAATTTCTCCCAGCACAAAATCAACTTGCCTCTCAGGTCTGCCCCAAGTTGAAAATGTCAGCTACCTGAAATCCTAGCCAGACTGCTAAAGGCCAGGGACAAACCAGAAGGAGGTTTTCTCTCTCCCAAAGTTCCCTCAGAAACTTTTAACAGCCTGGTTGTCTAAGAGATCAGAAATGTCAAAATAAACAAAACAAAACAATCAAGTATGAAGCCATAACTTGAAGTTCCATAAAGTATAACAAGCACCTAGTGTGACCTGGCCCAGCCTGACAGAGACCTCCAATAGCTCAAAGACACTCAGGGCTGTCCTGCTCTTCTCATCCTCCTGCTTTCTGTTCATCCCGGGCCAGATGAAGAAAGGAAGCTGGAAGGGTTCTCCAGCTAGTTCAGTCAAGAAATAGGGGAGAGATATTTTATGTGTCAAGAAACATAAGTTCCCCTCTTCCTCTGCATCACTTGTGAAACGAAGGACCTGTTTATTTCACTTGTCTGGGCCTCAGTCCCCTCAGCTGAAAAGATAAAGAGGACCAAGGCTTTAAAAACATGATATTTCAATGTTCAAAAAAAATCCTACAACTTACAGAGCATTTACTGTGTTCTGGGAATTCTGCTAACTTCTTCATATATGTTATTTCATTTTGCTTTCACAATAGCCCATCCTACTGATATTATCCCTACTTTATAGATGAGAAAACTGAAGCTTAGAGAGGTTAGGTAACTTGGTCAAGTTCATGGGTAGATGGCAGAACTAGAATTCAATCCCAGGCCAGCTTGTTCCCTGTTCCAAATTGCACATCTTTACCCACTACCCTGAGCTGTGCCTGACATACCCTTGATATTTCTGTAGCACTGGACAGTATCATAAAGCAAAGTCAAACCAAAGTCTCGGGAGATTCTCTGGACACTCCTCTAAGTGTCCCTTTTACAATATGCTGTCCTCTTATCCATTGGCATTAACAACCCAGTTCTATGTCGCGTTTGATGGCAAACGTCCATGCGACAGAAAGAAGCCGCAGGATCTTATCTGGTCATTTCATTTGCGCAAGCAAGGCTCTATGGAGTCCGGACGTCTGTGACTCATCCATCAGCTCTGGAATCTCTTTCAAAATTTACTGATCTCCTGACAGGAATGGGCAATGGCTTCACAGAAAATGGAAAGCTTTGAACCTTTGCCAAAATCTCAAACCCAAAAGAAACCCAAGTGTTTACGTTGAGTTTGGGTAAAAACTTTGTTCTTCTGGCTCCTGCAAAGTCAAAGATGTCTCTCTTTCCGTTCCTCCAGGCTTAATGAATGACAAATTAAAGTGAGCCAAACACGCACCTTGCAAGGAGGAGCTGCCAGCGACTGATTTCTGATCTAATAGCCTTAGGATTTTCTCTGACATGGTTAGGCTTGAGACAGTCCATTTCGAGGAAAAGCAGTTAAAGGAAATCTGATAAAAAAAACTTCCATTACTGCTAAGGCAGAGATTTTTAGGAGGCTGAGCGGTAAAGGAGGGAGAATGCGTGCTCTGGTTTCTATGGGACCCAGGCATGAATCCCAATTCTTCCAATTAGTAACTGTGTGACCTTATACAAGTTATTCAGCTTCTCTGAGCCCCAGATTCTTCATCTATAAAACTGGGATAATGGTTACTTACCAACAGGTTTGTTGCAAGGATTAAATGAATTAATCATGTAAGAACTTAATATATTTGTTATCCCCAAACTCCACAAAATTATACAATTTTAGAAGTAAAAGAGACCTATGATATTGAGTTCAGACACCTGATTTTATAAACTAGAAAGGTAAAGCCCAGGGAATTAAAATCCAAAAATCATATAATTAAGTCAATGTGCAGTCCAGTCCATTCTATTTGTGGCCACCTTGACATTATGCAGATCCTGCATATAAAGATACACTTATCCATCAATCAACACAATTTATGGAGTATGCTTTAATTGCTTAGCACTGTGTTAAGAATTGTGAAGAATTAAAAAAACAAAGAGCCTCAGGCATTATCAACAATAGGCATTAGGACATTTCTGTGTGCAGTGTTCTGAGCTTTCAGTTTGGCGATGATAAATTAAGTGTAAGACGTTACATGCCATCAAAGAAGTAACAATTTTGTTGAGAAAACAACATTAACTCACATGGAACAAATAGAGAAACATGCAAGGTGGCTCATATAAGTGCAAACAGTATGCTTTAGATGTGAAAATAGGAGAAGAAAATAAGTAGGCATGGGAGGAGTCAGAAGAGGCTTCCCAGAGTTACTTAGCCTTGAAGGATTCTTCTGTCATGAAAAGATTGGCAGGGAGAGAAGTTGCTACAGGCTACTTTCCAGATGAGACAGTCAACTTCACCTGAAGCTTTGGTTACTTTGTCTGATGATGGAAATGAGCTAGCTCCTACATTACAAGTTACTGTGAGGATTATACCAGATGATAAAAACTATACACTTAGTACAGTACCTGGCACATGGTGAGCACTTACTAAATATTCAGCCATACACTGAGATTCATGTTCACAAAATGCTGTAAGGTAGTTACAACTGTTCTCTCTATTTTCTCATGAGGAACCTGTGTTAAGTACAATTAGATATGGGCATGTGACTGCATTTTGGTCATTAGCATTTGAGCAAAAGTAATAAGGGTTACTTCTGGTGTAAAGTGGTAAAGAAATGGTTATACTGTCTCCCATTTGCTGGCTTAATGGAGAGTGAATGAAAGACAAAAAGGAGGGTGGAGCCACAGGTTGGAAGTAGCCTGAATCCCTGAATGATCACATGGAAGGTAGCCCAACCAGAAATATCCCCCAGTGGACTGGAACATGAGTATGAAATGAGCTTTCATAGTACAACCACCAAGATTCCAGGATTTACTTGTTATAACCTCTAACATTACCTAACTAATACATTTACCAAGGGTTTTTTTTTTTTTTTTTTTTTTTAAAGACTGAATTAGAACACACCACAGCAATAGCATATAAGTTGGGTAGTGGGTAGATATGGAGTTTAACTCTTCTAAACTTCTTGTCCTGGGGGAAGATAAAGATATTAACCTTAGCCTCTGATACATTACATAGACCTACTATAATCTCCCAGGTAGTCCCTGTTCCCTTTAGAACAGAAACATAGAACATAAATTCCAAAGTAGTAGTGGGGAAAACTTGAATAAGATAAAAATAATTAAAAGAAAAAGAAGGTCATAAGGGAGGGTCAAAAAGAAATCACAAAATATGATGGTAAATATAAATATATTGGCAATTTCATTAAATATAAATGGATATATGTTTCAAATAAAAGACAAAAATATCAGAATGGATTTTAAAAAGCTAACCATATACTATTTATAAGATACACATCTACAACATATAACTATAGAATAATTTAAAAGTAAAAGAATGGAAAATGACATACTAGGCAAATTCTAATCAAAAGACAGCTAGTGTAACTACATTAACATCAGACCAAATGGACCTAAAGTCAAAAGAAAAAAATGCTAAAGATAAAGAGTAAATTTCATAAAGATAAAAGTTTGTATTAACTAGGGAGATATAATGATTTGAAATTCAGAGTGCCTATATAAAGCAAAAATTTAAGAACTACCAGGAGAAAGAGAAAACTCCACAATCATTATAGGAGTAACTGATAGCAAAAGCAACAACAACAACAACCCAGTAAAAATACAGAAGATTTGAACATGATTAACAGACTTGGTTTAATTGACAAATAAAGAACACAACACCCAGCAACTCCATACTGTACGTTCTTTAAAGGTAGATAGAATATGAACAATTTACTCTATATTGAGCCATATAGCCATTCTCAACAAATTTCAAAGTATTGACATTATGCAGATATAGTAGAAGGAAAGAAATAGTAAAGACAAGAATAGAAATGAATAAAACTGAGAGAGACCACGCAACAGAGAAAACCAACAAAGTCAGTTTATTCTTTAAAAAGATGATAGTTTGAAAAACTTTAAAACAGGTGAGATTGAGCAAAATTATAATGAAAGAAAGAGAGAAGTTACAAATAATCATTATCTGAAATGAAATGAAGAACACAATAATTGCTGTAGATGTCAAATAGATAAACAAATATTATGAATAATTTGGATAAAATCAACAAATTCCTAGAAAAATATAACACTAAAACTGACTCAAGAATAAGAAGAAGACCTGAATAGTTACATAGCCATAAATAAAAGTAAAGCAACATTCAAAAATTTTCCCACGAACAAAATTTTAGGCCCAGTTTCTTCACCTGCAAGTTCTAAAAATATTTAAGGAAAAGATCATTTCAATGTTATATGATCTCTTCCAAAGAACAGAAAAAGAGGGAGTGACCCCCATCTTTTATTGTATAAGACTACCATAACCTTGCTACCCAGATTGACAAGGACAATTCAAGAAAATTGCAGGGAATCTCATTCATAAACATTGATGCAAAAGTCCTAAACAAAATTAACCAACCAAATCAAGAAACTCATGAAAACTAGAATATATCATGACCAAGTAGGATTTATTCCAGAAATACAAGACTGATTTACATTAGGAAAACAAATTAAATTAATTTAATCACCATATTAACACATTAAAGGGAAAAAATACTCATCTTGATAGAGAAAGTGTCAACCCTTGATACAACTAAAAATTCATTTGTGAGTTTAAAAAGTTATTAGCAGGGACTTCCCTGGTGGCACAGTGGTTAAGAATCCACCTGCCCATTCAGGGGACACGGGTTTGAGCCCTGGTCCGGGAAGATCCCACATGCCTCGGAGCAACTAAGCCCGTGCGCCACAACTGCTGAGCCTGCACTCTAGAGCCCGTGAGCCACAACTACTGAGCCCACGAGCCACAACTACTGAAGCCCACACGCCTAGAGCCCATACTCCACAACAAGAGAAGCTACCGCAATGGGAAGCCCGCGCACTGCAACGAAGAGTAGCTCCCGCTCGCCACAACTAGAGAAAGCCCGCGCACCAATGAAGACCCAACGCAGCCAAAAAAATAAAAATATAAATAAATAACTACATTTATTTAAAAAAAGAAATAGCATAGTTTTTGATGAAGAAGAAATAAAACTGTCTTTTTTGTTCCAGATTATGTGATTCTATATTTAGAAAATCCAAAAGGATATACAGATAAATTATTTGAATTAATAAGGGTATAGTAAGATTGCCAGGTTAAAAAATCAATATACAGAAATCATATACTAGCAACAAATAAATTTTTAAAAGATATAATTAATGCCTTAACAACTTAGGAATATATATAATGAAATATGTATAAGATCTTTCAGAGATTATAAAACTTTATTGAATGACATTAAAGAATATCTAAATTAAAGAAGTATATGGTCTTCATAGATGGGAACACTTAATATAGCAAAGATATTAATTCTCTTCCAAAGTGATCTATATAGTCATTGCATCCCAAGCAAAATCCAGGCAGGATTTCGGGCTGAACTTAAAAGCTGAAACCAAAATGTGTATGGCTGGGAACGATCTGTTCTAGCTGTGTGGAGAGAGCGGGTCCTGGGGAGTCAGAGGAGTAGCTGATTTTCCTAACTGATTCTCAAAATGGCAGAGTAAATGGAGCCTTCAGAGTTCTATAAATCCATATGGAAAGGGGGCAGCGGTTCTTTATGGTTGAGGCAAGAAAAAGGGGGCAGAAGGTTGAGAATAAATTTCCACAGACTTTTGACAACAAACTGGCCAAAAAATCGTGAGTCATCTCAGCGAGAGTCTGAACCAAGATTTAAGTTAAGAAAGAAGCAATTTATTCCAGTCTAAGATTATACTCAGGGCTAGGATTTATGCAAAAGGATGAGATATTTGATTTAAAAATTTTTTTAAAATAAAATGTACTTCAACGAACATTAAACAGTGACCAGAATAGGAGTAGCCCTATATATCTTCTTATTTAAGTTTGGCTGTGTTAATTATGAGTTGTACTTTTGCAAGAAAAGCTGTTTCTAGCTCCCTCTAAGTCATCGGTTCTCAACCTTGGCTCCATTAGAAATAAGTAGGGAGCTTTAAAAAAATCCTGTTACCCAGGTCACAATCAGAACCCCTGAGAGTGGGACCCAGGCGTCAGTACTTTTCCCAGTTTCCCAGGTGATTCTAATGCATAGTCAATGTTGAAACCCTCTACTCAAAGTAAAACCAAGCCTTCGGTATCAGTGGATTACTAAAGATATAAATTTTTAGAGCCCTCCCCAGACCAACTGAACCAGAATCTCTGGGAAGAAGCCAAGGCATTGTGATTTTCCCCAAAGCTCCCCAGGTGAGTCTACCGTGTTGACAGAGATGAGAACCACTGGTTTGAGGCCTTCTGTTGATGTTAGCCACCACACTAGGCATTGCCAATACGTACTGGTGAATTTTTACAACAGTGGGTTCGATTCCTTAAGCATTTGGGTAGTTCTTTGAGTGGTGAACTGATTAAATCTAAGAAAAATTTATTCAACATTTGTTGAATATCTATTGAAGACAAAAGATACAATACTGTCTTCAGATGGGAAAAAAATCCCAAACAAATACATATTCCAGTTTCTGGTAAACTGTGGGTGGTCCACTACCACCAAACTCTGTATAAAGGACCCTAACATCATGAAGGGCAATTTATTAAGATACAATGCATGTATCTATCTTTTCTTCAAACCCTCAAATACAGCCCAGTCATATGAACCACATAGCACCTCTCCCATTCTCACAGCTTGGGAAAAGAGGAGAGGGTAAGGTGGTGATAACAGAAGGCAACATCACACCAAATAGTATAATAGTCCTGCCAGTACCTGAGAAGTGTAGTTCACACTCACAAGAGCAGCACAGCAAGTTATGCTCCTCTGGCACCTCCTTGGCAGGCATGTAACTCCTAAATGACTTAGCAAAATCCAGAACTTACAAGGCCAGAGCGCTCATTTACAGCTGAAAACACTGATAGGAATAGGAATCATCTGAGGACCCTGCAGACCGCATGATTCTGCGTGGTCTCTCCCCACGTGCCTCTTCACCAGACGCCAGTTCACAGGGCAAGTCCAGCCCCCAACCACACACATACAAAGGACCTCTAATTAACAATCTCTGTTCAAAATGCTTCACTGTGTTTCTAGTTTATAAAGTTCTTTTGCAGATATTATCCCAGGCATGATAGATACAGTCCTTCCCTATTTAGTTTTCACATATGAAGATGGATATATCCAGAAAGATGAGGTAGTGGCTCAGGATCACATCACTCGTTGGTACAGAGCTGGGATGTAAAGCTGAGTCTCCTCCACCAGAATCCATGCTTTCCCCTCTACTATAATAGGTGTACTTGACATCAGCATGGTGCCTTGTGAAGTGCAAAGCACATGTCCAATAGTTCTTAATAAAGGAAATGATGCAGGTAAAGTAACAGCACCGTGCCTAGCACATAATGGGCACTCAATACATGGACTTGCTTCTGCCCCTTTTTATTCATATACTGTTTACTGCTCTCCTTCCTCAAAGGATTTGTGTAGATCATAACCTTTATTAAGCTCGGGGCCTAATAAAATAGTTAAGATTGGCCATCACATTTAGTCCCCCTACCTAATCTCTTTGAGTAAAATGGTTTCAAAGTCAGAACATGGGATCGGCAGCATATAATCTGGGACTTCATAGGCCAAAGGGAGAATGATAGATAATTGTAAACATCAGAAAGGGCCACGGCCTCGGATCTCAAAGGAAAGTTGGATCCCCAAACCTCAAGTCTAGATCAGATTTCCACAGTGGTGTTCATCCTTGCTGGGACAGTTTTCCTTTTTATAATCATCAGAAATTGATGTTTGTGTTTGCCCACAACATTGAGATTTTGACCAGAGAGAGACCCAGACCCAAGAAGAGTGATATCCTGTCCCGATAACCACTCTTCCCCATTCCCTCCACCCCCACCCCTCTCCCCTGAGAGTGTTATATGCACAAGGTACAATAACAGAATGGGAACAAAGGTGCCACTTTATTAATAGCTGTGCAAGAGTCCAGCCCGCAAACTAAAACGCTGATACAAAACCTCACTGCAGCATGTGGCTTAGACTTGAGACTAACGTGGACAAGCAACCACTACTCTCCCCGTCTCTATGCCCACACCCCAAATCTCAACTAGGAGGAGGTCAGTGTGCTGCACTGTGACTTCTTTTTATTTGTAGGAGAGATTTATTTGAAGAAATATTACAACATATAAAAACTACATAAAGTCTTAATTTTCACTCATAAGTGGTAAATTTGATATAACGCATAATAAAAAACTTTTAAAATCCAGAATGGACAAAGTGAGGCTGTGAAGAGGGAGAGAGACAGCCAGAGTGGGTTTACTCATCCACTGCACCATATGGAAACAGAGAAAAGAAAGAGGGAGACAAGAGCTCTGGGGGGCGGTCTCACCTTAACAGCTCAGGTGCAGGGAAGAAGGAGGGGCAAGAGCAGAGCAGGAGGACAGCAGAGGGCTTTGCCTTTCCAGGCACAGTGCACCATGCTTGCTGGTAAAATGTGGCCCAGTGAGTGTTCTGCACTATGACCAATCAGCTTGCCAGCTTTCCACCCCAGCTGGGAAAGCAGGGTCTAGAAGAGGGGTGGCCATGGTTGGGAAAGTGAGTAGTAGTATCTTCATTCTACAACAGACTCAGGTTCGATTTTCTCCCCTTTTTCTTCCCTTTTTCTTTCACTCATTTTTTGGCTATAAAATAATATCATGCCTATAAGTGTTTGTGGAGCTTACGTCTTGAAAAAAAAATTAAGATGAAAATTACCTTTAAAGTAAATAGAAGGTATTGGGTACTCTGTGATCATACAGCCCATAATCTTACAGATTATTGACCACAGAGGTCAATTTATTTTTAAAAGGTGCCACTTCTTATTTTCATTTGTCTTATGTAGCAAGAAGAATTTCCTTCCATGTGAGGAGGGCTATTCTCTTTAGTTCAGGTGTTCCAAGCTCAAGGGCCACCTTTATCAAATTTGAAAAGTAAGGTTTGTCCTTGTGCCTTGGTTTCTCCTTACAGTGGACTTACACTGACTCGAGGCAGGCAGGACCTCTGGGGCCTTCTTGTGCCTCCTCTGTTTTCCAGACTTGCTCCTGTGGCCTTCTGTCAGTCATGCAGCCCCTGTTTTAGCTCCTAAAGCGTTGTCAGACCAGCCCCCTCCTTTATACCCCCATCCCCACAGCAGCAGCTTCCTCCTAACTTGTTTCCCAGTCATTTCCCTTCAAGTCCACACGTTGCTCTTCAGATTTAAGACTTCATTCTGGCCATGCTCCTTCCTTGGTAAACATCCTTTGGTGGTTACCACTGCCTATGGATGAAAGTACTAGCTCCTTAACGTTGAATTTAAGACTTTCTGTGACCTGGCTCCTTTTTTAACACCCAACACTCACTTCCCCTCATCTCATCCTTTGAATCTTATTCTCCAGAAACATTATTCTTCTGCACATACTCAGTTCTTCCATCCCTGTTTCCCTACTCAATATGGCTTCTTACCTACATAATGCCATACCCCTTCTTCATTTGCTCAACTCTCTATTTTTCCTTTAAGACTCAACTCAGGTGCTGTCTTCTTCAGGAAGCATTCTGGCTATCCCACTCCCCTCTCTGCTGCTGCTGCTTCCAGAAAACATTATCTATACTTCTGCCATAACCTCCATAAGACACTATCCATACTTCTGCCATAGCATATACCACATAAAATTGAAATTCTGTCTTTGTCACTAGGCTACAGAGTTCAGGGGCTATTCTCAGTATCCTCAGCCCCTAGACCTTTGAAGTAGGGGACCTTCCATACCCATTGCCTGCATCGCTTGGTAGGCTTAGAAATAGGTTCAGCAATTAGCATGAGAGCTAAGCACTTGCTTAAATGGTGTGATTTGCAGGCAAAATGGCAGAGAAAGTCCATCTCTCACACCGATTTCAGGGGTTAGCAACAGCTACTTGTATCCCTTCTACTGAGGCTTGTGAAGTTTGTACAAACACTGTGAAAAGTAGTACTACTGGATATGCTTGTCACTGGGACAAGTGTCCTTCAGCTGCCATTTTGGATAGAAGGGAAAAGAAACTAACAATCACGATCATTAGATCATCTAACAATACACATAAGGCACTGTAGTTATTTTGCTTTTATTTTTGTTAATGCTAACCAGACTTCTTACTTGTTACTAATCCCTATGTTACTGATAATGCACTGGTTCTCAGAGACACTTTGTAACTTGTGGAAACCATTATTAAGGTAGTGGAATGTTAAGTAAAGGGAGTGGGTCTGAAATCCCAATGCTGCTCTGCCTAACTTAAAGATCCTGTCTCTATTCAGCCTATCAGCCCGTCTTCCTTCAAATTGGAGCCGTTGTTATTCAAGGTCAAATCTACGTTGGCCACAAATGATGGAGGCACAGACCCTGATGATGTTGCATTGGAAGTTAGCCTCCTCAGAGGCCCTCATCTGTATCAGGGAGTTTGCCCAGGCCTCTCATTGCTCAGGATATGAACACCTAAATTCTTTATCTGGACTCCCTGGTCATGCCACCTCACCACCCACTAACTGGCCTCCCATGGCTCTGCTGAGACCAGGCTCTGGCTGAGGGTGATGGAGCTGTTTCCACACCCAGCCCTGTTTCAGGGAGAGGACCCTGTGTCCCCACACTCCACACCCCCAGACACGGACACTGGTCTCTCCCTAGCTTTCCACACACCACAACAACTAATGGTAACTTCAAGTGAGAGCTGAACAAAAGACAAGAAAAATGGATGTACTGAACATAGAGCAATATCACAGCTGTTGGAACCTCTCATGGGGTCAGCTGCTTGCCTCCCCAGGCCAAGAGCAGCTCACCCACCATTGCAGAAACTGCTCTAGGCCTTAGAATCTCGGCTGAGCCAAGCTCTGCATTAAGGAAGGTGGACATTTGTTGTCTTCTCTTCAGGTCAGCCTAAGTCCTGTCTCTCAAGTTCTCATTTCCTGCCCTGGGACTGTCCTTCCAGGATGAGACATAGTGGGAAAAGTCCACTCTGGGAAAAACCCCACCCTTGTCCCCATTCCCAGTGTGTGGCCTTGCCCTCATACCCTGGCCACTTGGTCTCAGGTCTGACATCAGTCCATTTCCCAAAGCCCGAGCTTTACGTTAGCATGGTCATCTTTTTACACAAGTATCTTTTTACACATATTAGCTCCAAGAAAAGAGCTGTATCTCAGTGGGCAATGGTCTCCTCATTGAAGCATAACTTCCATACCCTTTAATAAATGGTGAAATAGCTCTTACTGCATATCTACTGTTCCAGGTTTGGCAGTGATAGGAAGATGATTATTCACAGGGGGCAGAAAAGACAGGCAGAGGAAGGAAGGAAAAAATGAAGGAAGGGAGGAAGGTAAAGAAAGAAAGAAGGAAGGGAGGGAGGGAGGGAGGAAGGAAGGATGGAGGAAAGGAAGGACAGACAGACGGAAGGAAATGAATGGAAAAGGTGATTAACATTACAGGAGGTTAGAAGTGTGAGACACGCCTGTGGGCAAGGCTGATTGGGACGGTCTTAATGAAGGAACTGGGTTTCTCTGTGGAAACCAGTGATATGGAGAACACAAGCAGGAGGCCCAGAAGGACAGAGAGCCCCCTCTCTCTTACTCAAGTGAGGCTGCCCGTTCCTGCTTCTGTCTAAGGCTACCTGATAGCACCAGCCACGATCACCACCCAGCTGCCTGCCCTGGGGGCTCGCCACGATCCACCCATGCACCACGCCAAGCAAGCTGAGGCAAAGCCGTCCAGATTGACCCGATTCTCCATGTTCACTAAAGCCTGACCGCCTCAAGGGAGAATGGACAGATGTTAAAGAGGTGGGGAGAAAGGCAGAACAACCTTGTGACTCATGGTCCTGAAGACAGAAGGAAGACATTCATTAGAAAGCAAAATCTCTTCCGACAGTAGAGGGATGTCTCTCCTTTGATGTTCAGGTATGTTTTAAGACTGGTCTTTAGATAACCTAGTGCAAAGTGATCAATTGCATCTAACTGCTTATTGTATAATTCTCTCCACACTTGTGTGTGTCACATTTGTCTATTTGTCTCTTCTATTCTATTTTCAGACAAAGGGGGCTTAAGCAAAAAAATCTTCCAAATATATTCATGAATATTTTAGCATCTATTTTGTGTACACATTTAGTATTCTCTCCAGGGCATGCAGAGCAGGGAAGCGATAAGAGGAAGCTAGACCACTCTTTGGTGCTGCCTGCCCAACAGCTGAGGCTCTCAGGAGGAAGGGGCAGACTCCCTAAGCTGACAGTCCGAGGAGCTTTGGCAAGGCTAAAATGAGGGCACAGAGCTTTCCTGTTCAAAGGCAGAGAGTGGTGGGAGTGCAAGGGAGTGGAGTAGGAAAGGGAGAAAAGGAGCAAGAAGGGCAGCCCCTGTGTCTCTAAAGAGGTACAGCGGTTCTGCTTGCATTCATTTACTCACTCATTCATTCCAAATAAATTGTGAGTACTTGCTATGATCCTGAACTTGTACTAGCTTTAAAGACACAGAGTTGAGGAGGTCATAGTCAAAAGGGATGCTGGCACAGAAACCAGGAACCAGGACAGAGTGTCACAAATGCTATGGGGGAAGCATGAAGAGGGAATGACAAGCCACCAGGAGTGGTGTGGTATTGGTAGCGTGTTCAGGAAAGACTTCCCGGAGAGGCAATACTTGAGCTACACCTTGAAGGGTGAGTTAGTCTCAGACAGAGGACCTCCATCCAGGAAACCAAATGCACAAAAGACCTAACACCATGAGTGGCTGAGGCAAAGTCCATGACCAGTGTGGTTGGTTCTGCATGGCTAGAGTGAGAGGAGGGGAAGGGACATGAAAGAGGCTAGACAGGCAGTGCTCCATTGCAAAGTGGCTGCTGTGCAGACCTTAGGAAGATGAACTAGACTGATTTAGATCCATTAAACGATTTAGAACCTGCTCAGCTTTGCATTTGAAAAAGATCACCCTGATGAAGAAGGTTCAGAGGATACATTAGAAGGGAGAGACGAGATTATTGCAACAGTGCAGGAGAGAGATGACAAGAGCCTGGACAGAGGCAGTGAGTAGGAAGAGGATGAAGAGATGGAGATGTAGGGATGGGACTCAGAGACATTTAGGGGTCAAGGGGACAGGACAGATGACAGATGAGATGTGGTGTATGTGGGAGACTAGTCCTTTCTCCCACAAGCACCTGTGGGTGAAGCAGCATAGTGATAAGGAGCCAGACAACCTGGGTTCAAAATCCTGCCTCTGCTATCTACCAACTCTCTGACTTTGGGCAAGCTACTTAACCTTCCAATGCCGTGTTTCTGCTCCCACAAAAGCGAAGAGGATAATGATAAATAAGTTTAATACTAATATTAGTGAAAACATGTAAAACACTTACAACAGTATCTGGTACAAGATAGGTGCCATATAACTGCATGGTCAATAAAATAAAGAATATACTCCAACCTCTGACCTAGAAGAAGGGAGTCAATGCGGAGGGGATGGGTGAGGCTGTTGTCCTAACTGGGGTGAAGTGTGGCCTGGACTGCAGTGTATCTCAATCCAAGTGTGGCCCAAAGACCACTGTTGGCCCAAGAACTCTCTGTTACAGGTTTGTGATAAGTGAAGGAACAAATTGAAAGTAGGAATTTATCTACTTTTATACCAATTTGACTTTGCTGCTATATTCAAGGCATGTGACACTTTTAAATTTTACAACCAGATGGATTGGAAATTTATAAGCAAAATGGTCTCAAACCATAAGAGATGGTTTGAGAAGCACTGGTTCAGAGCCATGATTCTCAAAATTTGTTTCATGTGAAAATCACCTTGGGGAGCTTTTAGAAACCTTGATGCCCAGTCCGACCCCCATAGTAATTACATGAGGATTTCTGGGAAAGGAATTTTGACCCCCAGTATTTTTTAACATTCCCTCAGTGATTTTAATGTGCAACCACATTTGAGAACTAGTGGTCTCGATGAGGACTTTTCAAAATGAATCACTTAGGATCTTGTTAAAATACAGATTCCAATTTATTATGAGGTCTGGGGTGGGGCCCAAAAGTCTGCATTTCTCACAAGCACCTGGTAAGGCCAATGCTGTTGGTCCATGTGGATCACACTGGAATAGGATCTGTGTGAAATAAGCTGGGCTTATCTAACCAAACTATGGACACTCATATAACAGTATAGAATGGGATCTGCAAAACAAACGTGAAAGATAGACAGTGCAAGGGAGGAAAGTAAAGCTCAGAGAAAACTGCAAGCCAGTGAATAGTTATATGAGGACCTGAGCCCAGGTTCCCTAATACTCAAAATCATAATTTCCCTTCTACATCATACTGTCTTTGTAAATGCTACCATTTCTTTTTTCTTTTTTTTTTTAGCACATTCATATTTATTTCCAAACTAAAATGCTCTCTTAGACCCATGAATTTCAGTACTTTCTATTTGTTTTTTTGTTTGTTTTTTCTTAATTGAAGTATAGTTCATTTACAATGTTGTGTTAGTTTCTGCTATACAGCAAAGTGATTCATATATATATATATATATATATATATATATATACTTTTTCATATTCTTTTCTATCATAGTTTATTACAAGATTTTGAATATAGTTCCCTGTGCTATACAGTAGGACTTTGTTGTTTATTTTATTTATAGTAGTTTATATCTGCTACTCCCAAACTCCTAATTTATCCCTCCCCGCACCACTTTCCCCTTTGGTAACCGTAAGTTTGTTTTCTGTATCTGTGAGTCTGTTTCTGCTTTGTAAATAAGCTCATTTGTATCATATTTTAGATCCCACATATAAGTGCTATCATACGATATTTGTCTTTTTCTGTCTGACTGACTTCACTTAGTATGATAACCTCTAGGTCCATCCATGTTGCTGCAAAAGGCATTAGTAAATGCTACTATTTCTGGTTTTGGCTTTGTGCTTCCATCTGCTATGTTTCCTCCCCTTACCCACCACTCCCACCCCCATCTCAGTCACTGATTTTCTAATAAAGTAACTTTTGGAAAATCAGGCAATCCTCTTGGCTAAATTAAGGAGAAAAGGAAATCTGCCCATGTGTAGGTCTAACCCTAAGTATCTCTATGTACACCTCTACCTTTCAATCAGAGTTTGTCAGATGTTCCTAGAAGGAGTAAAGAATGACCAAAGAGGAACAAAAGAAGAAAAGTAGGATAAATTAATCCAAAATAACATCTTCTAGGCTTAATGGGCTTGCTCCCTAAATGATGACAATTAAAACAAATCTCAAATGCTGTCATCTCAGATCTAGGCCCGGCCACAGAGGGCGATCCTATGAAAGCCCTTCTCGGCACCCCGAAATCATTCAACTCCACACATCTGTGAACCCTGGGACCTGCATCTGGAACAAGGAAGAAGGCTGGGTGGGGCCATGAGAGAAGCTCGGCTAAAACTGCTGCTTTCAGAATCCTTTGCTGTCCTCTGATTCTACATGCCTCTCCTGCCTAGCAGAGTGGTCAATCCATTGTCTCTGCTTCCAGAGTGTTCTTACATTGCATTAAAGTGAGGTATATGTGTGAGACGTCTCATCAGACCACAGGTCCTTTCAGCGATAAGGACCACACCTTATTCAGCCTTAGGTTTTTAGTTGCTGGACACACAGCAAGTGCTCAGTTACATTTTGCCAAGAAATCAAACACATTCCTTTTTTCCATGTAATATGAGTTAAAATGGGGATGATCCAATTAACTGGAGAACAAGGCATAACATGCAAATTAGGTGTGACATGAAGGCCTCCAAGGGGACATCAGGCTCTAGTCACAACAAGGGTGAAAGCTGGAGAGTGGGGACTTGGAGTGGGCTTTGAAGAAGACACATGGACATAAGCAAGGAAAGATCATGAGACTCTAAAGGCCACAAGTGTCCTGAATCAGACTTGCAGTTTTCAGAAGTTGTTCAGCCTGTAGCTGGGGTGACCCAGTGGCTGCAAAGGAGATGGTGAGTCCCAAAAGACAGATGGGAGAAGGGGGTGCAGCAGTGCCCCCAACTTCTACCCCAGGAGTCTACACCAGAAAATGCTGGTGGAGGAGCTTCAGAGGAGATAGCTCTGGGATAGGAGAGACCTCCTGCATCTTCAACCACCATGAGCAAGTTGAAGGACAGACCTGAGTCTGAGAACTTGGCTGCATGGGGTTGGGGAATTGCCAGCTTCCCAATCTAGCTCCTTTCTTGATGGTGTTATACAGTGTTTTATGTTAATTAAATGTCTGCTGTAGTTCTGTGCCAAGAGGCCTTGCAAAATGCAGTGTGTGGGGAAAAAAGGACGGGCGTGCTCACTGCAGTGGCCATTCCCAAATGTCTCCTGGCAAAGTGGGAGAGTCATAAAGATCTTCCTCTGGGCCCTTGTGGAGATAACCGGAAACAAAGAAATCCTGCCCATGCAAACAATTGTCGTAGAGGGTTAAGTAATGTGCCTGGGCCTCATGGGATTAGTAAAGGTAATTACTAATTAGAGGTGAACGTGGGATTAGTCTCTCACCTCTTCATGCCGCTCCCTTCCCATGAAACAACGGCTCCTTGCTTTCAGTAGAAACGGACCCTACTGGTCAATGAAAATAAGAGCATACGGTAGGAAAAGAGAAGACTGCTGTCACACAGCAGAAGGAAAACCGTTGGATGTGTTAATAAGGCAGTCATGATTTGGTTTTTACTTCCTTTTAAACCTTGGGCTATGTTAAGTCATAGCCCACTTGCTAGGAGTTCTTATTGGAGGCCAGGCCTTACGCTGAGAATGGTACAAGTGTGGCCCCACAAGACAATGCTTTGAGTTAGATGCAAGCATTAAGAGCAAACAGGAATGAAAAGATGTTGGTGCACTTTGAAAGCTATGCAGAGCTGGAACTTAGGCAGCTGTGCATGATGACGGTCGTGCGCTTAACCTCTCCCCGTCCTGTCTCCAAGGTCTCTCCCACACGCTCCGCAGCAGGAAAGGGGCGGGGAGTGGAAGGGCCGCCTTCGTGGAGCAAGCAAGCCATAGTCTCTCACTCTTCCTCATTTTCTTGCTTCTCTTCCCCCTCCCTACCTCGTGTGAGTCTTCAGGCTCAATGGCTGCTCAGGGCAAGAGAGAGGGTTGTTATCGGCAGCTTCTTCAAGCATCTTTTCAGAGCTCCGCCTTAGCAGCCCAAAAGTGGTGGCCTTGTCCAAACTGTCAGAGCCATCTGCCTGCCGTCCATGTGGCAGAAAGACCATCTGTCAGCCTCTGACCCGTGCCTTCCCTCTCATAGACCACTCGGGCCGGCATCAGGCTTGCTGAGAGCCCCCTGAGGTCCCCGCCTCCACAGTCCATCTCCCCAAAACTGACAACTCCCACACAGTTAGAAGAGGGGGTGCAGAGGGCAAACTAAACTGAGAAACCACACTCTGAGAATCACACACACACACACACACACAGAGCAAACACTACTTTCTCATTTGGATCATTTTCTTCCAAGAAAGTAATTCTTTACCCTAAGTTTTGATTTAACACAAATACTCACTAGTTTCTTAGTATAGATACATACCAAGGATGGCTATTATCCTAATTCCTCCTCATCAAGTTAAGTTATATCAAGAAAAAAAGTCAGTATTATAGGATTATCCAAAATTATTGTTCACAGTTTCTTACCTTTAACCATGTGGCCCAGTAGTGGTCAATCATAGCTGCAAGAGAATCACGTGGGACACTTTAAAAATAATACCAGTGCTTGGGGCCCATCCCAGATCAATGAGACTTGAACTATGAAATAGGGACTGAATGTGGTATTTTTTAAAGTTTCCCAGGTGATTCAAACCTGCAGCCAGGAGCAAGAATCACTGGGTAGCCATGGTGGAATGGAAAAAGGGAATGACTGGAGGTGGGGGAAGAGGGCAGAGGGTACAGCTACTTATTTTGGATGGTCAGGGAGGGTTTCACTGAATATATGGTCTTTGAGCAGAGATACGGAAAACAAGAAGCAACAAAATATTCCATGCAAAGCAAATAGGAAGTGCAAAGGGCCTAGAGTGACGCTAAGCAGTATCTCTCTGAGGAACATCAAGAAAGCAGGTTGGTTGAAGATAAGAAGAGAGGGAGGATGAAGGACAGAAGCTGAGGAGCAAAGGGGACAGTGGCTGGATCCCTAGAGCCTTACAGCCTGTGTGGGTTTTCTTCTAATTCTACTAGGAACAAAGGAGTGTTTTAAGTAATGGGAAAAAATAGACTCTGATTTTAATTTTAGAAAGACCACCTTGGCGGTGACATGGAAAATGGATTTGGGGGTGGTGGCAGAGTGAAAGCAGAGATGGATTGGAGATCGTTGTGGTATGTCAGAAGGCAGACGAGGGCAGGTTTGGACGAGCACGCTGCCTTGTGATGCCCAGACCTTGGGGTGGCCATTTATGAACATGGTTGACAAGTATGAGAACAAAAATCCAATACACTATGGGGAATGGAGGAGAAAAAGCCCAGATCCCAAGTGGCATGACTGAGCAACTGAACCAACACCAACAGATGTCTAATCCGGACTGCCTATTTGAGAAAAACAAACCTCTCTTTGTGAAAGCAACAGCAGTCAGATTTTCAGTTCCTAGTAGCCAATGAATTGTCAACTAATATAACCACTATTTTGTGTCAGCCCCTGGTACTAGGGGGATCTAGGAATAAAAAATATTGCATCCCTGCTTTGCGCAAAATTTTCAGCTTGTTTTTAGTTAAGAAATTTGCAATCCAAGTTGAAGAAGACAAACATATTCCAGTGTTTGACCGAAGCCTGGACTAGCTGCTCTCCTTTGGATAGATCCTAGAATCAAGGGCATCAGGCTGAACTGGATGAAGTTTGATTCTTACAAAACTGGCAATTAAGGGCTCACAAAACCAAGCTGGACGTAAACTCATGGGGAGAGAATTCCAGCTCAAAGATCTAGCAGAGGCTCGAAATCACCTGGTCCAAGCACCGTGCAGGAGTCTGTTCAAAGAGAAGGCTCTTTTGATTCAGAGAGGGCATTGAAAACCAAGACTGGACCATGGGCAAGGGGCAAAGGAAAGATTCCAACCACAAGGCAATGCTGCCCTTCTCCTGGTCTCCATTGCTATTTTCAGTCTGGTGGATTCCCACTAATTCATAATGAGTACATGCAATGGCACAAGAAAAGAAGAGAGAAGGGCACCAAAGTTAGGGCTAGGAAAGGAGGGTATTTCACCAGCAATGGCCCAAGCTCCCAAGCAAACTCTGCTCCTGTAACCGTGCTCAGCAGTCCCTCACTGGCAGCCTGAGGCTGATGCGGGCAGAGGAAGGGGAGGCTCTATCTCTCGGCTGAATGGGTAGATGGGTGCCTGACATTCTAAGCTGGAACTCTAAATGTATTTTCTTTTAGAAATCAGTGATTACACAATATTATCCTGCATTCCTAGTGCCTTTGGATTTAACAGATCATTAGGGAAGGGGCTATCCTAGGACCTCACTCTCTTTCATTATTTGTCTTAACATTATTTGAGGACCACTGTGGGTCAAGCTCCAAAAACTGGCTTATAAAGGAACATTTTTTTAAGGCATCAAATACCCACATTTTGGGTCACTAGGTGCTGCTGACATTTGTGATGTTTAATTTTTTGGACATTTCATTTTAACTCTTAGATTGACAAAAATATTTTTTAAATTGAAGGAAATGTTCTTTTAGGTTAAAAATTCTCATTTCAGAATGAGAATCTCTTTCTCCCAGAAAAGAATGTTTAAAAAAAAAAGCTTTTGCCTAAAATTAACATTTTAAAAGTTAGAGCATTATGTACATTTGAGACAGCCATTTTTTTTTTCATTTTTAACTCACTAGTTTTATCAAGTAGAGGAAATAATGTTTATAAGAGTTTTTTCAATTGACACTGTAAGGGAAAACATTTTGGATATTTCACGATATTTTGTAAAAAATATTAAGACACTTTTTTCCTGAAATTTAAGTTTCACACTTCGCAGTAGTATTTAATACCATTGATATGAATAGCCTGATGAGTGATATTCAACTATAATTTGAGGGACTTCCCTGGTGGCGCAGTGGTTAAGAATCCGCCTGCCAATGCAGGGGACACAGGTTCGAGCCCTGGTCCAGGAAGATCCCACATGCCGCGGAGCAACTAAGCCCGTGCGCCACAACTACTGAGCCTGCACTCTAGAGTCCGTGAGCCACAACTGCTGAGCCCATGTGGCACAATTACTGAAGCCCGCGTGCCTAGAGCCCAGGCTCCGCAACAAAGATAAGCCACTGCAGTGAGAAGCCTGCGCACCGCAATGAAGAGTAGCCCCCGCTGGCCGCAACCAGAGAAGAGCCCACGTGCAGCAACCAAGACCCAACACAGCCTAAAATAAATTAAAAAGAAAACTGTAATTTGATTTTTTGTGTATGTTGCAAAATACATGTTTTTATGAAAGTCAGTGGATTTTGATAAATTGTAATGCAATGACCATGTCACTAGGAAGACAAATCTATGTGATAAGAGGGAATGTTCATAAGGTTTGAAGTACAAATGTTACTAAGGAGAATTATATGCCCCAGTTCAGGAAGAACAAAATACGGTTGGCCCTCCGTATCCATAGGTTCCACACGCCACCAACCGAAATTCCATCTGCAGTTCGTTGAATCCACAGATGCAGAACCTGTGGATAGTGAGGGCAGACTATAATAGAAGAATTTACCTTATCTGTAATACCACAAATACCATACCACAAAAATGGCATATTTGCAAAATTTACATGTTACTAGGTCTCAACAAATTTCAGCGAGTTAATATTACAAGGAGTATATATTTCCACCAAAGTACAATAAAATTGTAAATCAACAATAGCTGTTTCACTTTAAGAATGCTATAAATAATACACACATTATTAAATTATTCATGGATGAAAGAGGAAATCATAAAGAAACTATAAAACTGAATGGCAATGAGAATTCTCCAAATAAAAACTTTTAGGATACTGCTAGAGAGGTACCAAGAGAAAAAATGCTTATCTTTAATGTTCATATTAGAAAAAAGAAAGAAAAAATTAATGATTTAAGTATTCAACTCAAGAAGCTAAAACAAGTATAAAAAGTACTGAAATTTAGGGAAAATAAAGGATAACTAATAAAGGGCAGAAATTAATGAATAGAAAACAAAGCAATGGCAGAGACTGACACATTTAAGACAAATTTTGGCTCATTCATTCAACAAATATTTTTTGACTGTTACAGGTACCAGGGATTCATAGTGATCCAAAAGGATGAAAAATCTCTGCTCTTATGGAAATTATATTCTACTTGGGAGACAGAAAATAAATAAGATGAACAAATAAAAAGTATAGTATGATAGATGCTGATAGGTATTATGGAGGAAAAAATGAAGCAAGGAAGTTGGATATGGAAATTACATGGGGCCTGGGAGGTAAAAATCTTAGAGGAGATGGTTCTGCAAGATCTCAAAAGAAAGTGACTTGTGTTCTTTTAAAAATGAATATAATTGGATAACTGGAAAATTTGATCAAAAATTAATAAAAGGAGAGCAACAGTGTACACTGAAATAATATTAGCACTGTAGTAGATGATACAAATATTTGTATGTAATGTAATATATTATATATCTGTGAATATATATAAACAGTAATGAGTATATAAATGATATTAGGAAAGCACTAGATCACATAAGTATATACACAATACATTTTGATTAGAAAATCTTAAGAGAATTCAGTGTACTACTTCATGTAAGTAAATTTGAAAACACAGTCAAAACTAATACTTTCTTTGAAAAAAATTAAGCATCAAAACAGACTCAAGAAGAAGTAGTGAATCAGCCTAAAATTATTTAAAAAGTTGAATCAGTACTCAAAAATTTAACCTCAAACCACCCTCCAGGAGCAAACGATTTTAGAGATGAAATCTACTAAACTTTCAAGAAACAGATTGTAGTGGGTTGAATGGTGGCCTCCCCAAAAGTTATGTCCACATCAAATTACTGGCACCTGTGAATATTAACTGTATTTGAGCAAACAACCACTGCAGATGTAATTAAGTTAAGGAACCTGAGATGAGGAGATTGTCCTTGATTATCCAGGTGGGCTCTAAATCCACTGGTGTGTCCTATAAGAGCTACACAGAGGAGAGAGGCACAGACAGAATAGGAGGAGGACAGGTGACCCTGGAGACAGACTGGAGAGATGCGGCAATAGCCGCCAGAAGCCCGAAGAGACAAAGAATCTTCCCTAGATTCTCTGCAGGGAGCATGGCCCTGCTGACACCCTGATGTTGGACTTTCGGTTTCTAGAACTGTAAAAATAAATTTCTCTTGTTTTAACCCACCAAGTCTGTGATAATTTGTTAAAGCAGCCTCAAGAAACTAATACATGGATAAACCCAATATTATAAAAGCTGTTCTAAATAACAGGAAAAAAAGGGAGAAAGCTTGCAACTCATTTGATGAACCTAGTACAACCTCAATACCAAGTAAGCTAAACTCAGTTATGGCAACAGATACATAAATTTCAAACAGAAGGTGAGCATCCTGAAAAATAATATACTCTATCTAGGAAGGGATTATCTTTGAAATGCAAGGGTAGTTTAACAGAAGAAAAACTATTAATCTTTATTAACAACTTAAAGAAAAAAAGATACAGAATTATCTTAACAGATACAGGAAATGCATTTTATAAAATTCAGAATATTTACATGATTAAAATAAAATTCTAAGAAAACTAGGAACAGAGGAAAAATAACATCATGTTAAAAAAAAGTTATTAAAAACCTAGGGCAAACCTATTTGGTGATGAGATATTTTAAGATCAAGAATCCGACAAGGAGGGGGACAGGGATGATGGCTTACAGCCAGTGACTCACTAAATAGGGTAGAAAAGGCTAGTTCTGTTGCTTCCAGGCAGGATGACTGGGAGATGCCAGTATGCTCCAGAGTTCTTGGGGGGGGTGGGTGTCAGGCCATGGCTAGGTGTCAGCTCAACCCACATATTTGCCTAGCTGTTTCCCCTGCCCTCTCCTGATCCCCTCACTCTCTTGCAAGTTTCAGCTGAGAGCAATTCCCCTCAATAAATCCCGTTGACAAGAAATCCCATCTCTGACTCTGCTTCTAGGAAGCCCAACCCTAAGGCACTGAACAAATCTCAATGCCAAGTTCCCTGACTAGATTATTCCGCAGAGAAAATATTCCCTGTCATTGCTATGTAATAGCACAATATAGCCATATCTAGTCAGATTCTGCCACAGAAACATTTTAGGCCAGCTGACTATGTGGACTGAAATGAGGGTTGTTGATCTAAGAAACCTGACATTTTCCAATATTCCCAAATCATTATGATTTTCTCTCTGCTTTACCAGTTTTCACAAAGACGGTATGTCACTTGATGTCATAGAATACCACCACTAAATTCTCTTCCAGGTCTTTAACATTATGATTCAAAAACATCAGATGCTATCTTTGAACTTCAGAACTTGAAGAGGCCCCCAAGCCACTCCATCCATCCCTCCTGTTTTCCGACGAGGGAGAAGAAAGCAAGAAAAGAGAATGACAACCCAACCCAGAATTTCCTGTGTTCTCTGAGCTCTAGATCCAGCAAAGGAAAGGAAACAAAGGTTCCCTAAAGTGATAAGGGCTCATCTTCGCAGGGACAAGGAGACAGTAGCAGCCCTGTCTCTGCATCAACAACACCGTGGCAGAGTCAGATGTAGCTCAGAAGGTACATCTCAATTCCCAGACAGAGCTCAGTCCTGAGGAAAGATGACAGTCAAAAGAGATATGCCAAACTGCCAACGTCCCACTTTGAACGATAAAGATTTCTGCCACAAAACACAGCCCTTCCCCATTTGTAAAATGGAGAATTGAGTCAAATAGTTAAACAATTCAAACAAAAATGATGACAGTGATAACCATCACATGCCGAATGTTTACTATGTCCCAGGCACTTGATGCCCTGAAATCCTGTGATGTGGATTTCATTATCATCATTTTGACAATGAGTTTATTGGACTCCAAAGCCTTTCAAGCTACTTAACTCCAAACCTTCACAACAGAACTGCTGGTTCTCCACCTTGAATTTACACAAAATTCACCTGGGTTTCTTGCTTAAAATGCAAAATCCTGAGCTCCACACTTAGGGATTTAGATTCTGTAGATATAAGATGGATCCAGAAATCATCACTGAAAAAAAACTTAGGTGATTTGAATTAAGATGGTCTTATGGTCACACTCTGAGGATCACTGACTTTCACCCCTCTTAGTTATCTAAATGTCTGGACTGCTCCTCCATCCTCGAAGTAGGAAAAGAAGCAGTAAGGAACTCTACCATAAAACCATAGGAAGAGTTGCTGGCATATTTAATCTTCTTTGCACAGTGCTATCTTTTAGGAACTCCTATATCCATCAGACAAATACTTAGGAATAATTTTGCAACCTAACGTTGATTTCCTCAATCAGGTTTAATAGTAATGATTTTAGCCACACATTTAGTACAGTTACTTTGGTGCACTACCAAAAGTCAAAAGTTGTTGTAGTTATATATACAAAAAATACAATGCTTTAAAAGTTGGTCAGGATATCAAGCATTAATCCAACTTTATTATTCTACAGGCAAGAAATTAGTTACACGGTCACAGCACACACTTTTTGGCAGTAATCAAAACAAGAACCTACTTCTCTTAACTTAAAACTGTGCTTTAATTATATTTGGCTCTTTGTCCATAAAATATTTTTAGTATATGGTATTCTAAAAGTCTTCCTAACCCATAAAATTTTAGTCAAATTAAACTATTTTTTAAAAGCCTAGAATGTGTTTAATTTTTCCTTCATTTTGAAAGCAAAGTCCTTGGAAAAAAAGTACTTGGCTTGCCTATACATCCAATGAGGAAAACAGAACACATGTGAGAACATGAGCTGCAATTTCCTTAGTGACATGCAGACAACTTTCAGAGTGAAGATTTCTGGAGTACAAATTCTACCTATATTCATTTATCACTTTGTGCTTGTAGCTTATATTGGAGTTGTGAGATGATCTGTATTTTCCAAGGAATGGAAGGCAAGCCAGTGAAGCACACTTCTGCAGTACTGTGAATCCCGGGGTCACCAGGTGATACCTCGAGGAGGCAAAGAAGTCTGGGATTCTCAACAATCCCACAAAGCAAGATGGCCCCACAATGGAACCCAAAACAGGGAAGACTGAGGTCCCAAAGCCAGCAATTAATCATCACAAAGATATAGGAAAAGTGTTCAAATGAACTTCACTGGTAAGTCATGCTTTAAAAACAATGACCACATCTTCTTTATCCATTCCTCTGCTGATGGACATTTAGGTTGCTTCCATGTCCTGGCGATTGTAAATAGTGCTGCTATGAACATTGGAGTGCATGTATTGTTTTGAATATTAGCCATAAAAAGGAATGAAATTGGGTCATTTGTAGAGACATGATGGACCTAGAGCATATATCATACAGAGTGAAGTAAGTCAGAAAGAGAAAAGCAAATATCGTATAATAATGCATATATGTGGAATCTAGAAAAATGGCATAGATGATCTTATTTGAAGAGCAGAAATAGAGACACAGACGTGGAGAACAACTGTATGGATACCAAGGGGGAGAGGGGTGGGGTGGGAGGAATTGGGAGACTGGGATTAACACATATACATTATTGATACTATGCATAAAATAGACAACTGATGGGAACATACTCTATAGCACAGGGAACTCTACCTAATGCACTGTGGTAACCTAAATGGGAGGGAAGTCCAAAAGGGAGGGGATATCAGTATGTGCATGGCTGATTCATTTGGTTCTGCAGTGGAGGCTAACACAACATTGTAAAGCAAACATACTCCAATAAAAATTAATTAAAAAAATTGTAAATCAACTATACTTCAATAAAATGAAGAAAAAATAAATCAAACAAAAATAAATAAATAAATAAATAAAAACAATGACCAAAGAAAGTCAAGCATTTCAGTTTTTAAAAGCCACTTCAGGAAACCTCTGAGTTGATCTATGTCGATTAGACTAAGCCAAAACGCTAATGGTGAGCAAAAATGTTCTGTCTAGAAGAGCTGACTCTTGTCTATTATAGCAAAAATGGAGGTGAGAGAGCAGAGGAGGGGTGAGGAGTAAATCATAGGATTTAAACACATGGTGACAAGGCCAGGTGCCCAGGGATAGAGAGATTACTAAGAAATTTATGATATGGTAATTTCAATTCTGAGTCATGGCAGTGATTTATTTTTAAGTTCCAATGTACTCTGGACATCTTGTAGTCAAGATACAGCCATTTGGAACATTTAACATCCATGAAAAGAATGTAAAACAAGAATGTAAATGAAAAAAATTTTGGATTTATTTTCATCCTTTATGTTTTTGCTTTATACCTTATCTTTAGATTCCAAGATCTCTAAGGATTTTCCAGAATATGAGAGCATTTAACATCAGGGATTTAGCAGGGGACTGATTTGCTGGTCTTGGGTGTGGCCAGTTCCAGGAATTTTATAACTTAGGGCTTGACAACTAGAATAAGAGCTGAGACCTAAAACCAGATAGTTCCTATTCTAGAGACAGACCTTTGGGGCTTATCTTCTGGTTTCAGCTTCTAAATAGACAAAAAGATAACTGGGATACAGAAGTGAAGGACCCCATCCTCCCTATATTGATTGTTAAGACACATAGGGGAGACTTCAGAGTCAAAGTCAACTTCATCCTCTCGTTCTCCACTCTAATTTCAGTTCCTATTCATTTTGCTTTGGAAGTATTTCAAACATCTGGCCCTTTTTCTCTTTCCCACTATCTTTCTGTCTCAGCACCCAGACCATTGTCCTAATGTCTATCTCTGCTCCCACTGTGCCTGCATGATGATATGACAGTTAAACTCCTAGAAAACAAGTTTGATTATGCCATGCTCATAGACGTCCAGAGGATAGGGTTCAAATCTATAATATGACGTTAAACTACCCTTCAGATCCTAGGTCATGGGTTGGCAAACTATGGCCCATGGGCCAAATCTGACCCACCAACTCTTTTTGTACATAAAGTTTTACTGGAACGCAGCCATGCCCATTTGTTTACATATTGTCTATGGCTGCTTTCACACTGCAAGTATAGAGTGGAATAAGTCTCTCCCGAGCCATAAATATTTACTATCTTTACAGAAAAAGTTTACCAACTCTGATTTAGGCTTCAATCCACTTTTTCAGTCTCCTTTTATGTTTGTCCCCAACATGTTTCCCATATTCTAAAATTCGATGGATTTATTTACTATTCCCCCAAACATATGATTGTCTTTCAAGATTGCTTACTTCTGAACACATTGTTTATGCTGCTAAAACTGCTAAACTTCCTTTCTTTCTTCAAGACTCAACCCAAATATTAGAATCTCTGTGAAGACTTCCATAACTCCCAAAAGCAGA
Organism: Eubalaena glacialis; assembly: GCF_028564815.1. NCBI lineage: Eukaryota > Metazoa > Chordata > Mammalia > Artiodactyla > Balaenidae > Eubalaena > Eubalaena glacialis. The sequence goes on along the minus strand of NC_083717.1, from coordinate 74,316,506 downwards.
TTGGCTCCTCTGTCCTCCATTGTCTTAATACTTTATATGTGCTTCTGTTATACCATTTGCCACCATCATGTTGCAATTAACTCACTCATTAGAGCCCCTTATTAGCCTATGAGCTCTGTGAGGGCAGTTGTCTGCATCTTTGTGTCCCAAATATCTTGCAAAGTGCCTGACTTATCTAAGTATTCAGTAAGTGCTTGATGAATGAATGATTTGTAGACAATGCCTATAAATTTGGAACACTGACCATAGGGTGTTAAGTTACATTTTACTCGTTTAATTACCTTAGTCATCTCACAGAAAAGCATGCTTTGGGCTTTCCTGGTGGCGCAGTGGTTGAGAATCTGCCTGCCAATGCAGGGGACACGGGTTTGAGCCCTGGTCTGGGAAGATCCCACATGCCGCGGAGCAACTAGGCCCGTGAGCCACAACTACTGAGCCTGCGCGTCTGGAGCTTGTGCTCCACAACGAGAGGCCCGCGCACCGCGATGAAGAGTGGTCCCCGCTCGCCGCAACTAGAGAAAGCCCACGCACAGAAACGAAGACCCAACACAGCCAAAAATAAATAAATTAATTAATTAATTAAAAAAAAAAAAAGAATAGCAGTAGAATTTGACCCTACTTTAAAAAGAAAGAAAAAAAGAAAAGCGCGCTTTGTTCACAGGGAAAGTTTAAGCGATAGCATCCAAAATGATACGCAATTTGGGACTTCCCTGGTGGTCCAGTGGTAGGCCTCTGTGCACCCAATGAGGGGGCGCCCAGGTTCGATCCCTGGTCCAAGAACTAGATTCCACATGCATACTGCAAAAATATTTATTTTAAATATTTATTTATTTATTTTGGCTGCTCCCAGCGCAGCCAAAATAAATAAATAAATATTTAAAAACAACAACAACACGATGATTTGCAATTTATCTTTACCACACAAAATATAAAGACACAGAAAGCCAAGATGAGTAGTTTATACCTTAAGAACAGTATATTCCTATCGATTAGATATCAAGAAAAAAATGCGGGTGTTTATAAAGCAGAATCTTTCTATTTAATCACTTCTCTTTTTCTGTTGTAAAGGAAGAAAGAACAAATGGCAGAGCTGAGTTTTAATTAAGGCTGTACACTGGCATCACTTTCCTTTTCCTTAATAAAAATCCACTATACCAAGCAGGGATTTAACCACTTTTCAAAAAACATACATAAATCCCTCCTCAGTCCTTATGTAAATCTCTGTAGTGACAAACTGACATATTTAATATTGGGTCAATCTTAGCCCAAAAGGTACTTGTGGGCTCCCACGTTTCAGAGTTGGAGTTACAAAGGAGATGTTAGAAAAGGTAGAAGTAAATGTGACACTATCTAGCCCATTTTTCTCTCATGTTATGTTTCTCAATAATTCTCAAAACAGAACCAAGCACATTTCTGAAAGATCAAAGTAATTATTTTTCATTTAATAGGCTCAGACAAACACTGGAATAAAATATTCAATTCATACCACTGAGATTGATTAATTTCTTTGGTATCTACTATATAGAGGAAGAATTCTGTTTTTATCTTTGAAAGAGCTCTAGTCCTGTAGTTTCTTGAAAAGCTAATATACACTGAAAAATAACTGGAAGTAAAATATGAGAAGGTTCCACAGATCTCCCCTGGAAAAGGCTCTTATGCTGAAGTTTGAACACACAAGTTGGTGGCTCCCACTTGGTCCCTAGGGCAGATCGGAGCCCCACTGCCTTGTGCAGTGTCAGAGCATCCCTCCAACCACTGTTGTTGCACTGGCAAGGGTAGGGTGTTGATAAGTCAGACACTATTCCATTCATGTCTTTGGCCCATGCCAGTCCATGTCCTTTAGCCCAGTTCCTATAATAGCAAGAATTATAGGAGGCTACCATGGTTGAAAATCAAGTTCATACCCTAGGGTTGTTGGAAATGAACTGATTTAGAATCAGAAGACCGGACCTTGAGCCAAGTTTTTAGAATCATTTCTAAGCCTTCATGTTGTCCTCTGAAAAATGGAAAATATAATAGTACACCAATTGTAAGGATGAATTAATAAGTTAAAGGTAAGAAATGAATCCGTAAGGCCAGAAGAAATACAGATCAATTTAAAAAAAATACCTTTGGGTGAGAAAGGCTTTCCTAAACATGAAAACAAAGGAAAAAACCTAAGAGGAAAAGACCAGTGGATCCTCCTCTGAGGTTTAGAAAGCAAGTTCTCAGTCAGAATTGGGTGAGTTGTGTGGGATTTATGGCCTTAAAAGTGGTTACCTTTTCTCCCTTCTATGTTTGAACAGGGATTTGAAATATTTCCTCAACACAGCATGGCCTTAAAAGGCCCAAGGTGTGTATATTTATTTTCCTGTTGTCCCAATTACTTTTTTTTAATTTTTTAATTTTATTTTATTTTTATACAGCAGGTTCTTATTAGTCATCAATCTTATACACATCAGTGTATACATGTCAATCCCAATCGCCCAATTCAGCACACCCCCACCCGCTTTCCCCCCTTGGTGTCCATATGTTTGTTCTCTTCATCTGTGTCTCTATTTCTGCCCTGCAAACCGGTTCATCTGTACCATTTTTCTAGGTTCCACATATACACGTTAATATACGATATTTGTTTTTCTCTTTCTGACTTACTTCACTCTGTATGACAGTCTCCAGATCCATCCACGTCTCAACAAATGACCCAATTTCGTTCCTTTTTATGGCTGAGTAATATTCCATTGTATATATGTACCACATCTTCTTTATCCATTCGTCTGTCAATGGACATTTAGGTTGCTTCCATGACCTGGCTATTGTAAATAGTGCTGCAATGAACATTGGGGTGCATGTGTCTTTTTGAATTATGGTTTTCTCTGGGTATATGCCCAGTAGTGAGATTGCTGGATCATATGGTAATTCTATTTTTAGTTTTTTAAGGAAGCTCTATACTGTTCTCCATAATGGCTGTATCAATTTACATTCCCACCAACAGTGCAGGAGGGTTCCCTCTTCTCCACACCCTCTCCAGCATTTGTTGTTTGTAGATTTTCTGATGATGCCCATTCTAACTGGTGTGAGGTGATACCTCATTGTAGTTTTGATTTGCATTTCTCTAATAATTAGTGATGTTGAGCAGCTTTTCATGTGCTTCTTGGTCATCTATAAGTCTTCTTTGGAGAAATGTCTATTTAGGTCTTTTGCCCATTTTTGGATTGGGTTGTTTGTTTTTTTAATATTGAGCTGCATGAGCTGTTTATATATTTTGGAGATTAATCCTTTGTCCATTGATTCGTTTGCAAATATTTTCTCCCATTCTGAGGGTTGTCTTTTGGTCTTGTTTATGGTTTCCTTTGCTGTGCAAGAGCTTTGAAGTTTCATTAGGTCCCATTTGTTTATTTTTGTTTTTATTTCCATTACTCTAGGAGGTGGATCAAAAAAGATCTTGCTGTGATTTATGTCAAAGAGTGTTCTTCCTATGTTTTCCTCTAAGAGTTTTATAGTGTCCAGTCTTACATTTAGGTCTCTAATCCATTTTGAGTTTATTTTTGTGTGTGGTGTTAGGGAGTGTTCTGATTTCATTCTTTTACATGTAGCTGTCCAGTTTTCCCAGCACCACTTATTGAAGAGACTGTCTTTTTTCCATTGTACATCCTTGCCTCCTTTGTCATAGATTAGTTGACCATAGGTGTGTGGGTTTATCTCTGGGCTTTCTATCTTGTTCCATTGATCTATGTTTCTGTTTTTGTGCCAGTACCATATTGTCCTGATTACTGTAGCTTTATAGTATAGTCTGAAGTCAGGGAGTCTGACTCCTCCAGCTCCATTTTTTTCCCTCAAGACTGCTTTGGCTATTCACGGTCTTTTGTGTCTCCATACAAATTTTAAGATTTTTTGTTCTAGTTCCATAAAAAATGCCACTGGTAATTTGATAGGGATTGCATTGAATCTGTAGATTGCTTTGGGTAGTATAGTCATTTTCACAATGTTGATTCTTCCAATCCAAGAACATGGTATATCTCTCCATCTGTTGGTATCATCTTTAATTTCTTTCATCAGTGTCTTATAGTTTTCTGCATACAGGTCTTTTGTCTCCCTAGGTAGGTTTATTCCTAGGTATTTTATTCTTTTTGTTGCAATGGTAAATGGGAGTGTTTCCTTAATTTCTCTTTCAGTTTTTTCATCATTAGTGTTTAGGAATGCAAGAGATTTCTGTGCATTAATTTTGTATCCTGCAACTTTACCAAATTCATTGATTAGCTCTAGTAGTTTTCCGGTGGCATCTTTAGGATTCTCTATGTATAGTATCATGTCATCTGCAAACAGTGACAGTTTTACTTCTTCTTTTCCAATTTGTATTCCTTTCCTTTCTTTTTCTTCTCTGACTGCCGTGGCTAGGACTTCCAAAATTATGTTGAATAATAGTGGTGAGAATGGATAACCTTGTCTTCTTCCTGATCTTAGAGGAAATGCTTTCAGTTTTTCACCATTGAGAATAATGTTTGCTGTGGGTTTGTCATATATGGCCTTTATTATGTTGAGGTAGGTTCCCTCTATGCCCACTTTCTGGAGAGTTTTTATCATAAATGGGTGTTGAATTTTGTCAAAAGCTTTTTCTGCATCTATTGAGATGATCATATGGTTTTTATTCTTCAATTTGTTAATATGGTGTATCACATTGATTGATTTGCGTATATTGAAGAATCCTTGCATCCCTGGGAGAAATCCCACTTGATCATGGTCTATGATCTTTTTAATGTGTTGTTGGATTCTGTTTGCTAATATTTTGTTGAGGATTTTTACATCTATATTCATCAGTGATATTGGTCTGTAATTTTCTTTTTTTGTAGTATCTTTGTCTGGTTTTGGTATCAGGGTGATGGTGGCCTCATAGAATGAGTTTGGGAGTGTTCCTTCCTCTGCAATTTTTTGGAAGAGTTTGAGAAGGATGGGTGTTAGCTCTTCTCTAAATGTTTGATAGAATTCACCTGTGAAGCCATCTGGTCCTGGACTTTTGTTTGTTGGAAGATTTTTAATCACAGTTTCAATTTCATTACTTGTGATTGGTCTGTTCATATTTTCTGTTTCTTCCTGGTTCAGTCTTGGAAGGTTATACCTTTCTAAGAATTTGTCCATTTCTTCCAGGTTGTCCATTTTATTGGCATAGATTTGCTTGTAGTAGTCTCTTAGGATGCTTTGTATTTCTGCGGTGTCTGTTGTAACTTCTCCTTTTTCATTTCTAATTTTATTGATTTGAGTCCTCTCTCTCTTTTTCTTGATGAGTCTGGCTAATGGTTTATCAATTTTGTTTATCTTCTCAAATAACCAGCTTTTAGTTTTATTGATCTTTGCTATTGTTTTCTTTGTTTCTATTTCATGTATTTCTGCTCTGATCTTTATGATTTCCTTCCTTCTGCTAACTTTGGGTTTTGTTTGTTCTTCTTTCTCTAGTTCCTTTAGGTGTAAGGTTAGATTGTTTATTTGAGATTTTTCTTGTTTCTTGAGGTAGGCTTGTATAGCTATAAACTTCCCTCTTAGAACTGCTTTTGCTACATCCCATAGGTTTTGGATCGTCGTGTTTTCATTGTCATTTGTCTCTAGGTATTTTTTGATTTCCTCTTTGATTTCCTCAGTGATCTCTTGGTTATTTAGTAACTTATTGTTTAGCCTCCACGTGTTTGGTTTTTTTACGTTTTTTTCCCTGTAATTGATTTCTAATCTCATAGCATTGTGGTCAGAAAAGATGCTTGATATGATTTCAATTTTCTTAAATTTACTGAGGCTTGATTGTGACCCAAGATGTGATCTATCCTAGAGAATGTTCCGTGCACAATTGAGAAGAAAGTGTAATCTGCTTTTTTTGGATGGTATGTCCTAAAAATATCAATTAAATCTATCTGGTCTATTGTGTCATTTAAAGCTTCTGTTTCCTTATTTATTTTCATTTTGGATGATCCGTTCATTGGTTTAAGTGAGGTGTTCAAGTCCCCCAACTATTATTGTGTTACTGTTGATTTCCTCTTTTATAGCTGTTAGCAGTTGCCTTATGTATTGAGGTGCTCCTATGGTGGGTGCATATATATTTATAATTGTTATATCTTCTTCTTGGATTGATCCCTTGATCATTATGTAGTGTCCTTCCTTGTCTCTTGTAACATTCTTTATTTTAAAGTCTATTTTATCTGATATGAGTATAGCTACTCCAGCTTTCTTTCGATTTCCATTTGCATGGAATATCTTTTTCCATCCCCTCACTTTCAGTCTGTATGTGTCCCTAGGTCTGAAGCGGGTCTCTTGTAGACAGCATATATATGGGTATTGTTTTTGTATCCATTCAGCAAGCCTGTGTCTTTTGGTTGGAGCATTTAATCCATTCACGTTTAAGGTAATTAGCGATATGTATGTTCCTATGACCATTTTCTTAATTGTTTTGCATTTGTTTTTGTAGGTTCTTTTCTTCTCTTGTGCTTCCCACTTAGAGAAGTTCCTTTAGCATTTGTTGTAGAGCTGGTTTGGTGGTGCTGAATTCTCTTAGCTTTTGCTTCTCTGTAGAGCTTTTGATTTCTCCATCGAATCTGAATGAGATCCTTGCAAGGTAGAGTAATCTTGGTTGTAGATTCTTCCCTTTCATCACTTTAAGTATATCATGCCACTCCCTTCTGGCCTGTAGAGTTTCTGCTGAGAAATCAGCTGTTAACCTTATGGGAGTTCCCTTGTATGTTATTTGTCGTTTTTCCCTTGCTGCTTTCAATAATTTTTCTTTGTCTTTAATTTTTGCCAATTTGATTACTATGTGTCTCGGCGTGTTTCTCCTTGGGTTTATCCTGACTGGGACTCTCTGCACTTCCTGGACTTGGGTGGCTATTTCCTTTCCCATGTTAGGGAAGTTTTTGACTATAATCTCTTCAAATATTTTCTCAGGTCCTTTCTCTCTCTCTTCTCCTTCTGGGACCCCTATAATGCGAATGTTGTTGCGTTTAATGTCGTCCCAGAGGTCTCTTAGGCTGTCTTTATTTCTTTTCATTCTTTTTTCTTTAGTCTGTTCTGCAGCAGTGAATTCCACCATTCTGTCTTCCAGGTCACTTATCCGTTCTTCTGCCTCAGTTATTCTGCTATTGATTCCTTCTAGTGTAGTTTTCATTTCAGTTATTGTATTGTTCATCTCTGTTTGTTTGTTCTTTAATTCTTCTAGGTCTTTGTTAAACATTTCTTGCATCTTCTCGATCTTTGCCTCCATTCTTTTTCTGAGGTCCTGGATCATCTTCACTATCATTATTCTGAATTCTTTTTCTGGAAGGTTGCCTATCTCCACTTCATTTAGTTGTTTTTCTGGGGTTTTATCTTGTTCCTTCATCTGGTACATAGCCCTCTGCCTTTTCATCTTGTCTATCTTTTTGTGAATGTGGTTTTTGTTCCACAGGATGCAGGATTGTAGTTCTTCTTGTTTCTGCTGTCTGCCCTCTACAAAGCAGATGTTTTAACGGCACCTTACGTAAAGCACCACATTAATAATCACTAAAGATTAATTAATGATGGTGATAGTGACTGGAGTATTATTTTTATTAAAGTACAAGAGCAATATGGAAATGTGGTAGTCTCCCTTTATCCAGGGTTTTGCTTTCCGAGGTTTCAGTTACCTTCGGTCAACTGGGGTCTCCTAGAGAAGCCGTGGGGGTTCTTTGGATGAAGAAGCCCTCCAAAATTCTCATGGTTCTGGAACAGGAGGGAAGGAGGCAGGGCAACCTTTGAAAGAATCTGTCCCATTTACTTTTAACTGTTTCTACCACATAATGTATTTTCCCTATGCATAGTGCTATGGCTGTCCTAGAGATGTGCATATTTTCCTTATTTGTTTTTCTTGATGTATGAATGCCAGACACACAGGAAAGACATGCAAGAATTTAAAAATTATAGAGACCCAGAGAGTCCAGAAGAGTTAAAATCCATGTCTATGAATATGAACGACTAGATAGACTTTTTAACAAAGTCCAAGGCAATGATAAACTGTGAAAAACATTTGCAGCATTTACGACAAGTGCTTAATGTTCTTAACATATACACATTTTCAAAACTGTAAGAAAAATATTGCTATATTCAGAGAAACAATGACACAGATAATCCACAAAGAAATAAAAATAGTTAATAAACAGATAAAAATTTGACTTTATTCATTAAGAAGGCAAATTCAAGCAAAGATATTGTCCATTTATCACAATGATTCTCAAACTTGGCTGCATATCACAATCCTTTGTGGAGCTCTTGAAAAACACAAATGTCCAGGCTCCATCTCTCAAAAATTCTGATTCAGGAGATCAGAAGTGGAATAACCTCTTTTACAATTTCAAAAACATGGACACATATTGAGAGCACTCGTTCCTCTTAGAGTATTTAAGTGGTTTCAATGCCCAGCACTATTATTTCTTATTCTATAACTTCCCAATTCTTGAGTTTCTAATTTTGATATAAGTGGTGTGTTTTATCTGTTGAGGTATCCCTAGAATTTTCTTTCTATTGCTATCACATATAAATATCAGCATTCTAGGTTTAGAAATGTATCACAAACTTTCCTTTTGAAAAATATATAGGCATGTTTCCATTGTTTTTTTTTTAACATCTTTATTGGAGTATAATTGCTTTACAATGGTGTGTTAGTTTCTGCTTTATAACAAAGTGAATCAGTTATACATATACATATATCCCCATACCTCTTCCCTCTTGCATCTCCCTCCCTCCCTTCATTGTTTTTTGCTTTTTTGTTTGTTTTGTTTGCAGGTGGAGTCTGAGGTCAACCTGATTTATAGGTATCTTTTTTACTTGATGTGTATGAGTTTTTCCTTATTTTCAAAATTCAGAAACATTATTTTCTGTTTGTTTGATTGATTTAAGTTATTTCAATTCATTTTTTAGCACAGAAAAATCACCTTCTATTATATCTCTGATTATTATTTCTGTTTCTACTGCTTTGGTTTAATCCTCAAAATTACTTGTAATTTTTTAATTGTAAAGCCAGTTTCTGACCTCTTATTGAACAACTTTTAACTCATTGATTTCTATCCTAGACTTTCTATATGTATTCTGGATGACTGATTGATTTATATTTGTCTCTACATCACTGAGTCAATTTATTTCTGCAGTCTCATTGCTGTATTTTGTGGCTTCCAATGAGAATTTTTTAAGCTGATCTTGAAATTTGGATTGTTCTATAGTCATTTCTTGTTTTGACCAGAACATTCTGGCATATCTGTCCTCACCTTAGTCATTTTCTGTATGACAACCTGATCTTGTTTCAAAGAAGTCATGTCCTCCTGTATCTTTTTGAGGAAATCAGAGAAATGTAAGATTTTAATTTTAGTTTCAGAAAATCATTTTTAAAGTTAGTATCTTCCTCCAAGTCTCAAGAATATCCCTTTATTTTACGCTTTACTATTGGTTCATATGCACAGACATATATTTATATCTATGTATGTTTCTGTATCTATAATCTATATCTACGCCTTTACCTATATTCCCATGCTATATGTTTTTTTCTACCCTCCCTCCCTCCCTTCCTTCCTCCCTCCCTCTTATGCATCCATCCATCTATTCATCCAGCCAGCCAGCCAGCCAGCCAGCTAGCCATTCTTTATCATCCTTAAAGAGAGAAAATGCTCTCTAGGGCTACTGTTTCATCAACAAAAAAGATAGCAACCTTAGGTCTTAGACGTCCCTGCTGCTCACTTGGGTACTGGCAGCTCCTGCTTCTTGGTTCAGTTTGACATGCAGTGCCCTTGCTCAGTTTGCCACAGGCTTCTTCCAGTATGGGCATGTTTGGTTGAACCTTGATGTGATATTTATTTACTTTTTTGACATGACATGGAAAATCAGACACAGTTCGAAAGAACATCCACCATTCACAAATCTCTTCCTGCTTTTACTCCTGTCTGTGATATTTTTCCTCTGACAACTAAGAGTTATTCATGGTGTATTGCAAACTGAGTTACAGTGACTGAATGTATGTAGAAAAACAGCTGATATGGGCAAGGAAGGGTAGGGCCCTGGGCTTGGAAGTCAGTGTTTAATTGGGTTGCACTTCCTATTTTCCTCAGTAGAACAGTGCTGGTTAAGCCTGGATGGTGGGTGTGAGTCCAGCCTTCTTAGCAAGTATCTGGCCTGCTCTGGTTCACAGGGTGGGGTGTGTAGTTTGTGACATGTAGTCCTACAATGGGCTTCTCAACTCATAATCATTAGCGACTCAGTTAATGTAAATCCCTGACCACGGCAAGTTTAGCTGATAATTGTGTCACCAGTTTCTATCTTTTTAATGTATTTTTGGAGCATTTTGATAGGAAGTTGGGAGAAGGTTTACTGGGCACATCCAATTTATCACAATGACAACTCAAAAGTTGAGAGTCATGAGTGCCTTTTCAAAATCCCCCACTCATGATATACAGGTATTAGAGTTTTAAAGTCTGCTAAAGAATAAAGACAGAAAATGGGCTAATTGAGGGTGGTACAAGGGAATTTAAAACCCTAATTTCACAAAAATGTAGGCAGTTTATTTTATTGTACCCCCTAAGGTAAGTAAGCACAATGTAATTGGGGAATACTTCCATTAACAAATGGTGATAGCTGCGACACTTTGAATTGGGTTAGAAATTTGGAAAAATACTGCAAAATGGATTATGTAAATATGAAATCCTCAGAATACTTATAGAACCCAAGTTTGCATTATTTGTCTCTGCATCATTTGTAGATATGTATAATTTGTGTACAAATTATTATAGCTGTGGAGCTGTGAGATGACTATAGTAGGGCTCAGAAGGTCTGCATCCTGAATATCATCAACAAGGGAATTCACTTCTGACAGGGGAAATCAAGTACCTCACTGTGCCCTATCACCCAAAGCACTTCTGGTTATTGGCCCTCAATAAAATGTAAGCCCCTGGAGAAGGTTGGAGAAGGTCATCTGAAGTGACTAAGGGAATAAACAACCAGGCTTCTTGCTCACAGGATTGAAGAAGACCGGGAGAAAAGTAGAGTGTAAGTTCAAACAACGAATAGTGATTTCAAGAGGTCCAGTAGATTTTCTTATTTATTTTCTTTCCTTCTTTTTTCCCTCCCTCCCTCCCTCCCTCCCTTCCCCCCCCCTTACTTGCTCCCTCTCTCTCTCCACACACACACACACACACACTCAGGCAGGAATTTTTACAAGCCATATATTATGCTCTGTTAATGGGCTTAACAACATATTCAGAGGAAGCAAAGTTGTTTGCAGCAGAACCAAACTTTTCAAGGTGACATAGGGAAGGACAACCTTGGGTGCCAGGGACAGATCTTGAGCTGGCTGGTTGGCTGGGCCAGTTCTGTTGCAGCATTTCTGATGCTTTTATGACTGCACACTGCATGATAAGTGTTCTCTTCCCCTCTTGCTTCTCTTGTGCTTTCAAATATTTATATGAAATTGGTTGTGGAATTCCTACACTCCCTTGCTGTAATGTTCTTGTAAGGTGCTGATTCTCAGCACTGACTTCAATAGAACAGAAGGGGAGAAATTAGATAAGGAAATACAACAGAAAATAGGACACAAACAGAAATAAGGAATGCATCCCTTTTCTGAATTACCTCAAATGAACCTTTAAGGGATCATGGGGCAAAATTTCAATAGCAGATGATTCTGTCCTAAAATACAAGGACCAATATAATTACTGAGCATTCTGCAAGACTCTAAATGAGTCCTTAAAAGCATGGTGTGTGTTATCAGTGTGGTTGCCATCTTATGATGGATGTTTTTTATTTTTCCTTTGGTTTTAAGAGAGAAAAAATATGTCACTACCATATAAAATTTTTTTCCTTTGGTTTTAAGAGAGAAAAATATATAACTACCATTTATTGAAGGGCAGATACAGTAGAAAGCACTCTGTATTATTTCACTGAATCCTCAAAACAACAGCCTTTCAAAGTGGGATATTGTAAAACATACTTATTTTATAGATAAATGAGGTTTATAGAGGTTAGAAAATTGTTGAAGGTCATATAGCTATTAATTGATGGGGTCAGGATTTGAACCCAGATCTAAATTGACTCTGACATACAAATTCAGAACCACTTCCCCACACTTCTAGCTAAATTACAAAGCATCGATGTTAGTCTGCTCAGGCAACAAAATGAAATTGTCTACAAATATATGGAGAGCTGTTGTGTGGCAGAAGGAGAAAACTTTACATTGTGGGTCCAAGGGTGAAGCCAGTAGGTAGACGACTGAGGATGGCAATGACAGGTTCAGAGTTTGGGGTCCCTCATACTGCCAGAGCCTGCCTGGTGGGCAGAGTGTTCATAAGCCAGCTTGTCATGCCACAATGCCATCCTGACAACTTCTAGCAGACCAACCATGCCTGGATTTCCTACTCTCCCTGGCTTTTCCTCTTCATCTGCCCCATGGCTCAGAGCTCACCTGTCTCTTGGGCTCAGCCTGTCGTGTTGTCCCCTCCTGCTGTGTACAGGGTTCCTTGGCTCACCCCCAAGTCTACTGACTCTATGGAGGGACCCACAGTGACCTCTTCTGCTTTTGCTGGTGTCTGATCTCAGCCAAGACCCAGGTTCAGCTTGCTACTCCCTCACTCATGCAGACAGCTGGAAGGAAGCCCATTCTGTTGCACAGGAAGAAGTCTGTACCAGGAAGCAGATCTTGATACCATATGAGGAAGAGCTTCCTAACAGCCAGTGCTATCCAAAGATTAGATGCTCTGCCTGTGGTAGTAGTTACAATTTTTGTCACTGAAGGGTTTCAAATATAATTGTGTGAGGATGTGGTGGGGATAGCATCTGTACCTTTTGATACAGTTAACAAAAACTCCCCAAACCTCAGTGGTTTGCAACAACTCAGGCTTATTTTTCACTCAGGTTAAAATGTCCACCACGGTTGTTGTGAATATTCCCTTCATCATTCTCCCTTGGAGGCCCAGGCTGACAGAGCAGCCTTTACCAGGGACACTGCAGGTCTCGTGTCAGAGGAAAAAGAGTCATGACAAACCATGAGTTGTTTCTTAAAGCCATGGCTCAGAAGGGACGTTTGCGCTCATACTTCATTGACCAAAGCAAGTCCATGGCCACTCCTGAGTTTAAAAGGGTGAGGATGTATAGTCCTTCCTCAGGGAGGGGCACTACAAGTCCTCTGGCCAAGCTTGGCATCAATAGGCATGGAAGCATAAGAGGCAGTGAATCTTTGGAACAGCAATATAATCTCTACAACGTCTGTGCCAAAATAGAGATTATAAAAGTACTACAGGGGTGGTTTAGGCTGGATGATTTGTAAGTTTTCTCCTAACCTGGAGATTCTATGATATGCCAGGGTTCCCCAACCTTTTAGTGGTGAGCAATTACTTTTGAAATATTGGGGCAGGGAGATGAAGGCTTGGAGCAATAGAGACAGTAAAGTTCCTGGAGCAGGTTGGCAGTGCTTCTCACTACACCCTTCTGTGTAGATGCTGCCTGGTCTCATGCAGCGCTGCCCGATGGAAAAACAGTGCGAACCGCCTGTATAATTTTAGACTGTCTAGGAGTCATGCTATAAAAGGTAAAAAGAAGTGGATAATATTCATTTGAATAATGTATTTTATTTAATCCAACATACTAAAAATAGTTTCAACACAAAATCAATATAAAACTATTAATGAGATATTTTACCTTCTTCGTTTCAGTCTAAGACTTCAAAATCTGTGTGTGTTTTACACTTTGAACACATCTTAATTTGGAGTAGCCATATTCTAAGTACTCAATAGCCACAAGTGGCTAGTGGCTACTGTAGTGAACAGTGTAAGTTTGGTGGAAAATGGTAAGGGTCTGGCATCAAACAGACCTGGATCTGGGGCTTCAGGTTTGGGGAGGATCCTGAGCTGTTGCTATTGAGGAGAGATGGAGAGAGGAAGCAAGAATGAAGAAGGTTGTATCTGTACCCCTAAGAGGCAGGAGTATTGTATCATGGTTAAGATTGCAGGCTGGTCAGACAGACTGGATTTGAAACTGACTTGATTGGAAATCAGCTATGCCACCTACTAGCCCTGTGGTCTTAGGTAAGTTATTTAACTTCTCTTACTCCCGATTTTCTTACCTGTAAAAAGAGGAAAGTTTAACTTCCCTTGAACGGCCTATGCAGGGATTGTTAATAGCATACCTATGTGGCCTGGCACATAATAGATAATAAATGGTTATTTATGATAACATTTATATTATTATTTTTGTGAAGAAAGAAGAAGGGTAGAGAGGACAAACATCATTGCCACAAGGAGGGGAGGATGTTAATGGCAGTCAGGGAGCAGGTCAGAGTTTATAATCAGCAAGTTATACCAATGAGTAAACCAATTGCTCAGGTAGAGAATGCTGGTCTACCCTGCTTTCCTTTACCATTCACTCCACAGATCTTTCTAAATCACTAGCTTCCTTTAGAACCCTTCTCCCTTTACCTCAACTTCTTCCATCTAGCATACTCTGCTCCAGTAATCCTAGATAGAAAGGTTTTGCATTTCACACTCAGAGGGTTTGGAGAAAGAATATAGTTCATAAATGAGAATTAGGTCTTGTGTGATAGAGAAAATTTGAGTCAAGATGGTGTCCACAGATCTGACTACGACCTCCAGTAGCCTAACTGTTGCTTATAATGGAGTCTTGTCTTGAGACAGTGAGCCATTTTGTTTCTGGCCAAATCTGGCATCCCGTGCAGGCACAAAAATGAAGAGACCCTGTCCTAACAATGATTTTTAGCATCACCATCAGGGGTCCAGCACAGAGCCCAAGAGAGCATAAAGAGACAGAGAACATACAACAGCACAGCCCTGAATTAATGTACTTTACCATTGGGGTTGAGAGAGAAAGAACACTGAGGGGGAGGTGTTAAAATATGACTAAAAGCTGCAGCCAGCCCCTCTTCTTTGGCTCTGTCTTAGGAAATTCTTCCCCTAAGTCTTCCTACGAGCCAGCCAGACCTCAGTTTTTTTTTTACAATATGAGCATCTTGGGAGCTAGCACACACTGACTTCAAAACTGTTATCAGCACCTTCCCTGGGATCAAAAAACAAGCAATACGGATTATACTCTCAGATGCCAGGTTTGAGAAAGCTCACAATACACTAATTTTCCAGGACAATGAGTGTCTCAAAGTTGATCCCTGATCCTGCAGCAACACAGAGAAAGAGCTACGTCCTCTGGCCAGCCAAGAAGTCCTGTTTTCTTAGCAACTGGCACCATTAGCCTAAGAAGGGGATAAGCAACCATTGGAATTTCAAATGGCGAATTTCCCAGAAATGCATTCTTCTTTTCTGAGAACAGCACAGATTGGCTGGCTTCAATGAGGTACCTGGGGTGATATCCTGGCACCCAAAATACAGTAAAAATATTGCCTTGGTGTTTCATAATAAGAATCATTTATAATTTCAATTTGCTATATACCTTTACCTTACATGGTTGAAAAAATTATATTTTTCTAGCAGTAAATCACTAAACATCATCGGAATTTTCCTAGGATCAAATAACAATGTACACAACTGAGATAAATCACAAAAATAAGAGTTTTTCACTCTATTTGATCTTGCTATTTTACATGAATAAGAAAACAAATGAATGTTTTATGAACTTCACTTTCATCATGAATAATATTGTATATGACATTTAAACATTCTCTTAATTATTTACCACATATTTTCTGTTAACTTCTGGGCACTTAAAAATGAATTGAGATTTGCGGGGGTGAGGGTGTGTGATTTTGCATGAACATACCTTTCA
This sequence comes from Eubalaena glacialis, assembly GCF_028564815.1. NCBI lineage: Eukaryota > Metazoa > Chordata > Mammalia > Artiodactyla > Balaenidae > Eubalaena > Eubalaena glacialis. The sequence continues at coordinate 74,300,777 of NC_083717.1, read as the reverse complement.
GCTTTTCTGTGCAATCTATTCATTTCAAGGACATTCCCGTATAGAATCCAAATTCTCCATTTCCTTTGCACTGCAGTTTAATGAAACCCCAGCATTTTTCTTGCTCCAAAAATGCCAAATGTAGTTAAGAAAGCCTTGATAATATGCTATTGCTAAAAACTATTTATATTCATAGATTCCTGACAGTTTACTGCTTTTTGACATGGTATCTCTCATTGTAGAACTTTGGCCAATATGTATATTTACATATATATTACATGTATATTTATATTACATAATTAACACATATATATTTTTACTACATTTTAGTCTCCAATTGCTACCAAACATACCTACACTCTGAGAAATAAAAATTTGGAAAGCTCTTATTATCAGGATACAATTCTAGATATACATCTATAAATCATCTTTAAGTGGTTATGAATATTTTAGAAGTGAGGAATAATGTATACGAAAGCAGGATGCCCTAAATTTCAACCAGTGTCAGTTGGTTGAAAAAACTCATTACCACCGAGTATGAAATAAAAAGACAGACAGAACTACTTGCTTCTGTAAAGTCGATATGTGCAGGTGCATGTGTGTAGGTATGTGTCTTTGTGCATTTTAAGTGAAGAAAAGATATTCATGAGAGTTGAAAACATTTTGAGAAAGGAGATCGTCACATTCCACTTTAGGGAATAACATGCAGTGTCTTTCACAAGCAAATACACAGGAACATTTTCTCTTCGTTAAAATTTGGGCTGGAGAGGGTGAGTATGACTGCCATGGCAGGTAGGGAGAGGCGCTGGCCCAGGGATCAAGAGGATGGGAGAGAGAGAGGGCAAGCCCACAGATGTGCCATCACAGTCTCATGTCTCCTGTGTAACTTGTTAGTGGGCGGTTTATTTGTGGAATCTTTCCCTGCTGGCCACACAATGAGTGGGCGCTCCTTCCGATTAGCATAGCTAAATGCTGTTTGTATCTCATTTGGGGAGCACAAGACCAGGGCAGGCCTATACATCATCATCGCAGCCACAGAATGCTTTCCCCCAACCTGCGTTTAAGCTGAGAACATGGTGCCTTATGGGGATGGCCAGAGTTCAATATCTTTGGCCTCATTTTAAAAAGTTAACACACCATAATGCTGTGCTCATTCTTGCAACAGCAAGTATGTGAACAACCTAAAAAGAGAGAATGAATTTAAATGCTGTTAATTATGCTTGAGGCTATGACACTCCTTCCTAAGTAATTATGAGAGGGACACGCGTCCCCAGCCTTTCTGGTTCCTGGTAGTTTACACAGAAAGAGGGAAAGGTGCATTGCACACATCTATCAAGTCCTTGGTCTCCCTGCTTCCCCGATAAACTGCGGGAGCCTCTGTCCAGTATTTGGAAAACTGTCTGCATATCTTTAGGGCCACAAACTTGCTGTGAAGAGGGAGCTGAGTCAGAAGGGTGCCTGCGGCGATAGAAATAAACACATTTTTCCTTTGTATCCTTATTAGAATAGAATCAGAGAAATTCTGAGTGTGCTAAGGAATTATCTGTTTCACAGAGGCAGCCACTGAGGCCCAAGGTCGCACGGCTGGTGCATGTAAGAACTTTCAGTTGTGCTATCTGCTGTACACAAAGTCTGCACTCATCCACGGAGTAAAAATAAAGAGAAAGGAAAACAGATAAGGAGTGGTTAGTGTTGAGCCCTAGGGGCTAAAGTGACTGAATTTTTTTTTTTCTTTAACAAATCTGTCACCTTGAGAGTCTCCCTTGACCCCTTGCCCCAGATACCAGAGGGAAAGCAATGCCGGGCACAGCTGAAATAGGAAACGTGACACGTCTGGTGCATTGTCTTTGGCAAATAGATTACAGGAAACACTGATGCTTTTTGATGTTGTTTCAGCCGTGCTTGGGGACAGTCTGGAGTTGCAGGGTGGACCTTGGCAGATTACACATGTATCAGAGTTCAGAGGTTTATTTGTTCTTGTAGAGATTCCAAATACTCTTGAATGCGGCACAGAAAATGAATTAAGAGGGAACAGGGCAGCTACAGGTACTTACAGACGTGAGGAGACTTAATAAAGCCTCTGTTGAGATGAAAGGACCTTAAACTCCATTAGCAGTATCCTTGGGAGAAAAAAAAACAAGACAAACTACCATGCTAGCAGGACATCCTGAAATGACTGTCACTGGAGCAACATGCTCCAAAGACCTTCCACCTAATTGAAATTAATGATCCCTCCAGCAGCTAAGATTGACTCCCACACCCCTACCACGTGCAACAAGCAGGACTCAACACTTAGCCAGGGAATTTGGTTTCAACCTGACCTCTAGTTTTTAGTCTTTGCTTGTCCAGGGTAGGAGAAATCAAATGTACATCTAAGAATATCTGCATGAGACTAGACAGGGCCAGCCTGTAGGAAAATTGGGAAATTCTCAGAATTGTGTTTGACCAGTCTCAAAGTTTCCAGTCTAGGGACTGAGTTTTCTGAACCAAAAGATTTTTTGTTTGTTTGTTCATATTTTTGTAACTGTCAGGTGCAAGAGAATAGTCTGGCAGATGCATTTTTCTTTTTGTAAAGCAACAAATATTTATTTATTCATAGAAACTAGAGCCATAAAAAAGGATCTTAGAGATAAGCCTTCACTGGGGCTGAAATCTTTTTGTTTTGTTTTGTTCGGTTTTTTTCAAGAGATCTTTCTCTTCTAGCACTCTGGTTCTCAAACTGGCGACATACTGGAACCAACTGGGAAAATTAAAAATACCAACGCCTGGGACTTCCCTGGTTGTCCAATGGTAAAGAACCTGCTTTCCAATGCAGGGGACCCCAGTTCCATCCCTGGTTGGGGAACTAAGATCCCATATGCCACAGGGCAACTAACCCCGTGCGCCACAACTACTGAGCTCACATGCCTCAACGAGAGAGCCCGCACGCCACAAACTACAGAGCCCATGCGCTCTGGAGCCTGCGCACCACAATTAGAGAGGGAAAAAATCTGCACGCCACAACTAGGGAGAAGCCCGAGTGCTGCAACGAAGATCCCACGTGCCACAACTAAGACCCGAGACAGCCAAAAAAAAAAAGAAAGAAAAAAAAAACCCAATGCCTGAGGGATTCTCATTTAATTGGTCTGGGGTACAGCCTGATTCTAATATATGGCAATGTTTGAGAACCACTGTTCTAGCAGATCCATACACACACACACACACACAGTACCATTTACAGGATATCTTAAAGCAACATCCATGTACCATTACCCAGATCAAGTTGGAAGACTTTATTCTGATGCCAAAATATTAAACTTCTTAGAGGGTTTTACAGAGACAGAATTAAATACTTGGAATTTGATCTGACCAATTATCTTTTCCCCTGACAAGCTGAATGGAAACTATAGCATGAGGTATATCTCCTCCTGGAGAAATTTTCTTCTTAGCGTCATCCAATGAAGATTGGGAAACTGGGGACATCAAGGACTTCCTGGGCTAGGACACCAGTACCAGGTGTAGGTAGTCACTGTGCCCTGGTTGGCCTAAGGGATAGAAGCAGAAAGCCCATCCTACCTTTCCCAGCTAACCCTGCCCTTCGGGCCAGCTACAGCCCTCAGCAACAAGAAGGGTTCCCCTGTTAAACAGTTAATATATTGCCTTGAATAAGCAGAAAGCAGAATTTCCAAAGCATTCCTACCTCTAAACAAAGATGTTGCCCTTTTCCCAGGGCCACCTCTAAACACACTAGTAGAGGATGGCCTTGGAGAGCTAGTCTAACATTGTATTTGAAAGCCAGAGGAAAATCAGCCTAAGAAACCACAGTTACTTGGTTTTTTTAGAGATGGATGAAGAGGACAGATTACATTTGTGATTAGAAATGTGATCAAATATACCTTCTCCGGAGTCCCCACCCAACAACCCCGATAGGCTTTAAAGATCGCTCTGCTATAGAACCTTAAATTTTCATTATCAGATATTATTTGGATTAAGTCACTGAAAGTATCTGCCAAAAGACAAATCTGGGAGGCAGCACTTGCTGTGATTCTCAATGTCATGAGGGACTGGGGGTAAGACCCTGAGAGGGGTGGGGATGCTTTTCTAGACTAAATCCCCCCTTTCTCTACTGAGCCAAAATCATGGGGGTGGTGAAGGATATTGTTACAAATGGGGATTTATTATGTATCTCATGTGCATGGTGTGGAGGTATTTTTTAAAAAGTGAAACAATTGATTTAAACCAAGAGTGATTAACATTTTGGCACAAATTAGTTGATCAGATGCTAGCAAAAGCCCTAGGGACAAGGACAAGGGAGAGGAGAGACGTGATGAGGAAGGAAGTGGGACAGTAAAATCTGAGGCTTGGGGGAGGGGTCCCCAGATGGGGTATTGCCCCGAGAGGCTTTGGCCAAGAAGGGAACAGAGGAAGGGAACTGGCAAATGACAGCAGTAAAGGAGAATCTGAATAAAAAATGCAAAACGTGGACGACAATGTCTATCTTCCTAGTTTTTCCTAGTTGTGTCCTGGTCAAACTCAATGTAATCAGAAATGACAACTGTTTTTGTTTGTTTGTTCCTTTTAGTACATCATAGTAATAGCTAACATTTACTGAGTGCTTGCTCTGTGCCACGCACCGTTCTAAGTACTTTATATCATGTCTATGAGGTAGGTGCTATTTTTGTCTCCATTTAAAAAACAGAGACCAGAGAGGTTAAATAATTTGCCACAGGCCACACAGCTATAAGTGGCTGAGCTAGGACTATGGACCCAGTGAATGAGTCTTACTCTTAAGGACCACTTTCTGCCCATTCTATATAAGGGTTAGGAGGGCATATGGATGTGTATCTCAAAGAAGAAAGAGAGTACCTGCATCTTCTTTCCAGGGAGGGCCAACAGGCCATTTAGTTTCAAGCCCTTTACTTAGCTTTGAAAGAAGATAAACAAGTTTTATTTCTTTTAAGGGCTATTCGTCCCTTCAAAGGATGATTTCACATAGGTCACTGAGTACTAATGAAGAAGACAAGAGGTGGAGTTAAAACTTTTGTAGGTAAGTGCGAAAGTGGTGTCTATGGGAAGTGTGGTGGAGGGGAGCTCAGGGGTCCAGGGTTAGGACACTGGGCCCTCCATTCTAACAACGGTCTCATAGTCTGTTCGAGGCTAGTTGAAAGAAAAATGGCTTCTTACGGGGATACCATTTTATAGTCCAAAACTGACCCCAGCACTAAGGTAATGTCCTGATATTCCTTGCATCGAATGATACTTGCAATCACGTTTCTCTCTTGAAAAAGCAAAAAGGCTTCCAGTCTGAGCTGGAGGTAAATAGAATGTGATTTGGTTATAGAATGCCTTTCATGTCATATATTCATTACTTAGAAGGAGCACCACATTTGCCTTTATTTTAAAATCACAGTAATTTAAAAAACAAAAGCCTAAGTGCATCTGTTTATGGTGAAAGCCCCCATCTGTTTGATATGATTTTCTTTCTTAAGAGCTTGAAGAATGGCTTAGGCTTTCATCTCTCTACCTAGTGGTTTGGTTGACCTTCTAATGGAAAGGCCTGGAACTGCTTAAGTTCTGTGTGCAGCCAGCAGGGTGAAAGCAATAGCCCATGGGGACTTAAGCTGGACTAGTGGCTCCATAGGAGCAGGATGCTGCCTGTCTCGTCTGATGCTGCAGACCTGGTGGCCACTCTAGTGCCCAACACAAAGAAGGTCCTTAATGAGGAGACTACAGTTCAGAGAGATGAAGTTATCTTTCCAAGATCACTCTACAAGTGTATGTGTTATCTAACAAATGCATAACAAATGACTACAAACTTATTACAAATTATTAATGAGGGCTCAGAACAACACACATTTATTACTTCATAGTTTCTGTGAACTAGAAATACAGGTGCGGCTTATCTGGGTCCTCTGCTTCAAGGTCTCTCACAGTTGCAATCAAGGTATCAGCCAGGGCTGCACTGCATCTGAAAGCTCAACTGTGGATGGACCCTCTTCCAAGCTCTTGCTTGCTTGTTAGCAGGAATTACTTCTCTGTTCACTGTTGGCCAGAGGCCACCCTCCATTCCTTGCCTCTAGGCCTCCCCAAAATGTGGTCACTTGTTTCTTCAAAGAGTCTGGGAGAGAGGTCTAAGATGGTGGGGGAGTAAGAACCTGAGCTCACCTCCCCCTATGGACACACTGAAACTATACTTACATACAAAGCAATTCCTCTTGAAGACTTGAGGGCTGAATGAACAGCTACTGCACATAGAAGGACCATATAGAAAGGGGTAGGAAAGATGGAGAGACAGTATTCACAGGAACCCCACCCCTGACACGGTGACCTACAGTAGAGAGGGATGTTGCTGAGGGCCCCCAGGGAGTACTCCCCCGCCCTGGAACCAGTGGAAAACCCCAGATATTTAAAGGGCACATAGACTATATGAGAAGGAAATCCATTTACTAACCCTAGAGCTTCTGGCAAATGAGCAGGGAACTGCTGAAGCCCTCTCTAGCATTAGAGGCACTGGTAAGTGCTATTGTTTGAGTCCCCCCCAGGTCTCCCCTTGGCCCATGTGTGCTCCAGCTCCAGCTGCCCTACCAAGCTAGCCTTAACCCAGGGACTGACCCTGACTAGGGTCAGCTCCAGACACAGTTGCCTTGCCAAGTCAGCCTCGGGCTAAGCACTCTCCAGGGAATAACCCTGGTCTAGGCCCATTCCAGCCCCAGCTGCCCTGCCAGGATGGTCTCAGGCACAGCACTCCCTAGAGACTGCCTCCCCGCTCACATTTGCTCCAGCTCCAGCTGGCCTGCCAAAGCTGCAAGGTGCAAGCAGTCTACATAGGGGATGCTCCCACACAAGGACCACTCCTTCAAGACCAGGAGAAGTAGTTGTTTTGCCTAATTCATAGAAACAAAAAACGAAAGTTAAACAGAATGAGGAAATAGAGAAATATGTTCCAAATGAAAGAACAAAATAACCCCCCTCAAAAAAAACCCCTTAAAGGTCCACATAAAAAAAAAAAAAATCTTAAAAAAAAAAAAAGAATGCTCACCAAACTCAGTGAGAGAAGAATGGAGGAACTCAGTGAGAACTTCGACAAAGACTTAGAAAATATAAGAAAGAACCAATCAGAACTAAATCATACAATAACTAAAATAAAAATATATATCACAGGGAATCAACAGCAGATTAGATGATACAAAGGAATAGATAAGTTACCTAGAAGATAGAATAGTGAAAATCACCCAGACAGAACAGCAAAAAGAAGAAAAGAATTTTAAAATATGAGTAGAGTTTAAGGGACCTCTGAGATAACATCAAATGTACTAACATTCACATTATAGGGGCTGTAGAAGGAGAAGAGAGAAAGGGACAGAAAATTCATTAGAAAAAATAATGGCTGAAAACTTTCCTAACCTGGGAAAAAAACAGACATCCAGTGCAGGAAGCACAGAGGGTTCCAAATAAGATGAACCCAAACAGATCCACACTAAGGCATATCACAATTAAAATGGCAAAAGTTAAAGATAAAAAGAGAATTTTAAAGGAAGCAAAAGAACAAACAAACAAATAACTAATCATATACAAGGGAAACCCCATAAGACTAGCAGCTGACTTTTCAGCATACACCTTACAGACCAGAAGGGAGTGGCAGGATATATTTAAAGTGCTGAAAGAAAAATACTTACAACCTAAAAAACTCTATCTGGCAAGGTTATCATTCAGAATTGAAGGAGAGAGAGTTTCCCAGAGAAGCAAAAACTAAAGGAGTTCATCACCACTAAACCAGCTTTACAAAAAATGTTAACAAGTCTTCTTTAAGCAGATGAGAAAAAGCCACGACTAGATATAAAAAATATATATGAAAGGGAAAATCTTACTGGTAAAGGCAAATATATAACAAAGGCAGTGGATCGGGCACTTAAAAAGCTAGTGTGAAAGTTAAAAGACAAAAGTATTACAATCAACTGTAACTACAGTAAATAGTTGAGGGAAACACAAAATAAAAAGATGTAAAATATGACATAAAAAACATAAAACATGGTGATGGGGAGTAAAAATGTAGATCTTTTAGAATGCCTTTGAACTATCAGCTGAAGTGACTATTAGCTTAAAATAGATGGATATTTTTATACAGGTTGATATATATGAATCTCCTTATGGTAACCACAAACCAAAAACTTACAATGGATACACAAAAATAAAGAGAAAGGAATATAAACATAACACTAAAGGAATCCATCAAACCTTAAGGGAAGAAACCAAGAAAAGAAGACAGGAACAGAGAAGAACTACAAAAACAATCAGACAACAATTAATAAAATGGCAGTAAGTATTTACCTATCAATAATTACATCAGATGTAAATGGACCAAATATGCCAATCAAAAGACATAGGGTAGTCAAATGGATAAAAAAAAAAAGAACCATCTATATGTAGCCTATAATAGACTCACCTCAGATCTAAAGACACATATAGACTGAAAGTGAAGGGATGTAAAAAGATAATCCATGCAAATGGAAAAGAAAGCTGGGGCTGTAACAAAAGATAAGAAAGTACATTACATAATGACAAAGGGGTCAGTCCAACAAGAGGATAAAACATTTGTAAAAATATATGTACCAAACATAGGAAGACCTAAATATATAAAGCAAATATTAACAGAGATAAATGGAGAAATAGACAACAGCACAATAGTAGTAGGGGACTTAGCCCACTTACATCAAATGTTAGATCATCCAGACAGAAAATTAATAAGGAAACACTCGTCTTAAGTGACACATTAGACTAGATGAAATTAACAGACATATATAGAACATTCCATCCAAAAGCAGCAGAATACACATTCTTTTCAAGTGCGCATGGAATATTTCCAAGATAGATTATATCCTAGGCCACAAAACAAGTCTCAATAAATGTAAGAAGACTGAAGTCATATCAAGCATCTTTTCTGACCACAATGAAGACTAGAAAATCAACTACAAGAAGAAAACTGGAAAAAACACAAACATGTGGAGACTAAACAACATGCTACTAAACAACCAATGGATCAACAAAGAAATCAAAGAGAAAATCAAAAAATATCTTGAGACAAATAAAAATGGGAACACAAATATCCAAAATCTATGAGATGCAACAAAAAGAGTTCTAAGAGGGAAGTTCATAGCAATTCAGGCCTACCTTGGGGAAACAAGAAAAATCTCAAATTATCCATCTAAAAGTACATTTAAATGAACTAGAAAAAGAAGAATAAGCAAAGCCCAAAATTAGTAGAAGGAAGAAAATAATAAAGATTACAGCAGAAATAGATAAAACAGAGACTAAAAGAAAAGAAAGTATCAATGAAACTAAGAGTTGGCTCATTGAAAAGATAAACAAAATTGATAAACCTTAAGCCAGACTCATCAACAAAAAAGAGCCCAAATAAATGAAAGAGGAGAAATTAAGTTACAACCAACACCACAGAAATACAAAACATTATAAGAGAATACTATAAACAATTGTATGCCAACAAATTAGACAAGCGAGAATAAATGGTTAAATTCCTAGAAACACACAATCTTCCAAGACTGAATCATGAAGACATAGGAGATCTGAATAGACTGATTACTAATAACCAAATTGAATCAGTAATCAAACCCCCCCCCCGAAAAACAAATTCCAGGTCCAGTTGGCTTCACAGGTTAATTACACAAAACACTGAAAGAAGAGTTAATATCTATCCTTTTCAAATTATTCCAAAAAACTGAAGAGGAAGGAATACTTTCAAACTTATTTTACAAGGCAGAATTACTCTAATACCAAAAGCAGAAAATGACACCACACAAAAAAGAAAATTGCAGGCCAATATCCCTGATGAACATAGATGCAAAAAATCCTCAACAAAATATTAGCAAACTGAATTCAATAATACATTAAAAGAATCATACACCATGATCAAGTGGGATTCATTCCAGGGATGCAAGGCCATATATGACAAACCCACAGCTAACATCATACTCAATGGTAAAAAGCTGAAAGCTTTTCCCTTAAGAGCAGGAACAAGACAAGGATGCCCACCCTCACCTTTTTTATTCAATATAGTATTGGAAGTCCTAGCCACCGCATTAGGCAAGAAAAAGAAATTAAAAGTATTCAGATTGGAAAGGAAGAAGTAAAACTGTCAATATTTGCAGATAACATGATACTATATATAGAAAACCCCAAAGACGTCACCAAAAAACTATTTGAACTAATACATGAATTAAATAAATTTGCAGGATACAAAGTTAATATACAGGAATCTGTTGCATAAACTAATATACACATAATGAACTATCAGAAAGACAAATGAAGACAACAGTTCCATTTCAATTGCATCAAAAAAGCATAAAATACCTAGGAATAAATTTAACCAAGAAAGAGAAAGACCTTTACTCTGAAAACTATAAGACATCGAGGAAAGAAAATTGAAAATGACACAAATAAATGGAAAGCTATACTGTGCTCATTGATTAGAAGAATCAATATCATTAAAATATTCATGGTACCCAGAGCAACCTACAGATTCAATGCAATCTTATCAAAATACCAATGGCATTCTCTACAGAATTAAAACACATAATCCTAAAATTTGTATGGAACCACAAAAGACCCTGAATAGCCAAAGCAATCTCAAGAAAGAACAAACCTGGATGTATCATGCTCTCAGACTTGAAACTATACTTCAAAGCTATAGCAATCAAAACAGTATGCTAACCGCACAGCACAGGGAGATCAGCTCTGTGCTTTGTGACCACCTAGAGGGGTCGGATAGGGAGGGTGGGAGGGAGGGAGATGCAAGAGGGAAGAGATATGGGAACATATGTATATGTATAACTGATTCACTTTGTTATAAAGCCGAAACTAACACACCATTGTAAAGCAATTATACTCCAATAAAGATGTTAAAAAAAATAAAAAATAAAAAACTAAAAATAAAAAACACAAAATTAAAAAAAAAAAAAAGTATGCTACAAGCAAAAAAGACAAAAACAAAAACAAACTCCCCAAAACAAACAACAAAAAAACAGACATACAGATCGATGAAACAGAATAGAGAGTCAGCAAATACACCCACACTCATATGGTCAATTAGTCTATGACAAAGGAGGCAAAAATATACAATGTGGAAAAGATAGTTTCTTCAATAAATGGTGTTCAGAAAACTGGACAGCTACACACAAAAGAAAGAAACTGAATCACTTTCTTACACCATATACAAAAGTTAAATGGTTTAAAGACTCAAATTTTAGACCTGAAATCATAAAATTCCTAAAAGAAAACACAGGCAGTCACCTCTTTGATATTGACCTTAGCAACATTTTTTGAATATATCTCCTCAGGCAAGGAAAACAAAAGCAAAAATAAACAAATGGGACTACATCAAAGTAAAAAGCTTTTGCACAACATATGAAACCACTGACAAAACAAAAAGGCAACCTACTGAATGGGAGAAGATATTTGCAAACAATATATCCAATAAGGGGTTGATAACCAAAATATATAAAGAACTCATACCATTCAATATCAAAAAAAACTAACAACCCAACTAAAAATGGACAGAGGTCCTGAATAAACATTTTTCCAAAGAAGACATACAGATGGCCAACAGGTACACAAAAAGACGCTTAACATCGCTAATCATCAAGGAAATGCAAATCAAAACCACAGTGCAATATCACCTCACACCTAGAAGAATGGCTATTATCAAAAAGACAAGAAACAACTGGGAGAGGATGTGGAGAAAAGGGAACCCTCGTGCACTGTCGGTGGGAATGTAAACTGGTGCAGCCACTGTGGAAAATGATATGGAAATTCCTTAAAAAACTAAAAATAGAACTACCATATGATCCAGAAATTCCACTTATGGGTATTTATCCAAAGAAAATGAGAACACTAGTTCAAAAAGATTAAAATCTTGCCATTTGAGGCAACATGAATAGACCTAACAGTATTATGTTAAGTGTAATAAGTCAGACAGAGAAAGACAAATGCTGTATGATCTCACAAGTGGAATCTAAAAAACAAAGCCAACAGCAAACAAAGCAAAACAAAACAGAAACACACTCACAGGTACAGAGAACAAACTGGTGGTTGCCAAAGGAAAGGTGGGGGTGGAGGGAAGGATGCAATAGGTAAAGGGGATTAAGGGGTACAGACTTCCTGCTCTAAGATAAATAAGTCACAGGGATGTAACGAATGTACACATGGGAATCTAGTCAATAGTATTGTAACAACTTTGTATGGTGATGGATGGTCTTATTGCAGTGACCGTTTCATAATGTATAGAAATACCTTGTACACCTGAAATTAATTTGTTAATTATGATTCAGTAGGGACAGAGAGAGAGAGAGAAAGGGACTCTGCTAGGAAGATGGAAGTCACACTTTTACAACCTAGTCATGGAAGCAACATCCCATCACCTTTGCCATATTTTACTGAATAGAAGCAAATAACAAGTATCACCTGCCCGTGAAGCGGGTGGCGGGGGGGCTTATACAAGGGCATGAATACCAGGAGCAGGTAACTGGGGGGGCTATCGTAGGGTCTGGCCACCACACTCAGGCAAATAAAACCAGGACTACAACCTATGATAAGCATTGCCTCTCCACTCTCCCCTTTCCTTAGCTAACCATACATATGTACTTTGAACACACATATAGTATAACTTATTATGAGCAAGGCAATGTAAGTATCAGCCACGATTATAGTGAAAGGGTTCACAATCTACTAGGGGAGATGAATGAAAAAGCTACACAAAATATACAAGAAAATATTGATACCGAAAATTGTGGGGAGTGGGGGTCAGGGGGGTATTCAGGTCCAGAAACATAAGAAGTCCAATAAAATAAATTCTACTTTGGGGCTGCTATTGTTCACAAAGTATATAGACAATTTGAACTGGGTCTGGAAGAGTAGATAATAACCAAGATTTATTGCCTTTTGCGTGTTTTACTATGTTAAGTGTTTTATATGAAATATTCTACTTAATTTTCATAGTAATCCCCTAAGGTTGGTTTTATTATCATCTCCACTTTAAAAATGAGGAAACTAAGGCCCATAGAGGTGAAATGACTTGCCCAAGGTGGTGCATAGGGAACCAACCACATCTAACCCAGAGCCCACTCTTATAAGCATTGTTTCCAATGGGACTAGCCAGTCTAGGCAAGTGGGGGAAAGTCATTTCCAGCAGTGCAAACGGCATTAGCAAAGAAGTGAAGACAGGTAAGCACTAGCTAGCCTTTTGGCTGGAGAAACTACAGTTCCCTCTATCTAGAAAGTTCTTTCCTTAGCTCTTCATAGGGCTGGCTCATCAGTGCCTTTGGATCTTAGCTCAAATGTCATTTCCAGATAAAGTAGTTAGGAACTCCCTCCCCCCTCCCCTCTATCACCATCATTAGCTACTTTTGTCACTTCATCATGTTTGCTATTCTCATAAGTCAACATAAGCCATAATTGTTTTGTCCATTCCTTTCTCTACTTGGTCACTGTCCCCCCTCCTGAATGTGAGCCCTATGAGGGAAAGGACCTTGTTTGGCCATTACTTCTGTGTCCCCCATGTCTTCACAATGCCCAGTACAAAGGAGGTACCTGACCAAGTGTGAAATCATTACAGGAGAGAGGTAGGGAGGAAAGCTGAAGCTGGTTTTTGTGCAGTTAAGGAGTCTGGTTTTTATTCTGTAGGTGATGATGGAGCCTGTGGAGGATTTTTGAGCAGGAGAGTGACATAATGACAGCAGAGTTTTGAGAAAATGACTGTGTGGACTACATGCTTCTGGACAGTGATATTAAAGAACAGTTTGTTTTCAGAGTTCTTGTGACCCTTTCTATGCCCTCAACCTCTCTAGAACCAAAAGATTTTCAGCCGTCTATCTTTCTCCTGCCAAGAGGAAAACTCATTTCGAGGGAGATATAAAATACTTATTTCTGATCCTTCCAGGAAATTTTGCATTTTAAAGGAGAGCTGATACTTAACACTGGCCCCTAGGTTCCAGACCTGGTTTTGGATCCGGTGTGCTGTGTGATCTCAGGTAAACCCTTTATGTCTCTGAGCCTAAGTTTCTTCTGTGAAATGAGGAGGTTGGGCTAGATGCCAATCCTATGATCTCACTATGCTCATCTCTAATTAAAGGCTGGGGTGTTTTGATAGATAATCAAGGATAGAAAAAGACTTTTTTCTAACAGTAAGGAACTTTTTAAATTTCCTAACCAGTGGTCAAGAAAAATTGTTGACTTACATTTACCTAGATTACAGGTGAGTTGGTTTGTTTTTCTTGATACCTTTATTCATGTTCTGCTTCCTCCTCCAAAAAAGGTCCAGAAACATGCAGCCAACCTCTTGTGAGACACAGTCTCAGGCGATAGATGGGTCTCCATTGTTTCTGCATTTATAGCACACTGTCATGAACTATAAAATGAGCTTGAGCCAGAATCATCTTGGGGGTGGCCCAGACAGGACTGGCTAGTGAATGAAATATCACAGGGCTTCCAAGGATGTGAAAGTAAGAAAGACTTGCAAATAAGTTAACTCCAGAAATCCTATTGCTGCTGCCCAACCCCAAATCCTGCCTCTCTTGCCTACCTTCCTGATTCTCCCTCCACTCATCCATCCTCAGGAACCTTCCCTGCCATGTGGCTTTGCAGCCTCCAACAAAAATGTATTTAGTAACTCCCGGAAAGATTTCCATCTAGTACTTTGCTACAGAATACAAATGGGGCATTTGAGCAGTGTTTCATGGTTAGGATGTACCACAAATTGCCACATCTGTTTAAACTCCTGTTGAAACTTGTGCCTCCCCCTTTCCCTTTCTTTCAGCTTCCCCGCTGATCTCCCTGCCTCCTCATCCACACAAACACAAGCATTCTTCCTACTTCGGGAAGCTTAGATGATTTTCCCTCTAAAACTTCAGAGAAGGAGATTGCCTGGCAGTTTTTGAAAGTTTCCTTGAGTTCTATTAAATTGAAATATCATTTTTAGAACATGGAAAATAGTAGTGGAGCGCGATGGTGGTCTTCTCAGAGCATGTCAGGATAATCAATCTTTTTAAAGACCTGCAGGCGTGAAGTGTGACAGTGCTCAAGAGCTCGGATCCAATGTGTCTGACTTGCTGGAGTCTCTGCTGAGGAGGATAATTTATCATATCTTAACCGTGGAACCAGTTGGATTAATTGTTTCCCATGCATGTATGTATTTAATCGTGCATATGTCTCTAAGTGTGATAGAATCACTTGATGGGCTATCCTTTCATTTCCTAAACTAATCAAAGCCTCTCTCTTATCCCAAATCTGCCCACCCTCTCTCCCCCAAAATCCTTAAGGAACAAAATTCCAATCTTCGTATTCAAAACACAAAAACAAAGAGCATATTTAAATGTCTTCTTCTAATACTGTTTCAGAACAAGAGAGACTTCATTAAGTAGAAATTAATCAAGTTTTGCTCATAACTGCAGTTATTCAGCAAAGACTAGAGGGCATATCCTATGCCATCCTGACAAGGAAGGTACTGCCATGCATAGGAACTGGTGCTGGGTAAGGACTAGTCAGTCACCTTGACCTTCCATCTTGCCATCTGCAAAATGGAGACAGTACTAGAGCTCAGGTTGTGGCCACAGAGGCTTGTTTTCTGAGAAGTTACTCAATGCATCTAAGCCACAGTTAACTCACATGTGGAACAGATGTGGTATTGCTCAGATGTCATATGAAGTAAATAAAACACTTCATTTGAAGTGCCTAGCTCAGGGGCTGGTTCATCCTAGGTGCTCCATAAACAGCATAGGCCTACTAAGGTAATGGTGAGGAAGACACAGTCAGAAGCAGTAGTCCTCAAGGGGGTGCCAAGGTTATCCTTTGGTAGTGTGCGAAGAATATACAGTGATTTCTTTTGATATTTGTATTTTATCTACAAAGGAAAAGAAAATAGCTTCACGAACACTTAAAATACTGGTTGACCTGTGGCCTCTCTCAGTCTGCGTGTCAGTGCCACGTGACCTGGGAGGCAGGCGAGCCATCTTAAGGAACGGGCGGGCTCATCACAACGAGGATGGGTGGGCAGTGGGGCCCTTGCATTGGCCTTCATGTCTGTGTGTTGAGATGAATTACTGTGTGTGCAGTAAGGTGGGCTGGCAATATTATCGAGTTTTAACCAAACTAACCCTTGTAAACTAGACAAATGACTAAAAAGGATTCCTGCTCTACTTAAAAAAAAGAGTATTAAGGATACTCTTATCTTTAATTAAAAAAAAAAAATTTTAAAAATTGTGGTGGGGTCTGAGGTTTTTCTACTTGCAAGCTAATAAGCTAGTTTGCCACATTTCATGGAAACTGGTAGAAGACTCCTGGGTCAGAGACGAAATACTTGACTACTCACAGTACAACAGGCAGCATGGGCCGCGTGTCTGTCCTAGCTCCCCTTGCCCCAAGTCCCTCAGGGCCAACGTGGACAGCCTGGGTGTCACAGCTGAGCAAAGTCTGACGAAGGAAGCCCAGATAGTCTATAAAGGGACGGCTAGAAACCTGCCCACACTCTGCCCCAGAGAAAGACATTATCTTTATAATATTAGACAGCAAACAAACCTGTTCTCTGCTCTAGAAGGAGCCACTATTTTTATGTTTCAAGGCTGTTTGCTATACAAACATCCTTGAAAAGATAGCCCAGAATGAAAGCTGCCAGAGCCTGTGCTCACAAGACAAACAGAAAAAAGAGGAGACTGATGAAGACCTGACTCACAGAAGATATTATGTATTAATGAAGTACAAAGGAAAATAAGAAAATATCTCAGCTTAGACTCCTACCTCCAGAATGAGCAAGCCCTTTTATATGATATAAACAGTGATGATCTAATTAGATCAAACCAGAGGTCAGCTAAAAAAATTAGAAGTGATAAAAGACTATCTGAAATACAGATTTATATGTACTCCCATGAAACATAAACCTTGATGTAATTACATATATTGTGCCTTGAAATATTAGCAAATCATAATAGCATGTTTATATAATTTATCAATAAATGTACACATAAATAAAGAACTAAAATTTGGGATCTGTGCTCAACTTGTTTAACTTTGGGGGATATACATTCATATCCTTGTTCTAGACTAGAGTGGTATGATATGCTGGGAGTTGGAAGGATTCCAGAATGCAAAAGACTTTGGTATAATTTTCTTCTAAGTTCTTCTCTAGTCATAGCAAAAGTAGAATCTTCCAAAGAGCTTCTTCTATACTAACAGCGTCTATACACGATATTTTTGTTGTTACAAAACACATTTTGGCTTTAAAAAGAGGGCAGAAGTCATTCCTAAATTCCTGATCACCTCTTGAATTAGGTAAGGGAATTTAAACTTCCTCCAATCTCAGAAGCCAGTTTCTCCAGGGAATAGAACTTCCCACTGGCCTGAATGAGACCTTCCACCTGCTGAAGGGAGCAGAGCCATGCCACGGTGGAGCAGCGCCTGCGACAACTAAGATTGTGTGCCTCTTCCCAAATTCTCCCTACCTCAAACTCCTTGAATCACATCTCAGTTTCCATCCAGGCAAAATGAGAGGGAAGGGACTCAGAGTCAGGAGTGATGGGGCAAGGATGCTCTGGTTATTAGTGAGGATGCAGCTCTGCTTTGCCTTCTGGAGAAAGGGTTTGCTGTTCACTGTTTTGCCTTGGACTTTCTATGTATTCAAGGCTGTTCCTCATCTTCCTTCTTGCTCTCCCAGGCTTTGCCATTAGTCCTGGCAATTCCTCAACAGGGAGTTGAGAGCATTTGCTCTTGTCTAGACTCCTCTGGGAGTCTATTTTCACAATTGTTTGGTGCAGAGACTCTTAGGAAAGCACAGAGAGGTCACCCTTGGCTCATCAGCATGGTCAGGAAGCACCCCTAGTGCTTGTCTAGCTGCTGAGGCAACTAACCGTTTCACCATCCTACAGTCAAAAGGCTGGAGTAGAAATCCTTATTTTAGCCCCAGCAAGTGGGCATCTCACAGATTTTGAGGTCCAACAATGCTGTGTTTGAATACCCGCTCATCTCTTGCTAGCAGTGTTACCTTGGAGTAATTACGTTGCCATTCCATGCCTCGGATTCCTCATCTGTTCACCTGGGTTGACACTCATATTCATCTTGTGAAAATTGTGAGGCAAGTGCATGGCATGTGCCAGGTGCTCAATAAACACTAGCTGTTCCTCCCTCTTTGGAGTAGCTAGGAAGATTAAATTAATAATAGATAGGAATGTTCTTTTTAAGATTTCAAGCTATTCTAATTATTAACTTATTTTATTTGGTGGTTGCTATTCCTTACCCCAAGTTTTCTCTGAGGCTTCCTGAGTCTAAAACCCTTTATCCCAATGGAAAGGATTGTTTCTTACTCTTGTGAGGTGGGGGATGGCGGAGGTGGAAGGACTTAATTAGTAAATAGTCAAATATTGGCAGCTAAGACAGAAGACTGGTTCATTAATCTGGGTTTTGGAAAAGCTGAAGCCAAGAAGGGATTAAATGTGCAGGGATTTTATTAGAGGAAGTGCCTGTGAGAGAAAACGGGGCAAAGCTGGGAACTCTGAAAGAGCTGTCAGACCGCCAGGCAACTCTGATTCCTCAGTGGAAAAGGGGGAGAGAAAGAGCATCCCAGACCACATGCAGTCTAAGGAAGGGTCTGCAAGGTTGTTGGCGGGCCCTTGAACCCCAGTGGCCTGGCAGAGGAGTTCTGTGTCTCCCAGAAATGGGCTGGCCTTATGATCTCTGCCACCTTCAGTCTGTACCTAAGAGAAACCCATGGAAAGCATGGCCTCAGTGCAAATGCAGTGATGGATTTCAAAGCACAGCAGCTGCGCCCTTGCTTAAAGCACTCCTGTACTGGAGACCTGGTAGGTAAATTCTCTTGGCTGTCCCAGGCCAGTCCCCTGCACATCCTCCTGCCCTCCTTGGGACAGCTTCAGAGTTAGACACAGTAGGCAGTCTCTTTTCCTGTACGATTTGAAGGTGAACTAGGAATTCATGTTGTGCTAAAAAATATCTCCCCATGTCCTGCCAGAGTGACTGAAATTCCACCATTGGAAATTGACTCCCAAAGGTCTCCAAAGTCTCCTTAAGAAAGGATTAATTTAATAGCTTCCAAGATAACACGCTTATGCCACTGAGCACCAGATAAAAAAGTGAGAGTAGGGGGTGACAGTGGTGGGGGTGGTATTGGAGGATGGGGGTGCCATCATTTTGAGAAATAGTCCTGGGTGAGCCCTGAAGAAATCTGCAGACTTCAACAGTTTTCCAAAGAACACCAGGGAAAGCATTTGACCCAACAGAGCACTTGACTGATCTTCACCAAAAAGACGAGGCTTTTGTGTTGGGGAATGAAGCATGCTCTTAAGACCTAGTACGATACCCAAGCACTCTCTCCAGCGGCTCCCAGAGGCAGCTTCACGTTGGCAAACTTGGTAAGTTGTCCCAAGGCTGTCCAAAGTTCCCAGAGCATGTGCGTGTCTTTCGGCTCATGGAGCACAGTGGCTGGCATAACTGGGCCCAAAGCCTCGAGCTCCCAGGCCTCTTTGGTGGCCGAAGGATTGTGTTCCTCCTCTAAGCACGGCACAGTCAAGCTGGTACTAGAGCTCCTAGGTCTGGAGCTTGTATCTGTTGTTGGCTAGATCTGAGTATCTGTTAGAGGGCAGACCTAAAAACACCCTGGGAACTTTCCCAGAGATACGTTTCTCATGGAGCCAAGAGGACAACATAAGTGATCCATTCTGAACTTATTAATAACTGTCACGTTTCTGTCAGGGCACCGGAAGAACCATTTTGGGGGCTTGGTACCTTGAGTTCTCCATAGTAAGTCAGGATGCCAGCATGGGCTAGAGCCATGATTCTGAAATGAGACTGCACTTCAGAATACCAGGGGGACGTGGAACAAAATACAGATCTCCAGGCCTCGTTGGAGAGTCCTATTAAGGAAGAGGGCCTGGGAATCTCTATTTTAAAAGCCTTCTCATCTCCCTCATTCTTTCTGATGATCCACCATAAGTATATCAGCTAAAAGCCGAGTCACTAAAGTGGCAGCAATAGCCACTGGATTTTGCTTAATCAGACTTTGTCTGAACTAAATCTTTTTTGGAACAAGCTGGGGTATAACTAATGAAATAACATAAAATAACGCTACTTCACACACATCAGAATTGAATGGGTCCCTGGGGAACAGACTCTGAGATGGAGATTAGCACGCAGGGCTTTTAACAGGGAAAGCTCCTGGGGACAGCACCTGTGGGAGGGAGGGAAAGGAAACAGAACTGGGCAGAGGGAAACGTTAGCTGTAATGAAGTCTCAGTACAAGCCCTGAGGGACCCAGTGGGGAGCTCTGGAGCTGGGATGGTCTTCCCAAATTGTCCTGAGTTGGGGCAGGGAGCTTGGCTTTCGTACCCTTACGTCGATCAGTCATTGAATTGCATGTGGGCTGCCCACGGAAGGAGGTGTGACCTTTGATGGGACAGTTCTCCTCAGCCAATGCAATTCCCAGGAAGGGCTAGAGGGTTGCCTTCAGCAAGCATTCCCAGCACCCGGGGAACGTTTTCTTTTTATTTCTGAAGAGGGATCTGGGCAGAAGGGCACACATCTACTACAATGGGGTTAAACTTCAGATGGGATTAATTTGTATTTAGGCTGGGACAAAACCCAGCATCCTCTGCCCTCCCTCAGCTCACTATCTAGGATGAGCCCCTGGATGCCAAAGAAGAGTCAGGAGCTAGTACTTTTCCCAGCGTGACAGACTCTGAGTGATCAATTTATGGGAATAAAGTGAGACTGGATTGGACTGGGCGTTTGACTCTTAGATCTGATAGAAGAGAAAGAAGGCTATCAGAAGTGAGAATACTTAGCTGGTTGGTGCACTGTGCTAATAAGACTAAAGGTATAACACCCATGTGGGCCAATGAGATTCATTCTTTTGCTCATCATTAACTTGGGGTGAGCGTGCATTAGCAGATAATTCGAGGCCAAAGATTATATCAATTCCCCGAATCGTGTCATGACAAAATAGTGCTCTACTATGACCACCCCTTCCCCCAATAAACACACCTTACCCCAACCCCACACTATCTCCAGAGAATTGAGCTCCCAACAGCATAAAGTCTCCAATTAATTATGAAAAGGTTTATTATGGCAGAAAATAATGTCACCAAGGCTGAATCCCGGATATTTGACTGTGCTGATTTTGATAGGCCCCTTCCAAGTTTCACAGTGGTTACATTCCCCTAATCCCTTAGTAATTATTAGAGATGTCTAGGGAAAAAAAAAACCCCACCACATTCTTTTGATGAGAATGATTGTTTGGTATTCCTATTTATTTATTCACTTGTAATGAGCAAGAGACACTCGGTGAGGAACACTCTATCAGATCCCTTTATGCATAAATTATTTGAGGGTAAGATTTATGCTCAAAGAATAATGAGGTAAACAGGAGCAAACGGAATAATTTAAAAGCAATTCATAACAAGGAAGCGATCACATACATACCGAAAGCATGGAGAACCCCATCCTGTTGCTCTGTTTTGTTTGAAGTCAGGTCAAAGGAGAATTTCATCCCAGGGTCCAGTTCTCCAGTGAAACCCCAAAATGCTTTCTCTTGTTTTAACCATGTCACAACTCGAGACCTGAGTGCTGAGAAAGAGAAACCGTTGGTACCTTCATTAAGATTGTTTTGGCTTACTTTTATTTTCTAAATTAAATCATCATCGGTGCTTTTCCTAAAAGTTTCCTCCTTGAGAAAGGGTGCTCATCGAAACTATGTTTAGTTCGCCAAAGCTCTTAAAACAATATACAAAAACTTAAAAGAGAGCCAGGCTTGGAATGCAATTCATATGCAAAGACTCTGGATCAAGCCAAAAGGCATTACTTAAAACTATGAACAAATAACTTTGTGACTAGAATTGTAAACAGAAATATAATTTGCTAATGGTTTGTTCCTGAAGTCAGACGTCCCTCCTCTTACCTGGTTATTAATCTGGGACATCAGGGAAATGAGATAGAAATAATATATCTGAACTTCATTTAGAAATTTGACAGGATTTCTTCTGCTGTCTGAATGGGTTTAATACAGAAATATGTTCTGGATAATCAATGGCAACCTGGAGGTATGTCTTTAAAACAATGTTGCAGTCCTGTATTTTTTTTCAATGACTGTATTACAACTAAAATGATTGATAAAATCTGTGAATAATAACCTAAGCTAGGAGGAATAGTTCTATAGCTTTAACTACCAATTAGAAACCTATATGCTCCAAATTTACATTTCTAGCCTGTTTTCTGAGCTCCATATCTATCCAGCAGACACTTCTACCTGATACACCAAAAAGTCAACATGGCTAAAGTTGAATTAATCACCTCTACTCTACCCTCCAACTGCTTCATCTCCTATAATTCCTAATAAATAGAAGCTTCACGTAGCATCTCAAGCTAGAATATTTCAGTTTATTATATTACGTCTAGAGTACAAAACACCCAGTTGTCAGCACCCCACTTCTATCCCCTTGAGCCTTATTTCAGGGCATGCTGGCCTGACTTCTATCTGTCCCTCTTTACCTGAGGTCTTTCTCAGGCCTCCAGAGCCTACTCTGCTTGCATACATAGCAGGCCAGGCATGCTGGGAACTAACCACCCACTGTTCCTCAGCAATCCTTGACTGGATTATTGGCAGGAGGTGGTGTATACATACCCAGGCTCCCTTGCTTCCCAGGTGGGATGACGCTGGGGGTCATGTTTTATACTCTGAGAGTTCCCAGGTGGGATGAAGCTCCAGCTGCCCACAACAGTAATGCTATTGGCTGCCTTTACTTCCCCTTCTGCTTTTCCCACTCCCCTACTCATACCTTCTGGGATCACTTCACAAATAAATTACTTGTACTCAAATCCTTGTCTTAGGGTCTGCTTCTGGGAGAACACAAAGACATCAACCAATTACTGCCAACTAAGCAGAAAATAATTATCTACTAAATC
Source organism: Eubalaena glacialis (assembly GCF_028564815.1). Classification (NCBI taxonomy): domain Eukaryota; kingdom Metazoa; phylum Chordata; class Mammalia; order Artiodactyla; family Balaenidae; genus Eubalaena; species Eubalaena glacialis. Next base: position 74,277,854 of record NC_083717.1, on the reverse strand, counting down.
AGAATTTGAGGATACCAGGATTAAAAAGGCATCTCCTTAAAAAATATTTTTTAAAATTTGGCAATTTGACAGCACCTGCAGGCTGGGATGATATTGATAGGAACAGCTAAGTTAGAGGGTCCAACTGCACTTGGCATCCAGATCGCTGGCTACTGAGGGTTGCTGTTCATTGACCTTAACAGCACCCACCTCTCTGGGCCTACTTTCTACCACCTGTCCTTCCCTCTTGATTCCCCCCAACACCTCCCTGTTTCACATCCCTATGTCTCTGACTGTTCTATTTGCCATTGTCCTAGAAATTTCTATTTGTCCTTTGAACCACAATAAAGCTGCCCATTCTTCCAGGTATCCTCTTGCCTCATTCCCCTACACCAATGGAGTCGTTCTCCACTCTGATTATTCCTAGTGCAGAATGACACAATTATCAATCAACTGAATATTTAATATTAAAATACAAGTGAGTTAAATTGGAGGGCATAGAAATCTACCCTGGCTCTCTCATGCACTCACAGCCTGAGCATGATGGTTCTTAATAATGATTCATTTGTTTATTATCATTCCTTTGTTCCTTTGTTCCACAGCTAGTTGAGTTAGAATGCAATCTTTAAACAAGCGTGCAGAACTTAAATCCAGATAAAGTACCCTGAAAATGAGGGAATATTACTCAGTATTTTAAAACAATCATTATAATAAAAGTAAAATGCTTATCACGTTAATTGAGAAGAACAGGATACAAAATTCAGTGTGCAGCATAAATTCAAAAATTGTGAGTTTGGGCTTCCTTGGTGGCGCAGTGGTTAAGAATCCGCCTGCCAATGCAGGGGACACGGGTTTGAGCCCTGGTCCAGGAAGATCCCACACGCCGCGGAGCAACTAAGCTCGTGCACCACAACTACTAAGCCTGTGCTCTAGAGCCTGCAAGCCACAGCTACTGAGCCCTGGTGCCACAACTACTGAAGTCCGCACGCCTGGAGGCTGTGCTCCACAACAGGAGAAGCTGCCACAATGAGAAACCCACGCACCGCAACGAAGAGTAGCCCCTGCTCGCCGCAACTAGAGAAAGCCTGCGTGCAGCAATGAAGACCCAATGAAGCCAAAAATAAATAAAATAAATAAATTTATTAAAAAAAATAGTGAGTTTGAAAAAAGTGGAAAGAAATCCATTAATGGTAATGGCAGTGGATGTCGGGGGTGGGACTCTGGTGATTATTTTTCTGCTGCTCTCTACTTTTTATGTTTTCCAAGTCTTCAATAATGAGCAGGTTTCAGAAAATAACAATGACACCTTTTTCACCTGTAAGGAATGATTTCCCATAGATCAATCACCATGGAAGAAATTTTATAAGTTATTAAAGAATTATCTACAAACCATGTCAAGAGACCATGAGGCTTTATGGGTGAATCCCTTCAAATGTTGAAAACTACATCACATCAGTCTGCTGCCACATAATTTGTTTCAGAGCATAGGAAAAGCTGAAAAGCTACACAGTTTTGTTTTTTAATGAAAGAAGTATGACCCTGAAACCCAGTCTTATTACACACACACACACACACACACACCTTACCTATGGATCAATGACCCTAATCAATGTAGGCAGAAGAATACTAAATAAAATACTAGCCAATCAAATTCAACAGCATCTAAAAGAATTTTCTTCTGCAGTCAGATAAACTATCCAGGAATGAATAAGTGACTTAATATTAGGAAAACTATCCCTATAATGAATAACATCAATAGGGCAAAGGAGAAAAATCATGTCAACGAATACTAAGCAAGCAGTAGGTAAAAGTTTTAAAGTATATTTCATAAAACTGGGGATAGAAGGATCCTTAATATGATCATTGATCAACACACTTAGCCATAAACAATTTTAGTTATGGGTAACGTGCTCTGTAATCATTCTGACCTAGGTTTAAATTCTGCCTATACATTTTCTGCCTATGAGATTTTCACTAAGTTACTTAATCTTTCTGCTTTGGTTCTGTCTATAAAATTGGCATTATAATTTCTTACCACATAGAGTTAGTGTGAGCATAATTCAAGCGATGCATTTTAAGTGCTTAGTACAGTACCTGGAATTTAGTGATACTCAGTAAGTGCTATAATATCACTTATATTAAGTGCTGTTTAATACCCTGTACATTGTATTTGTACATTGTTACTTACACATTGTATACAAATGTGTATACATTACAAATGCATAAAAACATTTTTAACAAATTCTATGATGATGATAACAATAATAAACACTAGTAGTGATAATAGTAAAACTGTTGTACTTCAGAATTTACTTGTGGAGATTCTTCTCCCCTATACCCCAAATACACATGCCTGAGGGTCTTCTCCCAGGTCATTCTAATGTATACCAAATGTTGTGAATCACTAAATTAGAGGCATTTCTAGTAAAATTATAAATAAGAGAATATAAAATATTACCAAACTGTTGACTACTGTTCTGAAAGATCCAGGCAATGCAACAGTCATGAAATAGAAGGGAGAGGTGTACCTATAGTTGATGAAGATAAATTTGTTATTTTCAGATGGCCTTTCATTAAACATAAAAACTTCAAGACAATCAAAACACTCTCTCATGATAAGCCCTCTTAGAATCAAGAGGAGGGGACTTCCCTGGTGGTGCAGTGGTTAAGAATCCGCCTACCAATGCAGGGGACATGGGTTCGATCCCTGGTCCAGGAAGATCTCACATGCCACGGAGCAACTAAGCCCATGCGTCACAACTACTGAACCTGTGCTCTACAGCCCACGAGCCACAACTACTGAGCCCTCACGCCACAGCTACTGAAGCTCATGTGCCCTCGAGCCTGTGTGCCGCAACTACTGAGCCCGTGTGCTGCAACTACTGGAGCCCGGGCACCTAGAGCCCCGTGCTCCGCAACAAGAGAAGTCACCACAATGAGAAGCCTGCACACTGCAATGAAGAGTAACCCCCTCTCGCCGCAACTAGAGAAAGCCTGTGCGCAGCAACGAAGACCCAATGCAGCCAAAAAAACAAAACAAAACAAAAGAATCAAGAGGAGGGTTCGTGACAGTGGTCAGATACAAGATCAATATACAGTAAGTTCCCTACATACGAACATTCAAGTTGCGAGCTTTCAAAGATGCGAACGTGCATCTGGTTCCAGCAAGGAACCAGAACCTGTGCCGTCAACGTCAGGCATGAGTGAAATTGCAGCTTGCCCTCCATCTCCTATTGCTGATGATCCTTCAGCTCTACCATCTCCCACCTCCTCTCCCTCCTCCAGTCAGTAACTCTTCTAGCCTGTTCACTCAGTGCCAGCCCCTGTATGCCAGCTGTTGTACTGTACACTATTGTACTTTTCAAGTTACTGTACTGTAAGATTAAAAATATTTTCCTTATTTTTTTGTGTTTGTTTTTTATGTATTATTTGTGTGAAAAGTATTATAAACCTATTACAGTACAGTACTATATAGCCAATTGTGTTAGTTGGGTACCTAGGCTAACTTTATTGGACTTAGGAACAAATTGGACTTACGAACGTGCTCTTGGAATGGAACTCGTTCATATGTAGGAGACTTACTGTATTTAAAAAAACAAAAAGCTTTTCAACAATATCCATTTAGACCATATAGCCATGTAATAGAAAAAACATCCATACGTAATAGTGCTAAACACATAAAATACCTAGAAACAACTTTGTAAGAAATGTGATACATATGAAGGAAAGTATAGTACTTTACCGGGTGGTACAAAAGAAGAGTTGAATAAACATAGAGATGTTCAATACTTCTAGAAGAGTGGGCTGAATATTGGAATTTGGGAAGCACTCATAGGCTTAATGCAATCCCGATAAAAATACTAATAAATTTTTTAAAAATTAAATAATTTGGATTCTATTTGAAGACTAACTATGAGAAAATAAACAGCCTGGAGCTTGACATACAGCGGGTACTTAATAAATGCTAGCTCACTTCCTCTTGCTTCTTAGCAAAGTTCTGATGCCTCAGACCATGGTGATCTCCTCCTTTAATTCTTACGATTACCATTCATTTGGCACTTACTGTACAATTTTTGGAAGCTCTACTTTACATTGAATTTTTAGTTAATTTACATCATTGGGTCATTAATTATTCTCTCCAAAATAGATTGTAAACTCCCTGAAGTCAAGGACTAGGCTTATATATATTTGAACCAAATACGTAATGCGCACTAGTCATCTACAGAGAACTGGGGGTGATAAGAAATAGACTACAGAACTGTTAATAGCTCATCACTATAGAATAAAATAAAATACTGTTAGTCACAGTTGAGGAAGTCAAACTTTGGAGCCACCTAAGCAATCTGAATGCCAACCACAGTCCTGACTGGAGTGAGCCTTCTCTTAGCTAGAGCAATTACTGCTGAATATCATGTTGGCTGAGGGGTCACTTCATTCCTAAAATATGCTGGAGCTGATAAGAAGCGGCAGAGGTCAATTCAAGAGTGCAATGAGGATTCTTGCAAAATAAGGGTGATTAATTAGAAGAAATATGTGTCTACTTAATAGCAGTCAATGGCCTAGGAGGCCAAAGGAATGAATGAACTCCCCAGTTCCCAAAGCTTCAAAGCAAAATATCTCAGAATCATGCTCTGAGTAGGCCTGGCAGATTCTCAAAGTAGAGTGGTTGCAAAATACTCACTTGATATTTTAAGCATATTTTGTATGCTTAAATTTCTAAAAATTGGTAAAAGTTGAGGAGAAGATACTGCTAGTCAGGAAGTAAACATGGAGAACGTAAGTATTAAATTGGTATGTGTGCAGTTTCCAAGAACTATGAGTAAGCAAACCGCTCCCTGACTTCACCTTATGGATGTCATTTTACCTAAATATATGCAGGGGATATTAATACTATACTTGTGTTTACCTTAACAACCACCAGGCCTGTGTGAAAATCAGCTTCACAGCCAAATAAAGTGACAAAAATGACAACTCCAAGAACACAGAAACCACTTTGCAAGTTTTGCTGGCATATTCTGTGTAATCTCCAGAAAAGAAGTCTTATACATTTGTACACTGGCTGCCTACCCTACCTATTTCTCAAGCCCCCATTTAACACTCTGGGGAGGGATCTTACTAAAATGCCAACACTCAAGTCAGATAAACGCCTCTAGCCTTCAAAATTTGTCCAGTGTTCCAGCTATTACTAAGAAGTGGGTAAATCTCACCCATAACTCAGAGCTCCAAATTTCTGAGCAGAACTGTGATGTTTCAGAGCACCTATTCACACACTCCCCAAATGAAGAGAAGGATTGTGAGAGCCTCCAAATGAAGTCAGCTTCAACACGACTGAGTTCACTGTGGCAAATGATCAGCTGCTGATGATAATAAATAAGGTAGGCCTGCCATCTCTGCATCACCCCCGGGTCCTCACGTAATTTGGAGGGCTACAACAAATGTAAAGACACTGAAGCTACGGCCTGCACTTTACCATAATTTAAAATACATTTGAGAAGAAAATTCACAAACAAAGCACAAGAATTAAATGGTAATTAAAGGTAACAAGAAAAACTGTTGAAGTTACATAATACTTATCTGATGATAGGAAGTTTCCAGATATGTGCTGCAGACAGTAACTCTAAAGGGGATTCAGAGGACAGAGACTGCACTGAGGACGGGGGTCATTAGAAGAGGCGTTAGGAAGAGCTCGGTCTTTAATTGGGAGGCCACTTAGCTTATCAATTAAGGCAAAGGGTTCTGAGCAACACACTGTGCTTTCCAATCCTGCTTCAACTCAGAGGAGCTGTGTGTCCTTAACACTATTATTTGATCCTTCTAAGCTTCAGTTTTCTTACCTGTAAAATGGGAATAGTAATAGGATCCACCTTAAAGGGTTGAGTCAGATAATGAATGTGAAGCAGCGTCTGGTATATGGTAAGGGCTCAAACAAACATCAGCACACAAACAAACAAGACAACTTGACCTTGAAAGATAGATTGTTTGTGCTGGAGAGGGTGTGGAGAAAAGAGAACCCTCCTACACTGCTGGTGGGAATGTAAATTGATGCAGCCATTACGGAGAACCGTATAGAGGTTCCTTAAAAAACTAAAAATAAAGTTACCATATGATCCTGGGCATATGTCTGGAGAAAACTCTAATTTGAAAAGATACATGCACCCCAATGTTCACTGTTGCACTATTTACAAGAGCCAAGACATGGAAGCAACCTAAGTGTCCATCGACAAAGGAATAAAGAAGACATGGTATCAATATATATACACAATGGAATATTACTCAGCCATAAAAAAAGAATGAAATAATGCCATTTGCAGCAACATGGGTGGACCTAGTGATTATCATATTAATTGAAGTAAGTCAGACAAATATCATATGATATCACTTATATGTGAAATCCAAAAAAAAAATGATATAAATGAACTTATTTACAAAACAAAAATAGACTCACAGACGTAGAAAACAAACTTATGTTACCAAAGAGGATAGCTGGAGGTTGGGGGGATAAATTAAGAGTTTGGAATTAACAGATACACACTACTATATATAAAATAGATAACCAGCAAGGACCTGCTGTATAGCACAGTGAACTATATTCAATATCTTGTAATAACCTATAATGAAAAGGAATCTAAAAAAGAATAGATATATCTTTAAAAAAATAAAATAGATAAACTACAAAGACCCACTGTATAGCACAACTATACTCAGTATCTTGTAATAAACTATAATGGAAAAGAATCTGAAAAAGAATAGATATATATAACTGAATCACTTTGCTGTACACCTGAAACTAATACAACATTGTAAATTAACTATACTTCAATTTTAAAAGTTAAAAAAAAAGATAGATTGTTTGGAAGTGGACTAAAGAGGGATATTATAGATCAGATGATGCTTGGCGGGAAACAGCTTAAGTCAGTCTCTGATTCCTTACATTACTCACCTAAGGTCCTGGTTATTTATTATAAACCACCAGGATTTAGGGGAATTTGGGAGAATATCCACCGGGCCTTTGCCTTAGAATGTGATGGGGAGGAAACCACATCTTCACTTCCTGATTTTCCATTGAACACATTTTGGGCCTAGCACACCACCATCGGAATAACATTCCAAAAAACTCACAAAGCCCAAGCTGAAAGAGCAAAATAACTGCCTGACCCAGGAGAAGGGGGTGAATTTTCATGAAGCCACGCTTAAGAGTCACTCTGACACTCAAAAGAGTTGTGTCTGTAACACACCATTGAGAAAGAGCTTTTCAATTAAGTGAAAACTTGAGCCAATCTAAATGTTTGGAATGGTGTAGACAGCTCACCCCCTTCCCACCCCTCCCCTGCACTTGCATTACCCCTTTCCCCCATTATTTTCATATTATTTCATTTTCATATTGTTCAGCAAATAATGGGCTGAAATTTTGGCTCCATTGATCAGATGTTTAGCATTCTATAGCCAGAGCCAATGAACAGAAAACAACTCACTCAAGAACCATTCTAGCCAAGAAAGGGCAATAAATGGGCCATTTCACTGTCATCCATAACGACTCCCAAATCCCACATTTCTACATATGATCTGACAATTACGGCTATGGATTGAGGATTTCAAAGCAATTTCTGCCATTCCAGGTGCAAGCATAGTTGTTTAATTGGTGTTTGCAGCTTAGGAGGAGGGAGTTTATTGGACTCTTTCTCTATGGCCTCCCAAAATCCAGCTGCAAAATCTAAACTCCCTTGCAAAACAACTTCACACCTAAGCATAAAGATTCAGGGAAATATTTAGAGGAGCAAAAAGAGAGCTCACTATTGAATAGCAGCTTTCAGGGGAGGGAGGAAAGGCCAGCCACGATGTCCTTCAGCTCCATGTTTCTGGAGGACACGTTGGCCGTAGCACCAGACTGCCAGGTTGGCAGAAGCTCCTGGTGCGTGCTGCATCTTGCCTTCGGGGGGAGACCTGTGACACCTTTTCTTCTCTCATACCACGGCGTGGGAGGCATGTCAGAGAATCTACAGCCAACATAAAAGTCAATTTTTACAATCACTTCTGTGCCGAATGGCCCACTTTCCCCCTTGCGCTTGGGGACTTCATCGTATTACGGAGAGGCAGCAAAACAGGCCCATTCTTTTCGGCAACCAGAGACATCTTCAGGCAATCACTGTGAGAGAAGAGGGGCTCGCAGACCAGCTTGCGATTCCCCAGCAGCCACTATCACAGGTTCTTACAGGTCACCTTCAAGCAGAATGCTAGGGATAAATGCCTCTCATTTTAATCATGGAGTACAATTTTTAATACAAAGAAAATGCATTGATACAACATTACCACACTCCTAATAATGCATTTTTATTTCACAAAGCAACAGCTAGACTATGGCTAGGCCAACTCTAATTTCTTCAATCATAGTCTGTTGAGTCCCTCATCATATCTCGCTTGGATGACTGTAGCCCTTTCCCACCTGTCTTACTGTTTACCAGCCTCTTGTTATTCAGTTCACCCTTCACACCAATACCAGAGTGTTGTCTAAGAGACAGTGTGAACGTCTGAGCCCATTGCTATAGTAGTTCCACGTTGCTATGGGAGGAAAGCCAAACATGGTTTAATGAAAGACACTACCCTCTGCTGATGTCTCATGATCCTGCCCTCTCTTCTCACCTACTCTACCCTCAACAACCTTATGACAGCTATTTTGAACTTCTATTTATGGAAGACTCCTTCTGTAGATTCCATCCTCAATTTATGCTTAGAGAGTTGATACTTCTCTTCCAAAAGTCACCTCCTCTGTGAAGCCTTCCCTAATGACCCTTAGACCTAGAAGGTTAGCTTCTTCTTCCTTTGTGCTCCTGGAGCTCTCATTACTCATTTCTATCATGGAAGTCGTCATACAGGATTTGAAAGACTGAAATTCCACAGGGGAAAGAATGAGTTTTACTCCCTTTTCTATGCCCTGGCACATACGGAACTTTCTAAAAATGACCAGTGAAAGAATGAATGAGAGAGTGAGTGCATACTTGCTGCTTAAGAGGCCCTGGGCTTGTGTCTTCATTTTTCTCAATGTCTACACTTACAAACTGTACTCTGCCCTTAGTCATGCTCTCACGGATGTGTGTCACTGACCCAAGCAGCTGGGCTGACAATCAGACTCGAGGTGCCTATTCCTGATGATAGATGAATTCCAGCGCACACTCACCAGCCCCATGACTAAGCTATCCAGAATACAGCTCCATGAGGGTAGGGATTTGGGCCTACACTGGGGCCTGGTTTATAGTAAGCACTCACCAAGAGGGAGAACAGAGGGAAACCAGGTGAGGATCAGTGTCATCTCTGTGTTGGAGGAATCACACATGGGCTCAAGCTGAACTTCCCAACAATGCATGTGTTCAAATAGAGTATCACTCCACCTCTCAGAGGGTGGTAGCTCTGTTTCTTAGACTTTGAAAATTACCTGCTTCTCCAGAAATATTTACCTGGTGCAGGCAGCCTACCTGTTGGGGCCCCTCTCAAGATTTATCATCTGTGAAGATCCCTCTGTATCAAGTTGGTCCTTTCTTTTCTTAACCTCTCCCAGCATATATTTTGCCAATTAATTATAATCAGTTCTCTGTGTGTTTTAATCTTGTTTTCCCACCTCAATAGGTATCAATTTGGATACATCATTTTTAGATCCCATAGTGAGCAGCCCCTATACCAAGCACAGCAGGGACTCAACCCCTTCTTGTTTGATTGAAATGTTGAGGATTCACCAGTCTGGAGGGATTAAATGAGTGTGCGTTAGCGTAACAGCTAGCACCACAATCCCTCTTAGAAAGGAACTAACTACATTGAGAAAACACATTATTGGGCCATTTGGGGGTGAAACGATAAAGTCTCCAGAACAAGGTCTGGAAAAAAAAAAGCAGAATTGGAAGACAAGGGCCGAACAGGAAATTAATTGCTCTACACAGAAAGTGAGAGGATTTCCTTTTATTCCTGAGAGGAGGCAGGGAGTGGAGAGGGAGTAAGAGGTCCCACCCACGTGGCCAGAGTCTGGAGCCCAGGTTGGCAGGGACGGATTTCTAAGTAGCAGGATGTGTAAGATCAAGTCTATGGTTTCCCTCATTCTTCTCCTCAATGTTTTAGGTTTTCCTCCCACACAAAGGCCCTGTGCAAGACATCTGTATGTGTGATTGTTCACTGATGGAAATCCATGAGAAAGTAAACTGCTATATTGAGATCATCAGAAGCCAGAGCTGGATTCACACACATGAGCTATCAACTGAGGGAATTAACCTGAAACAAGATCTCAGAGCCAGAAGCGAGGGGAAAGCCATGAGTCTTCTCTCCTCTTCCTTCCCTCAATCCCCAGATCCTATGAGGATGGGGTCTTACTACAAGTGGGGTGAGTTTCAAATGAGCTTTAGTAGGATCTCAAAGGGCAGATATTGAAATTGACATGTGCATTACACATGGATTACAGGCTATCAAGACCTAGGGCTGCCGTCAGTATGAATGAGTACACTGAGGCCTGGAGTGGGGAAGTGACTTGCCCAAGGTCATTCTGCTCTTTGGTGAAGGAAGTGGGTCCAGCACTCAGGCTTTTCCCAAACATTATTCCATCTTCTACTCTGTGCAGTGCCTCTGTCCTTAAATTGACCATGGGGGCCTAGAAACAGCGTCTTTCCAAGACTGTGGCATTTGCTGGACTTATAATTGGAGAAATTTAGGTTACTGTCCATGCCACTAAGGGCTATTATTTATCTAAAGGCTGGGATTACATCTGTGCCGCCTGGCCATCCGGGAGAGCCATCTGTCATTTGGGGGAATCCTAAGGGGATCTGGCATGGGTGGATGAGGTCCTGGGAATGGGCTGAATTGGGGATGCTGCTAAGTAGCCTCCAGGCCTCAATTACCAAGAGCCTCTTCACCTTGTGCCGCCTTTACTTGTGTGTTTCAGGAGCCCGGAAGGGAGCTCCTCATGGCTGCTGGAATCTCACATTTGCAGTTATGGAATACAGAAGATTTGCTTCCACCAGTCTCAGGACCAGTACCTGGGAGAGGCATCCCAAGGGAAGGTCCTCTCTGGGAGGCTGCCTTCTTGGACCATCCCCTTTATTCCCAGGGAATCAGGGTGGCTTAGTGGAGTCTGTGAAATTCATTTACTTCTTCCTGTCCATTGGGTTTCTTTCCTGCAACTGACATTGCCCTGCAGGTACAGATAGGTATCATGAAGCTGAAATTGTGCTAAAACAAGGGGATTCTGCAGGTCAAGGCAGCCACAGGCTTAACCGTTAGCTCCCAGCCACCAGGCTTGAGCAATGGCTGTCCCCAAAGAGCCAGGGAACCAGAGAGGTCACAGGCAGCCTGTCTCCTCAGGGGTCTGGGAAGGCTAGGAGAGAAACTGTCTGTCCGGGGTTGATTACAACAGAAACCAGAGCAAGCAGAGAGGAAGGGAGATGATAATGCTATGCAAATACAGCAGCCTGCTTTTGTCTCTTCTAACCACAAGCTCTAAACATTTGATAACAACATCAAAACCGCAAATTTCTTTATCCCTGCTATTGTGTGAAACGATGGCTTCAAGAAAGAGAGGTTAAGGAGATTTAGTCGAGGTTAGCCAGCAAATCAGTAAATCCTGGAAATGATTCAGTCTCTCTGCTCTTCTCCAACTACCACCCTTTACTGTTTTCTATTGCTGTTTAAATATGAAGCTGTGTGAGCAAACAGAAAACGCTGTAGGTCCCTTCTAGTGGGTATGCAAACACAGGCTAAAAGCCATTTCCATTTTTGACTGGATGAAAATAACTTTTAGGCATTTTCTGTCTTCTTTTTAAATGATTGCCACGATAAAGCTTTGAAAGGGGGTCAGGGGGAGGGAGTGTTTCTGAACCAGAAAAGCTGCTCTGGGAATAATCAGTTTTCCATAGTGAGAAGCAGGTCTGGGATTGACTTGTGTACCTCTTAGCTGCTAATGACCTACTGCAACGCAGGTTTGGATTTGGAAGCATGCAGGAAGTGTTTGCTGAGTTTTAGGCGTCTGAGAAGTTGAAAATGAACTTGCAAACCTATTCCAGATTGCCCTCTGATTTCAGGGGTAACTGATTCTAATAGTGATAAAGATCTTTATTCCAACATCACCTACTTCATAAAGTCTTCCCTGGACACCCCCTCTCCCATTCCACAGCCTCTTCCTACCTTTTTTTCTCCTCTATCCTTAACATTTATCACTATTTAACATATTATATGTTACTTATTTATCACTGTCTAAAGTAGTGTATATTTACTTATTTATCTTGTTTCTTGTCTTTTCCCCAAGTAGAATCTAAGCTTCCTGATGGCAGTGATTTTTCTTGTTTTGCCCACTGTTTATCCCCAGGGTCTAGAACTGTGCCTGACACAGGGAGGTGCTTTAGGAAGACTTATCGAATAAATGAATGTAAGGAAGATGATCAAAATGAAATCAAAATTCTTACAAGGTGTCTGCTCTATGCAAAGCACTAGTAGCTAATTTAAACAAGTATAAACCATAATAATTCCCTTGTATTGGTCTGCTAGGGCTGCTGTAACAACATATCACAGACTGGGTGCTTAAAAAATAGAAATTTTCGTACAGTTCTGGAGTTAAAAGTCCAAGACCAAGGTGTTGGCAGGTTTTATTTCTTCTGAGGCCTCTCTCTTTGGCTTGCAGTTGACCACCTTCCTACACGTCTTCACATGGTCACCCCTTGGTCTATGAGCATGCACCCCTGGTATCCCTCTGTGTGTCCAAATTTCCTCGTCTTATAATGACACCAGTCAGATTGGATTAGGGCCCATCCTAACAGCCACATTTTAATCACCTTGTTAAAAGCTATATCTCCAAATATTGTCACATTCTGTGGCATTGCAGGTTAGGGCTTCAACATATGAATTGGGGAGGGGGCTCATAACATCCCTCAAAAGGATTAAAGTGTGTTAGGAAAATAAGATATAATTCCTTAGATATTAAAAAAAATTATCAGGGAGAAAGAACAAAGTAAATGTACGAAACGTAAGATACATCTACAAGATAGATAATGAAGTGGTAGAAGGTAGCAGGTTTGTAGTAGCTCCTTCTCTTTATCAGGTATTGGGGAAATTACATATATTTCTGAGCCTTGTTCCTCATCTGGAAAATGGGAATAATGGAATTGATGAGGAAATTACATGGGATGATGTATGCCACATTCCCAACAGCTTGGCATGTAGATGGTGTTTAGTAAATGCTGCTTACCTTCTTTTTTTCTTTTCTCCAAAAATACTACATTCATTTTGGTGCCACGTATTAACAGGAGCACTGATAGCACTGTGAAGACTGCCTTTCCTAGGCAGTCCTTTTTGTTTAACCACAAAAGTGATATCATTTTTTACTGATTATGAAATAATATACACTCATGTTAAAATTCAAACACTATAGAAGTGAAGTAGAAAGTGAAAGAAACCCTGTTGACTAATACCCTCCCCAGCAATAGATAACCACGGTTCACAGTTTAGTGTGTAGCCTTCAGCCTTTTTCTCTATTTTTATATAAACATCTAATTTGGTTTTCATATAAAAGTAAAGTGATCCATGATGGGTATTTTTCTACGCCAATATGTACCGATCCAGCCCATTCGTTTTTACATTAGTATTTCATTATACTGAAGAAGGGGGACTGAACCTGATTTCTTTTCCCTGGAACTGCTCAGAGCCTTTAACATACACAGTGACTATCCAAGAGACTGATACACTCAGTGGCATGTGCCAGTTATCAAATTATATATTGTGTCTCAGCTCTAAACCCATGCTCTTTACTGGGTCTGCAGTGCTGGGATAGGACTCCGCTTTGATGACTGGCCTCCTGACATGCTCGGCCACTAGAGGGCTCTGGGGGAGACAGGGAGGATGGAGGAGGAACTTCCTGTTTGTTTCCTGCCTGTTTCACTCCTGTGTCACCCTAGCAGCACTTCTTTGAGTTGGCAGCAGCAAATACTTCTCCTAGCAGCAGCTGAATCCAGTCTGTTCTTTTTCCAACGCTTGCAGAACCAGCCTCATTGCATCCGAGATGCCAGCACTAGCCAGTTAGCTCCCCTCCTTAGAGGTCTACATCACAGACCCAAGGGGACTCCTCCTTCGAGCTCAGAGTCTAGCACCTGACAAGCTGTACCACCTCCTCAGAGGTCTAAGTTTCAGCAACTTGGTGTCCCTCCTGCAAGCTTCTATGATTTAATAGAACCAGCCCTGTAATACCAGCTGGCATATTTAAAATACGAGTCCTAGGGGAGATCGCTGCTTCCTGCAGTTGCTACCTCTGTGGTAACTTAGTGTTCTTGTTCTGCCTTCTCTGTTAGTAGTTAACAATTTTATATCTTTATATCAACTTTTTTCTGTTCAAATAATTGGTAGGTTTCTGTCTCCTGACCGATTTCTGACTGGTACATGACACTTCTGGACCTTATTTGACTATGGCCCCGTCCTCAAGGGACAGCTCAGAGTCCAGCCTTCTGCCAAACACTCTTGGAGAGAGGAGGCTCTGAGCATTACTATTAAGTTAAAAAAATAGATATGGGAACATATGTATATGTATAACTGATTCACTTTGTTGTAAAGCAGAAACTAACACACCATTGTAAAGCAATTATACTCCAATAAAGATGTTAAAAAAAAAAAAAGGAAAAAAAAATATATGATCATTAACAAAGGCTCATAAAGACTCGGTGAACCTCCCTGTACAAATAAGGGAAGGTAGAAAAAAGGCTGTATATGCTACCGATTTTAATATGCAACCATCATTTTTCAGCAACTAGATATGCCATTAGTGAAAAGACTTTGAAGAATCACCAAGATGCATGTTGAAAGTTAACCCTAAGGGTTTTTGTTTGAGCCAAGACTCGCAGATCTTGAACATTTAACCTTCGTCTGAGTTCATTTTATCATTTCTTAAAGTCTTTTAGTCATTCTGGCTTAATCATTTATCATGTTCTTTTTCTCTTAGACTGGTGGATTGGGATATCTTTTCTTTAAAATATAGTATTCAACCCAATAAGCCATGAATATTCTCTCTCCACTTACAAAGCTAATTAAATTCTCCTTCCTACAATAGTATTGATTCTTCCTGCCAACTTTTCCTTTAAAATATCCTTCACACTCATTGTTTCCTATTCATCTCAGCTGCCACCAATTCCATTTGCGTTCCTCCTCTCCAGCCTCGCTCGCTACAAGAACCTCTCTATGATTCTAACCTCCAATGCTCCCTCTTCCAGTTTACCCTCCATGTCATCACCTGACTGATTTACTGAGTTCCATAATTCTTCTGGTCAAAACGCTTCAAAGGTTCCCAAACACCTGCATTTCTAACTTCTTAGCACGATGCTCAAGTTCTTCTCAAAATGACTGCAGCAATTTGATCTCCATCAACTCAAGTTCCTGAATCTAATGCTCCAATCAAACATGTTTACTCATTGTCTTTAAGTTGGATCTCTGCCGTCTTGCCTACAAGCATGTATTCATTTCATTATCCTATCGAGAAAGCCCTACCTGTTCTTACTCCCTTCCAAACATTATCAGGTCTGCAAGGCTGAACTCAACATCCTTCTCTTAGCAATTGTCCTTTCCAGTATGCTGGTCTCTTCCTTCCCTGAATCCCTATAACGTTTAGTGTTTTCACCTCTAAATAAGTAATACTAGCTGCCATTTATTGAGCACCCACTCTACGACAGTACTCACCTGGGTACTTTGTTATCACTAATCCTCTTTACAACTCTTCATCCTGTTCTGGATGAAGAAATTAAGACTCAGATTGGTTAAGTTTCCTAAGGTCATGTAGCTTATCAAGAGGGGGCTTCAAGAGTAGAGGCTTCTGGGCTTCCCTGGTGGCGCAATGGTTGAGAATCTGCCTGCCAATGCAGGGGACACGGGTTCGAGCCCTGGTCTGGGAAGATCCCACATGTCGCGGAGCAACTAGGCCCGTGAGCCACAACTACTGAGCCTGCACGTCTGGAGCCTGTGCTTCGCAACAAGAGAGACCACGATAGTGAGAGGCCCGCGCACCGCGATGAAGAGTGGCCCCCGCTTGCCACAACTAAGAAAGCCGTCGCACAGAAACGAAGACCCAACACAGCCAAAAATAAAAATAAATTAATTAATTAAAAAAAAAAATGCGTAGAGGCTTCTTCCTTCAACTCTACCATGCTGTTATCCATTGAACTTCCAGTCAGAAGACCTGGGTTTACCACAGGTTCTGTCACTAACAGTAAAATCTGTGAAGTGCATGGATCACTTCACTTCTACTGACTTCTGTTTTCTCATCTCCAAGGCCCCTTCCATCACTAACATTCAGAGAGCCAGTTCACAGAGGGTCATGGATCCGATTAAGTTCTTCTAGATGAGAGAAAAGATCTCAGAAAATCCCGACTGGGATTTTTATTGGGCTTTTAATTCCTGGGAAAGGGAAGATGGGGTGGGGTCAGGACACTGAGGTGACTACTCTTTGCAGGATGCTTGGAGGCATCTTGTCATATTGAATTAAGCATTTATCTTTATTTAGAAACTCCAGAAATTTTACAGGAAGGGTTTGTTAGGAGAGAGTTTAAATTATCAACCTGCCATAGAATCACAGATGAACAAAAGCTATGGAGATTTCTTTTTTCCTCTATACGGCAAAGGGGTTTGCCTTTCATTTTGAGGCGCTATGGAAGAGCAGACACACGTCTCTTTTTTCAGATGGGAGACTGTGTTTGGCAAATGCCAAAGCAAGCTGGGCCGACCCCAAGGAGAGTGCTAGGTGGCTGGAGGTCTGCAGCTTTTGCTTGAACACATGTCCTGACCCTTGGCCTTGCAGAGTGCAACTACACAGCACTGACAGAGCACTGTGCACGTGGAAATAGGAAGCCAATATAAAGACAGGGCCATTTAAATCTCAAAACCACGATTAAGTTTAATTCCTCAATGTACTTACCTTGACTGTAGTTGTGTAACAGGGAAGAATAAATCTTACTCCATATTAGACCTGTTCCTTTTACCCTAACCTTTGTATTCTATTGCTTTTGCTTCAAGTTAAGAATGTTGTCTAGAGCCTGAAATATACAGGATAGCCCATTCTCAAGACTCTGACCTTTAAGGGTATAACACTTTTCCATTCATATAGAGATTAAAACGTTGTAGAACAGAGAATAACATGTGTCTTGCTGGAGGTTTATGGGAACATCGTGACCTGACCTACATGGACAGCTGCAAGAACAAAGGATCCCGGCACCAAGAAGTTTGCAGCAGCCAACCAAGCCCCTCCCTCACCTTTTAAAAATGCTTTGCTGAAATCCTTCAGGGAGTTCAGGGTTTTGGGGGGCAGGAGCCATCCATTCTCCTTGCATGGCCCTGCAATAAACCTTTCTCTGCTCCATACTGCAACGTTTTGGTTTGTTTGGCCTCACTGTACATCAGGCACACGAACTTGTGTTCAGTAACAGTTGTGGAAAGAACATGGATTTAGGAGTTAAGCAGACTGAAATTACAACCTGGCCCTTGTTATTCACCTCTCTGAGTTTCAGTTTTTTCTTTTGTAAAATAAGAGTCACACCACTTGCCTATTGCATTATTTTCTAGAACTCGAGGAAATGAGAAGGTAGGTAAGTACTCTCAGAGAAGGTACTCACCAAAGGTTACTTTCTCTCCCTGCCTGTACTTTAAATAGTTAATCAAATGCTAGCAACTAAACTATATGTATCTCTAAATTGAAATTGAGGTGGGAGGGTGGATGGTGTGTCTAAGAAAAAGGCCACAGGAACACTATCCCACTTTATACATTTTCTCCTCATTTGAATATCCCATTTGTCAATCTTGCAAGGAAGAAAAAAAAAATCACTCATTGTTTGGGAGATTTCATGCTTTCCCCTCCATCCTGCTTCTTGAGATCAATCCTAAAAGAGTCAGCGCGGCACTTCTCAGCACTGCTACCGCCAATCCCAGGAAGCTGGTTCTTCTAGCATGCTTTTAAGTGCTCGCATGACTAATAAAGTGTGACATGGCTGAGATTTCCTAGGCTTCTCTTTGGGAGCATACATTCTAGCTGACAAAATATGACTAAATTTAGCTGCCTTTAGACAGCAAGCATCTTCCAAACAAAGAGGGCATCAAAGGCAAAAACGAGCCATAACGTGTCTCTGTCCTAACATGGATTTGCCCAGCCTCTCACTGGCGGCCTGGCCCACGGCACAGAGACACACACACTCACGAGCAGTGTCTGAGCTGTGCTGATGGTGACAAATACCAGGTAAGGTGACAGATAACTAGGTAAGGTGTTCGTCCTGCGGGCTCTGACCCAAGAGTTTTTACCGAGGTGGGAAATGGGTGTGTTGCGCAGCAGACAGAGCAGGGACGGTGATCACAGTATCCGAAGCTCTGGTAGCGCCATCTGTGTGCTGATCTGTGCTCTAACCCTGCCCTCTGCAGCCTCCAATCGTAACATATCAGGCCTGGAAGAGAGCCCAGAGGTCATCTCACTTAACACCCCTGTTCTGTGCTTGGGACCACCAAGGCCCAAAGAGGGGAAGCAACTTGCCCAGGGTCCCACAGCCAGTGGGTGGCTGACCTTAGGCAAGAAGGCCAAGCTCTTAACTCTTGGTCAAGCTCTTAAAACCGCTCCAAAGGAAAGAAAATGTGGGAAATCTGCCAGGACATATGGGAGGCACTTTGTGGAGAAGAATCGTATGTTGCTGAAGCATCCTAAGAGCTAAAACTGTCTCCCTTCCAGCTCAAAGTTTGTGTAGTTGGATCCAAAACATTGTGAATGCATTTGGCATGGATCACAAAGAAGACACTGACCTTGCTGTGGCAGGTGATGGCACCGAGGGTGACAGGGGACACTCCCGGCATTCAGACAGAGACCCAACAGCAGTCAATCAATCGTAGGCTCAGACTCAGAAGCTCAAAGAAAGAGAGCCACAGTCCCCTGAGGTGTCAACTACCAAGCATGGAAAGGACATAGAATAGAGCCTTCCAGCCGATGGCTAGAATTTCAGATCCAGGCACATCCTCTGCATGCCTGGCATTACTTGTTGGCCCTTGCATCATTCCCAGCCCCTTCTTATGCTTTCCCCATGCCTCAGGGAATGATAGCTGGGAGCTGCATTTCCTAGCTTCCTAGGTCAGCAGGGTTCCTGCTATGGTTTAGGTTCTGCCTATGAGATGCATTTAAATGAGTGTTGGCAGAGAAGCAGAAGTTATTTTTTTTCTCTGGTAGTGCTGGTGAACATATGGCTTTGGCCACATGTTATCAGTGGCCTCCATGTTCCCCTGACTGTCAGAGGTTGCAAGGCCAGCTGTGACCATTGCCCAGGGAGGTTT
Source organism: Eubalaena glacialis (assembly GCF_028564815.1). Taxonomy (NCBI): domain Eukaryota; kingdom Metazoa; phylum Chordata; class Mammalia; order Artiodactyla; family Balaenidae; genus Eubalaena; species Eubalaena glacialis. Next base: position 74,258,579 of record NC_083717.1, on the reverse strand, counting down.
TCTGCAGTTTCTTGACCCCCGGGAGGTGGCAGGAATTTCCTGATTCTCAGAATCACAGCTAAGGCGGTAAAGCTGAAAGCTGGTGGCCACCCCCTTGCTTTAACATATCCAGCCAGTCCTTCCAAAACTTTCAAAAGCACCTAATTCTGTGTTAAGTTCTTTTCTGTTTGAAATATCTGCAGTGGTTTCTGATCTCTCGACTAAACACTGATTACCAATAGATTTAGTTATAGTAACAATTAATTTATGGAACACTTCCCAAATGCCAGGACTATACTAAGCATCATCTCATTCAATGTTCACTATAATACGGTAATCATTCTCATTTTACAGATGAAAAAATGGAGGATTAGATAGATAAGATGACTTGCCTGGGTTCACCTACTCCGCAAATGGCAAGCCAAGATTGAACCCAGGCTATCCCACTCCAGAATCTACACTCTTAGTCACTTTGCAAACCCACTCCCTTCATTTTAGAATTACAGCCTGCCTCAGAAGAGTCATGCTTAAGGCCACCATTGGAGATAAGCTTAATCTCAAAGGAAAGAGGAAGAAATCAGCGTTCAAGGAGAGAGACAGTGGAAGACATTCTTTGCCTCTTCCCTCTCTCACCCCTTCTTCTGCAGCTGATGAAATTTCACAAGCACATGCCAAGCCTCCATGTGCCTGACCCTCTACCTCAAAGTAACCTCTCTCCATAACTCCCCACCATCACCTGCGTGATAAGAGTTACTGCCCCCAGTTTCGGGATGAAGCCAGTTCAGATCTCCTCTACACAGCCTTCTTCACTTAAGCACTCTATGGCTGCCCCAGTCAGAAGAAATGCTTCCCTTGCTCCACTGCCACTTATGACCACTGTCTCAACCCACTTTGAATTAGAACAAGTTGCATGTATGTTCCCCTCTTATTGGTTTGGAAGTGTCAGTTATCAGGCAGCACCTTTAATTCACACCACAGCAAAACTTTGAAGGTGCCCCCGGCTCTTTCATGGGAATCTCCCTGCCAGCAGAATTCTGACCATCGGAATTTGGCTACACAATCCCCTATTTCCTCTTCAAATTCCCATTTCCTGATACCTCATCAGCTTCTACTGGGTTGGCCAAAAAGTGTCTTTGGTTTTTAAGTAAAAACAAAAGACACATTTTTCATTTTCACCAAGAACTTTATTGAACAACATGTTCACCCCTTTGTTCCACTACCTTCTGCCATTTTTCAGGCAACTTCATAATTCCATCTTCCCAAAACTTTTTATCTTTTTGAGCGAAGAACTGTTCCAGGTGCCTTTTACAGTCTTCCAGGGAATTGAAATTTTTTCCATTATGAGAATTTTGTAAAAACCTAAATAAATGGAAGCTGGAAGGTGCAATGCCTGGTGAATACGGCGGATGGTTCATAATTTCCCAGCCAAGCTGTAACAGTTTTTGCCTGGCCATCAAAGAAACACGCAGTTTTGCGTTACCCTGATGGAAGATTATGTGTTTTCTGCTGACTAATTCTGGATGCTTTTCGTTGGTCTAATTGGGAGCAGTATTTGTTGGAATTAACCATTTGGTTTCCTGGAAAGAGCTCATAATAGAGGACTCCCTTCCAGTCCCACCATATACACAACATCACCTTCTTTGGATGAAGACTGGCCTTTGGTGTGGTTGGTGGTGGTTCATTTCGCTTGCCCCACGGTCTCTTCCGTTCCACATTATTGTACAGTATCCACTTTTCATTGCTGTCACAATTTGTTTTAAAAATGGAACGTTTTTCATTACGTTTAAGTAGAGAATCGTATGTGGAAATACGGTTAAGAAGGTTTTTTTCCGCTTAACTTAGGCGGAACTGAAACATGAAAGCGATTAACATAACCAAGCTGGTGCAAATGATTTTCAGCGCTTGATTTGGATATTTTGAGTATGCGGCTATCTCCTGCATGGTATAACGTTGATTGTTCTCAATTAATGTCTCAATTTGATTGCTATCAACTTCAACTGGTCTACCCGACTGTGGAGCATCGTCCAGTGAGAAATCTCCAGCACAAAACTTCGCACACCACTTTTGACACGTTCGATCAGTCACAGCACCTTCCCCATAAGCTGCACAAATCTATTTTTGCATTTCAGTTGCATTTTTACCTTTCTTGAAATAATAAAGCATAATAGGCCAAAAATGTTGCTTTTTTCTTCCATCTTCAGTATTAAAATGGCTACACAAAAATTCTCCAATTTTGATGTTTTTTTGTAAATGCACGTTGATATGACAGCTGTCACATACAACCTAACAAAATTGTTTCGAATGAAGTTAAAGACAACTAAGTGCTACTAGAGCCATCTTACAGAAAAAAACGAGTGAATCTTTTGGCCAACTCAGTATTAAGTTTCTGTGCATGGCTCCTGACCACAGCTCTGATTCAGGTATGTGCACAAAACAGAGCTGGATCTATACTGGCATTCCAGAAATATTTCTAACACTCATATGGTGCATTACTCCTCAGCCCTATCCCTGACTGCCAGACAGCCTGTAGGTTTCTCACTGACAGCACAGTGACCCTTTCAAAGGAGAGATTCAGGAAATGTTAGTTGAACTGAAATAAAAGTGAATGCCCATAATTTGGAAGAACCCCCAGAAATGAAAGATTCACTGAAATTGACAGTTACTAAAGAAGAAAGAGGTGTCATCTGCCATCTCAGGGGCAGTAAGGAGGTCAAGGAGGATGGGAATGGCCCAAAATGTATTTGAGAAAGTGTTTGTCCATTTGATTAGAGAATTCAGACAGAACAGATTAGATAGGATCCAAAAGAAAGAAGGAAGATACATGAAAAAACCTGGAGGTAGGGACCACATGGGGCTTTCTGAAGCTGAAAGGCAGACCCAGGGAAGCAATTGTCAGGGGATAAGTGTCAAGAAAAGGCTTTGTAGGGAAAGGAGAGGCACAGGAGGGAATGGGAGAGGAGAGAGCAAGTTCTCAGAAGATGGAATATAAAATAGGGACATGGGTCACAAGTTTAGGAAACAGATTAAAAGGGAACAGCGATGAATAAAAAAGAAGAAAGATGATGAAAGCAGGGAGAAAGACAACTACAGATTCTACTAGGCATTAAAAATGGCCAGGAAGATCGCTGAAAAATCCTTCATATGTGCAAAGTGAGCGATATGCATACTGGGAGATTCCTGTCATTGCTCTGAAGTTTCTGACTTTTCAGACATACCTATCCTTCACATGATATGTTGGTCAAGCCGTGCAGGAGAAGCATCAATAACAAATAGTCTCCAAGTCTCGTTGGCTTAAAACTAGGACAGTTTATTTCTCGCTCACACTATAGGTCCATCGTGGTTCAGCTGATGCTCTGTTCTACATGGTTCTCACTTAGGGACCCAGACTTGAAGGGGGTTGCATCTCCCTGAGGGCATGAATACTGAGACAGAAAAGGAGAACACAGTGAATCATGCACTGACTCTTAAAGCTTCTGTCTGGGAATGAAGCATATCACATCCACTCACACTCCATGGACCACCAGCAAGTCACAGGGCTATGACTACCATCAGAGGGGGCGGGAGTGTAATCCTACTGTGCACCTACAAGAACTAGAACCATTTTGATAACGAGAATTAATGACTCCAATGTAGTAAAGTCCCAGGTTCTCTATTTCCAGCATGGTGTTTTCTTAACCAGAATCCATAGAGCCCTAAAGTAGCAGAGCAGGAAGGGACCTAGCAAAGAATCTAGGCTCACTTTCTGAATTTACTGGTAGGAAAACTGAACCTCAAAGAGATGAAGTGACTTATCACGGACCACACTGCTGGTGGAACAGCAAGGTTGTTATTTCCCAGCTCTGCATGCTGCTTGTACTAGGGCACTTCTATTAGCCTAATAAATATCTACTCATTTGAACTACCAGATTTATTTCATTTTGCAACAGGCTTTTAATTACAACTAGAAGAAAAGGAAGGGTTTTTCTTGCCAAATGTCTTGGTGCTGCCAAGTTCCTTATACATCCAATCATGAATCTCAACCATATCAATACCATATAAAATAAATAGAAGGCAACTAGAGTGTGAAAATAAGAATTTGGGTAGCATTAGAGAGAAATGTTTGATGATACACATTATCACTTCTGCAATACACAGAATTATTTTTGGCCATTAGGAGGGGTATGCTTAACTGTATATGTGTGTGTGGTTTTTAATATGTATTTGCATCTAGGTAGAATATTTCCAAAATGATGCCTAAGAAAGTTGTAATGGCGGGAGGGGATCTGCAATCAAGAGAGAGACTTTCATTTTCCCATATGTCCTATTGTATCATTTGGATTTTTCTACCATGCGTGTATTACTTTTTCAATAAAAATAGTTAATAAAACAATAAAAGCAGTTAGATTTTAAAAAGTAACAGATGTCAAAAAATGCTTAATGGGGCTGTGCAGTATCTTTTAGAGTAACATGAAGTAGAACAAGACAAGGAAAAAGACTAAAATGGAAGCAACTGACAGCACTTACCAGCAGGCAGTACATTTTTTAACAAGTTGCAATATATTTTTATGTCAGACAAGCATAATTTAAATATCATTAGGCTGGGATAGTCAAGATCTGGGTTCAAGCCCCCCAGATGTACTGCAATCTTTTGCTATAACTTTGGGAGTAAATCACTTGAACTTCTTTGTGGTTCAGATTTTCTATCTGTTAATAGCCCAAGGTTTGGGTTTTCTATACCAAGGTCCGCTGGTGCCCTGGCCACTTGAGTTTTACTGAAGAGCCAGCACATGGAGTGGTAAGATGAAGGGCCTTGGACACAGACATACTCTGGCTTGCATTCTACACCACCCACTTCTTAACTGTGAGACCTTGAGCAAATTACTTAATCTCTCTTCATTTTCAGTAAGGTTGGGTAATGTCTGCCTTCAGAATTGCTGTAAAGATGAACTAAATGCCAATACAGAGAATTCCTGGTCCTTGACGGTGCTCAAAAATATTAAATTCCTTTCTGAAACCATCTCAACAAACCAACTGAAAAGATCCTGCAGCTGAGGAAGACAAAAATTACCCATTTCTGGCATCTAATTCTTTCCTTTAAGTGAGTCTATGTTGACATAAACTAGGATGGAACAGGCCCAGACAGAAGTGACAACCTTCTGGTGATCAGGATCTTTAATCCATAACACGTGTAGTTCTTGATCCCAGCTACTATTTCTTTACAGTGTTATCTCAACAAGGAACAGACATCTTAAGAAAGCAGACTGATTATGAGAATAACAATAATTTTATAGTTTATAAAATGCTTTTACACATACTATTCCATTAAATCCCCCAAAGAAATTGTGACTCATTCATCCATTTTTTCAATCATCTAGTCAATAAGTAGTTATTGACTATCTACTACATGCCAGGCACTGTACTAAGTGCCAGAAATATACTGAGAGATAAAAGAGCTATATTACCTGCCCTCAGAAATCCTACCATTTAATGGGGGGGGAAGACATACACTAATCAAATTATCACACAACTAAATGATAAATTAGATCTGAGTGCTTTTCAGGCAGACAGGACAGCATGTGCAAAGACCCTGTGGCAGAAAGGGAAGGAATCATACTACCAGGGGACAGAAAGATTCCAAAGTGACACAGACATAGCATGAGGTGACTTCTAGGAGACCCCGGAGAGGTGGGTTGGGGTGGGGTAGGCTTTGCAGTGCTAAGGAGAGATATCCTTAGGAACTACAGACATTTGCCAGGGGCTGAATTCAGAGCACGGAGCTGACAAGGTGCACAAAAGAATATGCTGGCTGTAAGCAGGTGGAGAAGTAGGCAGACACGGGTTAAATCACCTGTGCTTTCTGAATGGAATTCAAAAAGCCTGAGGAAGTCATTGTCCCATTTGTGTCTTGGAAAAGCTCTACAAGGGAGGGAGGAAGGGGGGAGGGAAGGAAGGGTAGGGTTCATGAGCCTTATTTCCAAGATAGAGGGAAGAAAGCTATCCAGTGCTTCAGGGAAGATGGTGACTTGGTAGCTTTTAATAAGAAATTCATGGTTTCAATACTTTCCTTGGTACTCATATCTTTTCTCAGTTCTTTCTCCTGACCCACAGACACCTACATTTATTACTGTTGATGGCCTTTGGAAATTGTGCCAGTACCCGGAAACCAGACAGTAAACTAAGTTGATCCGCAATTGTGTGAAGCATCTGGACGTACGGGGTACCCCACATAATCAAGACTACCGAAATCCCTGTCAACCTTTTCTCCAGGAGAGTGGGTTGTGAGTCTTGAGATAGTCACAGGAAAGGACAGTGGTTCTCAAGCCTGGTAACACATTAGATTCAGCTGATGACAATTTAAAAAAAAACAAAACTATGACTGGGTTCCAACCACTTGAGAGCCTCTGGAGTGAGGACCAAGCACTGGTACCTTCTTAGCGCTCATTCTGCTGCCCAGCCAGGGGGAGGAACCACTGGCACGGAGAAAGCACAACCGTGTCCACGTCCTTGGTTGTTGGTTATGTGAACTAGGGAAAGTCACCCTGTCTCTGGACCTCCGCATTCCTATCTCTCCACTTGGGGAGCCGTTCCTGAGGTCCTCAAAGGCCTCTGCCAGCTGTCACAGTCTAGGACTCTAACTCTACTTTAGGAAGTGTCGCTGCATCCACCATGAGTCCTATTCCTGCCTGGGTTCTATTGCTCCCTCCCCCAAGTGCCCCCCCCCAACTTGAGGCATGGCCTCATGGGAAGAGCGCTGAGCCAGGAGCCAGGAGACCAGTCTTCTAGTCCACACACACAAGCTGTTAGCTGACCAACACAGAAAACACCACTCGAACTCTTTAGACCTCAGTTTGCCACATCCGTTAGATGGTGCTCATGCTGACCCTTCTCAGTACTGAACGCAGGAAGCTGGACCAGACGACCCACCCAGGACATTCCAGCTCCAAGAGTCTCTGAGAATCCCAGACTAGACGTGTGAATTACGTTTAGAAATACAAATAAAAACACACAAACCAGTGCTCCCTGCGATGAATATTCTGTGGGCTCTGGTGCTTTACGATCCCCTCACAGTACAATTGTTCTTACCTGCACTATGCTGTTCTGACCTGTGACATGTTGTTTCAATAGCAGCACCTGCCCACAACTTTGAAGGAAACTGAGAGCAACTGGGGCTATAGGATCCATTTTGAGCTGCCCACAAGCCTCCAAGGGGCTGATGACTACAGTTGCAGGGAAGAAAAAGCGTTATTACCGCTGATGGTAGCACAAGGTCACCATCGGCAAGGAGGGGACAAGAGGAAGATCCCACATCAGTGGGATGTAAGATATGACCCCACCTAATGGGCCTATGTTATGATTTATGTGCTGTGGACTCCCAAACTCCCTTTCCTCACCTGAGCTCCGTATTTAACTGCCCCCTGAATCGTTTTTTTAAAAAAGGGGGGAATTCCCACGTCATAACATTGCGAGTTGGCCAAGAAGCATCCCTCTCCACGACCTCGTGTGTTGAGGCCTGTAAAATCTCTTGCTGAAATATCTCACCTATCCAACCCCACTCCATCTCTAAGCCTTTCCCAACCAAATACCCCAGCCTCCTATCTGCTCTTCTTGCTAATTACTCCCCCTCAATCTATCCTGGCTGAATGACTGCACAGTTTAATCACTCTGTCCCCTAAAAAGCCCTTCTATCTAAAGAAATCACCCCACTATTTCTTGTTCATCACCCTCTTTAGTTCCTTCACAGCACTTACCACAGTCTGCTTCTTCATATGTTTGTTCACTTCCCTGCTGTCTGTCCCTCCCCTAGAATCTCAGTGCCAGGAGGATATGTTCCTAGTCTTGCTCATGTGAGGCCTCAACGTTTAGCACAGCGCTTGGCACATGGTAGACCCCCCCAACTAAATATTTATTGAGTAAATAAATGAATGAAAGCTCATCGGGTAAAATCCAAATGTTTTAACCTTGCGTGCTAGACTCCCGCACCACGTGGCCTGAGACCCCCCTCGTTGCCCTATCCAAGGCCCCTGTTCCCCATGCCCTACGATAATAAGCGCTGTTCGCTGTTCTTCCGAACCACCATGGCCTTGAATGTTCCTTGAATGAACGGAGTTGGAACCTGCTGGTCCCAATGTCTGAAATGACACCCCCCCCCCTTCTAGCAAAGTCCTAATCATCTTTGAGAGGCGAGCTTACATTTCACATCTTTGAAAAGCCCCACCCACCACCCCCGCACAGCCCTCTGCCAATCTCTCTCCTGCACTCCCAGGATGCTCTGAAATCCCTTTACTGGATCTTTCACTGCCTCTCATTACGCTCATTTGTTGAAGTGACTGCTTCCCACTCTGGACTGTGAGCAACTTAGGAACAAACATTCTCTTTGTTCATCTTCGTTTTCCATCAGCACCTGGCATGGGATCCAGTCCATAGTTGATGAATGTCTGCGAATTGTACCTGTAATTCTAGAAGCTGTCCCGCGTGAACATTAGTCCCATTACAAGTTGCATCAATTCGTAACTGTAAGAACTGAAGAGCCAGTGGTCCTGGACTTCCTAACTAACCATCTCCGGAGGGTACACCCAGGAATTCCATTTATTCATAGACTTTCGATTGTGACAAAAAAGAAGCGGAAAAACAAGTCCACTTTTGGCAATAAAGTCAGATGGATTTCAAACAAGGAGATGGTCCTTCACTTTATCCTTCTGCTGGAAATGACCTTCTGTCAGCAAACATTACTGAGTGCCTACTAAGTACCAGGCACTGTGTTAGGCACCAGAACCTCCCAAAGTCAAGCAAGACATGGCCATGACCTGAAGGGGCAGGGAGAAGATATCCTTCCTGTTCCTCTGTCTTGAAGTTTAACTTCAAACCTGATTGTTATTGATAAATGAAAATCTCATCCAAGTTGGTGAGCCTGGAGGGCAATTCAAGCAGCTCTCCAGGAGATGAGGGTCCTTCTTTTTGCTCTTCCCAGGCGTCATGTCCAATGACTGAACAGCAGACAGCACAGCGATGGGGAGCACCCGACCTACTGACAAAGAGGCATGAGGGAAGGTCCCCACTGTGGAGGAGCTCCCAGAGGTCACGGTACCAGGCAGCCTAGGGCACATTCATGAGATTTAGGGCAGCACAGAAGTATGCCAATTTCAGAGTCTTGCCCAGATTGCCCCTAAATCATCTGAAATATTCCTTAAAAAAAGATCACTTGGATTTCCTGGATGACTCATTCCATTGCCCCAGAACACTGGCAGATGTCCCAATTGTTTACGGGCTTAGGATTTTTCTACTTTGGGGAAAAATGCCTCCAAGTGTGCAGAGCACAGGGGATAGATGAACTGCCCTTCCAGCGTGTTACGGTCTCCGCTGTCAATCGGAAGAGAGATAAGCTGCTAGTAAAGAATTCCCTACGAGCCTGAAAAGCAGTATTCATGCTCCTTACCCAGGGTGGCCTTTAGGAAGGTCAGCATCTGCTTCCACAGTCCTTCTCTCTCCCTGACCTCCTGCTAACATAGGGATACATATCCCTGGGATGACCTAACCTAGCTTAGGGCTGAGCAGGGATCCTTTTGAGATTTAGAGAGTCTTTTATGAGTTTTTGGCTTGATCGCCCTTTTTGGTTTTAAAATCCAAATCACATCTATTACATTCCTCAATAGAAAGGCTCTGCTGGCCAGAAGGGAATAATAAATTTTATAAATTACCCAATTAATCGCAACAGCAAACAATTAAGCTGGTGGGGATGGTCGGCATTCTACCTTCTTTTTGGAGGGATGTTTTAAGATGTACATGATGACATTGTTAATTTTATTATTGATGTTGCTTAAACTTCTTATCAGTCCCAAGAGATCGGCATTAACTGGGCTAATTCATAGTGAAATAAAGCTGATTTGAAATGTACCTCTCTGAAAAGTCTATCCTCATAAAATTTCTCAAGTTTCTTTCACTCAGCTCATGATATGTTTTTCGGAAGGAGGGAGATGACATTGAATACTCCTGGGGCACAATTACGGGCACCTATTACTCATGGAGCCCACCTATGAGCAAAGAGCCAGGCAATTCATAGGTGTTCCCCACTCTGGTTTCACAATCCATCAAACCCTGGGACTCAGAGGATCTGAGACCAGCCTGTCCTACTCCCTCAGGATCGTGCCCGACCCCCCCACCCCAACCCCGCCGCCCCGGTTCCCCACTGCCGCCCTCTGCTTCAGTTTTGCTTTAAGAACTGGAATTTGGAGACCTGCTCACATGGATCTGATGATCAAACCTCCATGCATCCTAGATTCCTTTTTACTGCTTTGGAGGATAAAGTGAGGCCCTGAACAGCGATGACAGACATAATAATAGTTACCTTTCTCCAGGGCTTATATGTGCCAGGAGTTTATACTCTTATTTTTAGTAATCATCAGAAGTCCTCTATGGTATAAATCATCATACTCCTTTTATAATTGTAAAGCTAAGGTTCAAAAAAGGTTATTTAACTTGCTTAGGACTGCTGAGTGGACCCAAGCAGGCAATGAAGGATCTGACATTTGGGAAGATGTACAATGTGAAATGGGCCAGAGCACATGGTTCAAGATTCAGGCTGGTGTTGATGAAAGGAACCAGAAACCAGACACTGGCCACATGTGTCAAGGGCCAGTTTATTGCCTTTTAAGAGGCATGCAGAACTGATGACAGTGACTTCAGCCAGTAGGAAATCACCAGCAATTATACTGCAGCATCAGTGTGATGGGGCAGAAGTATGTGTGGCGAAGGCAGTGGGTTGCTACCCTGCAACACCAGAACTTTAGAGCTGCAGAGACCATATAAGCCAACCCGTCATTTTGGAGCCCAAAGTGTACAAGACCTGAAAGTGCAGGTGACCTATCCAAGTTCACACAGCTTATGGGAGGTGGAATAAGGACCAGAAACCAGGTGTCCTATGCCCTAGGCTGATATCCCCGCTCACACATATGTGTTACAGTGTTGGACACTTATGAAACAAGTCAAACATAGCTTCTCTCTTTTTATAAGAGATTATAACATGGAGACAAAACCAGGAACACATGTAATAATATGGGAGCCCATAAAGTGGGGGATGGAAGGAAGCCTACTTTACAGTTGAGGGGGACAAAATTCCAGAGATGATAGGGAATTTCCCTAGGCTTTATTGTTGGTTAGTGGCAGAGCGAAGACTAAAATTTCCCAAATCTTAGCCCCATGCTTTCCCGTCTCATTTGTTGTCATTAGCCCTCTTGCCTACTGCCATAAATGCAGGTGACCATGGGCTCAACAAAATTTTATGAAAAAAATAACCCTTACCTAATATCAACTAGTAAGCACCTCTCTAGAAGAACAGGAATCTTCAATATCTAAAAGAATCAATACTGAATGATTAGAAGAAAATAATGGAAAATGAAGTAATTGAATTCAGGTCAGCACTTACTTTTCTAATCAACATTTTATTTCAAATATGCCTTGAGTGTATGCTGGGCATACAAATAACAACTGTGCTTATAATGACAATAACTACCACTTATTGGCCATCATTTTTATACATTACCTTATTTGACCCTTAAAATAATCTAATAAGTAAATATCCTCCATCCCTGAGGCATAGAATGTAAGCTGCCTACCTCAACATCCATTCTGCCTTTCCCTTTAGAAATACAAACTTGAGTTCCAACTGGATATATTGTTGCCCAGTCAACTAAATGTATTTCCCAGATATTCTTACATGTAAGTGTGGTTATATAACTAAATCTGGCAAAAGAAATGTAAGTAGAGTAGTCATAGAAGTCTTCTAGGAAGTTTTCTTAAGGGGAGAGGACATGCCTAATTTTGCCTCCTTTCTCTATCCTACTTCTTAGAACATGCATGTGATGGCTGGAGCTCTAGCTTTCATTTTGAGCCATGAGGATAACTACATCTGAGGCATGGTCAAGCAGACAACTGTAAGGATTCAGAGTCCCTGACCATTTTGTGGAGTTACTCTACCATTGCTGGACCACCTACTCTGAACATCCATTGTCTGTGGGGAAAAAACTTGTTTAAGCAGCATAACCTTAGGTTGTTCATTATATACAACCCAAACCTAATCCTAACTAATGTACAGTTGACCCTTGAAAAATACAGGGGTAAGGGATACCAACCCCTTGCACAGCAAAAAATCCATGTATAACTTTTGACCCCCAAAACTTAACTATTCATAGCCTACTGTTGATTGGAAGCCTTACCAATAACATAAACAGTTAATTAACACATATTTTCTATGTTATGTGTATTATAACTGTATTCTTAAAATAAAGTAAGCTAAAGAAAATGTTATTTAAAAAATCATAAGGAATAGAAAATACATTTACAGTACTGTATCGTATTTATCAATACCGTAAGTTTACACTGTTTACAAGATGAATCATCTGTCAGTACCTACATCAATATTGTGTTACATGATACAAAACACTGTAGATGTTATATGTATTACTAACACTAGACATCAAAAGTGAAAGATGATGTGAAAAAAATTCATATTTATTTACAGTTATTCATGCATTGATAACAAAGAAGCAGCAATATAGTCGACTGCTTTATGGTAGCCTAGTGTAATCGATAGGAATGCTTCATGGTAGCCTAGCCTATATACCAATAAATGAATCATGATAAAATTTTTATGGCATGCAGTATTATAGTCATATTCATAACACAGTACTGGACACATTGTTACATTAAAAAAAACACACCAGCGAAGAGAAGCTGATGTGCACTTTCTCCAATTATGAGAGAGAGGGGCATACTGTATGGTAATGTCATTCTTTGAAAGCAAAGGTATAAAATGGTAAGAAAACTAACACAGTATTAATTTTATATTAAATATCACTCACCTTATACCTATGTAAGGACAGAATAGTATCTACACACATTTTATGCATTCATGACATTCCTAACTTTATCTTAATTTTTTCGATATTTCTAGGTTATGTGGCTCATCAACAACAAGTTTTTTTTCAAATCATGGCAAATCTCCTAATATTTTTCCAATATATTTATTGAAAAAAACTCGTATTAAAGTGGACTGGCAGCTCAAACCTATGCTGTTCAAGGGTCAACTGTAATTCCCTTTTGCCTACGAGGAAAAGGAAGCTTAGAGAGGTTAAGGAATTCCTTCCACTTCCACGACAGGACGCTAAACAGTTAACCCTTGAACAAGGGGGTTATCCACGTATAACTTAGAGTTGGCCTCTGTATCGGAAGTTCCTCCGCATCCGTGGATCCAACCAACCACAGATGATGTAGTAATACAGTATTTACTATTGAAAAATATCCGCCTATAAGTGGACCCACACAGTTAAAACCTGTGTGGTTCAAGGGTCAACTATATATGTAACATAAATCTATTGCATTTTTCTCCTGGGAGCACACGAAGAATACATTTCCCAGGTTCCCTTGCTGTTAGATTGGGGCCATATGGCTGAATTCTGGCCGATGGGATGCGTGTAAAAGTAATACATCTGTAACTTCTAGGCCAGGCAATAAAATCCCCTGCATTATCCTCCATGCTTGCTCTTCCATTTGGAAGCGATAATCCATGCTTAAGATGGGGTTATCACAGGATAGAAGGGCACTGAGTTCCTGCATGACTGTGGGGAGCAGGAACTCCTGCCATGCCCTACAGACCCACATTTGACCAACATAATAGAGAAATAAACCTTAGGATGTTAAGGCACTGAGATTGTGGAGTTGTTACTGCAGCTGGTGTTGCTGATCCTTATTAAGTAAACTTCATTCAGCTAGTGAGTAGAGAAGCTGGAATTCGGTTTCTGGGGTTGTCTGAGTCTAAAGCCTGTGCTTTGGTCCCTGCCTTGGAGGAGTTCATAATGTGTCATGAGAAGATGAATGGGTACATCATTAGGTTCAATGAAGTGTGGGAATCCCATAACAGAATTCTACATAGTATACAATGCAGCATAGAAGAGGTAATGGTCATTCTGAAGGTTTGAGGAAGTCTCAGCCAGGAGATGAAAAAGGTAACATTATACCAGATATTTTAAAGACACGAAAAAGCTTAGGGCAAAGCCTCTGCCTTCCATACCTTACAGCCAGGCTGTGGAAGCAGGACAACTGCAAATGAAGCAAAAGCAACAGTGAGAGGCAGTGCCCTGTGTGGTTAAGAGACGGACTAAGTGACAAGATACTGAGAGCATCTCAAGAGCTAAGATGAAAGTTGAGTGAAATCTGGAGTGCACATGGAAGGCTTCAGGGAGGAGACTAACTCCAAATTAGACCTGGAAGGACAGACGGGATTTGAGTTGGTACAAGGAAGATACAGGAAACATTTCATGGGAAAGAAACAGAAAGAGAAAAGGCAAAGGTGGAATTTTTCATTTAACAAAGATAGGTTAAGCCCGTACAGTGTGGCAGGAGTTTGCCTGAAACTTGAAAAGTTAAGTCAGGTGAACTTCCTGTCCTCAAGGAGTCCACGGTCTGGAGGAGGTGAGAATGTCTATTGCTCAATAGTCACCACAGCATGAAAAGTGCTCTCAGAGGCATGTGCAAAGCACAGGGGGCGTAGAGGGGATAGAGGAAGACCAGCAAGGACTTAGGTGAAGATTCCGCCGGTGGAGCAGGACGATTTCATGGGGTCCTAAAGGAAGAGTTGTAATTGTCCAGGCTGACAAGGTGCAGGCAGGGAAAACCATTCCAAGCACAGGAAACAGCCTCTGCAAAGGGTGCAAGAAAGGCTATGCTACGTCCATGGATGGTAAGACAACTAATGTGGCTACAGTGGAGGTTCATGCTGGTATGCAGCCATAGCAGCCAAGACTGCAAAAATAAGCAGAAGTAATTAGGAAGATTTTTAAAATCCAGGAAGAAGAGTTTACCTGAAGTGCAATAATCAAGAACCACCCACAGCGCAGAGATATAGAGTCCTTTAGACGTATGTATGGAATTCAGACCTCACTTTCCTCATTTGGGGAACATATTGGAAGGAGATCTGCATTTTCAACGTGGCTTAAAAATCTGGAAGGGAAAGTGTCAGTCAAGTTAGAGCACAGAGCGCACTTTTCATCTCAGACCACAGCCAACCATGGTAAGGCAAGAGTGGGAGTGGCAGAAGTAGATATGCATAGAGGAGAGATGAGAAAAAGATTTGGGCAGGAGAGAGAATGGTTAGGAAAAAAAGACATAGAAACTTCAATAGTGAAGGTAATTGAAGGTGCAAATCCAGGTAAGGCCTCAAGGTATCAGTTGTTTTCTCCTTTTTTTCTCCCAAAAATATTGAATACCTTACTCTACTACCTTTTTCCAAGCACATTTTTGATTTAGCCATGAACAACCATAGATGAAAGGTTGATAAATTGGACTTGATCAAAATTTTAAATGTCTGCTGTTTCAGAACCACTTTTAGGAAAATGAAAAAATAAGCCACAGACTAGGAGAAAATATTTGCAACACACTGATAAACACATCTGATAAAGGACTAGTATTTACAGTATATGAAGAGTACCTGAAATGCAATAATAAGAAAACAAATGACCCAATTAAAATCTGAACAAAAAATATGAAAAGATGCTTCACTAAGAATGAGTTATAGATGGCAAATAAGCAAAAAAAAAAAGACGTTAAACATCATTAGTAATAGGGATATGTAAATTAAACCACAACAAGCCAGCACTACACACTATTCTGATGGTCCAAATTTTAAAAAGATGATTCCAGATGCTAGTGGGGATGCATACCAAGTGAGACTCTCATACATTGCTGGTGGAAATGCAGAAGCATACAGTCACAATGGAAACCAGTTACGACAGTTTATTATAAAGTTAAATACACACTTAGCATATGACCAGTAATTTCGTTCCAAGGTATCATCCAAGAGACATGAAAAGTTATGCCCACATAAAAACCTATGTGCAAAGGTTTATGGCAGCTTTATAATCACCAAAAATGGAAGCAATCCAAATGTCCATCAATTGGTGAGTAGATAAACCAATTGTGAAACACTGCTCAGCAATAAAAAGGAACAAACTGCTGATACATGCAACAACACAGATAAATCTCACCATTTTGAAAAGTGAAAGAAGCCAGACTCAAAGGTCTACATACTCTGCACTTCCATTTATGTGATATTCTGGAAGTGGCAAAACTATTAGAATAAGGAAGAGTTCAGTGGTTGTCAGGTGTTTCTAAGATAGTAGAAAAGTATTCACTACGCAGAGGTCAGAGATAACTGCCTGGGATGATAGAAATATTCTACATCTAGATGGTGGTGATGGTTGCAGAGTTGTCTATGCTGTTAACATTCATGGAACTGTCCACTTAATAAAGTGGATTTCATTCTTGGTAAATCATAACCTAGTGACTTTGACTTAAGAAAAAAACCCACAACTATTACATTCAGAATGGATAAACAACAAGGTCCTACTGTATAGCACAGGGAACTATATCCAGTCTCCTGGGATAAACCAAAATGGAAAAGAATATGAAAAAAAAGAACGTCTCTATGTGTAAAACTGAGTCGCTTTGCTGTAGAGCAGAGATTGCCACAACGTTGTAAATCAACTATACTGCAATTAAAACAACAGGAAAAGAAAAAGAAAAACACAAAAAAACAAACCATCAGTGTAGAGAGGCACCGTGTCCTTGAGGAGCTTGCAGCCCTGTCTCTGGACATGCTGTCCAAGCCTCTTCCCAAGTGACCACTGGCTGACTCTCCTTCCACGTGGCCTTGAATGAAGTGTAGTAGAGATCTTGAAGCAGGCTTTCTAGACCATGGAGAAACACCGCAGGGGAGCTTCAGACTTTCTAGATGGAAGGGACTAGGCATGGCAAACTGAATGGAAGAGGGGTCTGGGGATTTATGCCGATCTTGCAGATCATAACAAGCCCATTGTTCTTATTCAGGTTGCCTAACACAGACCAAAAAAAAAAAAAAACCCTAGCAAAACCTCCTGAGGAAGCTTTATTCACACTTTACATCTGATTAAGAAATTGTCCATGCCGGGGAGGGGTAAATTAGGAGTTTGGGACTAACATATACACACTACTATATATAAAATAGGTAACCAACAAGGACCTACTGCACAGCACAGGGAACTCTACCCAATATTTTGTAATAACCTATAAGGGAAAAGAATATAAAAAAAGATATACATGTATGTATAACTGAATCACTTTGCTATACACCTGAAATTAACACAACATTGTAAATCAACTGTACTTCAGTAAAAATAAAATTTTAAAAAAAGAATATGAAGAAAAGAAAGTGTTAGAAAAAAATGAGATATTACCCTCAAGGTATTTTGCTTCTCTACCAATCTCAGTTTCTCACATGAAAGGTGAGTATCTACCTAGAATCCCAAATGTGTGTTTTAGTGACTGCTAGAACAATCTAGCAGCTACAGTTAAGACTAAATGTCCCTCCTCTGAAATATCAAATGTTTAAATATGATTACCGAATGTTTAATAGTAAAATTCCAATGTTAAGTTTTGAAAAAAAAGAAAAAGAAATTATCTGTGCCCAATTAGATTGTCTAAAACTTGCAGTGGCCTGAGGAGGGTTAACTACCCCATGGCTCCCTCACTGCAAGTCAGCTTCTGCTGCATTCACCTAAAGAAGTAATGAACTGCCTTTACATGAAAAAGCAAGGCTCTAACCTCAGCTTCCCTCCTCATACAAACTCCTCAGGGAAGAAAATCTCTTGGGCAGATGGACCTCAGACAGGAACAGCTCCAGGAACCATGGATTATTCAAATGCTGAAGTGCTGACCCAGACCTTAAAGGGGCTCTCAGGGGGGTTGCCTCTAACACAAAGCATGTCACACTGCTAGTGGGTTTCTCAGAAAATATCCCCTTTCCTCCTAAGAGATCTGAGGGAAATACTTTATAAACTGAAGTATGTTTTCCTGGAGGGCACCATTTCTTCAGCTCATTTGATTATCCATGAGGTTTTTAAGCCCCATAGTTTAAAGGGGTTTCACTAGAATACATTTTTTAATCAAATGGTTATGAAATCCCGAAGGACCCCCCAACTGCTTTACTTGGGTAGCACACCATGAGCAACTGGAATTAAAATGGGACCAGAGAAGATAATCTATGCAAAAGTAAAGCCAGCTGAAAGGTAAAAAAAAAAAGGAAACAAATCAGCCACACCACAGAACATTCACAGCTCTAGGAAAACATCAATTAAAAGTATTAGTTACAAATAATTCCTGAGGAACTCACACCAAAATCCCCCACTGTGTCTCTCTTACTATTTACTTAGGTGTTTTAATTTGCACCTAATGCAAAATGCCTTTCTTCCTAGTTTTGGTTTCCCATTTGCTTTATTCCTCTCCAGGCAGAATGATGACTGGCTGTTTTAAAACATATGACTATTTTGACAACTTAGAATAAAATAAGCGAGTTACCTCTTTATCGCTAAGGAACCCTATAATTTGGTAATTCAGCACTCAGCTACCTTCCATGAGAATTCAGCTTAGCTGAGCATCAACCATGTCTCAGACATTGAGCTAGGCACTGTGGCTAGAAATGTGGATAGAGGTACAGTCCTGTTTTAAGGAACTTGAGGTCCTGAAGAGTATGCAGACATGGAAACAAATTGTTATACTTTGTGATAAGTGATACTGCGAAGGTACAGTACACAGGGGAGGAAATGAGTACCTCTGCGTCATTGAAGCTGACTACTAAGCCCACCCTTTTAAGGATGAACAGTAATTCCGCAAGTCAACAAGGGTGGAAGGGCATTCCAGACAGGGGAAATAGCACGCGGGAAGGATGAGTTGTTGACAGCATGATGCATTTCAAGGACCGCAAGAACTTAGATACTGCAGGACCATCAAGTGCAAGGTAGAAGAGGAATACGAGAGAAGCAAGCAGGGACTGGATCACAAAGAGCTTTGTCTGCCGTGCCAAGGAGTTTAGACCTCACCAATAAGAAATGCGGCACCAGGCAAAGGTTCCAAACAGAGGGCAGACGCAATCATATTTCTATTGTAGAAAGATTACTTTGCCAGCAAAAGGAACATCAGAGCCTGAGCAGGCAGAGGCAGATTCATTGGAGAGATGCCACGGATACCCAACAGTGGTAGTGGTGGTGCGGGGTAAGGAGAGGCAGAAGTTAGGACAGGTCCCAAGTTTCTAAGTCGGGAGGCTAGGTGGTTGATGGTGTCACCCAAAGAGATGGAGAATATGGAAGAGAGACGAGGTCTGAGAGGTAAAGGGTGGAGGTGGGAAGATGATGGCTTATTTGGGGAGAAATCAAGTTTTCCATCTCGGTGGAGATATCTGGGAAGTGATGATTAAAAAACCTAGAGTGAAAAAAAAAAATCACCTGAGGAGAAGGTGAGAAGAGCAGATGAAGAAGGCAGAGCCTGGAGAACGCACCAGAATACTGAAGGCAAGCAGAAGAAGCAAGTCCAGGCAAAGGCGCTAAGAACAAGAGCAATGGGTCCAAACTAGAGATTTTCAGACTCTCACTATCTGACTGTGGAGCCCTTTTCTCCAACAAAATCTCAGCTGAGTCTCAGAATGTAAAACAGAAGTAGAGTTGGTTCCCAGAAGGAAGCCCACTAACACTTTAGCCCACAGAGTAGAGCCTGAAAAGCACAGAGCTGAATGATGCCATGGCAAGCAGGGAGCACAAACACCCCTCCTCAACAGCAGTAGGTCTGAGGAACAGACCTCCCCCTACCAGTGAGTTAAGAAAATGAAACCTACAAGCTAGTCATGGCATTACAAAAAATAATGCAAGACAAATCTGGGTTTATTGCATGTTTGACAAGTATGAACACAGAGCAAAGATTGGTAACACCAGAGGACCACCTCCTCCTCATCCCATTGAAGAAACAGAGGTCGAGAGCTAGGTAGCTGATTGGTTTGCCAAACTAGTTGTCCTAGGTCACAATCTAGACAGTGGCTGAGTGAGGACTAAGTTTCTAGTTCAGGGTTCTTATTACTGTATTCACTCCATGCCAACTCTGCTAGAGCTCAATCTGGAACTGAAACCCAAGCCTAAAGCAGAATTGGCAATTCCATTATAATTCTCAGCTTTGACTCCAGGCACAGTGCTGGGCTCTCCAGAAGAGCTCACTCAATGCTTCCTGCTTGAATGGCGGAGCTCATGTAGAAAGAACTTTGGGAGCCTGGGTTGCTCTTCTGAGGTCAGAGAGCCTTTGGACCAGAAAGAGTACTTCCATTTATTCAGCATTAACCACCTAGAACAGTTCCTTAAACCGAGGTCAATGGTGCTGGAGAAGTGTTAAGACTTCCACCTGTCAGACGGCAAAGCCATCTAGGAAAAGATGGTACAGGGTCCTCACAATAGCACCGTGGAATGCCAACCTTCCCTACCTTCAATGACTCCAAGACAATCTCATGAGAATATCTGTGCCAAGATGACAGGACCAGCTATGGGACCAGAGTGGCAGCTAGATCGCCAAGCAAGTGGAAGTGGCAGGAACATGGCTGGAAATGGAGGTCCAGAACATGGCACCCCTGTGGCTTCTCACCGCTAAAATATCCTAGTAGGAGTTGGCCATAATCTACAAACTCTCGGAAATAGGAGGCAAGCCTAAAAGGTTTATTATCCACCAACCTCAAGGGTCAGCCTGAGACGGATACTGGAAGAGGAAGGAGGAGCAGGCAAGCAATTTGCCTTTAAATTTATCTTGCTCTTCTGGAGCGGATTAACTTTTGGCTTGCTGCAGCACAATTCTCCTCTAGGTTTGCTGCTGGCAAAGCTAGTGACTTACTGCTTGCTGCAGCTTCACCACCCTGAAGAGCTCCCCCCGCCTCCCCCTCCCTGCAGGTATGTGTGTTTCTCTTTTATACCACTGGAGTGAAGATGAGGAGTTTCAGGCTTGGTCTGACATAGCCTCTCCCACTTGAATTACTAGAGTCTCGTCACAGACTGGAGGGTAACAAGAAAGGATAAGTACATAACAGTTTTCCATCCAAAGAAATTCAAGTCTCTATCTTGTCCAGAGGCGGTATCAGAGGTAATTTAAGTAGGCAGAGTAAAAATATACAAAACGCAATCTGGCTTGGGAGAAAGAAGTTCCACTCTCAATGTTCCCAAGTATTATATTTGGATTTTGAGGATCAAATATAAAACAGAGGCTAGCCAAAGATTGCTTAACTTCTAAAAGTCCCGGCAAGTAACCCAAATGAGTTGATGTCCTCCTAATGCTGTTCTGGAATTCTGTTAGGGGAACAGAATGTCCCACAAGATTCCAGGAATCTCTACATCTGCAACACAAGTACAAATAATTTTCTCAGTATTTTAGCCTTTGTTCAGTAGGAGTCGGTTTGCAGGGGTGGAGTCTATAGAAATTGCTTACTGCTGGCTTTTAAAAATGAAGTCAGACCAAAAAGCAAAGGAGAATCTCTAAACCCACCATGGGAACAGGTCTCAGTGAGGGCAGTGTGGGGCTTAGGTTTGGGAGATGGTCCTCCAAGTAGCCCTTTGGGAGAAACCAAATGAGAGAAAAAGATCAAAACACAACTTGAGCCCAGGGTTACAAATTACAGCATTCAGCATGGTAACATACAGAAACAACTATCAGTAACTAGGGCGTGGATGTGGGTTAATCTTGGAGTGTTAGGAAAAATCAGACAGACAGACGGTGGAGGCGACCACGACATTTGGGCTCTCTGCCTTCTGAGGCTTCTTTACCCAGCTGCCAGTTCTTGGGAGCACATAATAGCAAGAGTACCTGTGGGCTGGACTACATGCCTCAACCAGACCGAGCCTCAGGCAGTGCTTCCGGACTTGGCCTTAACAAGGAGGCTAAAGGGACGGAATGTGATCCATACTGACAGAATCCAGCCTCTCTAGCTGCCTGCTTCATCCTTGGAGCCACTCACTAAGGTTCCACTCCAGCTCACAGAGGCTGTGGAATAATAGCTCATCATACTAGCCACCATCTACTGGGCACCATGCAGGTGCTTTATATGTATACATTCTCCAATTCTTCAATTTAGTCTTCTCTACAATCTTATTACATGGCTATTACTTTCAACTCCATTTTATGGTTGAGAAAACAGAGGCTTATAAGGGTCAAATAACTCTCCTAGAGTTTAGACAATCTTCAAAGCCAGGTTGGTCTAGCTCCATACGTGTGCTCTCTCCTCTCTAGAAGGTGTGGGAACAGAGTAGCTAGTCTAGGACACATCCCCAATGAACCATGTTTCCAATGTTCCTCTGGGGGACACCTATCAGTTCACCTTACTTAGTTCACCCTTCTTGCCTTTCTAATCACCACCCCACTGATCCATAAGAAAGCTAATAGGAGAAGCTTTTGATAGTGAGGCAGGCACTAAGGATGGACCACAGAGGATCCAGGCACTTCTTTCTGTTGAACACATGCTCCTGAATGTTGAGTCCTAATCCAGTAGGTCCTGCATAATGAAAGGAGTACAATTTACCGAAAGGAAAAGAGAGGAATCTGTCTAATGACCAACCTAGGAAAAAAATGTGCAGAAAATGGTTACTCAAAGAAACCAGGCAGAGAAAACTAAAGGGGCTAGAGGGGAAGGCAAAATGTGTCTTTTTAAAATGTTTCTGTGATTTTAGTGATTATCCAACTTGATGTAATATTTTTAATCAAACTTCATAAAAATGAGGAACTCATTTTATCCCATATACTAACTTTTCCATCCTAGTTAGTGATTTCTTTAGATATTATTATAGTTAGTTGTGCATGAGTCTGCCTGCCGAGGGCAAGGCTGGCTTTTCAAATCTGGTTCCGCTGGACCAGTGCCCAGCCCTGGGCTTCAAGCAGAGTTGATCTCTAACACATATATGTTTGATTTATGAACAAATGGATGAACGGAGGAATAACTGATTGGATTTTATTTGTAGTGGCCAGGTTTAAATATTTTTAATATAAAATTTAAATTATTTTTCTTTCCTTTAAAGGGCAGCAGCTGCCTGTGAAATCCTGCTGTTGGCTAATTTCAGCATTTCCAGCGTGGGTGGAAGCACTTTGGCTTTGGCTGATCTGGGCTGCAGTGTCGCTGTGGCTCTCTCGCCTCCTCTGGATGACCACTGCCTATATCACTCGCTCTCCACTTCTCCCTTCTACAGAGAAGAGGGAATAGTCAATCACTACCACTGTCTTCCCCAGCCCACTTCATCACACCCTGTTCCTTACAGGGCCACAAGAAAACCTCATTTTCTTAGACACATGTTAAATACCCCCACCACATACACACCTGTGAAGTTCTCCTATGGGATGGTAAAATATGAAACAATTGGAACCAGGGGCACAGAGGTACCCAAATCCATCCTCAATTAAAAAAAAAAGAAATACTACAGAGACAGCTGTAGAAAACACCAACACACCCACACTCAGTGCCATCTTCTCTCTTTACCACACTCCATGGCAGACCACGTGGAAGTGGGCTGCCTCTTATCCCTGCATGCTGGTTTCTCTGAAAGAAGGAAAAGCCAGGGTCTGAGTCCAGAAGAGAAGAGAACAGGTAAAAGGTCAGGTGGGTTCCCTGGAGGCACAGAACTGTGAACACTGATGAGCGTTCCAACTCATCCCTGCTGTCAACCTATTACGCCTGGAGTCCTGCTGTGGATAGATGTCCTGGTGGTGAAGGACCTTGCCAAAATGCACATTCTACTAACCCATGCACACTTACTTATTGACTCATTGACTTGGAAGGCAACAGAGCATAGCTGTTAAGAACATGGACCAAGCTGCCTGGGTTCAAATCTTGACTCAAACACATACTAGCTGTAATCTTGGCTTATCACTTCTGTTTCTTTATCTGCAAAATGGGGACGATGATGTTAATAATGGTACCTACATTACAAGATGGTTACGAAGATTCATGGAGCAGGTAGGTATAAAGATTTTACTTTGCCATGTTGAAACTACTTTATTCTGTGAGACTAAGGGCTATCAAAAAACTCATAAGATTCATCTTCAAGAAACTTAAATCCTTCAAAGAAACATGAGATATGCACATTCACATCTAAAACCCTGGGTCCAGCGACTTCCCTGGTGGTCCAGTGGTTAAGACGCCACGCTCCCAATGCAGGGGGCCCGGGTTGGATCCTTGGTCAGGGAACTAGATCCCTCATGCCGCAACTAAAAGATCTCACATGACACAAGGAAGATCCTACACACAGCAACGAAGATACCGCATGCTGCAACTAAGCCCCGGCGCAGCCAAATAAATAAATAAATATTAAAACAAACAAACAAACAAAAAAACCCTAATCCTTAAGGGCCATACTTTAAAAAATAATAATAAAATAAAATAAATAAATAAAACCCTGGGTCCAAAGTGATAAGTACTATACGATAGGTACAAGGAAGTATTATGGGAGTTCCGAGAAGTTATTTCTTCCAAAGTGGTGGAGGAGGAATTGAGAAAACTTTGGAGAAGGGGGCAATGGAACTGAGTCTTAATAAATGATAGGAATTATAGATGCAGATATGGAAAATATGGGCATTCAACAAGAAGAAACTGCAGGATCAAAGATAGAGAGGTAGGAGAATCTGAGGTATGTGTGGAGGAGAGAAAATAGTTTGGTTGGTTAAGGCAGGCAATTACCAATGCTTCAGACCCCACCCTATCCTTCTAGGTTCTGATTTAAGTGATCTCTGTTCGGGTCTGAGCATTAGCAAGGCAGTGGCTATGATGGCTGAAAACCAGCGCTGACTAGTCAGGTAACTCAGGATTCAGAAGTGAAAGGCTTTGCGGCCTGGGTGGGACTTCCCAGGTGTCTCCCCAGGCTCAGGCTTAACTACTGAAGACCAAGACGGCCATTAAGTGAGACTCAGAAAAAGATGGAAGAAACAGAGAACAAGGAATTGTGGGAGGGCTTTCTGGTCTTCCTTGACATCACATAATAGATTCATCATTCATACTTTGATGAGAACCATTTGTATGGAATTTTACCCCACCTGTAGATAATGAGCACCATAGGTTTGGTGCCTATATTCTAAGTAACATTCCTTTTCTTGGTTCTTTTTTTCCAAAAACTTTTTTTATTTTTTAATTTTTATTTATTTATTTTTTGGCCATGCCACACAGCATGCAGGATCTTAGTTCTCCAACCAGGGATCAAACCCGCGCCCCCTGCAGTGGAAGTGTGGAGTCTTAACCACTGGACCACCTGGGAAGTCCCTCCTTTTCTTGGTTCTACACCTCCCAATCAGCTTCCTCTCCATCTCAGTTCTTTGCCTTCTGATTCCTCAATCACTCTTCACAAATTTCACAAACGGTCCCCTGGGTTCAGACAGCTAGGCTTTGTTGGACACATCCTCACTTAAGTGCTCCAGTGCCTTCATCCATGTGTAGGCAGTTGACATGTCCCTTCTCTGCCTCAGCCTTTTCACACCAGAGTTTCATTTTCTTAGTCAGCCTCCTGTCCCTTGAACCATTCCTGTGCTCTCACTCTGTATCTTCTCCAGCTCCATCTTCTCTTTCTGGAGATGTGAGGACCTGAAGTAACATTCCACTATCCCAGCTGTGGATTCCATGTAGTTCCACATAAAAGCCCCGCTCCATCAAATAAAGGGCTGCTCCCATCTCACTAAAACCCACCTCCTAACTGGGATCTGATTAAACCTCTGGATACATGAGCTTTCCCATGCATTTTATTTAACATACATGTATATGTATGTATATATACACACATATGTATAATAATTTGTTCCAGGTTAAAGCTAAGTACCTATTACCCTCCAAGTGCAAAGTCTGACTCTTTCAGTTTAAAGAGGCTTATTGTGAACCAAGTAGAAGGACGTCCTATCTTCAAGACACAAGAGTCTTCCTTTGATTTCATTTTCCTTGGTCCCCATCTGTCTGAACGCTGCTTAGCAAATGAAGTTCTGCAGAAGAGAAGGAGCTGGGATGGCATCACTGACATCCTCAAAGAACAGAGGAACATTTTTAGCACAAGCACCGTCACACACGTTTTCTACCGCTTCCATGAAATGACATGCACTGTACGAAAATGACACCTGCCATCTATTCTCCAGTACATCACAAAATGCAGTGATTTTATACATAAATCTTCAACAGAGGAGGAACAATGAGACACGAGCTCAGCGTTCCTTTGTTTTCAGTCAGTCCTGGGCATGGTAGTCACGGAGCAAGGTCAGGAACACGCCTGTTCCTGCAGCCTTACTGCAAAAGGAGACCGGGAACCACAAACCCTGCCTGCACCCACTCAAGCCCTCTGCTTTTAAACTATCCTTTTTTCCCTCATTTCAAAATTATCTAAAGACCAATTGGTTCCAGGCAGCTCTTTCTGTATATTAATTTTTAATTGGAGAAATAGCAATTAGATGGCTGCATTGATTGCCAGTTCCCGTAATCTTTTTTAATTTGAGATAACAATCTATTTAAAAAATGAGTTTGTCCCTACAATATCTTTTCTTAATGGCAATAATAACTGAAGTTATATACAAAACCAGCAGAGCAGTCCACAGGGAAGGGGTCTAAATTATACATGGAATATTCTGCACCTTGTTTGTCAGTTACAACAAAAACCTTACCACAGGTGCCCTATGAAAATGGTCAATTTCATATGTTGTTTTTATTAATACCATTTTTGAAACAAACAGAGCAACTCTGAAAAGAAGATTTTCATGGTATGAGGCCTACTTTTCCATACTCAAGAAACTTAAGACATGTAGATGATAAAAATTTTTACTCAGCTCCTTGCTGTGGACCCTGGGCAGAGGAAGATTAAGAGGGATAAAGAGGAATTAGAGAGGAATAGACATCCTACTTGGGAGGAACTCCCAAGCTATCCCCAAATACTCCTAGCAGGCAGGAGTGTGGAGGGCTCCAAGGGAGTCTGCAATAAATAATCCTCCTTTCCCAACCAGGTTCTGAGCAATTTGAGAAACAGAAGAGTTGAGATAGAGGCCAAGTATCACCTTTATTACTCACAGAAGCTAAGCAAAGGAATATAGCTTAGGTGAGAGTCCAGTGGACCAGACCACTGAACCCCTGAGCCAGGAAGGCTTATTACCCACCCAGTCACAATGTGGCAGCCACCCAGGAAAGAATAGCATATGGAGGAGTCTAGGACCCCAACTGCTCTCTAAAAAAGGAGGGGGGCACTTGCAAGAGAAAGAACAAAGGTACGGCCAGCTGAGCGTGCTTAGTTACTCTTTCCACATTTACCAATCAGAGGGCCACACCCCCTCCCCAGGGTGTGAGAAAACAAAGGCCAGGAGTATGTATTAAGGAAAATCACTCCTCATGGAAACCAAGATTGAGAAAATGGATTTTCCTCTAAAATTAAAAGAGGGAATTGGGATCCAGAAGAGGTAACCGGAAGTGACTTGCTTCCACCCAAAATGACTTTTTTGGAGGGTTCTCTCATAATTTTATCTTAAAATTGTATAAGATTTGTCTTCTGTTCCATAAAATTTCATAGAAAAGGTTTGGGTCAGACCACCTGAGAAATTTTATAGTGGTCATTTGGAGAACTCTTTGAAATTTGAGCAGATGTGAGTTTGAATTCTACCCTTCTAGTTTGAGTAAGTTCTGTATCTTAATTTCCTCATCTGAAAAATGAGGATAATGACTGGCCTACCTTAGTGGGACATCAGAAAATGATTAGAAAAGTTAGGTCAGAGAAAATGCTCTGGAATGTACTAAGAACTTGATAAATGTTATGTGAATTTATGTCTAATTATATTCCATAAAAATGTCTGTGTTTATGCTATGAGTCTCATGCTCCTGGGCACCCACTGAGAAACCTGGGGTTCACAGCCTCCAGCAAGAGAAGCTTTGTTTATGTGCCTCAGCTGATCATTCCTTCTCCGCCTTCTGAATCTCAAACCCCTCTCCTCCAGCCCATACCTCAGGCAGTGTGACCTAAAAGCCTGTGATGAAAAGTGTTCAAGTGAAGATGGAAAGGAGGAGAGAGATGCAAAGGTGACCCCTCAAGAACTTCTAATCCAGCAAGAGTAAAGAAAAAAAAAACCTATTATTCACAAGTGAGGTACAGTGTGGAAATAGTACAGATCAAAATTTATGGTAACCTGGAATGGGAATGGGGTTTAAGTCTTCCCTCCCCACCCTGCTGTGATCCCTCAGGAGTTTGTCTCAATGTGCTCACTGGAGACTTCTTAAAAGGGACTTACCACCTCTGACCAGAACTTACAAAATTAAGAGAACACCAATATGAGCAGATACGTTCACCAGAACTCATCTGAGAATGAGCTAGCTGCCATGACTCTTGAAAGGCATAATATGCAGAAAAATGATATACAGTTTATTAGGATAACTGCCTCAGAAACACATTACCCACAGGAAGTGATAAAATCTAAGATACACATAACTTAAATAATGTGATGGATAAATTCATGGATAATAATAATAGCTAATATTTATTACAGTTACTACAGTACTGAGGACTTGGCTTGCATTATCTCACTAAAAAATGACAGATTCCCATAAAGCATGGTTCCAAAGGAGCATGGCCTAGGTGGAGTTCCCTGGGAAACAGACTCGGAGGCCGAGGTTTGTGGGCAGGAGGTTGACAGGGGAGAGCTCGCAGGAACACCACCTGTGAGGAGTGAGGGAAGCAGGACTCAGCGAGGAAGCAGTGCCAACACAGTGCAGTCACAGAAGTCTCGGGTGATCCCACAGGGAGCTCTGAAGCTGAGATGGCCCTTCAGGGACATCCCCAACGGAGGCAAGGGGGCCAGGACTTATACCCCTGCAATGACCAGTTATTGGCTACAGGCTGCTCCTGGGGAGGGGATGTGGCTGGAGAGAGGCAGCACCCTTCAGCTGAAGGCAATGCACAGGGAGAGACACACTGAGAGCGGTCAGCAGACAGTGCTCCTGGTAGCTGGGGGACGGAGTCTTGCAGGCCTCAAGTGGGGATGCAGAGGCACACCACAGTATTCACTCCAGGAGGGAGGAACAAGATGAAGCTCAATTTATTTAGCGCTACATTGGTCCCAGGCACTGTGCAGGGCACTTTCCTTATTGTCTTTAATCCTGCTGTGTAGGCATCAGTGACTTATTCCAACCTCCAGAGAAATTTCAAGATCCCCTCCTTCCTCTAAACTAGTGGTTCTCAACTGGGGGATGGTTTTGCTCTCCAGGGGACATTGCCAGAGCAGTGTCTAGAGACATTTTTATTTGTCACAACTGGGAGTGGGGTACTACTGGCATAGGTAGAGGCTAGGGATGCTGCAAAACATCCTACAATGCACAGAACAGCTTCCACAACAAAGACTTTCCAGCCCAAATGTCCACAGTGCTGTGGGTGAGAAACTCTGCTGTAATCATTAGGAAGGAGAACACACAGTGGGGCCACAGTAATCTGGGAAAGAGTCTTCAATCACGTGGCTCATCCACTTGGCTTTTTCCTCTCCTGGTTCTTTTGGCATCTCTAGGCTTCTTGAATTTTCTGAATGGAAGGCCTTGATCCATGTGATTTGTACCCAAAGGTGGGCCTGGGTCTGCTTCCCCTTTGCCACTCCTCCAGCCTGGCAGGACCAGGTGGGTTTCATGAGAGGGGTCTGGGGTTGAGGACAGAGGATAGGCCAGTGTTACTCTAGCCTGTGGGGGAGAAGATGCTCCATTCCTTTGCTTTATCTTTGTGCTTCTTCTTGCCATCAGAGGGCTAAGATTACAAATGCCCAGATAAAGTGGGTGAGAGGAAAGGGGCTCAGGAGGATACACTTATTCTGGGTCTTAGGCCAGAGAAGCACAGCTGTCTAAGCTTTCAGCTCACCAGGGAAGAAGTCCACTTACACATAAATAATATGCATTCTCCTGGAATGCCCCCTCTGCAGATCTTCAACAAACTCTCCCAGTTGATGGGCCATTCTGGATCCCAACCACCTCTATTTTTTCCATCAGAAGAATAAGAATTGTCATTGATGTCACCATGTTACAGATGAAAAAGACAGGACATAGAAAGGTTAAGCAACCTGTCCATGGCCACTCAGCTAGTTAATGGCAGGGCTGAGATTTATAACCAGGTTTGTGTGGTTACAAAACACATGCTCATTGTTTGAGAAACATATTTACTCTTTGAAATTAATCAGATGGGATGTGCACGTCTTCCTATACGTCCCTTGATACCCTGAGACACAATCTGGGCTGGACCCAGTCTCTTAAGCTTTCTGCTCTTTTCTTATTTCTAGTGTAAGAACTCTGAGCTTTCTGATTTCTAAGGGAAGGCAAGAAATGAAAGACAGGCTGGGTGATTTATATAAAGTGATAATGTGAGCCCATCTCCTTGTAGCCATCATTTTAGTCTGCAATAAAAATGACTGGTCTGACACCCTCCAATTCCTGAATATCCAGAAGGCCTAACTGCTTGGACTCTTAGACATAAAGCTCTCTGTTAATAGACCTGTCAATTTCTTAAAGTGAGCAGTTTTTCATAACACTCTATGAAACCGGGAAAAAAAATAATATTAAAAAAGAACATAGAATTTAACATGAAAATACATGTATCATTTATTGAGCATGAGCTAAAAGCAGCAGAAAAAGAAACTGAAAGAGGAACAGTGGCTAGTGATGGAAAACAGAAGACTGCTTAGGAACAGGATTCTTTACCTACCAAACAGGGCCCCTATTTTTAGCAACTTAAAAATAACCCAAAAAACAGACATTCATTAAGTATTAAACTTAGAAGTAAAAACCTTTATGTTTTTCTAATAGCAATCTAGTATCCTTGTTATGATAGATTTACTAACCTCAATTTAGACTCTCAGAGATCAGATTCATGTCCCATAAAATATATAGGGAATACATTACCGAGCAAATATATAGTAATAGTTGACATAAATACTTATGAACTATTAATTTTTCAGTTATAAACGATGTTCTTTTCTTGAGCCTTTTTTTTTAATAAATTTATTTATCTATTATTTATTTTTGGCTGAGTTTGGTCTTCGTCGCTGTGCGCAGGCTTTCTCTAGTTGCGGCGAGCGGGGTCTACTCTTTGTTGCGGTGCGCGGGCTTCTCATTGTGATGGCTTCTCTTGTTGCGGAGCACAGGCTCTAAGTGTGCGGGCTTCAGTAGTTGTGGCACACGGGCTCAGTAGTTGTGGCTCGCGGGCTCTAGAGCGCAGGCTCAGTAGTTGTGGTGCACGGGCTTAGTTGCTCCACGGCATGTGGGATCTTCCCAGACCAGGGCTCGAACCTGTGTCCCCTGCATTGGCAGGCGGATTCTTAACCACTGGCCACCAGGGAAGTCCCTCTTGAGCCATTTTAATTCGTGAAATTATTTAGAAGGCTACAGACACTAAGGAACAAACTGCTATACTGTGTTATGCAAATGTTTTTTCCAAATATGGAAGTCATAAGAATAGAATACATCTAGTGATCAACATATAATTATAAAGAATATTTCAAGGCTTCATTAATGGCAGCTGTTCATGAGATAGTTGGAAGTGTTCAATGATTTTTATTATTCCTCTATAAATGTAGCTAATTTATGAAGGTCATCCCCCTTTACATTGCTCTATTATCATTTGCCCCAAATTTTAAGCCTGTTCAAATATAATTTAGAGGATATGTTTGCCTATCAAGAAAAATCTGAGAATGCAGACGCTAACCTCAATACGACGGGTTTCTATCTTTTTTTAGAGATAGCGTAACATAATAAACAAGCACTGGCGTTCAAGTCAGTAGAGATGGGTTAGGGTCTCACCCCACCACGATCAAGCTTTTAACCTTGGGCTAGTCACTGAACCTCACCATGTCTGTTTTTTATATGGAAATGAATGTACTAATCTCTGCCCTACCAACCTCTTAGGGTTGTTGTGAGGACACATGACACAGTTATATGAAAATACTTTGCACACTGAATGAAGGTAAATAGGGTATCAAAATGAGAAACAATTACGTTTTTGGAGAACATTCTGTTGAGAAAGAAACAGTGATCAAATGCAAACATATTCACTTGGGGAGGGTAGATCTGACAAGCCTAAGGTAGAAGCGGGTTTGAGAATTCTTTATCCCCCTTCCTCAGGTGTGCAAACCATCTTGATTACTGATTTACTTCTCGCTTGATCCCTTGCTTTGTTCATCTCAAATATCAAGGGCTTCCAATACACCCCCTCTTCTGACCAATCCTTCCAATGAGAAGGTACATTGGTTTAACATACCTAGAGCTACCATAAGGTTATAAAAACATTTTGAATGCTGTAACACTCCTGAAATGGTATACAATAAAAACAGTAGAAAGAACAATAAGTATCATTACTGACTCATGATAGTAGGGCATTCAGTTAAATTTGAAGTCTATATAAACAATGTTTTATTTTTCACCATAAGTATGCCCCAAATATTGCATGAAACATAATTATACTAAAAACTATTCATTGTTTACCTGACATTCAAATTTAACAACACGGGTTTGAACTGCATGGGTCCACTTATACAAGGATTTTTTTCAATAGTGAATACTATAGTACTCCATGATCAGAGGTTGGTTAAATCCACGGATGCAGAACCTCCGATACAGAGAAACTGCAGATAGGAAGGGCTGACTGTAAAGTTACACTTGGATTTTAACTGCATGGAGGGGCAGTGCCCATAACTTCCAGGTTGTTCGAGGGTCAACTGTATTCATCTGTGCATTTTTCTTCCCAACCAAAAAGTGAATTAACTGAGGGAAGAGACATTCATTTTGATCACCCAGTGCCTGGTTCAATGCCTGGCACATAGCAGGTAATTAGAAAATGTTTTATGAATTGAAGATCACAGCTTTCTTCACATGCCATGCTCTCACCATGGGAAACCTTGCTCATGTCTGCTACTTAACTGATCAACCACCAATGGACAAGTCAACAATGCATGTCTCTGTT
The DNA here is from genome assembly GCF_028564815.1 of Eubalaena glacialis. Lineage (NCBI taxonomy): Eukaryota > Metazoa > Chordata > Mammalia > Artiodactyla > Balaenidae > Eubalaena > Eubalaena glacialis. The sequence goes on along the minus strand of NC_083717.1, from coordinate 74,225,823 downwards.
CTGGACTTCTCTATTGAGCTCCAGATCCATGTTTTCCAACAAACTATGAGCTGTCTCCACCTATATTCCCAAGAGCACCTCAAATGCAACCTGCCCAAGACTGACCACATCATCTCCCTCTGAAAGCTGCTTCTCTCTTGGCACAGTATCCTGTAACCCAGGCTAGAAAACCAGAGTCCTTCTAGATTACTTCCTCTCCCTCACTTCCCCCATCACTAAGCCCTTTTCATCAAGAAATTTTTGAGGAGCTTTTGAAAGGCAAGTTCTGATTCAGTTAGTATGGCCTGTGGCCAGGGAGTGGGTATTTTCTGAAAGTGCTCAATTTGATTCAGTGGTATTTAGGGCCCAGTGTCCTGTAGAACACAGCAAAACACCTAGAAACAGCCTCTCTGTACAGGCCTACTAATTCAATTAAAAACATGGAAATAGCGGTGGGCGGAACTACGACCTGAGAGGGGACCCTTGACTGGCTCCTTCATCCCGGAACTTCCTGGATCCTGTGCGTGCAGATGGCGTTACCTGGAGCTTAAACCCCTGCACGAGGGTATCGGAGGACTGAAGGAGTTCTGTTGGGGTTCGGAAGCATTGCTGTCTCTGTTGTTCCTGAGGCTAGACGTTGAAGGAGGAGAGATACAATACAATGGCCGAGAACAAACTAAGAGGACGGAAGTCCAGGAATGTATTCCACATAGCCAGCCAAAAAAGCTTTAAGGTTAAAAATAAAGCAAAACCAGTTACCACTAATCTGAAGAAAATAAACATCATGAACGATGAAAAAGTTAACAGAGTGAATAAAGCTTTTGTAGATATACAAAAGGAACTTGCACACTTCTTAAAAGGCCTTTCCCTTGAACCTCTGCAGAAACAGCTGATTCCTCAGCAGTCTCATGAAAATGAACCAGTTAATGTTGATGAAGCTACAAGATTAATGGCTCAGTTGTAATACACTGGTGATGCATCAAATTCCCCAAAAAGACCAATAAATTAAATGCTTTATACAAAAAACAAAAAAACAAAAAAAAAACATGGAAATAACCCCCATCTGTTTTGTACTAATAATTTTGAGAGCCTTATTAGCTTTTGACCTGAAACACTATTTTCATTTATGTATGGGAATTTTTAGTGGCCTTTGTATTCCTAGGTACTATTTGGGATAACTCCCCTACACAAAGCTCAAGAATGTATTTCTCATTTTATAATGAAAATTGTTACAAAACTTGTAATATAAAAATTCATGTTCTAAGTAGGCACTTACTTAGTATTCATTTTATTACAGGTCTTATCACCTAGACTCTGACAGCACCATCAATTAGAAATGAAAGGAATGAATAGAGAAAATAAATATTTTGGATTATTTAGAGTTATTCTCCTTCATACAAACACATACACACACACACACATTAGGATAAGTCACCAGCTGGGGACTTACAGATGCCCAACTTACCTGAAATTCTTCTTGGAATATGCTTCAAGTCCAGAATATGCTTAAAACTCAGAGCTTAACTGTAAATACTCAAAAACACTCCCAATTTGCTACCTTCTAGAGAGCAAACCATTTACCTCCATCCTGCATCCTGGCATACAGAAATGGTAACTGAAAAATCTTACCATCAGTGAAAAAACTAATTTTTCTAAATTTTTTAAATAAATGGTTTGCCCAAGGGTAAGACCTTTTATACCATCTTAGCCGAGAGCAAATTTCCCTAGAAAAATTGGCTGGCTGCTTCTTGAATTCTTCTCAGCTAAAATTGAAGCACTCCTATTATTGATATTAGCTGGCCATACTTTTTTTCTTTAAATCCACATATTTTGTTACACTGGAAGAAAATTAGATTGTATTAGGTTGTGTACAACACAGATCTTCAAAACATTCACCCTGTCAAAATAATTTCTTAATTAGTGGTACAACATACTTTTCTGAGACAGAACTTGTCAGAAAAACATCTTGCAGTGGGGAGCTTAAGTGAATTCATTCTCAGGATTTTAATAAGACTACATTTTGCCTCCTATACGGATGGGGAATAAAGTAAAATTGTCTGGCAATTCTTTGCTTCCTTGGAGACCCACTTCAGGAAAAAAAAAAGTTTCAGCTACTTTTTTAAAACATTTATTTATCTATCTATCTATCTATTTATTTATTTATCGCTTCGCTGGGTCTTCGCTGCTGCGCGCGGGCTTTCTCTAGCTGTGGAGAGCAGGGGCTACTCTTTGTTGCAGTGCGCGGGCTTCTCACTGTGGTGGCTTCTCTTGTTATGGAGCACGGGCTCTAGGTGTCCAGGCTTCAGTAGTTATGGCACACAGGCTCAGGAGTTGTGGCTCACAGGCTCTAGAGCGCAGGCTCAGAAGTTGTGGCGCACGGGCTTAGCTGCTCTGTGGCACGTGGGATCTTCCTGAACCAGGGCTCGCACCCGTGTCCCCTGCATTGGCAGGCGGGTTCTTAACCACTGCGCCACCAGGGAAGTCCTCAGCTACTTTTATAAAGAAATTCCTTACATTTTTGTTAAGAAAATGAAAAAATACATTAGGTTATTATAGGTTCAGTTGGTGATAAAACTTATAAAGTATTGAGAGAAAAACTAAACCTTCCTTCTCAAAAATAATATCCAACCATGAGTTTGTGTAAAATGAACTGATTACATACAAGGATCCAATTAAAGAACACACCATGCTGTACCTGAAACTGCTGTAAAATATTTTACCAGTCAGTAGCTAAGTACTTTAAAGACATTTCTTTATTCATATCAAGCATAAATATATCAGCGTTTTAGGTTTAGAAAACAGAAGAACTGGATTTTCAATCTCGTTTTGCCACAACATTTCTGGGTGATAATAAGAAAACCAGTTAACTTCTTCAAATTTCCTTTTATTCATCTGTAAAAGGGGCCCAGTACGTGCACCCTACTGGATTCACAAGGTTATTATCAGGAATAAATGTTGTCGTGACTGGGGCCATGCTTTGAAAATAAAAGCAACAGCTGCCATCTAGGTGTCTACTCTGGGTCACGCACTACATTAGATGCTCCTCATAAATGGAGGATGAGCAAGAATTTCTTACCCACAGCTTTTAAGTGAGGAAATCGAGGCTCAAAGAGGTTAAGCGTCTTGCCCTGAATCAAACATATATGAAGCAGTAGAACTGAGACTGGAACTTGAGTCCATGGGACCCATGCCTGCCACTGCCCCTTTCTGCCCTTCCTCACTCCCTTCTCCTCCTCTTCCCCTCAAAAGTTATGGTCTGGGCTTTGGTGGAGGACAGAGAAAAGAGCTTAGGACTGAGCCCTTGGCTAGCACACAACAGGGGTGATCATCATGTCTTGCTCCTGAAAAATTAGTCCCTTGGAGCATTGCCAAAGACCAGCACAAAGACCAGACTGGAGTGGGATTGGGGCTGGGCTACACGATCCTAATTCAAAGGAAGGTTGTAAAATGGGACCCTTGGGGTTCGGACTCGGGGTCTGCAAAAGTCCAGACGGCAGAGTGAAAAGCAGAGGCAGTTCATGCCCTCGTTACCATCCAGTGTGGGGACCGCACGGTGATGATGTCCTGCTTGGCAGCGCCAGTGTTAACGAGCGTCTGCTTTGTGCAAGGAGCTTGGACACGCACCCCGAAGGATACCCAGAAGTGTAGGACATAGTTCCTGTCCTCACAGAGGGCAAAAGAGCAAAAATACACATGTGAGAAGGAAAGTGGCAGTACATGATCAAACTGTTCTAGAGAGTAGTCAAGAAGCCATCACAAGGCAGTATGCAAAAACTGCCATTTGTGTGCTATAGATAATAAAGTGCTGTGAGAAAGCACGGGGGGGGGAGGCCTTTCAGGCCAAAAGGGTCAGGAAATGCTTTAAGGAGGAAATCAAATTAAATCTTTATGACATTTCAGGTATTTTCACTTCCTCCCACCTTAAGCTGGGCATTTATTCTTCACTCCTTGTAGTATCTTCTAAAACAGACCTACTGGCCAGAGTTCCTTGTTTTGTGTGTAAAGGAGCCATATGAGCACATCAGGGCCAGTGTATCATTAATACCAACTTTGTTAAGGAACAGAGATCCAGACCACAAAGCATTAAGCAGGCCACTGGAGAGCAGATGGGAGCGTGGAGAGAAGACTTCCTGGGTGGGAGAATACAGCATGTGCAAAAGCACAGAGGAAGATAATGTAACTTGCCATTAGGAGACGGAATGTAAGGTCATCTGGCAGGAAGAGGAGCTGTAGAGAGGACTGGTGGGCCGTGACACTGGACTGGTGAGTTAGAAGCCCTTGGGGCCAGGCTAAGGAGTCAGAATTGGACTTCCCTGGGGGTCCAGTGGTTAAGACTCTGCGCTTCCACTGCAGGGGACACAGGTTCAATATCTGGTTGGGGAAGTAAGATCCCACATGCCATGTGTCCAAAAAAAAAGTCAGAATTTCATCAAACGGGCAATGGGGTAACACTGAAGTTAGGAGTTCAGCATGGTCAAAGATAACTTTGCAAATAAATTTAGGGAAAGTGTTCATTTGGTCCAGAAGACAGTAAAGAACAACAGCTTAGGTGAGAGATAATTAAGAATCTAGGCAATGGGTGTGATGGGTGTGGCTAGGGAAGGGACTTGTGTAAATAACTGGATTTGATGAGTGATCGGCTACAGGGGAAGTCTGGAGAGTAAGGAAGGCACTATTAATTCATTCAACAAGTATTAATTGACTACCCATGTGCTAAGCATTGTTCTCGATGTTTGGGGTTTGTTGATGAAAAAAAAAAAAAGACATACAAAGATCCTTGTCTTCACAAGCCCAAAGTAGAGCAGAGACAGACAATTAACAATGGACATAATCATTAAGTATATATGCTAGAAATTGATTAGTGCCAAGCAGACTAAGAGGGGTTGGAAGTGCCAGGAGTAGGATAGGACATGTTTCACAGAGAAGGTGGCATTTGAGCAAAGATCTGAGGATGAGGGAGACAGCCATGAAGATACCGTCAAGCGGAGGGAAGAGGCAGTGCAAAGGGCCTACGGTGGGAGAATTTCTGGCATGCTCAAGAAAAATCAAGGAGGCAGTGCACCTGGAGCAGACAGAATGAGGAGGAGGGTAGGAAGGGATGAAGAAATGGGCGGTGGGAAGGGTGTGTATCACATAACAACTTACAGGCCATTGTAAGGACTTCAGCTTTTACTCTGAGTGAGATAGGGCTCCACTGTAGGGTTTTGAGCAGAGAAGTGACGCGATCTGATTTATGTTTTAAAAGGATCACTACAGCTGCTAGATGGAGAAGGATCTGCAGGGGGCAAGTACAAAAGGAAGAGGACCAGCTAGGAGACCTTGGCAGTAATTCAAGCGAGAGGGGATGGATGCTCACAGCAGAAAGGCAGCAGTGGAAGTAGTGAGAAGTGGTAGAATTCTAGATACACTTCTTACAATAAGTCTAACAAGATACACCCTGAATTGGATTTAGGGTGTGAGAGAAAGAAAGGAGTGAATGATGGACATATTAAGAGTGAGGTATCTGGACCTCCAATTGGAAACTTCCAGAAGTCAGCTGGATAGAAATGTCTGTATTAGAGATACATTTGAGAATTACTGGCACTTATTTGGTATTTAAAGCCATAAGACAGAATGAGGAAAGGAGTGAAGATAAAGGGAAGAGGACCAACACCTGAGTCTTGATATACCCCAACATGAGGCAAGAAATGAGGAGGAACCAGCAAAGAGGGCTGAAGTGGAGCAGTCAGTGAAATCGGAAACCAAGTGAAAAAAAATGTCAGAGGGGGTAATCAGCCATGTCAAATGCATGGATAGGCCAAGCAAGGTGAGGGTTAAGAACTGATCACTGGCTTTATTAATCTGGAGTCATGGGTATGTATGGGTGCAGTTTTAGAGGGTTTAATCAGGAAGGCTAATGGAGCCTGTTTTAAGCAAAGGCAGAGCAATGTTAAGGAACTTGGTTTCAGACAATTTTCATTTCATGGTTTTTTCTTATGTAGGAAGTGCACTGAAATTCTCTACTTTGTCACTTCCTGAGGGGTGACCAAAATGTTTGTCCAGACCAAACTGAGGCTCTCTCAAACAACTGGAACCCCATGAGGGAAGTTCTGAGTGATCCTACTGTCCCATCCCATAGCATTTAATTGTATTTACTGGTTCGTTCTTTGGAATGCAAAATAATGTTAAATATTCTGTTCAAATATAATTCCATTCTCTGTAAACAATGACCCAACTTAGGCCCCCAGATGAACTTGCGGGCAGTTAATAGATGCCTAAACTTCCCCCAGTCCACAGTCAATTACAGTCAAGTTGACATATCTATTCACAGCTGTCTGTGGCGTCACTTTATCATGAGACATCAGGTATCCATTCATTTCACAAATATTTATGTGGAGCCCACTTGGGAGCAATCTATTTGCTAGGCCCTGGGGAAACAACCATGGACGAGGCACAGATGTGGTCTTCAGCAAGTACAGTTGAGTGGAGGTAGTGGATTACAGTTAAAAAATTGATTCCCAGAGTTAAGACGGAGGACATTCAGAGACTAATGGGAGCACCTCTGCAGAGCAGGTAAACACACACAGGGGAGCAAGGAAAATTAAAATGGCAAGTGCATAACCATTTTACAAACTCACATGACATATTTTACTTTCCCTCCTAGAAAGTGAATCTGAGTAAGTCTATACATTTAGAAAAATTCAATGCAACTACATGGTTTGCAAATTTGCCCCCATAGATAGAGGGCAAGGAGAGACTGAAGGAAGAGGCAGATCACTCCAGGTTAGTAGGTGGCAGTTTCAATAAGCAAGGGAACTTATGAAGCTTGTCTTGGGCAGCCACAGGATCTCCACACCTGCCCACCAGAATCTTAACCCAGAGGCCTTAACTGGGTTCAGTCACCTTTACAGTCCAGATGGTCACAACATCACCTTACTCTCTCAAGGCTGCATCCTTGGAACAGTTCTCACTTGGAACAGTGGGAATGTTCCACAACGTACATTCCAAGTACACGGAGGGGATAAGGAGCCTCCGACTGCCCAGGTCCAGCTCACGGTCAACTGGCGGTTGTGCCCACTTGATGACCTCCTCCAACACTACTACTGACCACTTTGGCTTATGACTTTGTCAGTCATTGATTCATTTACTGAGCATTCACTAAGCACAGAGACTCTACATGGCCAGACTGGTGCACTGGGAATACAACGATGAGGAGAGTGGAATTCCGTTCCTTAACCTCATCATTTCTACTCCTCTTCACAGGCCCATCTTCATACCACTGGGAGTTTAGAGAGTTTCCATCTCTATATTCTCTCATAGCTGGCTACCGGGAGTAAAAAGGAAATAGATGAAGAACAACAATCTCGTCTTGCCACCTTCACTTATCAACATCCTACTCGCCCTCCAAAGGCCAAATCAAATGCTACCTCCTTAATGAAGCCTTTCCTAACAATCCCAAGGTGACCTTTATCTTATGTAAGCCAAAGCTCCTTATGTAGGGTTTCATACGGCCTTTAGTGCATGGACTCTAATAGTATACGTTTAGTATACATTTGTATATCCCCAGTTAAATTCCAAGTTAATTGAGGTCAACTTTCTGATTTACTTTTACCTCTGGCAAAGACTTAATTCAAGTATGTATATATTAGACGGTCAATGAACATTTGTTGAAAGAATGAACAAAAACATGTTACTTAAGCCCTTCCAACTCTTTCTTCTCTCATCCTCTTCATTTCCTCTTCATTTCTTATATGTGAACAAAAATTGAACAAAATTGAACAAAACCTATTTGTTTTTCTGACTATAGAAGCCATATGTTCATCGGAGAAAAAGGAAAATTTTAAAAAGGAATTAAAATACCCATAATTCCAGAATATGGCCACTGTTTAACATCTTAGTGTATTTCTTTTCAGTATATACATATTTAGGTTTCAAACAAAACTGCTGTCTTGCTCTTTATAAAGTTTTACATTCTAGCTCAGAGATGATGTTACCGCAAGAATGTCAATGCCAAGAAATTTCAGGCTGAAATAACACAAGTTAGAAGAGGAGGCTATCCTATAAGATTCTTCGATTAAATTGGTGAATATAGTTCCATTCATTAATTCCACAATCTACTGATGTAATGGATCTCCTGGGACATCAGGAGTTGTTCAAATGTGAAATTGGGGTCCAGGCACCTGTAGGACTCTGAGTTCCTTTCACTTCTGGTATTGTTGTATGACAATTTAATTCCATCATATATGAGGAAATAACTCGGACTATTGTTGGGTGTATTTACTCAGAAATCTTAATCAATCTTATTAATGAAGCCATTAATAAATGGCCTCCTCTTATAGATGAGAGAACTGAATCTCAAAGAGGAAAATTCCCTGGCAAAGTTTAACTTCACACCACTATCGTCCAACTCCAAGTCTGCCGTTTTTCTTGGTACTGGGATTTTTCTCAGTCAGAGCCAGAACTAAGATGAGGTCATGTCTAGCTAGTGGTCATGGAAAAAGATAGACGGGATCATCAATGCTGAATCAACCTGCTGGCCACGTGTGGTGATGTTTCCCAGAACCAGGATAGATGTTGGTTCAAGAAAACAAGGGGGTGTTAGTCCTTTTAAAGGAGTTTATATTCTCATTGACAAGGCAGTCTTGTCTCTTAACACTACCACATGCTGTCCATGGTGATTTACTAGTCAAGAGCCAATAAGCATTGCAGGACAGGGCCAGTGCAAGCTGTCAAGGCCAGGTGGAAAAGGCAAAGCCAATGACTAGTGGGAAAGTCAGGAGGTTGGAAAGCTAGGAGAGAGCAGGTGGGGTGCTGAGGCCTGGGAGCAGAGCAGGAACTCAAAGCAGGGAGCATGACCAGGTGTAGGAAATCAGAATAGCCAACAGAAGATATCAAATTCCCAACTCAACCAGTCAGAGATGGGCTTCTTTGCCAGTCTGGGTTCCAAAGTCAGTGAGCAAGCAGCCAAGGTATATTCATTTGGGTTCAAACATTATTTGGGGCCAAAGTGCTGGCATTCCTTTTGAAAAGTCTGTGTTCCCGAGACCCCCACCTGTACTTATCTTCAGGGCATGACCTCTAATTCCACATGACTGCCAGTTCCAGGACGTGCATCATAATACAACGGCATTATAGAACTGGGCTGAATTTAGGCCAGATGATTTTGGGTAAGAGACTCCACTTCTTAGCCACATACTCAGACCCCATGTGACGGATTTTTTTTTTTATAAATTTATTTTATTTATTTATTTTTGGCTGTGCTGGGTCTTTGTCGCCGTGCATGGGCTTTCTCTAGTTGTGGTGAGCGGGGGCTACTCTTCATTGCAGTGTGTGGGCTTCTCATTGCAGTGGCTTCTCTAGTTGCGGAGCACGGGCTCTAGGCACCCAGGCTTCAGTAGTTGTGGCATGTGGGCTCAGTAGTTGTGGCTTGCAGGCTCTAGAGCACAGGCTCAGTAGTTGTGGCGCACGGGCTTAGTTGCTCCGCAGCATGTGGGATCTTCCCGGACCACGGCTTGAACCCGTGTCCCCTGCCTTGGCAGGCGGATTCTTAACAACTGCACCACCAGGAAAGCCCCATGTGACAGATTTTAACAATGTGTATGAGGATATGGTAGGGCAAAAAATGGAAAATCTCATATTTTCTTTTATGCAAGAGCTCATTGGTTAAGTGAATTAAAGTTTCTAAATACATTTTCAAATACTGTATCACTGGGACTTCCCTGGTGGCACAGTGGTTAGGAATCCGCCTACCAGTGCAGGGGACACGGGTTCAAGCCCTGGTCCGGGAAGATCCCACATGCTGCGGAGCAACTAAGCCCATGCGCCACAACTACTGAGCCTGTGCTCTAGAGACCGTGAGCCACAACTACTGAAGCCCGCACGCCTAGAGCCCGTGATCCGCAAAGAGAAGCCACTGCAATGAGAAGCCCACGCGCCGCAACGAAGAGTAGCCCCCACTCGCCACAACTAGAGAAAGCCCGCGCGCAGCAATGAAGACCCAACTCAGCCAAAAATAAATAAATAAATAAATACATTTATTTAAAATATATATATATACTGTATCACCATACTGAACGGTCAGGAAACCAGCTTTTGGTCACTCAGGTCCCTGAGTTCTAAAATTCAGCTTCTTTCTATATAAAATAAGAAATAATTTAAATTTATCTCAAATTTCATTTTTAAATAAGCCTTTCATTTTAATTAATTTTAGATACAGAAAAGTTGCAAAGATAGTACAGAGTTTTGTTTCCCCAGTTTCTTCCAATGTCAGCATATTATGTCACCATGATTCATGTGTCAAAACTAAGAAATTATCATTGGGAAATCACTATTAACTAAAAAACAGACTTTATTCATATTTCACCACATTTCATTTTGATTCCAAAATGTTACTGTTTGCAAATATGATGGCATCTGATTTGTTATTTTTTGATAATTTTTAAGGGCTTATTTTGAGGTGAATGAGGTTTAGTGGACATATATTCATACTTTGGGAACATGCTCAAGAAGAAGTTCTGATGGGAAACACATAGATCAGAACTCCTATGTTGGAGATCCAGGGGCCAAAGACTTGGCTGGTAGGGACTGGGGCCAGCTATTATGGCTAAGAAATGAGTATGTGGCAGAGAAGTAACTGGTAGTTGCCAGAGGGAAGGAAGGTAGGGGTTGGGAAAAATAGGTAAAGGGAATTAAGAGGCACAAACTTCCAGCTATAAAATAAATAAGTCACCGGGATGTAAAGTAGAGCATAGGGAATATAATCAACAGTAACATAATAACTCTGTATGGTCACAGATGGTTTTCTAGACTTATCATGTGATCATTTCATAATGTATATAAATGTTGAAGTACTGTATTACACATCTGAAACTAATATTATATGTTAACTATACTTCAAGAAAAAAGTAAACAGAAAAAAAAAAAGAAATGAGTAAGTGGAATGGTTTTATATTTTACTCAAATTATTCCAATCTTCTAGTCCCACCCACTGAAATCTCAGTCTTAAAATATAGCTGGGAACCCTTGTGCCCAACAGAGCAGAACTCATTACATATACACTTGGCAATTCATTCTCTTCAATGTATCTGTAGTTGCTTTTGCTTTGTTTGTGTTTTCATTCTTAACAAGGATCTAGTCTGGATTAAGATGGTAAAATATATACAAGCCTCTAATGTAAATATGCTACAGCATCACAATAATCACCATGAGGTAACTGACCTTATGTTTTTAATCAACTCTGTATTTTCCTCCTTTCTAATTTTCTCACTCATCCCATTTCTTGAGAAATGAAGCACTGATAATTCTGAAAGGGATTCTCTTCAAATGATGCCTTTTTAGGGAAAATTAGTTAATATATAAAGATTAGCACAATAATTTATTGAAGGCTTAAAGACCTTTTATAACCATGCAGGTTAAAAAAAAATGTGAGGCATTGTACTGACAAATTTATAAATATTAGCTCTTTTATTCCTTCTGGAATCCATTATTCCCATTTTATAGATAGGGAAACTGAGGATTGTGAAGGCAATTTGCCCAATCTGCACAACCATGGCAAACAGTGGAATCCAGAGCCCACCTTCTTAACGTCTATGTCATACGGGCTCCTGTTCTCACAAAGTTTGGACACTAGCCATAGAGCCACAATTAACACAAGTGAGACAAATACAGGGACATTCGGCAGTATTGTCATCCAAAGAAAGTGTGTATAATAGTGCTCTGTGAACCGTACACAATTACCTAGCATTAATGTTTGTTTAACTGTTATCTGGTGACACCATAGGCAGGAACTATCAATTTCCACCCGCTACACACCAATTACTTCAGTTAATTAGTGGCCCCATCTCTTCTAAGTCCTTTGGGAAGAATACCAAGTCCATGTACCAACTGAAATAAAGAAGGATGAAGAGGATGCAGACAACAGAGAAGGGAAAGGGGGACATTTTACATTTTTCAGAATCTGAATAACAACATCTCATGTTTTAGGACTGGCTCAAAAGACAGAATGCTTCTGCAAACGAAACCAAAATATCCTTTCAAAAGTTTCCTTTTCAAAGAGATTATAATTTCTGGAGACAAATCCCATTCTCCCTTTCCCAATTCATTCTTTTTTCCTTGAGAAAATATTTTTAAAAAAATAAATACATCTGGACAGTTTACAAAGTCCTCAGAGGCTGAAAAACTAGCTATAACAAGGACTGCACTTGACACATTTTTCTTCAGGCTAAGTTACTTCATTCAAGGTTTTAATGTTTAAATAAACTGCTGCCCAAATCAATAATCTACAAAATCATTCACTCAGGGAGAGGTCTTCAATCCTTCTGCCCCATTTAAGGCTGATTTGTATGGCGAATGAATGCATTTTATTATATTTCACACAGTCTGCTCCCAGAACTCCTGCAAGAGTGGTGAGTATATTTTCTGCAAAGAAAGTAATACAAAGTTCTTACTATGGTGCAACAAGCAACACTTAGTACAGCTAAGACTGAATCTGGTCTGGGAATGTGATGGGGCAGGCATCAGGAAAACATTCTTTGTTCCTCGTCCCTCCCAGGCAGAGCAGTGAGATGGTAAAGCAGGCAGACTTGGGAGCTGGCTAGACTCAGTTAAATCCCAGCTCTGCTAATGGCTCAAAGTGAGACTTCAGGCAAGTTGCCTATCCTTTCTGTACTCCAGTTTCCTTATCTATAAAATGGAGATGAGAGAACACTTACTTCATAGGTTACACCGTTGATATACAAATGTTAGCCACTCTTATTTATCACAGACTTATAGGAAAGAAATTTACATCAATTGCATCCCTAAAAACTGCAATTTCTGAGGCTCAACTAACCCCTGCCTATTTTCCCTGAGGAAGAACTGCATGGCCCCCTCCTGCAACAGCTCTGCAGGTCACTTCCTTCTTGCCTCCACATAGAGCAGAGAGTAATTCCCATTGTAGAGCCTAGCCATCCCCAAATTCAAAATTTCACTCAGTAAAAAAATTAAATTTTCTATTTTTCTGGTTAAGAATCATTATTGTGAAACAAACAATGATCCCATGAAACACAGTGAGAAATAACAGTTCATAAAAAAAGTAAGCAGAAGAACGTATAACGTCTCTGAGGATGACAGGGGTGCTACTTAATACTATTTTATATGGGAATTAGGGATGGCTTCTTGGACAAGGTGGCACTAGAGCTGAGAAGTGATGGAAGTAAGGGAGGAATCCAGATGGAGGCAAAAACAAGTTCAAAGGCCCTACAGAGGGGGTGTACCGAGTTTGAGACGGGCAGAAAGAATAGACACCTAGAATATCTAGAATCCAGTGAGCAAGGGGAAGAGTGGTGGAAGATGGAGTCAGAGAGAGGTGGGGCCTGGCCATACAGGGGCTTGTAGGCCCTGGTAAAGACTTTGAATATTTCAGTGGGAAGCCAGTGGAGGCTTTTGAGCTGAGGGATGATGATCTGATTTATGTTTTACAAGACTGCTCTGGCTGCTGGTGGAGGAAAGACCATTAGGGCTCATTAACAGAAAGAAGCAGGGGGACGAGGAAGGAAGTGACTACAGTGAGTAACGGTCATCTATAATGATGGCAGCTTGGGCTGTGATGGAGGTAGAGAAAAGTGCTAGACTCAGCGTTTATTTCCAAAAGAGAGGCAAAGGATTTGGTGATGGACTGGACATGTATGTGTATGGAAAGGGGCTGTGAGAGAAACAGAGGAGACAGGGGTTACACAAAACTTTTTTTTTTAACATTTAATGAGATAGAGATGACTGTATGAGGAGTCTCTCTTAGCCATCTTTACTTCCATCACTAAGACTAGCAGAGTGCTATCTTTCTAGGACCATCTTACTTCCTCACAAAGGAATAGTATTTTCAAATCATTATTTCACAAGAGGTTCTAAGCCGAGCACAGAACATCAAAACCACAGCCCCTGGGACTTCCCTGGTGGCACAGTGGTTAAGAATCCGCCTGCCAATGCAGGGGACACGGGTTTGATCCCCGGTCCGAGAAGATCCCACATGCCGCAAAGCAACTAAGCCCGTGCACCACAACTACTGAGCCTGCGCTCTAGAGCCCACGAGCCACAACTACTGAGCCTGTACACCACGACTACTGAGCCCACGTGCCACAACTACTGAAGCCCACGTGCTCTAGGGCCCGTGCTCCGCAACAAGAGAAGCCACCGCAATGAGAAGCCCATGCACCTCAACGAAGAGTAGCCCCCACTCGCCACAACTAGAGAAAGCCCGCGTGCAGCAACGAAGACCCAAGGCAGCCATAAATAAATAAATAAATAAATAAATAAATACCACACCCCCATCTGAGAGCCTGGCTGTATTCATTCACTAGCTAAAGGATCACTGATTCAACAAACATTCACAATTTACTATGAGCTGGGTACTGTCCTAGGTGCTGAAGACACAGGGATTAAGTAAGACCCTCTCTCTACAGGAATTCAAAACTGTACCTTAGCAAAATTTCTAATTACTCCATACCATAGAGAGTAATTAAAATGCAGACATTAAGAGTGAAAACTATGAGGATCCAGCTACATAAAGAGTTCCCTGTGTCCCCCTGTGATTTCACTGCTCCATGACTCTGCACGTTCTGCCAACTCCTCCCCAGTGGGTGGAAAATCCTGGTCATTTAACTCAATCAACTCAAATTCATCAACTCCTGGAGAGCCTGCTCTGAATTCTTCCTGCTCCCAGGAGGGCTGAGTTCACTCATGATACTTTGTGACCTTCTCCATTACAGCCCTCATCAGCCTCTGTTCCAATTACTGGTTTGCATATCTGTCTTCCCTGACAGACTATAAACATATTCACAGGGACCATGTCTTAATTTTTGCATTTGGGGAGCCTAGAACATAATCTGACATGTAATAAGCACTCAATCAATGTGTGTTGAAAAAAGGAATGAACCAATCAATTTCATGGTTCATTCCTAGAAGCTACGAACTAGGATTTATACCTCTGAAATATCCATGGTGTCTAGAACAGAGAAACTATTTTATTTTTACTGCTTGAATTTCCACCCAGGGAGTATCTCTTATCATCATCTGTTCAGATTTTATTGAAAATATGACCTTGAGAAGGAGATTTTTGAATCTTCACTATTCCTTGAATGGGATTCAAGTGCTGGTATTTTCTAAGTTATGGAATCTGGGAAGAAACTTACTTTTCTCTAGCCACAAAAATCTTTCTGCAATGGTAGTACATGGAGTCAAGCCAAGAAACTCAGGCTTCATGCAAACCTTACTGTCCCTGGAAAACAGTGTTTTTTGTCTATTAAATAAGCATACGAGAGAATTCTTAAACAATATTAAAAATTAGATTTCAGATATTGATATTCATTTCCTGAGACTAAATATCAATGTGGAGTTAAAGAACATTAAAGGTCTTTATCATGGAATGTGATATTGAACATAAAAAAAAAAAATCAGGCATTAGAGGTTCCTGGAAAGATGGCAAATGGACAACATGTGTGACTCACCTCCATCATCATCTCTGAAATAACATAGAATATAAAATGAAAAAAATCTGTATCAAATTATAAATTGGGACAAGAGGACATTGGAAACTTAAGACTTTTTGATAGAGTTTAGGTGGGCAGCATGGAAAACAGACCATCTATCTCAGGGGTCAGCAAATTATGGGCTATTTTTTTATGTAAATTGGAGTATAACCATGCTCAATTGTTTATATATTGTTTACGGCTGCTTTCTCAAAACAGCAGACGTGACTAATTTTGACAGAGATAGTACCTCCTGCAAAGGCTAAAATACTTACTATCTGGCCCTTTGCATAAAAGGGTTGGAAATCTATTTTTTTTTAAGATTTAATTTTTTATTTATTTTTGGCTGTGTTGGGTTTTTGTTGCTGCGCGCAGGCTTTCTCTAGTTGCAGTGAGCGGGGGCTACTCTTCATTGCGGTGCGCAGGCTTCTCCTTGCGGTGGCTTCTCTTGTTACGGAGCATGGGCTCTAGGCGCACGGGCTTCAGTAGTTGTGGCTCATGGGCTCAGTAGTTGTGGCTCGCGGGCTCTAGAGCACAGGCTCAGTAGTTGTGGCGCACGGGCTTAGTTGCTCCGTGGCATGTGGGATCTTCCTGGATCAGGGATCGAACCCATGTCCCCTGCATTGGCAGGCGGATTCTTAACCACTGCACTACCAGGGAAGTCCCGTGGGTTGGAAATCTTTTATCTAATCCTACACCTCCCAACCTGTGAAGGAACAGCTCACCTAGGGAAAAAGATGAAGATACCCACTAACTGGAAGGAATGAGGACTGGAGATTAGGGCAGGTGGGGACAGTCAGCAACCTCTGACCCCCACCATAGCCTCTGCAGGCATAAAAACACCAATGACCATGCCAATAACGCAGGCCACAGCTGGGATCCCTGACCTGCCTTTGATACTGTGGGCCTCACTAGGCAAAGAGACGTAGTGGTACCCAAATCACCCCTGCCTGCAATAATCATTAATTTTTCAGCTGAGAGGTATAGCCTCCCAATACACAGCCTCTGGATTTGGCATCCACCCTATACCCCCAGGCTGCTACAAGTACACACTGGCAAAGGAAAAATAAACTTCTCCCTTTGGCTAGGAGATTTGAAGTAGAAAACACACAGAATCTGACAACACCCACCTCAGCCCCCAGTACTAGAAAAGCATAAAACTCCTTTGGAAAGGACAAGCACAAGGAGGAAAATAAAAAAAATCACTGGAAACAGACAAACTTTCTGCAGCTCACAAAATGAGGAACCACACTGAGAAATCAGTGTTAACGTCTTCCTATGAAAATTACTGCAAGAAAAAACAATTTAGAAACTTTCTAACTACATTCTCAACATATTCCAAGAGGCTGTTGCATTTATAAAACTAAAACAGGTAGTCACAAAGAGGGAAGGAAAAACTGCTTTGAAGTGAAAAATGCCATTGCTAAATTAAAAAGTGCAATCCAGTCGGTAAACGGTGTTATTAGCATGCAAAGGCAACCCTGGCCTCCTGAAAGACAAAGACCCTTCTGGTTTGCAGAAGGTTTAAGATGTTGGCAATGTCAAGATACACAGAGGCATCAAGGGAGAAGAAAAGGCATTTCAGTTCCAAGGACTAAATATGCACAAATACACATTATAGTTTATGCTTTTACCCACAGAGTCATAACTTTCCCAATTTCCAACCATTTTAGCTCCATCTTTTTCCACATCCACAGCAACTGGAAACATCATCAAGTAAAGCGGGGGGGGGGGAGTTTATCTGGGTAAGGATACTTCATTTGATCCTTTTTACCCTTTTTTGCACCTTGCCATACATACTATTTGCCAAATAGCACTTCAAAAGATGGATCTGTGATTGTAATGTCTTAGAATCAACACCTCTAATTACATGCATGCATATAAAATATACACATTAGATTTAAAAAGTGCCACTGTTAGATAAATCCAATATATTATAGGTGGAAGAGGAAGGCGCTCAGTGAATCTGGCCTAAGCCAAAGGTTCTTAAAGTAGGGTCTACAGACAGCATCTGCATCACCCGGAAATCTGTTAGAGATGCAAATTATTGAGCCTTACATCAGATTTACTACATCTGAAACTCCAGAGGGAGGGACCCAGATTTTGTCTTAAGAAGACCTCTAAGTGATTCTGATGCGCACTAAAGCTTGAGAACTACTGCCCTCATCACACACACACAAAAATAGGCTAGCAAAATGCATTAGAGCAGTGCTTCTCAATACTGGTTACATATTAGCATGACCTGGGGAGTGTTACACATTTCTGATGCCCTCTGATCACTCTGGGAGTGAATTCATACGATTCCAATGTGCCACCAAGTTTGAGAACCAATATTTCTTAAGCAAAAGGGAATCCCAAACGTAAACAGTGGCGCCATGGTAACAACTGGAAAGACATGCCATTGAAGAAGGTATTAATAGAAACAAGAAACAAAGCTAAGCAATAAGATAAGTTAGGATATGAACTGTGCCAAACAAACACAGAAAGATAGCTATAAACTTACCTGACCTGGAGAGCAACTGGAGAGAAATTCAGGCTGAACGGGTGTTTTTGAGCTTCTCTGAACCTTATATTGGGTGCAGAGGGGAGCACACCTGAAAACAATGAAGAAAAAACGAGGCATGGAAAACAAATCCAAGAAACCCAACACATCTGTGGTTCCCAAAGTTGTCTGCACCCTGAAATCACCTGGGGTGATTTCACACTCCTGCTGCCTGTATTCCACCCCCAGAGAATTCCATTTAATTAGATTGAGTGTGACCTAAGCATTGGGCAATTTAAAAGATCCCCAGGTGAATTTAATATGTAAACAAGTTTGGGAATCACTACAATATATGTGGAACAGATATTTCAGAAGAATATGACCAAGCACACAGGAGAGGAGCAAAAATTAGAAGAAACAATATAAGAAAATGATCCTAAGATGAAGAAAACCTTGTGCCTCATCACCAAAGGGCCTCACTGATGCTTAGATACAATAAGTTAAAAGAAACCGACTCAGATATAGCCTCATAAATGGTTAAATTGCAAGGTCAAAGAAAATATCATGAAGAACCCAGGCAAGGAAAAAAAAATCATGTAAATATACAGGGAAAAGGGTCAATGTCTACACAGTTCTAACCACAGATAGTAATATATAAATAGTAACCTGAACACAATAACCAGCCAAATTCTCATCCATGTGTAAAGGCAACCAATGATATTATCTCCATGTACAGAAACCGGGGAGAATTACCAAGAGAAGAAACAATAAAATTGAGAAGTCAAAAATGAGGGATCTTTGCTACAAAAGAATGGGCAATGAGTGATACAACCACTAAACTAATGGGTTCTTAAACTTGGCTGCACTTTGGAATCTCTGGGAAGCTTATAAGAGTACCACTGTTTTGCTGCTATGCCAGATATACTGATTTAATTGGTCTAGAGTGGGCCCCCCCCAAAAGTATTTTTAAGTAGTTCCCTAGGTGATTCTAATGTGTAGCTATGGTTGAGGAATACTGTACTAAAACAGTTAATTAAATAATTATCACTGATAACAATTATTGAAAGAAGATGTATAATGAAAATAATAATTTAATAACAATCTGGCTCTAAACTTCCATATTATATTTACTCCTTCCTTGGGGAAAATCAATTAAGTTGGTGTATTATTCTACAGTCTGAACACTCTGCCTGAGGGAAGTTCTCAGCCCCCATAAGCATCAACCCTGGCTGTGTGCATACACACGTGCCTCAGATGTTAGGGAGTAGCTGCTCCCTGCCCCCAGGTGAGGCTCAGAGCCCAGCTGGGATGAGGAAGTGGGGAAGAAGGGAAGTGCAGGAGCTCAAGAGAGAGGTCAGGAATCTCCTGAAGCTATCTGTGCTTTCCTTTGAGTTAGGCTTGATCTGTGAAGGGAATAGTGTCCTTATATGGACCACCCTAAGTAATGCCTGAACTCCAATACAGCACACTTGAGAAGGGGGGTGGGGAGTAAATAATCAAAAGGAGATGTTTCATGCAAGGGGCGTGTTGATTTTTAGATAGAACAAATTAAGAAAGATACACTAAAAATGAGAGAACATATACACATGCAATTCCTTTTCTTTTTGTTTTCAAGTTTGGAATTAGAAAAAAAAATATTTATGGTAATAAAAATTTACTTAGCAAGTGCAACCAAGCCAAAGTGTAGACCAGGGTTTCTCAACTTTGGCCCTATCGACATTCCTGGCCAGATAATTGTTTGTCGTGCGGGCTGTTGTGAGCACTGGAGGATGTTCAGCAGCATCTCGGTTCTCTATGTATAAGATGCCAGAAGCACAACCCTCCCCTCAGTTGTGGCAACCAAAAATGTCTCCAGACATAGCCCGATAACCCCAGGGGAGCAAACTCACCACGGGGTGAACACCAATGGTTTAAACCAGATTTCACTATTCTGTTAGAAAAACTAGCAATTAATTTTCATCCTCTCTGGTTTGTATTAACTATGATCCTGTATTTTTATGTCATTTTATCCTTGACATTGTTAATCAGAGCTAAAAAATTGGTTCAAATATATTCTGAAATAATGGAAAGGTAACCACTAATAGAAAGAAAACCAGACTTTATATAATCTAAGTCACTTAAAATATAAAACAACAAAGTCTTTTTGTCAAGTGACAAATTATTAAGAGCAGAAAGTTAAAGCAGGGTGATAGAAGACCAAGCATAACTAGTGAAAATAAATGTGAATGGAATAAACCTCCCCATTAGAACAGGAAGAACTACAGGTCTAGGGTCAAAAATCACAAATTCAACTGTTCAGAAAAAAAAAAGTTAGAATTCAAGGGCTATGCAAAATATACTTGGCAAAGCAAAGCAAAAGGAAACAAGAACAGTGATATTACTGTCAAAGCTGAAGTTAAAGCTTAAAGCTTTATGGACCCAAAAGGTATATTCACAGTTAAAAGCGTTAAAATAATCTTGAACTCAGAAGACAGTAGAATAACGAGCTATTGTTATTTTCTTCTTCCTACATGGCTCTAATTTCTAACTTAAGCTCCTTGAAGGCAGCAGCTGTATTTTATTTATTTTGTATTCAGTGCCACTGTGTCTGCCAAGGAAATCACCCTCATTTATAAATGTTTGTTGGCTAAGTAGATGTGTTTACATGATCCATGGACCCTGATGGAGTTCAATGATTCATTGCATGGGCCTCTATTTCCTCTCTGTAAAATGAGAAGTCTCTGCTCTCCCACTTCTATACTGTGATATTTTTATCTCTCCCCACCCGTCCCTTTTTTTAATGCTAGTTGCCTAAATTATGCCTCAAAATTAGTGTTAAGCTTATGGGACATGCAGACATTAAGGATCTCCCATATTAAGCAGTTTATATTGAGAAAGTAGTTATTAATCTGAAATGCTATAAGATCCATATTCAGCAAAACTATAAGGTAGTGTTGCTATGAGAACAGTCACGTCAGATGGGATTACATTTTGACAGCTCTTTCCAGCCCCGCGTCTTTCAGAGAGAACATTGCCTTGAAATAAATGATAGGTGAGGCTGCAAGCTCTGTGAAATTAGCCACACTGTTTTCCATTTTGCTAAGCTCGTCCCTGGCTCATAGTAGGTGCTCAGTAAACGGGTACTGATTGTGAACTAAATAAAAGCTCCGTGTTTTCATTTACTAGATAGGGCCCTCAAAATGCCATTCTTTTCCTCTAAATTTCTCAATAGCTTTGAAGCGGGTATTTTAAAAATAGAACCTGTATTTGGACAAGAGGACATATGGCACAGTCATAACGATGCCACTCAGTTTGTCACCACTCAGCTAGGACCACTACACAGGGAAAGCCACAGGAAAGGAAATCAAGACACTCTCAGCAACTGACTGAAGTGTGCACCCATCTCTCACCCAGGCTTCCTGCTCCCTGCCCCGCCAAATTAAATAACACAAAAGAAAAAATATCAGTCTAACAAGGTCTTATTTAATGTTCCAGACTGACTCAAATCCATACTGATCAAGTTCAATGTGAAGGTGGAGCCTGCAGCAATAAGTGAGATCAATATGAGGCCTTCATTCAAATATCTCACCTGTAAAAAAAATAAAACAAAACAGATTCTAACACTGTACAAAAACATTAGGTTGAGGAGAAAGCCAATTTTTTTTTTTAAAAAAAGCTACTTTAAAAAGATGTAACCAAGTATTTATGCTTATGATAGATCTGAACATTTCTTTAAAAGAGGAGAAAAGATATTTTTAGGCAAGGAAAAAGAAGGAAATCACTAAGACTTGCCTAAAGCCCTTACTGATTTAGTTGCAAGGTTTAACTTCTGTGTTTCTATGATTTTTTTCTTAATGCAGCTCTAAAAATACCTTTTGTTGATGCTGAGTGTTGCTTTTTATACATACTCAATCGATGAGTGCCCCATGTATGTGCCTAGCACCGTGCAGAGTATAAGAAGGATGCCCAAGAAATGTGAGACACAGCCCTATTGTCTAGGAGTGCACAAGTCTGTGCAGAAAAATGGGAATACACATACAAATATGATTAAGATCTAAAATGAGGCAATATCTCATTAAAAGCCAAAATAAGTGATCCAAATAAAGACCACAGAAAAGCAATTCAGGAATAGATTAAAGAATGGATATTTGGAGAAGACAGACCTCTGCCACTTACTATTTCCTTAAGCAAATGTCCAACCTCTTTGTATACATGTTTCCTCAACCATTAAACAAGGAATGTGATACATCTATATCATGAGGCTGTTGTAGGCAACAGGTGTCAAGAACACAGTTAGAAATAAAAGCAAAAATAAACAAATGGGACACAATCAAACTTATAAGGTTTTGCACAGCAAAGGAAACCATAAACAAAATGAAAAGAAAACCTACAGACTGGGAGAAAATATTTGCAAATGATGTGACCAACAAGGCCTTAATTTCCAAAATATACAAACAGTTCATACAAATCAATAACAAAAAAAAACAACCCAATCAAAAAATGGGTGGAAGAGCTAAATAGACATTTGTCCAAAGAAGACATAAAGATGATCAATAGGCACATGAAAAGAAGCTAAACATAGCTAATTATTAGAGAAATGCAAATCAAAACTAAAATGAGGTACCACCTCACACCAGTCAGAACGGCTGTCATTAAAAAGTCTACAAATAATTAATTCTGGAGTGGGTGTTGAGAACAGGAAACCCTCCTACATTGTTGGTGGGAATGTAAATTGGTGCAGCCACTATGGAGAACAGTATGGAGGTTCCTCAAAAAACTAAAAATAGAGTTGCCAAATGATCCAGCAATCCTGCTCCTGGCCATATATCAGACAAAACTATAATAATTCGAAAAGATACATGCACCCCTATGTTCATAACAGTGCTATTCACAATAGCCAAGGCATGGAAACAACCTAAATGTCCACTTACAGATTGAGATATATATATATATATGAATATTACTCAGCCATAAAAAAGAATGAAATAATGCCATTTGCAGCTACACAGATGGACCGAGAGATTTTCATACTAAGTGAAGTAATTCAGAAAGAGAAAGACAAATACCATATGATATCACTTATATGTGGAATCTAAAATATGACACAAATGAACGTGTCTACGAAATAGAAACAGACTCATGGACACAGAGAACAGACTTGTGGTTGGCGGGGGGTGGCGCGGGGGAGGGATGGAGTGGGCGTTTGGGATTAGCAGATGCAAACTATTATACACAGAAGGGATAAACAACAAGGTTCTATTGCATAGTACAGGGAACTGTACAGGGAACTCTATTCAATATCCTATAATAACCTACAATGGAAAATTTAAAAGTAAAAAGTATATATATACAAGACAAATAGAATTAAACAATACTTAAAAGAAAAAACAAAGAGTTGGCTATTGGAATTAAAAGAAGGGAGGATCTATGTACATCTACATGAGCCAAAAGACCTAGTAGAGGAGATATGGCCTGTAAGATGGCAGAATTAGCTAGGTGGAGAAAAGGTGAGCTTTGGCATATCATTTACCTTTTCTGGGTCTCAGTTTTCTCAGCAAGGTAACACATGTAATGGTTTCACCACACTGCCTGATTATCTAGTGCTGAGAAGCAAGTGACCCCAGAACTTGGTGGCTTAAAACACTTATTTTTCTCAGTAGCTGCAATTTGGGCAACACTTGGCGGGGACAGCTGTTTCTATTCCACTCGGCATCAACGGGGGCAGCTTGAAGCCTGGGGGCTGGAATCATCTGAAGGTTGTTGATCCTGGCTGGGGTCTTAGCTGGAGCTATTGGCTGGAACACCTACATGTTGCCTCTCCATGTGGCTCATGCTTCCTCACAGCTGGTGGCTGGATTCCAAAGGTAAATATGCAAAGAGTGAGAAAATGTACCCTTTCCTATGATCTAGCCTCAGAAGTCACATGACATCATTTCCCTCATATTTTATTGTTTGGAGCCCTTGCAGGTTCACAAGGAGGGAAAACTGACATCACTTCTAGATGGGGAGTGGGCAAGGATCCAAAAGAACATGTGATACCAGAAATATTACTGCAGCTATTTTGGGGAAATACAGTGTGCCACACCTACTGTGCTTTCTAAAATGTTTGTAGTCATTAGTAGCAGCAACAGTAGTAATACTGGAAAGAGGAGGCTTGGTGCAGAATGTCAAGAATTAGTAAGGCATTCAGCAAACATGCATTTATTACGGACATAACTATAAATAAGACACAATCCCTGCCCTCAAGGAATTATGATCACACAAACAATTATAACTCAATATGTTAAATTCTAGAACTGAGAACACGAAAAGCACTGGAGCTAAGAAAATAAAGTTTCTTGGAGATGGGGGAAGCCTTCAGTGACAAGCTGGAGGTTCAGTGATAACCATGGGGTTCAGGAGCTGATCCAGGTTTTCTGGGCCTTGAAGCTTATATGATTTGAGGCTACTCTTTAAGAAAAAGAATGCAAAACTACAAATGCAAAACCAGGTATAGCACCTTTGAAAGGGCCTGTGAAAGTGAGAAGCCCTGACACTTCAGCTTTAGCATGAAGTAAGATCAGCGAGACCTAAATCTGAGTGGAAAGGAAGTGAGGCCAAGAGGGAACTGACAGATTCGAATAAAAGGGAGGGGTCAAGGGACAAAGGGTCTTAGTAAGGCTGAAGAGCCCAAAATAGGGAATAAGATAGTGAAAGAATAGGGGCCATATTTGGAGGGGAGGCAACAGCAGGAAATAAGAATTTATTTACAGTTGGATCTGATTTGGAGAGCCTGGAATGGCAGGAAACAAAGTTGGGATTTTATATTGTGAGCAGCTGAAATTCACTGGAAGATTCTGAAAATGAGAGTGAAATGATTTATGAAGTTTAGTGGGTAGAAAGGATTGAAGTGGGGAAAACGCTTTTCATAGACAATCTTTTGATACCTACAAGCTATCTGTCAATGTCCCAGACCAGATAATTGGCATTTAGCTTTATTGCTTCTGCTAAACACATCACTGGATCATTTATAACAGCTAAAAATAGTAAATCAGAGTATTTTAAAACATGGTAATTGTTAAATATATTTTTGGCATATTTGTTCTTTGGGACATTATTATTCAGTTGTTAAAATCATATTTACGAGAAGTCTTCACAAAATGAGAAAACACAAAATTTCAAGTGAAAAAAGCAAGATGCAAAACTATGTAACTATATATGTGTGTATATATTTATGCATGTGCATATACATGTACTTTTAAGTTATATGTACTTATGTATTTGAGTACATATAAAACTACTGTAAGAAAATACGTCAAATATAACAATGATGTCCTTAACCAGTCGCCATGTCGTGAATTTTTTTTACTCTTTTGTTTCTATATATTTTTAATAACGTACGTGTGTTGATTTAATGATTGGGTACAAAAATTAATTTAAAACACCCTGCTCATTTTTCAAGGTCCATCCCCAAATCCCACCTCCTCGGGAAGACTTCTCTGATATGTGACCCTTCTCACCCCTCGCCCACACCCCAGACCACAGCGTGTATTTTCTTCTTTAAAATACATTAGAACTGCTTGTAATTCTCTTGCCACATAATTGTACTCAGCATTCTGTACAAGCCCTGTAGTAGCCCCCATAAGAACATAAACCCTATGACAAGGGACTAAGGCTGCAGCCCCATTTCAGTGCCTTGAATATAGTTGGTATTAAATACTTACTGAATTGAATCAGGTTCAGGGTATGTTGGCATTTGTGTAGGACAGAGTGCAAGTTATTCAAGCAACAAGGCATAAGTTGATATTTCCATAAAGGGAAAATGCAGAGAGACCACTTTCCAGTGACCAGTGACCATTCACTTTAAATGATGACAATAATACTGCTAAGGGCTTTGGCATCCGCCATCTCTTTTCAACCTTATAGTTCTGTGAGGGGCAGATATTCTTATCCACAAGATTAAATGAGATGTATATGTAAAGTGCTTATGTGCCTGGCACTAAGTCGGTGAATAAATGGTAACTTTTATTTTCTGTGATTTGCTCAAAAGTCACAGAACTCAACAGTCAGAGTGCTAGGACTAGAACACTTTAGCCCTATCTCCTACTTTTCCACTCTGCCACAATCATAGGCCTGGCAAGCAACTGTCTCTCTTCTCTCCAAGGATTCCTGGGGTGGACCTGCCCCAGCAGCTAACAAGGGTGAAAAGACTCTTGATATCTTGTGCTTTTTAATCAAATGATTCAGTCACTTCTCCAGTGACCCTGATCACCATTATGGCTCCAGAAAAAATTAGTCACTGAAAACTGAGGAATATTATCATATATTTAGTATCATCAGCCCACAGACTTTCCAGGAACAAAATGCAGTTCTTCCTAAAATGAATACATCTTTCATGGCCATTATCCTGATGATAACAGCATTCATTTACTGAATGGCAACTATGGTTCTACCAGGTAACCTACATGGGTTAGCTCCATTTCATTATTACAGATACCCTATGAGGTATGCATTAGCATCTCCATTTTTCACATGTTCATTGAGGCTCAGAGAAGTCAACTAAATTTTCCAAAGTTTCCAAGCTAGTGAATGGCACAGCTAGGTCTGGCTGGCTGCAAAGACCATGCTTCTTTCACTTTGCCATATAGTAGGTAATCAATAAATACACTACAGCAATGATGATATAGTAGGCTATCAATAAAAACCACATACTAATAATAATATAGTAGGTGATTTAAGAATACGGGTTGAGGAAAATAACTGTCATCTTCAGGTCATCACTTATTTTGCCATCTTTAGGTAGTGTGGATGAGAGAAGAGGAGAGAACGGTGAAATACACTCTTGTCCCATAAAACTGTTATTTATTTACCTTCTACCAGAGTCAAAATAAGCATCAACACCCAGAAACCTCAGAGTCAATCTAAGCCTAGTTTAACCTTAATTCCTCCCCAGGCCCTTCAAGTGGACGATGCACATCACCAGCCCTTCCTTTTGCAGAACTTGACCTTCCATTCCCCTCCCTTTCCTAGCCTTTCTGCCTGTGCCCTCCTGGCAGAGCGGCCGCCACTGCAGGCACATCCACTAAAGGTGAGTGAACACACTCGGAATGAACAAGAAGCCTAGGGGACAAGGTCAGGGGCTGTGTATCCGTCAGCCTTGAGGCAATGGGAGCAAAAGTGGGAATTGCTGAGGGGAGGAGAAGCCCGTGGTTTTTGGAAACTCAGCTTGGTTGATTGATGTTGCGTTCCCTTCTCTTTGGGGAGGCAGTGGGCAGAATAATCACGCTGCTCCCCAAAGCTGAAAGTTTGGGTTTTCTCCTTTTGTGCAGGCTGCAATGCTGTTTCTACCACCTGCCAAGGGCCAGCTGCCAGCTCCTTTGGGAAGCATTGTTTCGTTTTAAAGCAGGGGTGGAGGGAAGATGGAGCGACTCTGGCTCTTTCTTTCCAGAGAGCATTTTGTTCCTTCGGCTGTCAGGAAGCCTTTGTACAGACAGGTCTTTATTCCCAGGGCAGAAGAACTGGAGACAAGCATTAGACATTTGCCAATTCTTGATCACTTTCCTCACCCTTTATACTTTGTTCTCTTGAAATGTGTTTAGACCATGTCTTTTTCTTGAAAGGCTTTGAGACCTTTTTCAAAATAAGGTTTATCTACAGTAAGGCCATAAAATAGGAACAGAGAAGAGGAAGCCCAAGTCAAGGGGTGAGGCAGCCATACATATTTTAAATGTAAAGATAAGCAAAGCTGCTGCGATTAAGCTTTAAAAATTAAGCTTTGTAATTAAAGCTAAAAATTAAGCTTTTAAAATTGTCTCTGAGATGCCTGCCAGATAGGAATGAGAAGGGAAACATAGCATGTTATACAACTGTCAGACTAGGATCAAAGAGGAATTTGATGTTAAATTGCCACTTTGGGCATCTGTTTATACCTGCCTTGAAATTGTCCAGGCCACAATCATTATGGCTGTTTTTATATGAAGTAACTAAGACTCAGCAGCTCTGAGGAGCCACTCGGGAGAGTAGATTCAAAATTATTTTCTGTGTTGAATCTCGGCCCAGCCAAAGAAGAGGTGCACAATCTACTGTTTAGGATCCTCAATTCTCTTAAAAGGGTGTTAACTGATCCCCTTTTTCAGTTGGCTGTTTCTCCGAGGGGCACCACACTTAGCTGGCAACATATGAGAATTACACACTTTGTGTTTGATAAGGAGTATGATCTTGAACTTTTTACCACACTGTATCTATCAAGTTTATTAAGGTAAGCAGTATTTATAGAGGAGGTGGGGGTAATTCAAAAGATTTCTCATCTACCTTCTTCCAGATACATAATACCTGCCATGGGATTAAGTCAGGTCAGCTGGGAAGTGAATGATTTCTGTGGTACTATTTAATGGCCTCTCCCTAACACCCTCTCAGGGCCTTCTCTGAATTGCTTAAATATTTTTACTGAGTTGCCCCCTGGTGTGATACCATCATCCTGTAATGAGAGGTGATCAAAAATAAAAAAATAGGGCTTCCCTGGTGGCGCAGTGGTTGAGAATCTGCCTGCTAATGCAGGGGACACGGGTTCGAGCCCTGGTCTGGGAAGATCCCACATGCCGCGGAGCAACTGGGCCCGTGAGCCACAACTGCTGAGCCTGCGCGTCTGGAGCCTGTGCTCTGCAACAAGAGAGGCTGCGATAGTGAGAGGCCCGCGCACCGCGATGAAGAGTGGTCCCCGCTTGCCACAACTAGAGAAAGCCTTCGCACAGAAACGAAGACCCAACACAGCCATAAATAAATTAATTTAAAAAAATAATAAAATTTAAAAAATAAAAGAAAAAAAATAAAAAAATAGCCCCTTAAATTTATTGCCATATCTCCCTACAGATATTGAGGCAGTCCTCTGCCCAAGAAGCCTTGAGAGAAATGAATCTCCTACACCAGGAATCGGTGCCCTTCTTCTAAGGAACCGGCATACTCTCATATTTTGGACGCAGACAGGTAGGACTAATCTGATTTTCCTTTTAGAATCAGCTGATTTGAAGTTTAGAGCTGAATCTGGTCCCCAAGTCAGAAAGTATATAGGACTTCACCGCTTATTCATGCTTGAATAAGCCTCAATGCTGAAGCCCTTGGATGAGGCTACTACAGTTCTCACTTTGCCTCACCTTAAATTAACCTGTCTTTAATTTTGTGACTTTTCTTTATTTCATTACACTGTCATTAGTTCTTGCTGGAACAAGGTGGGATTAATAAGCACACTTCTTTTTTTTAACATTCTTATTGGAGTATAATTGCTTTACAATGGTGTGTTAGTTTCTGCTTTATAACAAAGTGAATCAGCTATACATATACATATATCCCCATATCTCCTCCCTCTTGCATCTCCCTCCCATCATCCCTAACCCACCCCTCTAGGTGGTCACAAAGCACCGAGCTGATCTCCCTGTGCTATGTGGCTGCTTCCCACTAGCTACCTGTTTTACATTTGGTAGTGTGTATATGTCCATGTCACTCTCTCACTTCGTCCCAGCTTACCCTTCCCCCTCCCCGTGTCCTCAAGTCCATTCTCTACATCTGTGTCTTTATTCCTGTCCTGCCCCTAGGTTCTTCAGAACCATTTTTTTTTTAGATTCCATATATATGTGTTAGCATATGGTATTTGTTTTTCTCTTTCTGACTTACTTCACTCTGTATGACAGTCTCTAGGTCCATCCACCTCACTGCAAATAATTCAATTTTGTTTCTTTTTATGGCTGAGTAATATTCCATTGTACATATGTGCCACATCTTCTTTATCCATTCATCTGTCGATGGACACTTAGGTTGAATAAGCACACTTCTTAAAAGAAAGTAAGGAGGGGTTTCCCTGGTGGCGCAGTGGTTGAGAATCTGCCTGCCAATGCAGGGGACACGGGTTCGAGCCCTGGTCTGGGAAGATCCCACATGCCACGGAGCAACTGGGCCCGTGAGCCACAATTACTGAGCCTGCGCGTCTGGAGCCTGTGCTCCGCAACAAGAGAGGCCGCGATAGCGAGAGGCCCGCGCACCGCGATGAAGAGTGGCCCCCGCTTGCCGCAACTAGAGAAAGCCCTCGCACAGAAACGAAGACCCAACACAGCCATAAGTAAATAAAGAAAGGAAGAAAGAAAGAAAGGAAGAAAGAAAGAAAGTAAGGAGCATACTGATTCCTCAAGGGAGACAAAGGTTTTGCTGGCACTAAACTCTGAAAGAAATACGTAAAATGGGGATGTGACTTAGAGGCTACTGAATGGTAGAATGGACAAGGTCCTCAATGATAATTTTATAACGAGTACAGAAACTGCATTTGGACCACTTTTTTTTTTTTCATTTTAAAATAAATCTTTGACAAAAGTTAAAGGCCTAGGAAGTTGCTCAGGGACCATCTACAGCAAAATGGATAAATTGTGATATATCCCACAAGGGAATACTATACAACAATAACAACGAATGACCTACAACTACATACAACAATATAGATAAATCTCACAGAGGTCATGTTGAACTAAAGAAGGCAGATACAAAAGAGCATATATATGTGAGTCCCTTGACATAAAGTTCAAGGTCAATTAGAGCATTTATGGTGTTAAAGGCAGGATAATTGCTTCCCCTGGTGGTGGTAGGCCCTGGAAGGGGGCACAAAGGGGGCTTCTGACAACTGGTTTGTTTCTTGTTCTGGATGCTGGTTGCTTAGGTACATTTACCTTGTGAAAATTAACCAAATGATGACATGATTTGAGTACTTTCATTATATGTTGTACTTCAATAAAAAAACAAAAACCAAAAAAAGATGAGGAGGACCTACACTAAGTGAGGAGTACATTGAACAGCCTCAGTTTTGGAAATGGCCATAAATCTGATTTCAGCTTCAGCTTTCAAAAGTCCAAATAACCAAATGCCTACTTCACAGTCATTTCTGGCTTCCCTGAACTTATGCATGATCAATGATCATATGACCATAACCATTATTTCTTATTATTACATTTTAATAGTGTCAGCAATATGAATGAGGTGTGTCATTTGATTTTATTGTTATTTTCAAACATAGGAAAGCATTCTAGTTGTATTAAGAAAAATCTCCTCATGCAGTTTATAAGTTGAATATTATTAGTCAGTTAGTGCATGATGCATACTTATTATTGCAAGAGTAAAATGCTATAACAATTAATGGTGTACAAAGTTTTTTTTTTGGCACCAAAAACAATTTCAGCTTTCAAATGGTTAAATAAATAGAAAAATAAGTTGACAAATAAATGCTAAGAGACAATGTTAGCTAGTTAATGTACATCCTTTTTGAGCCAACAAAGTATTTAAATATAGAAATTTAAATAACAATGCAAGGTGGAATAATAGAGATTCAATTGTATCATATTTCTAATCCTTGTAGAATTGTTTGGTGTATTAGCATCCATTACATTAAAAAACCTTTAAGGAATGTATTTAAATTGTCATTATTTAATTCCATTTAGGCCAAGAGTCTTTAAGAAAAAGTCTTATTTGGGAATTCTTCACATTTTGTGAGGACAAATTAAAAACAGAATGTCAAATTCACCATAGCAAAATTTCATGAGGAGGAAAAGCTCCAAAATCTTGTATAATAACCTTCACAATAAATTATCTTTGGTTCAGACAAAGTAAAAAATAAAAAGAATATGAAGAAAAGAGGAAATCATTAGACACAAATGAGGAACCCAAACAGATTTTATTCTCACCAAACTTCAACAAAACAACTGACTCGATAAGACTATTTTAGGAAGACAATCCTTATATTTTTATCTTCCTATAGAAGCTGAACTTTTTAAAAAGCTTGTTAAAATTATGTTATACTGTATACTAGTAAGTACATAGCATTTTCATTTAAAATAAAAGTTTTTTAGATGTGTCCTAAAAACAAAGTTCCTTCCAGAACACATGCTACTGAAAACCTTTTATTCTGAACTACATTCTGTTGTGTACATGAGTCTAGTGATGTTATTAAATATGTCAGTTTAAAGTGAGTCTCTATGTAGTACTAGAAGCTCCTGACTATAATGACAAACCTTTAATATTTGACTACTAAAATTTTAATAATAAAATTGTCATCGCACAGCAAAGGAAATCATAAACAAAATGAAAAGGCCACCTACAGAACAGGAGAAAACATTTGCAAATCAGATATCTGATAAGGGGTTAATATCCAAAATACATAAAGAACACATACAACTCAATAGCAAAAGAACAGACAATTTGATTAAAAAATGGGCAGAGGAACTGAATAGACACTTTTCCAAAGAAGACAATCCAAATGGCCAAGAGGTACATGAAAAGATGCTCAATACCACTAATCATCAGGAAAATGCAAATCCAACTGCAGTGAGATATCACTCACACACGCTGGAATGGCTATTGTCAAAAGGACACGAAATAACAAGTGCTGGCGAGGATGTGGAGAAAAGAGAACCTCTGTGCATTGTTGGTGGGAATGTAAATTGGTGTAGCCACTACGGAAAACAGTATAGGCGTTTCTCAAAAAATTAAAAATAGAGCTACCATATGATCCAGCAATTCCACTTCCGTATCTATACCCAAAGGAAACAAAATCATTGTCTTGAAAAGATATCTGCAGGGAGGGGCAAGATGGCGGAAGAGTAAGACGCGGAGATCACCTTCCTCCCCACAGATACATGAGAAATACATCTACACGTGGAACTGCTCCTACAGAACACCCACTGAACGCTGGCAGAAGACGTCAGACCTCCCAAAAGGCAAGAAAATCCCCACGTACTTGGGTAGGGCAAAAGAAAAAAGAAATAACAGAGACAAAAGAATAGGGACGGGACCTGCACCAGTGGGAGGGAGCTGTGAAGGAGGAAAGGTTTCCACACACTAGGAAGCCCCTTCGTGGGCAGAGACTGTGGGTAGCAGAGAGGGGAAGCTTCGGAGCCACGGAGGAGAGCGCACCCACATTGGTGCGGAGGGCAAAGCGGAGATTCCCGCACAGAGGAGCGGTGCCGACCAGCACTCACCAGCCCGAGAGGCTTGTCTGCTCAGCCGCCGGGGCGGGCGGGGCCTGGGAGCTGGGGCTCGGGCTTCGGTGCTAGCCGGGAGGGAGTCCGGGAAAAAGACTGCAGCTGCCAAAGAGGCAAGAGAATTTTTCTTGCCTCTTTGTTTCGCGGCGCGCAAGGAGAGGGGATTCAGAGCGCCGCCTAAACGAGCTCCAGAGACGGGCGCGAGCCGCGGCTATCAGCGCGGATCCCACAGCAACAGGGACGCAGAGGGAAAAACGGAGAGATTCCCGCACAGAGGCTCGGCGCCGAGCAGCACTCACCAGCCCGAGAGGCTTGTCTGCTCACCCGCCGGGGCGGGCGGGGGCTGGGAGCTGAGGCGCGGGCTTCGGTCGGATCCCAGGGAGAGGACTGGGGTTGGCTGCATGAACACAGCCTGAAGGGTCTAGCGCACCACAACTAGCCGGGAGGGTGCATGAGAAAAAGTCTGCAGCTGCCGAAGAGGCAGAAGACTTTTTCTTGCCTCTTTGTTTCGCGGCGTGCAAGGAGAGGGGATTCAGAGCGCCACTTAAACGAACTCCAGAGATGGGCGCGAGCCACGGCTATCAGCGCGGACCCCAGACACGGGCATGAGACGCTAAGGCTGCTGCTGCCGCCACCAAACAGCCTGTGGGCGAGCACAGGTCATTCTCCACACCGCCCCTCCCGGGAGCCTGTGCAGCCCGCCACGGCCAGGCTCCCGTAATCCGGGGACAACTTCCCCGGGAGAGCGCACGGCGCGCCTCAGGCTGCTGCAACGTCACGCCGGCTTCTGCCGCCGCAGGCTCGCCCCGCCTCCTCCGTACCGCTCCCTCCCCCCGGCCTGACTGAGCCAGAGCCCCCGAATCAGCTGCTCCTTTAACCCCGTTCTGTCTGGGCGGGGAACAGACGCCCTCAGGGGACCTACATGCAGAGGCGGGTCCAAATCCAAAGCTGAACCCCGGGAGCTGTACGAACAAAGAAGAGAAAGGGAAATCTCTCCCAGCAGCCTCAGAAGCAGCGGATTAAAGCTCCACAAACAACTTGATGTGCCTGCATCTGTTGAATACCTGAATAGACAACGAATCATCCCAAATTTAGGAGATGGACTTTGGGAGCAGGATATATTAACTTTTCCCCTTTTCCTTTTTTTTGTGAGTGTAGATGAGTATGCTTCTGGGTGAGATTTTGTCTGTATAGCTTTGCTCTCACCGTTAGTCCTAGGGTTAGGTCCGTCCTTTTTTTTTTTTTTTTTTTTTTTTTTTTTGGCTTAAACATTTTTTTTTTCCCTAATAAATGTTTTCTTAATAATTTTTTCCTTATTTTCTATTTTTAAAAAAATTTTTAATAAGTTTTTTCATATTTTTTATTTTAAAAAATTAAAAAATTTTTTTTCTTAATAAATTTTTTTCTAAATAATTTTTTTCTTATTTTTAGTATAAAAAATTAATAAATCTATTTTTAAAAATTAAAAAAATTTTTTTTTCTTAATAAATTTACTCTTAATAATTTTTTTTCTTATTTTTTATTATAATTGCTTTATTTTATTTTATTTTATCCTCTTTTTTTCTTTCTTTCCATTTTTTCTCCCTTTTATTCTGAGCCGTGTGGATGAAAGGCTCTTGGTGCTCCAGCCAGGCATCAGGGCTGTGCCTCTGAGGTGGGAGAGCCAACTTCAGGACACTGGTCCACAAGAGACCTCCCAGCTCCACGTAATACCAAACGGCGAAAATCTCGCACAGATCTCCATCTCAACATCAAGACCCAGCTTCACTCAACGACCAGCAAGCTACAGTGCTGGACACCCTATGCCAAACAACTAGCAAGACAGGAACACAGCCCCATCCATTAACAGAGAGGCTGCCTAAAATCATAATAAGGCCACAGACACCCCAAAACACACCACCAGACGTGGACGAACCCACCAGAAAGACAACATCCAGCCTCATCCACCAGAACACAGGCACTAGTTCCCTCCACCAGGAAACCTACACAACCCACTGAACCAACCTTAGCCACTGGGGACAGATACCAAAAACAACGGGAACTACGAACCTGCAGCCTGTGAAAAGGAGACCCCAAACACAGTAAGATAAGCAAAATGAGAAGACAGAAAAACACACAGCAGATGAAGGAGCAGGGTCAAAACACACCAGACCTAACAAATGAAGAGGAAATAGGTAGTCTACCTGAAAAAGAATTCAGAATAATGATAGTAAGGATGATCCAAAGTCTTGGAAATAGAATAGACAAAATGCAAGAAACATTTAACAAGGACGTAGAAGAACTAAAGAGGAATCAAGAAACGATGACAAGCACAATAAATGAAATTAAAAATACTCTAGATGGGATCAATAGCAGAATAACTGAGGCAGAAGAACGGATAAGTGACCTGGAAGATAAAATGGTGGAAATAACTACTGCAGACCAGAATAAAGAAAAAAGAATGAAAAGAACTGAGGACAGTCTCAGAGACCTCTGGGACAACATTAAACGCACCAACATTCGAATTATAGGGGTCCCAGAAGAAGAAGAGAAAAAGAAAGGGACTGAGAAAATATTTGAAGAGATTATAGTTGAAAACTTCCCTAATATGGGAAAGGAAATAGTTAATCAAGTCCTGGAAGCACAGAGAGTCCCATACAGGATAAATCCAAGGAGAAACACACCAAGACACATATTAATCAAACTATCAAAAATTAAATATAAAGAAAACATATTAAAAGCAGCAAGGGAAAAACAACAGATAACACACAAGGGCATCCCCATAAGGTTAACAGCTGATCTTTCAGCAGAAACGCTGCAAGCCAGAAGGGAGTGGCAGGATATACTTAAAGTGATGAAGGAGAAAAACCTACAACCAAGATTACTCTACCCAGCAAGGATCTCATTCAGATTTGATGGAGAAATTAAAACCTTTACAGACAAGCAAAAGCTGAGAGAGTTCAGCACCACCAAACCAGCTTTACAACAAATGCTAAAGGAACTTCTCTAGGCAAGAAACACAAGAGAAGGAAAACACCTACAATAACAAACCCAAAACATTTAAGAAAATGGGAATAGGAACATACATATCGATAATTACCTTAAATGTAAATGGATTAAATGCTCCCACCAAAAGACACAGACTGGCTGAATGGATACAAAAACAAGACCCATATATATGCTGTCTACAAGAGACCCACTTCAGACCTAGAGACACATACAGACTGAAAGTGAGGGGATGGAAAAAGATATTCCATGCAAATGGAAATCAAAAGAAAGCTGGAGTAGCAATTCTCATATCAGACAAAATAGACTTTAAAATAAAGACAATTACAAGAGACAAAGACGGACACTATATAATGATCAAGGGATCGATCCAAGAGGAAGGTATAACAATTGTAAATATTTATGCACCCAACATAGGAGCACCTCAATACATAAGGCAAATACTAACAGCCATAAAAGGGGAAATCGACAGTAACACAATCATAGTAGGGGACTTTAACACCCCACTTTCACCAATGGACAGATCATCCAAAATGAAAATAAATAAGGAAACACAAGCTTTAAATGATACATTAAACAAGATGGACTTAATTGATATTTATAGGACATTCCACCCAAAAACAACAGAATACACATTTTTCTCAAGTGCTCATGGAACATTCTCCAGGATAGATCATATCTTGGGTCACAAATCAAGCCTTGGTAAATTTAAAAAAATTGAAATCGTATCAAGTATCTTTTCCGACCACAACGCTATGAGACTAGATATCAATTACAGGAAAAGATCTGTAAAAAATACAAACACATGGAGGCTACACAATACACTACTTAATAACGAAGTGATCACTGAAGAAATCAAAGGGGAAATCAAAAAATACCTAGAAACAAATGACAATGGAGACACGACGATCCAAAACCTACGGGATGCAGCAAAAGCAGTTCTAAGAGGGAAGTTTATAGCAATACAAGCCTACATCAAGAAACAGGAAACATCTCGAATAAACAACCTAACCTTGCACCTAAAGCAATTAGAGAAAGAAGAACAAAAAAACCCCAAAGCTAGCAGAAGGAAAGAAATCATAAAGATCAGATCAGAAATAAATGAAAAAGAAATGAAGGAAACAATAGCAAAAATCAATGAAACTAAAAGCTGGTTCTTTGAGAAGATAAACAAAATTGATAAACCATTAGCCAGACTCATCAAGAGAAAAAAGGAGAAGACTCAAATTAATAGAATTAGAAATGAAAAAGGAGAAGTAACCACTGACACTGCAGAAATACAAACGATCATAAGAGATTACTACAAGCAACTCTATGCTAATAAAATGGACAACCTGGAAGAAATGGACAGATTCTTAGAAATGCACAACCTGCCGAGACTGAACCAGGAAGAAATAGAAAATATGAACAGACCAATCACAAGCACTGAAATTGAAACTGTGATTAAAAATCTTCCAACACACAAAAGCCCAGGACCAGATGGCTTCACAGGCGAATTCTATCAAACATTTAGAGAAGAGCTAACACCTATCCTTCTCAAACTCTTCCAAAATATTGCAGAGGGAGGAACACTCCCCAACTCATTCTACAAGGCCACCATCACCCTGATACCAAAACCAGGCAAAGATGTCACAAAGAAAGAAAACTACAGGCCAATATCACTGATGAACATAGATGCAAAAATCCTCAACAAAATACTAGCAAACAGAATCCAACAGCACATTAAAAGGATCATACACCATGATCAAGTGGGGTTTATTCCAGGAATGCAAGGATTCTTCAATATACGCAAATCAATCAACGTGATACATCATATTAACAAATTGAAGGAGAAAAACCATATGATCATCTCAATAGATGCAGAGAAAGCTTTCGACAAAATTCAACACCCATTTATGATAAAAGTCCTGCAGAAAGTAGGCATAGAGGGAACTTTCCTCAACATAATAAAGGCCGTATATGACAAACCCACAGCCAACATTGTCCTCAATGGTGAAAAACTGAAACCATTTCCACTAAGATCAGGAACAAGACAAGGTTGCCCACTCTCACCACTATTATTCAACATAGTTTTGGAAGTGTTAGCCACAGCAATCAGAGACGAAAAAGAAATAAAAGGAATCCAAATCGGAAAAGAAGAAGTAAAGCTGTCACTGTTTGCAGATGACATGATACTATACATAGAGAATCCTAAAGATGCTACCAGAAAACTACTAGAGCTAATCAATGAATTTGGTAAAGTAGCAGGATACAAAATTAATGCACAGAAATCTCTTGCATTCCTGTATACTAATGATGAAAAATCTGAAAGTGAAATTAAGAAAACACTCCCGTTTACCATTGCAACAAAAAGAATAAAATACCTAGGAATAAACCTACCTAAGGAGACAAAAGACCTGTATGCAGAAAATTATAGGACACTGATGAAAGAAATTAAAGATGATACAAACAGATGGAGAGACATACCATGTTCTTGGATTGGAAGAATAAACATTGTGAAAATGACTCTGCTACCCAAAGCAATCTACAGATTCAATGCAATCCCTATCAAACTACCACTGGCATTTTTCACAGAACTAGAACAAAAAATTTCACAATTTGTATGGAAACACAAAAGACCCCGAATAGCCAAAGCAATCTTGAGAACGAAAAATGGAGCTGGAGGAATCAGGCTCCCTGACTTCAGACTATATTACAAAGCTACAGTAATCAAGACAGTTTGGTACTGGCACAAAAACAGAAATATAGATCAATGGAACAGGATAGAAAGCCCAGAGATAAGCCCACGCACATATGGTCACCTTATCTTTGATAAAGGAGGCAAGCATATACAGTGGAGAAAAGACAGCCTCTTCAATAAGTGGTGCTGGGAAAACTGGACAGCTACATGTAAAAGTATGAAATTAGAACACTCCCTAACACCATACACAAAAATAAACTCAAAATGGATTAAAGACCTAAGTGTAAGGCCAGACACTATCAAACTCTTAGAGGAAAACATAGGCAGAACACTGTATGACATAAGTCACAGCAAGATCCTTTTTGACCCAGGTCCTAGAGAAATGGAAATAAAAACACAAATAAACAAATGGGACCTAATGAAACTTAAAAGCTTTTGCACAGCAAAGGAAACCATAAACAAGACCAAAAGACAACCCTCAGAATGGGAGAAAATATTTGCAAATGAAGCAACGGACAAAGGATTAATCTCCAAGATTTACAAGCAGCTCATGCAGCTCAATAACAAAAAAACAAACAACCCAATCCAAAAATGGGCAGAAGACCTAAATAGACATTTCTCCAAAGAAGAGATACAGATTGCCAACAGACACATGAAAGAATGCTCAACATCATTAATCATTAGAGAAATGCAAATCAAAACTACAATGAGGTATCATCTCACACCGGTCAGAATGGCCATCATCAAAAAATCTAGAAACAATAAATGCTGGAGAGGGTGTGGAGAAAAGGGAACACTCTTGCACTGTTGGTGGGAATGTAAATTGATACAGCCACTATGGAGAACAGTATGGAGGTTCCTTAAAAAACTAAAAATAGAACTACCATATGACCCAGCAATCCCACTACTGGGCATATACCCTGAGAAAACCATAAGTCAGAAAGAGTCATGTACCAAAATATTCATTGCAGCTCTGTTTACAATAGCCAGGACATGGAAGCAACCTAGGTGTCCATCATCGGATGAATGGATAAAGAAGATGTGGCACATATATACAATGGAATATTACTCAGCCATAAAAAGAAATGAAATGGAGGTGTTTGTAATGAGGTGGATGGAGTTAGAGTCTGTCATACAGAGTGAAGTAAGTCAGAAAGAGAAAAACAAATACAGTATGCTAACACATATATATGGAATCTAAGGGAAAAAAAAAAAAAAAAAAGAGGTCATGAAGAACCTAGTGGCAAGATGGGAATAAAGACACAGACCTACTAGAGAATGGACTTGAGGATATGGGGAGGGGGAGGGGTGAGATGTGACAGGGTGAGAGAGTGTCATGGACATATATACACTACCAAATGTAAAATAGATAACTAGTGGGAAGCAGCCGCATAGCACAGGGAGATCAGCTCGGTGCTTTGTGACCACCTAGAGGGGTGGGATAGGGAGGGTGGGAGGGAGGGAGATGCAAGAGGGAAGAGATATGGCAACATATGTATATGTGTAACTGATTCACTTTGTTGTAAAGCAGAAGCTAGCACACCATTGTAAAGCAATTATACTTCAATAAAGATGTTTAAAAAAAAAAAAAAAAAAAAAAAGAAAAGATATCTGCAACCTCACGTTGACTGCAACATTATTTATAATAGCCAAGACATGGAAGCAACGTAAGTATCCATCGATGGATAAATAGATAAAGAAGTTGTAGTATGTATATACATAGTGGAATATTATTTGGCCATAAAAGAGAAGGAAATCTTGCCTTTTATAACAACATGGATAGACCTTGAGGGCATTATGATAATGAAATAAGTCAGACAGAGAAAAACATATGCTGTATGATCCCACTTGTATGTAGAATCTAAAAATAAGAAACTTATGAAAACAGAGAACAGACAACTGTTACCAGAGGCAGGGGTTGGTAGAGGGCAAAATGTACAAACGTCCAGTTATAAGATAAATAAGTTCTGGAGGTGAAATGCACAGCATGGTGACTATAGTTAACAATCTGTATTGTATATTTGAAAGTTGCTAAGAGAGTAGATCTTAAAAGTTCTCATCATAAAAAAAGAATTGTAATTATGTGAAGTAACTAACTATATTAACTAAACTTATTGTGGTAATCATGTCACAGTACATACATATATCAAATTATTATGTGGTACACCTTAGAATAATACAATGTGATATGTCAATTATATATGTCAATTATATCTCAACAAAACTGGAAAAGTGTCACAATGATTAATTTTTAAATAATATAGCAGATTCATTCTTATCTCCTAGAGGTTCATTCAACAATAGTGATATTTGTCTTGGAGTACTAATTTTAACACTTGGTCAGTTTTTAACTCATGCAACATTTCTATTTTTATTACACATGTAATTTAAGTACAATGTAGAAAGGTGAATCAGCCTGGGGCTAAGCCTCATGGTCTAAGAATTTGGCCTTCTCCAAGTCTCAACTGAACCCACCTCAGGGCCTTTGCACTCACTGTTTGTTCAGCCTGAAACACTTCTTGCCTAGGTCTTCACATCACGAATGCCTTATGACCATTCAGGAATTAGGTCAAAGTCTCTTTTCTAGAGGCCCACTCTGACATCCTCGTGAAAGCAGAAATACGCCCAGCCCAGTTACATTCCGTCCCAGGCCCAGCACTCTGGATTACTTTGTTCCTGTGAGGATTTATTGCTAGTTGAGACTGCTGTATTTTTTCCCCATGTCCTTTTGTCTGTTTCTGCCCAATCAGGGTCCCTGCTCAGATGATGGCAGTGAAAAGAGACGCTTTTCTCCTTCCTCCCTCCTCACTGGTGCACTCAAAGCTTCTGGGCAGCACCTCCCATCACTGTCTAAGTGCCCAATCACCTGCAGGAGGAGGTGTGACGTACACAGCTATGAGACCGAACTAGGTAGGCAGCCACCCTGGCTCTACCATCTACCATCTGTGACCCTGGACAAGCTTTTTAACCTTTCTTAGCTTACTTGAGAGGCTAATTTTTAAAAAGCTGTGTTTTATTTCTTAAGCTGTATGGTTAGGTATAAAGCTGTTTTAAATTTTTATATACATATATATAATTAATATTATTTCCATGTATTTAATATTTAATTTTAAAAGTATGTGAAGCACTAGTACAAAACACAAAGTATAAAACACAAAGGTTAGCTTCCTTCCTACCCCCTTTGCCTCCATACTTTTTGGAACATACTATTTTCCTTGTCCAAAATGCCTCTTGCCTTCCAAGGCACTTTTCTATCTGGTAAGTTCCTATTCATCCTTTTATTTCTCTTAAAGGAAGCCTTCCCCACCCCAACGGCAAAGTTCATTGCTCCTTATCTCCTCAAACCATGAATATGCTATATGGACCTATAAATGTTGCTTGCCTACTCATCTAACCCTACCCACCTGTAAGGTCATTCAGAGTGTAAAATATAGCTCGTGCATCTCCTTAGCCTCAGCCCCTATCCCAGTCTCCTTTATATAGGAAAAACTCGGCATTTACTACATTAATAAGTTAATGCACTGATAACTAAGCACGTAATCTTGGACAAATTACTGAATCTCTCTGTACTGTACCTCAGCTGCTTCCTTTGTAAAATGAGGACATTATTAACCATATTATAGGACTGTCAGGAAGAATAACTACAAAAGCTCCATGAGGGCAGGGACTTACGTTTTTTGTTCACTGCTGAATCCCCAATGCCTAAAACAATGCCTGACACACAGTAGGCACTCAGTAAGTATTTCTAGCCTGACCCAAGCGCCACAGTCCATGCAGAGTGCTTGGCATACCGCCTGACCTACGGGCGGTCAATAAATGTTAGCTATTATTAGTAAATTTCTATTCCGGTCAGGGTCTACCTCACTGAACACACATCGAGGCTGGAAAATTATCAGACACTCTTTTAAGATGACATTTTCCTCGTCATGTAGCTATTCCCTTAATCACCCGCACTGAGCCCTCCCTCCTTCCCAGACCCTCCCTGCCAACCTCAGTTCCCAGGAAGCACGGGTCTCTTCTGAACTACTACGGTCTGCATTGTTAGGGATCCTTGCTGGACCCTGGTCATGCTGAGTCCCCAACTAGCCTGTGAACCCCCTGAGGTGCCTTCTGTCACCCCCTCAACAATACAGAGGGACTGATGGTTGGTCCACCTACTTAGTGAGCCGGGCTACTGACTCACGACCCCCCGCCTTTAATACACCCTCCCCCTGCACACATATCCCTATCTTCAATCTCTCTCTACCCCTGTCTCGACTCCTTCACCTCCTTGCAAAAGTCTGCCCATCATTTACCAGATTCCATCTTTGGGGCATGGTTCAGTTCAATCCGTTTTAAGTTCCCCTAGGCATTTCTCACCCCACACTCCCCTTCGACACCATGGAAAGCCCGAGATACCGCGAGATTTGGCTTCCGCGCAAAGAAGCGGTCAGGGCTGCCTGATTCCACCGTTCTCTAAGCAGCCCCTGAGGCTCGGTGCATCCCAGCCCATCACCACACAGCACACTCTTCCTGCTCCTCTTGCCCCCTGTTTGCCTTTCTGGGAAACCCCATACTCCACCCACCCGGCCCAGGCCGCGGCCCACAGGTGTCCTCCTTGGTGTTTTGTAGAAGAGAGAATATTTCATGAGGGAGGGGACTGCGTGAAGGGCCCAGCTCCCCAACTGCTTAAGGTGCTGAAAGAGAGAGTACTGACCTGAGGCTGCTCTTCAGGAAATAAGCTCGAGGGGCCGGCAGTGATGGTCACCGGGTATAAATTTTAGATGCCTGCAGCTGCTGAGAGGAACTGCCGGCCCCAAGGATGTACAATGGAACAGTGCGAGCGAGTTGTGGCGGCCGTGGACCTTGGCAGGCATCAGATAGGGGCCCCGGGGTCCCGCTCTAGAAGCCTCCGCTGCCCGGGTGCTTGGCGCTTCTGAAGGCTAGAGATTTGGGACCGCGCACGCGCAGTTCACTGGCCCAGTGCAGCCTGGGGCGGTCCGTCTTCCGCGCAGCCTTTGGACCAAAGCCGTTCCCCTCACCTGTGGGATCTCCTGGAGCCAGGAAGTGCTGCACTGTGACTGGGGGCTCGGGTGGGGTTTGCATGATAGGTGGTGTGATTTAGACTTAACCAACTTCTGAGGGGTAGAGGATAACCCAGGTGACTAAGACAAAGTTCTTGTGGTTGAGGAGCCGGGAGAAGTAAAAGATGCCTTCCCTGCCATTAATATTTGTCTCATCCTTCAGAGTCCCCTAAGGAAATGCCGCCCTCCAGGAAGCTGCTTCCAGGGAAGTGGCTTCCAGGGAGGCCACTCTGTTTTGAGTATCCCTTTGTAGACTCCCCCTCAGGGACTGTGTATTGCAGGAGAGGAGGGATCGAGGGAAGGGGGAGCATCGTTGGATTCAGCACTTGTGCCTGGGGTGCCCTGAGTAAACAGGCTTTCCCTGAGGGCCTCAGAGTGCTGGAGAATTCTTAGCATCTGCGTCTCCCAGGAGCCCCTGGCATGCAACTGACACTTAATGACTGTTTGTAACTAAGGAACTTATGCAAATTTTATTCTTTTCTTAGTATTAAACTGTTTCTCCAGGGATTGGAGAGCCCCTCCAAGTCCTGGACTGTTGCAAGGGGATATTAAAGGTCTGCGCAGTTAAAGAAGCAGTAAGCACTGCTTCAGAAAATCCCCCCAGCCCAGCCTGGAAAAATCCTAAGACTCAGGGACAGTTTCCTGTTCCTGTCTCTCCTGTACACATTCAAAGTGCCAGCTCTCACAGCTAGTTTCCTAACTCTGTGATTTATGATCTGTTTGGCCTTGGGAAAGTTAAGTCAACTCTCTGAGCCTTGGTTCTCTCATCTGTAAAATGGAGGTTAATTTACCTTTCGTGGTCGTTGTGAGGATTAGAATTGATGTTTTTAACAGTGCTACAATTACTATAGTAAGAATTATAATGCATATAGCCTTTACTTTGTGCTCGGCACTGTTCTAAATGCTTTACATGTGAAGGGGATCAGGATATGCCACCCCCAAATATGCCACTTTGGCATAATGATTATTTTGA
Source organism: Eubalaena glacialis (assembly GCF_028564815.1). Classification (NCBI taxonomy): domain Eukaryota; kingdom Metazoa; phylum Chordata; class Mammalia; order Artiodactyla; family Balaenidae; genus Eubalaena; species Eubalaena glacialis. The sequence continues at coordinate 74,181,213 of NC_083717.1, read as the reverse complement.
GCTGAAGGCAATTGAGAATCAGCAGATGCAGAAAGAGTTCTCTGCCCTCCCCTTATCTGTCCAAAATCAAGGCATAAATTTTTCTTTGTGAAGGTGTTTTCCCCACCTCCCTGTACCAGGAAGAGGAGAATGACTCTTATCACTGGAGATGAAGAGTTGACACAGAGATGAGTTTGCATACACAGAGCCTACTAAAATAACCCGTATCTTCCATTAGCTCCCCCATATTTCTCCATTTATTTCACCTCCCCATGATGTATCATCCCCTGAAGCTCAACCTCCCCTCCTTTGTAAAAATGATCTGTAAGCCCCCAAGTCTAACCACTTTTTTGTTTCATTTCTTTTTTGTGAAACCTTGTGCATGTAAATATTAATAATTATGTGTGCCTTTTCTCCTGTTAATCTGTCTTTTGTTAATTTAATTCACAGGTCCTGGTTTCAGAACATAAAAGGGTAGAGGAAAAGGTTTTCCTCCCCAACACATGAATTCACTCATTTAATGCTCCTAACAACCCTATGAGGTAAGTGCTCTTATCCTAATTTTACAAAGGAGGAAACAGACACACAAAGAGGTCGTGTAACCTGCCCAAGATTGCGTGGCTCATTAGTTGTGGAGTTTGTGAGATCCAAATTGCTCAGGCATTCTGATTCCATGGTCCATGCTCTTAGCCTCTGCTTAATAAACAGTAGTTTTTACATTAGCTAACAATAAGCTGTAGTTATTCTCATGGTTAAAAATCTATAATTCTCTACCTTAAAGAAATACTCTGAAGATAGCCCTTTCTATTCTTCAATTGAAAAATATTTGAAGCTGGGAAAAAAGACATAGTTTATTCAAAGGTGATGCTGCAGGGAAAACATGGACATTACTGTGTAGAATGTTCAGGACGCTGAAATATTATGTGCAAACCTCAGGCTTCCCATTAAGCTATTTCCTAGAAGATTAAGTTCCAGCATAAAATACTAACTAGAACATGCACTTCTGCCTCAACAATATTCATTTTAAAACTTCCAATTTAAATAAAACATTTTAACTCCAGCTTTTCATCCCATAGCTTGTCTTAACGTCCCCAAAGCCTTCATGCAAATCCACTTTACTTTTCCATCACAGATTGTGGAGCTATTGTTTTCCTGGAATTGAAGAGAGAATTTATTCAAATTTGACCTAAAGCTATAGATAATAAGCCACTGAAAACAGTTCCCCCAGACACACAACTATGTCCCTACCCAATATAGTAGCCCCAAAGGAATTCTTATGGCCTAGCTATATCATCTGGGGATGGGGGTGAGGGTATTCAAACCGAATATGCTGACACTGCACTAACTATATACCAGGTACCCTGTAATGACACCTTTGGACAACACAGAAAATGATTGTGTTCCAAGGATGGGCTGTAATGAGAAGGGAGGGTACAGAGAGCCACAGGCGGCATTGTTTCCAATCTAACAACACAACTGGGGGCAGGGGCAGACGTGTACTTGTTTTCAAAATAATAAATACTGTTGTTTTTGCACAAGGCTTTTGAGGAGAGCATGAAGTTTGAAGAGCCAACCAGCATTAGTAGATTTCTAGTTCCCCTACAAAGGTAGAAGTAGGCAGAGCAGCCTGACCAATGGAATTCTGTATGGCACTTGTTGGTCACTGATAAATTTTCTACCAAGTTTACAGATTTCCTCTTCACTGAAGCTCTATTACTTGGGCAAATGACTGGGCCTCTTTCAGCCTCAGTTTCTCTATCTGTTAAATGGGGATGAATTATAACAGGTAACTCATAGGTTACTGTGATACACACACTTATGTACATAATATTTTTATGTTGTTAGATAGATAGAAAGAAAGAAAAATAGAACCTTCACAGTACCTGGATCATAGTAAATGAATAATAAATGTTAGCTTCCCCTTATGTCTCCCAAGTTCCCCCTAATTTGACGGAAAAGAAAAAGTGAAATCATCCCATTTGGAATGAAAATGAAACCCAACCTTTCATGTGCTCTATGAAGACAAGACCCATTCAGACAAAAGAAAGAGCTCAAAGCCGAGCAGCATCACTCTATAATCCTTTACAGGATGATGACACTTGGCTGATTTGTCAAAAATCCTGCTACATATCCACACTGGGTGCTTCTAATGAATGTCAGATTTTAAGAATCAACGACATTGACATTATTCCATGGAGCAAAGATTGACGGCCCAACTTATAAATTCCCTGACGCATGTATTAGCAAGGAGGCAAGATGAGTTTTCTGTTCACTGGTCTTGTTCTGCTGTCAAATTCTGGGGGACTTGCATTTCAAGCAATATACCTAATCTCTTTAAATTAAATTATCTTCCTTTCACCAGCCAGAAATTTTTTTAGAAGAATATTATCAACTAAGTGGATCAGAAAATGTGGGTTTAAGTCTTGCTTCCTTGGTGAAATGATATTAAAATGAATGTTATTCCCCAGATAAATGATGTGTTCCAAGGGTCATACACTACAGCTGTTAGAAAGGTTTTTAAAAGAACCTTCAAATCAAAGGAGGAGGCACATATAAAATTAGAGAATTTCCTTCTTCAAAGGAATAGTGGGGGTGTTTTGCTTTTATCAGAACAATGATAACTTTCCCATCTCAATCTGGCTTCTCCACTGATATTATTTAATCACCAATACTATTGAATTGTTAGGATGTGTGTAAAATATTTTTCTGTGTAAAAAATACTCTCAGCTTATCAGTTCATTAAGAAGTTGTTTTTAAACTAAAATCCCACATACCTACCATCAAAAAATGCTAAGCTCTGCCTTTGCCTCATCCTCTTATCATATGGCCTATTTACTGCATAAAGCTTTTTTATGGTGATGGTCACAAATATTGACCCCTCTTTTGGTGTAGTAAATACTCACTTTGAGTTCCTGCCCAACACATACTTAGACGTTAAAAATTTCCTTGTGATTTCAAAGCTAAAACAATCTAAGCCAAATTTGCCGAAAGTCTTATATCTAGTAGTTGGAAACCAGTCCTCTTGACACTCTATAAGGCCAAGCTGAAATCCGTACTTTTACCTTTACTTTTAGGCCTTATTACAAAGCCTTCCTCAGTGAAGTCCAGACCGGAGGTCAGCACATTTTTTTTCTATTAAGGATAAGATAGCAAATATTTTAGGCTCTGTGGGCCATATGGTTTCTGTCTCAACTACTCAACTCTGCAGTGCTATGCAAGAGCAGCCAAAGACAGTAAGTAAACGAATGAATGTGATGTGTTCCAATTAAACTATGTCTTGGTTAGACTCATAACACACATATCGTTAGCTCTGTTTATATCTTATTGCCAGGACTAAGTAGTAAATTTGTTAAGAGTACAGAATAATCTTACCCTGCACTGCCAGCCAATCTAAGTCATGTAATACAATCTCTTTTTTTTAACATCTTTATTGGAGTATAATTGCTTCACAGTGGTGTGTTAGTTTCTGCTGTATGACAAAGTGAATCAGCTATTCATATACATATATCCCCATATCTCCTCCCTCTTGCGTCTCCCTCCACCCTCCCTATCCCACCCCTCTAGGTGGTCACAAAGCACCGAGCTGATCTCCCTGTGCTATGTGGCTGCTTCCCACTAGCTATCTATTTTACATTTGGTAGTGTATATATGTCCATGTCACAATCTTGACATCAAGTAGTTTCTTAAAAGATACCTGATAATTGATCAAATGAGAGATGGAGGGAGGAATGTATATATACTTCAAGGGGTTCCTCCTGGAGATTTCTAGTTACTAGAATCAGCATTGTGGCTAGATAGCTTTAGTTCTACAAATGATGATACATACAATTCCATGTTCTGAGGAAGCTCTGAGGATCTTAGAATGTTTCACTCCTTTTTCCCCTAATTTACCCAATATCCATTTGATAAGGAGTGTTATTGCTAGTAAATAATTCTAGGAAATTAGATTGCTAGATTAAAATCACCGAATTGTTTTCTTGGTTATAAAATATTAAAAGCACACTTGCTTTTAAGTGAAACTTTCCAGTACTGAAGACTGGGGGGATATAACAAACCCTAAAAGAGATTCCACCATGCTTGAACATGTGGGACTATGGGAAGCCCCTAATGAGCTAAGTCTTTCAAGTAAGATAGAAAGATAACATTCTCATTATACTTGACAGTTCTCTGAGAGTACCCCTTCCTGTTTCCATATTAGCTTGGAGAAAGCATGGGGTTTAATACCTGGCCATAGAGATGCTGTCTCAAAGCCAAAGATACCAAATACACTGTACAGCCTATAAGGACACGTGTCATCTTGTACTTAGAAATTACTGAGTAATTACTAAATGGCAGACAGTATTAATTCAGCTACTATCCCTGTTTGTTCAAGAGCTTTCTGTTCTATAATCTAGTCAAGTCTAGACTGCCATTACAAAATGGACAATGGTTTTCACTACACAATACAGGTAGAAATGAAATAACCTTGTGAAGGCAGAATTTTTTTCCTTCCTATCAATGAACTTATACATTGGAGATTATAGTGCTCTGGATGGTAATTATTTCTAAAGGCTTATAATCTATCTTGTGTGAATTTATCCCCTCCAAGGAAGGGGACAAAGCTACCCCTGCACCAGGTCGATAACATAACATGTGACTTCACCGTGACCAAGGAGAACGTGGATGAATTTTGAAGGTGAGATCAACAGCTTTTCAGGAAGAATATGAAATTTTGTATGACTTTAATGAAAACATCAGCCTTCTTTTTTAGGGTAATAACAGAGAAAGTCATGGGTGTGGCAAGAATGACGGGGCCTCCATAGCCCAAAGAGGAAGAGAATCAAAAATAAAGTCAGGGACTGGAATTTGAACATAAGTTTTAGACTAAAATTATTGAGACTAAATGTGGATTTTATGAATGATTTTAAATCTGAAAAAAATCTAGAAATTTAATTTTAGTGTGGAAAAAGCATAATATGATCATTAAGAGATTAGGCTTTAGTCCCAATCAACCTGAGTGTGAGTCCCAGCTCAGCCCATTCTCAGCTGTGCGACCTCTGGCACACAGAGCACTCTAAGGCTCATTTTATAAGTTAGGTTTTAATCTAAGCAAGAGGGATAATCATAGTACTCACCTATGTTATTGTGAGAATAAGCAGAATAATGCATCAGAAGTGCTTGCCCAATGTCCGCAGCACAGTAAACACAAACACTCAAGATACGGTAGGTTTTATGGGATAGTTGTGACCAGAATGGAGTAAAGGACACCATAATTCCTGTAACACCAAAAGAGTACATAATACCCAGAGTACCTCCATGAAACTTGAACTGGCTGTGCCTGCCAGCCCTTATTTCTTCTTTTCTCACCATTAGCAATCCTCAACCATTCATGCACCAAGATTTTATTGAGCACCAGCTGTATTGCAGGTGCTTTACTAATCAATGATAACAAATTAGACACCTTCTGTCAGCCTAGATACTCTCTAAGTTACTCTCTCGGAGGGAAAGAAAAATATCTAAAAGGCAGAATGTGCAAAGTTCCACAATAGAGGTATGGACACTGAACAAGAGCAGGGGGGAAGAAGGCAAAGAGATCTCATTGGGGGAAATCACAGAGAGCTACCTAGAACGGGTAGTGTTTGACCTGGGCACTGAAGGATGGATAGGATTTTTTCTGATGGAGGTGGAAGAGGAAGAAGTGAATTCCAAATTAAAGGTTCAGTTGTGGAAAGAGACAGGGGTGGTCAAGCACTGGGGGTCCACTTAGGGTCTAGTGAGGACTCTAGCTGCACTGGATAATAGGGTGGGTGGGAAGAAGTGTTAGTAGAAGTTGTTGGAAAGCTATGGTGGGGACAGTGCGTGGACCCCAAGTGCCAGGCTGATTGAGAAGAACTTGCCCTCCAAGAGGCATGTTTTCTTTAACAAAACACCCATCCGTGGTCAAGCAGGATGAGGACTGAGATAAAGCTAAAGGTTTGAACATTAGGAAGCCACCAAATGCAGTTTCTATGAACTAATAGGAGCAGAAGCCAAATGCAGTCACTTGAGGAGTTAGAACTTGGTAAGGAAATGTGTTTTGACTTCTTTTCTAAAGAAAACTGGCCATAGCTTGATAGGAGAAGTAAAGGGTTTTGTATTTATTTTTGTTTCAAAAAAGGGAGGCCTAAGCATATTTCAGGCTGAGGGAAGACAGCCAGAAGGGGCAGAAGAAAGAGCAAGAAAGAATGTATAGTAGAACTATCTTCTCCAAAAACATACTTCATACTAGCCATGAAGTTTCCTTATTTTGAAGAGTTTGAATTCTGCAAAGATGAAGCTATTTCTTCTGCAGACATAGGAGTGAGACCAAGATGGTGACTGAAAATACTTGAAGATCCTCTGGTTAAAAGGGGGTAGATTGAAAGCTCTCAAGTTGTAGAGCCTTGAGCAGTAAAGATGATGGGACTTAATCTTCTCCAGGTGCAAGGAATGGAAATAGGCATAGGAGTCTGAGAAGCCTGGACAATGGTTGGTTCAGCCACTATGGAGAATGCAGCAGGTAGTTGACAATAAATTTATGGAGCCAGAGGCCAGCTAGGGTAATAGAGACCAGCTATTGAGTGGACCATATTACCACTGTTTTCATGACTTTCTCTAGACATGAGAGATGAGAAGGCAAGCAATACAGGTTCCTCAAGTTGGAAGTTGTCAAGGAGGAATGGTATCACTGGTAGTGGGAGACAATAGGGAAGAAAGAATTCCATGAAAGGAAGGAGTAGGTGACCATTGGGTTTTGGCCAGAAGGGAAGGAAAGTGGTTCCAGGAGAGGGATCAAGGGACTGGTGGTTTTGATGCTGAGGACTAACAAGTACCTCATGAGAAGCTAGGGTAGAAAGTGGAAGGTGGGAGTAGAGAGAGGTAGAAGGTGAGGGATTCTGCTCAGAAAAAGGAACTTGTGACTTCTGGATCTTTTCTGGCCCACACATTTGTGACACCGAGAATGCTAAAACTTTAGGTAGTCAAAATTTGCTTGCATTCACTTCCGCACTTAGTATATACTGTCAAATATGTTATGTAAACACCTTGTCAGTGTAATAAAATTGTGAGTTTCCTGAAAGCAAGCATAACACACTCCTTTCTTTCATAATGCTGAAATAGGTAACAGAATAGAGGTTTGTCATCAGTGACCAATAATTATTGATGAATTGAATTGAAATTCATTGACAATCATGGTGCTTGACTCCTCAAAGTCACTACTCTCCTTCTCTGTAACTGCCGAGGATTCCACTATGAGAGATGCAATCAGGACATTGCCCAGGTACCTTCTGAGGCATCTGAACTCCATTTCTGGCACTTAAAATCTAGACTATGCTTACAGATTCATAGAACAACCCTTGGTAGCTTTAATCCATCCAGGGATTGAGAAACAGTTTATTGTTGTGGCTAAAAGGATGGCTTTTAGAAGCCAACAGCCCTGGGTTCCAGTCTGAGCCCAGCCACTTATTAAGAGTGTGACCTGGGACTTCCCTGGTGGCGCAGTGGTTAAGAATCCGCCTGCCAGTGCAGGGGACACGGGTTCGAGCCCTGGTCCAGGAAGATCCCACATGCCACGGAGCAACTAAGCCCGTGCTACTACTGAGCCTGTACTCTAGAGCCAGCGAGCCACAACTACTGAGCCCGCATGCCACAACTACTGAAGCCTGCGCACCTACAGCCTGTGCTTGGCAACAAAGAGAAGCCACCGCAATGAGAAGCCCACACACTGCAACGAAGAGTAGCCCCTGCTCGCCGCAACTAGAGAAAGCCCGCATGCAGCAACGAAGACCCAACGCAGCCAAAAATAAATAAATAAATAAATAAATTTTTAAAAAAGAGTGTGACCTTCTATCAACTATTTAGCTTCCCTATTCTCTGTCTCCAATCTGTTAAAAAAAAAAAAGTAGTGGTGGAGTGGTACAGTATAAACCTCATGGGATCTCTGTATAAAGCATTTAGCACAGAGCCTGCTATATAGCAATCTACCAATAACAACAGCGACTGTTTAGAAACATACACTGCAGTGCTTATGCTACCTCTAAGCTTTAAGCAAAATTCTGGAGAATTTTGATAGGAGGAAGAGAAATCTTATAATCTCTACAAATCTTAACCTCTCTTTGCATCAATCTCCTTATCTGAAAATAAGAGTAATCTAATGCCTACTTCAGAGAGTTGTTACAATCATTCAATGAGTTAATATTTGCAAACTGCTTGAAACAATGTCTGAGAGCAATAAGCACCATTCAGGTATTTTTAGGGACTCTGGGTTTGTGATGAAAGGTTCTGCAAGTCAGCTGTCATTTGCAGTTTCTTTCTCTTCAGGAAGATTCTAGGAATAAATGTGTGGCCGTGGTTCTGTAAGGCCTGGACCATAAGCCAGCTTCTCAGAATGTCTTGTCTGAACAGGCTGTCATCCCCATTGTCTTTATATAATAGTCTAAAAGAAATTACAAACTCTTCTCATTACTAACTTCTTTTTTCCAGTTCCCATCAATATCATCTTGGCTCTTCTCCCAAGTCCACGGCACACATCTCCCAAGCTGCTCTATGTTGGGTTGAAGTGTCTCGCCCAATCAAGGTGGCAGATGGTCTGTGGTTGTATCTGAGAGTTCCCACAAAGAGAACCAGGTTGACCTTTGAAGTTCCTGCGTTTCTCCAACTCAGGACATGTGAGTGGGGCCCATAGGTGGAGTACAGTGGGAAAACGTCAGAAGACTCAAGTTCAAGTCCATGTAATTTTCTAGTTTCAGAGAGGGTGCAAGGAGGTGCACCTCCAGCCAAATGAGCCCAAAGAAGTGTTTCAATTCATCAGTGGAGTGACAAGAGCTCTGCTGGGTCAGCCTCAGAGCTGAGGGGGGAATGCTATGTAGCAGAGGCAGTAATAGAAAATGATTTGAAGGATTAAAAAGGAAAAGGAGGATGGCTTCTTTTCATCTCTGAAAGAAAAACTGCACAGGCTAGTCTTAGCAGAATTGCCAAGTAGGCACATTTCACGGAGAAACACTTTCCTCCCTTCTCTCCCCTTCCATTCCCATGCCTCTGCCACACTTCCACCCCATACCTTGACTCTTTTCAGACTTTTCAGGCTCCCAGAACCGACCAAGTTAGGCGGACAAACCAAGCACCAATTAGGACACTCACAAAACAGGGACAGTGACATAAATATATTTTGCCATCATAGGAAAAACCAAAACTGAGTTTGACTTTTTTACCCTAATTTTGTAAAATAAAACTGTCTTTGGTTTGCACTGCATACTGGAGGCAATGGACCATTATGTTCTCCGTGCTTGGGGCCTCCATGGTTCTGAAAGCCTTGCCTCTGGCCTGCGCCCCCTGGTCTCTAGACCCACTGGTCCCTCAGGGGCCTGATACAGATTGCTGAAGCTGATGACTAAATGATGCCAAAATGTCTGTGATTGCCAATGCATTAGGATGGGAGCTCCACCCAGAAAGCCCATTTGTATCTTAACAGGAACTTCAAGGAGATGGATGGTTAGATAGATGGATGATGGATACGTAGATAGATGATAGATAGATAGATGAGAGATAGATGAGAGATAGATAGATAAAAGCAAGGGAAAATTCCAGGCACCTTTATAGATCAGAAAAGTAGACGTTTGTAGAAAGAACTCTTTCTGCTTCCCTCAAATCTTATTGCATTAGTAGCTGTGGTTGATCCTGGAGTCTGTCTTTGCGGGCTATTTTCATCTAACTTTCAAATAACAAGTCTGGCAATAGGGCTGGTGGGTAAGGGTGGGGGAAACACCTCCTCTGAGTCCTTTACTTCCACCTGATCGTCAGTTATCCACAGAAAGTAACCCTAGGCACCTTTCCTACTGTGCTGTTACTTTATTTTTCTTCTACAGTCTGTACCCAAATATATAATTTTTCCTCTTCTTGGTTTGTAAACGGCTTAGTCACTAGGGAAAAAAAGCACGGTGATTACTAATGGGAGATGCCACTAAAGTTTCAGCTGTGAACAGGAGAAATCCAAGATGACCCATCATCTAAATGTCAACGCAAACACCATGCCATTCAGAATGAAACAAGGAAGGCTGCATGCAGACAGCCAGAATATATTACCAACTGCATATTTAGCTCCAGAACTCTTGAATCTTTGCAAGGAAATTTAGGGGCTTCTCGCTTGATTAAATAGCCTGTGATGGAGGATTCAGTTGTTCCCCACAATAGTTGCATGCAAATGATAGATTCACATGGACTACAGCATTGAGAGCCCTTAGGGGGCTGTACATTTTTAAGTAATTCTGCCATTGTTTTTGCATAGTAATTGGAAACTTACGTTCTATTGGGATGTGATTCTTATTAGAAGAGAAGGTAGCTGCTCTCTGCTACAGGATTCTATTCATTTAGGGTCACGGGGACTTAAAGACAGAGGAAGAGCCTGCATTTATGCTCTAAAAGGGGATCTGCATTAAACACCAGCAAATCTCTAGCCTGCATTAAAAGCTAACTTCCACTTTCTACTTTCATCTGCCTCTTTTCCCAGCTTCCTATTATTTATTTAGCCTGATTCTGCTTTGCGAATAAGTGACTCCCTAATGACCGAGTAGTAACTAGAGTTAAATTAGTCATGTAAGAGCAGCAAATTAGTAAATGGCACCCATGTTACCAGAGAAAGGCTGTATCATGTGATGTGCTTAACGTGCTATTATCATCCAGAAGCAGGAGCTGTCCTGTGTGTATGATGCGTCCCAGTGGTCCCGCTCACCATACGGCATGGGACTTGGCTGGGATGGAAAGCTGTGGGGTCATCTAACCATACCCTCCCACCCGTTTCTTCCTTGTGCTTCTTGGATATTTGAGTGAATGCTAGCCTGAGTCAGGGTCACAGAACGCAACTGACAGCCTCACAGGAAAGGTCAAGTCTGTGACATTGTGAAACTCCACCAACATAAATGAGGACAATCAGCCAGCCGCGTAGGGAAGGAGGGGGAGCAGAAGGGCTTTGCATTCTTGCTATGCCAAGTATAGGCTTTGGACCAGCAGCAAGAGCATCACCCAGGAGCTTATTAGAAATGCAGGCTCTCTAGCCCCACCTAGACTTCCTGAATCAGAATCTGCATTTTCACAAGATGCTCAGATGATTTTTATGCACATTCATGTTTGAGAAGCACTGGCTTACATCTCTGAATGTCAGCATCCAAAACACAGAGACCCTGTGAGCCTTAGTCAATCCTCTACTGACAGTGTCTGGACCAGTGCCTGGCACATAGTAGGCACTCAAATATCTGTGAAATGAATAGAATGGGCATGAAAAAAGCGAAAGGAAAAAAAAACTGCATGGAAACACAAAATAACTGTGGCAGCAATGAAAAGAGAGAGAGGGAGGAAGAATCAAGTTCCAAAGGAAAAAGGAAAATCAAAGGCAGCACAAAGCATCCAGGGGGCTCCACCTGGCTGGTGGAGATGGGCTGTGGCCCCACCTACTGGCCAGAGTGGCTGGAGTGCCATCCTTGTCCATGACCTTCATTCACAAGTCTCTGCCTCTCCCACTGGCCTTAGGATGCTGGCCCCCTATCTTGCTTCACCAGGCCTGTTAGGCACGGTTATCTGTCCCACACAGCACTATCAGGTTACGTTAAAGCTGAAGCTTAAATGCACCAATGTAAACTCTTTACAGTGTCTTTAAAGTTCTGACCTCTGGGTTTTAGTGGATAGGAGGTCAATGGTGATTTACAGTAATCAGTCTCCTGGGGGGCTCGTGTGCCCAGAGCTTGAGCTTTCCAGCTAGAGAGGAATCATCAGAACCCTAAATATCGAGAGAGAAAATAAGTCAATGTGTCCCCGTAGACAAAAAAATAAATCAACCCCAAACTCTGTTTTGTCCTCAATTCCCTTTTCATCTGGTCTGGTGGAGGAGAGTGTGGCCATACACGTGAAGGCAGGAAACTGAGTGTGCATGAGTCTGGGGTATGTGGAGAGGAGGGTATGTCTGTTTTCCTGGACATGACAAAATGAAAGAGACTATTCAGCCCCCAATTAGGTTAATTAATCCAAATATGTAATTGTTTTTGATTTTTTAATTAGATCGGTATGGGAAATCACAAACTGAGTGGATTTACTCAGTTTTGGATTTATACCTTACTCAAAAGTAAGGTGCTTTTGATATGATAATGGCTAATATTTATTGGGATCATGTGGACACTCGGCTGAGTACTTTATTTGCTCATTCAATCCTAACAACAACTCAATGAGATAGGAACTATTATTATCACCTTTTTAGATGTGAGAAAACTGAGGCACAGAGAGGTTAAGTAACTTGCCCAGGGTCACACAGCTGGTAAATAAGTAGGTAGTAGAAAATACAGGACTCAAACCCTGGTCTATATGATTGCAAGCCAGTGCTCTTAACCTCTCCACTATCCTGCATCTCTCTTATGTTTTTTTAATAAAGAGAAATGAAAGAGAGAGAGAGACATAAGAGTCAGAGATGGTTAGGAAAGGGAGACTAGAAGCTAGCAAATTACCCTGTGTGGCTAGAACTTACACTGTATAAAGAGAAAAGGCTTTTTAGGAGGGTGATGGTTTTAGAGAACTATTTGCAAGGTTGAATTCACCTCTTCTGGCCACTCTGAGGCAATTTTTTAGATTTCAAGAGTTATTTAGCAAATGGATCTTAGTGACCCAAGGAAAGAAAATGCTGTCCTTAAGGAGGAAAAATGTATTATTTTCTTCTGGTGGGATCAGGAGCTACCGCTGATTTGAGAAGAGAAATGGTCTCTAAGATCCAGCAAGACATGACAATAAGAGAGTCACAAATTTCTGTTTCTCTGCCCGGTCTTCCTAGGCCTGACCGAGCTAGGCCAGTAATTAGTATAACTTCATGTAAAATGTAATCACTATTTCTCTGATGGGGTCAAGCTCACAATGGAGGGGATTCTGCTGTCTAGTTTCACTAACCTCTCTGGCTCCATTTTTCTGGCTGGGTTGAGGTTTATCTCTTTGTGCAATTCAGTTTAATAATTAAAAAAAAAAAAACCCTAGAAACTAAAAGTAGCATATGAAAATTTGCAATGCATATAATTGTATTATAATTGGAGCCTCCAAAATAAGTCATAGCATTTATTTATTCATGTACCACATACCCTGTGGTCCCCTGGGAAAAGAAATGTTTACATTAAGATGTATTATAAGACAGAATGCAGTGTTTTACGCACTCAATTACAGCTCACTAGCATGTAGCTAGTGCTTATAAGATTTGCTCCCTCATACTCTGGCCTTGACTCTGGACATTTTTACCAAAAAAAAAAAAAAAAAAGTCCCCTAGTCTCACTCCACATTTGAAAAACTCATATTATTATTACTCTAACATATACTTCAATTTTATTTTTAGTTCATTTCCAAACAGGAAGATCTATTAACTTGATGAGGGGAGAAACATCAAAAAGAAACTCACAGTACATGCAAATAGAAATGAAAATCCTCTTTGCTTTATTATAATTTCCACCCTAAAAACATGTGCATAATTCATGATGGGGGATAAGGGGAAAGTATCAGATGTAGGGCTGGGGACCAACTTTTTAATAACGATTAGTGCTGTGAAAGCAGAAGCTTTTTTCTAATGAGTCAAGAGCCTGAGACAGAAACTCACAGAGGCAATGTCAGTTTGATCTTTCACCTTTACATCTTTGGAAACGGAGAACAGAAAAGAAGTTTACCCTTTAAACTTTCTGAAATGACCGTACATTTAATGAACTAAAATGTCAAATATTTGAAACTTTTAAGAAATCTTGCTCTTTTGCTTAACACACAAGATCATGTTTAAAAAAAAATACTCAGTAGATATTCACATTTGTAAACTTATCTTTCTACAAGGAAAGAAAAAAGGCACGGAACTCTATGGGGGTGCCCAGGCTGCTGCTTTACTGCACTTCCACCTTGGCCAAGGACAAGATTTGCCTTCAGGAGGTGAGACCTTGACCTAGCCAAAGGGAAATGGCCACTGTGAGAGGGGGTGCTTCTTCTTCCCGGACACAAGTGCAAACTTTAATGAATCCTCTCCCTCTGCCACGCGCCCCAGACGGCGATGGGAAATCTGAGTGCACCTGCTGCATCTCCCTTCATATCACGTTGCTGTTATGAAAAATAGTTTGCTATTTTGGAACCCCCTGGCAGCCAGAGTGAATCGCCCAGGGCCCCAAGCTCGTTTATCTTGTGTCAGAAGCAAAGCCAAATGAACGCCACCTCACCCAGCACCTGAAGAATGGGAAGAAGCTCGGAGAGAGTAAAAATAACCAAGGACTGGGAAATGGTGCCGAGACAAGCGGCCTGTGCGGGTTAAGTAGGGCTTCTTGCAACCCCTCTGACTTTTTAGAGCACAGCACTTGGAGACAGGAGGCGGAGAGCATTTCCCACAAAGAAGCGAACTTTGGGGGTCTGAGGTCTGGGGTGCAGGGGGTTGTTCCTGCCCAGTTTCATCCAGTTCGGGAAAGCTGGGATTCTGATGTTATAACGGGAACTCCCATTGGCATCCGGGCCATTCTTTCTGGGGTCTGCTGGGCTTGGACTGGAGGTGTGGACACAGACAAGGGGCATTCCTAGGACCTGGGCAAGTCCAGCCAACCAGCCAGTATCACATTCTCTCCCCCTCCCTCAAACCAGAGGATGGTTGAGGGTGAGGTCATGAGACTGGGGCTGAAGGAAAAGGTATTAAAAAAAAAAAAGGCAGAGGGAGAGAGAGAAATAAGAGGAGCTGGAAAGGCTTATGGCAGAGACTAAGCTAGTATCCGAGTTTTAAGGACGGATAGGATTGAGGCTGTGAAGAGGAACAATGAACAATGAAGTTCTACCAGTGGGTGGGGAGGTGAGGGAGTGAAAACAAATAGGTAGTTGTGAGAATGAACGTGTAATTTGCTTATCAATGTTGCTTTCAGAAGCCACAATCAGATATTATGGTTTCAAAGCCTTCATACACAAGTCTTGAGTCTGCAAGTTACTTTCTGTGGCCCTAGGCAAGTTCCCACCTTAAAACTTCAGTCTTCCTCATCTTTAAAATAAAAAGGAGGGATCCATAGTCCCACCATATACAAATCAGTCACTACAAGGATTAAGTTAGAAAAGTAAATGTGTGTAGCAAACACCTAATAGAGTGAGTGTCTGGTCAGTGTCATTGAGTCACAGAGGTAGAGTCTGGAGAAGGGGCAGTACCCCTGAGAGAAAAAGACAACACAAGGGAGGAAAGGAGAAATCAGAGAGGAAGTCATGAACTACCTCTGGTCTGCCAGGAACCATGAAAACTGAAGCCACAAGTATACTGACCTGACAGACCTTCCGCTTCTTTATAAGCAGTACATGGTTCTGAAATCATCCAGAAAAAATAAAAATAAAAAAAAACAAAAAAACAAACACTAGGTGCTTATAGGGCCCCAACACCTTGAAACAGAAACAATGTCTGAGAAAAATAATCAGAAATGATGTTGGGCTCATTAACACCAGAAGTTAAGAGTTTTCCATAATTTTAGGTTCATGTTTCAGCATTTCTGATGTCAATCATTTACAATAATTAAACAGTGAGATAACACTGAGATTATGTGGGTTAGAAATAAATGCGGGTCTTCAATGAATGACCCGAATCTGTTACAGTTAAAAGGGGACTGGAAGGCATTGAGATCTTAGGGCATGAAACCCCTCTTCTGCTTTAAGAAAAATCTAGCCCAAGTCAGCAGAAACAGAAAGTTTACCATCTGTTTGTTGGCTTTTGACATGGTTATTTCAGTTCAGTTCCAAAAGGAAAGTTGTATCCAATACAATTATTTTTAGAGTTTCTCAAAATTATTTTTATTGGGGGTAAATAAAGCAAGGAAAACGTTATTCAGCAAAATTTAGTCCATTAGTTTCAAAGACTGTGTCCTATCTTTCCGCAAGCAATACAATCTGGCAGCAACAACAATCCTTGGATTTGGGGACCAAGGACATGCAACAAGGCACTGTAACTTTTCCAAATGCCCCAAACTGTCATTCCTGTAGAAATGGGATGTATTGGGCATAATGTAGACAAGAACTAGAAGGCATTGCTTGAGGCAGCCCTTCAATTCAATTCAGTTCCAGGGTGTGGCTCCAAGTCAGATGTGCTTGACAAATTGGAAATACTGTTGCAATGGAAGAGTGTGGCTTTTTTAAAAGCAAAGCCAAAGCAGCACAATTCAAAATGTTATGTGCATGCTCCAGGTGTTCAGATTACAGGTAGGACCTTGTGTAGCAAGTTCCAAGCTCAAAAACTCCTCACAGTTCTATATACAATGCCTGAAATGTGTCACCTGTGCCCAAAACAATGTGATAGCACCACTGGTTGGGGGTCTCAAACTCAGGGTACCAATGATCTTACTCTTCAGGATTATACAGAATGACTTCTTATTTTTTTTTTTTTTCAGAACAGGCTAATATCCACTTCCAGAAATAGTTACCTAAGGGAAAGTTTGCCTAAGGTGGTTGTTGGCAGAGGATGTCTCTGGGTATAGCCTATTGGTACAAATCTTCTGGGAATTCTCTGTAGGGGTTTTGTGAATGGGTCCTTATAAAAGCCAAGTGCAGCCAATGATTTGTTGATACTGACTTATGGCTACTCCTCCATTGTGGCACTTGGAGCTTCATCTTTCACAACCAATGGTTACCTTAAGAGAGATTCAGCCATGATAAATTTGTCTCTGATACTGAAGTACTTGAACTAGTTGAACATGTCAGTTTATCCTCAACTATACTTGACCTTATGTTTCAGATTTGCTTGAAAGTTTCTTTTCTACTCCAGCCTTTTGTTTTCAGAAGAAATGCAGAGGTATATATGTGTAATTTCATCTTCACACGTTCTGATACCACTGTTAGACATCAATCCTTATGACAATGTCTCTTCAGTCATTCGGTAGATTCCTTAGCTGTTCCCTGAATTCTAGTATGTATGTCACATGTTGCTACAGTCTTTATACCTGAAGATCAGTTTGGGTATAAACTCCTTGGCTCACTGTTTATGTCATTGAGTATCCTAAATATATTTATTTCTCCCTTGTCTTCACATAGTAAAGCATTGCTTTTGAAAAGACTTAAGACAATCTGATTTTTTACCCTCTCTTGTGAATGATTCAATATCATGGTGTGGATGCTCAGAGAAGCCTTTTCTTTTCAGTTTTAAGCCCGTTTGGCCACATTGGATTGATTTTGCCAGAAAAAAAAAAAAATTTTAGTGTATATTTTTTATTTACCTTTTATATCAAGAAAGTTTGTTTGAATTAGAGTTTTTAATATTAATTCTGTTCCATGCTTTGGTTTCTTTTGGGGGAACTTCTTTTGTACACTTATTGGATCTTCACTGCCTATCTTCTGTATCACTTCTGCTCTAATCTGTTTTATTTATTTTTCAATTTCTTTTTGATTTAAAGTTTTTTATCTCTTTTCCATCTTCTATTTCTCGTAAGGAATTTTCTGTGGTGTTTATTTACTCTTGTGTTCCTTCTCATCAAGTCCTCATTTCTAATATTTTATTTTATTTTTAATTATTTTCTCAGTTTAGATAGATCTTTTTTCTTTTTAAAAAATTTATTTATTTTATTTTTGGCTGCGTTGGGTCTTCGTTGCTGCATGTGGGCTTTCTCTAGCTGTGGCGACCAGGGGCTACTCTTCATTGCGGTGTGCGGGCTTCTCATTGTGGTGGCTTCTCTTGTTGCCGAGCACAGGCTCTAGGAGCATGGGCTCCAATAGTTGTGGCTCACGGGCTCTAGAGCACAGGCTCAGTAGTTGTGGCACACGGGCTTAGTTGCTCCATGGCATGTGGGATCTTTCCGGACCAGGGCTCGAACCCATGTCCCCTGCATTGGCAGGCGGATTCTTAACCACTGCACCACCAAGGAAGTCCTAGATTTTTTTCAAACTACCTTTTCTCTTTTATCCATTCATATAATTTCTGAATTTTTCTAATTCATATTTTTGTTGTTCTTCCATAGCTTCTATTATTTTCTTACATCTACTTTGAAATATTACTTTATAATTTTCATCTATATTGTGGGCATGCTTTTCTGCTTTCTTTGATTGTCTATAGGGATGTTTATTGGGTCTTTATAATAATTTGTATGGGATAGGGTTTTTTTCTTACAATAATTTGTATGAGATTTGCCCACAATCCTTTTCTGTTTCTTGTTTTAAGTGAAATAACTTTTTCTGTGCTAGAAGGAGAAGATGAACCAGGATAGCATTCTTAGAGTCATAGCTCTACAGCTCCCTTTTCTGTTATTTTTGTTAAGTGCTCAAAATCATTTGCCCTGATACTTCCTGAGATGTGCTGACTATGCTCCCCTTCTCTACTTTTTTCTTCTTTTCTTTGCTCCTATTGTCCCCAACCTAACCAATTTGAATTCTATTCACAGAAGTTTCTCCTCCCTGGGGGAATCATCTTGTAAGGAGGACTTGGATGGTCAGTATCAAAAGCACATAGGTCCTAGATTGCTCTGGCAACACAAGCCTTACCCATGAATTCTACTCTGCTAACTTCTTTTCCAGTTTTGGCTGCTCTCCTTGGATTAGCATGCTGAGCTTCCTGGTGAGCATCGGTTGTTAGCTTGGGAATTCTCAGTCAGTTCGTAAGAAGCCCCTCTTCTTTCCTGTCTACTTTCTCCTTACCATGCTGGTCCAGTTGATATTGATCAATATTTGGCATTTGTGGTGATACCTTTTCACTTAGTTTTATTGTACATGGCTTTTGGTTTTGCTATCCTAGTTACTCTGTCTTTTTTTTTTTTTTTTATGGGTGGCTCTAGGGAGATTTTAAAAAGTACATCATAGCCATGACCATCTCCCAGAGTTTTCCCAGTGCCATTTTAAGGAATGTCAAAAAGTAATTCTGGGAATACAATAAATCAATTAATTAAAAAAGAAAAACTACTGATACATGCAACAAAGTGGATTAATCTGAAAAACAGTATGTTAAGCAAAATAAGGCAGACACAAAAAAGTATGCACCATATGATTCCTTTTATATAAAGTTCATGAACGGAAAACCAATATATGCTGGTAGAAGTTAGAATACGGTTAGTTCTGTAGCAATGGTGATTAACAGGGAAGGGGCATGAGGGAACTTTCTGGAGGGGTAAAAATATTCTGTAACTTGATCTGTGTGGTGGGTACCTGGGTGCATAAATATAAAAAGTTTATCTAGCTGTACACTTAAGATTTATACAATTTACTGTATGTAGATTATACTTCAATAAAGAATTTTTAAAATATATATATTTTTTAAAGTAATTCTGATTGCCCCCAAAAGAATTTCAAATTACATTCTAGTTTCTTTCAACTTAGCACAATGCCTGCAACATAATAGGAATGCAGTAAATGACTGTTAAATGAATGAAATAAATTATCCACTGAAGCCATATATGACTTCATCTCTTACTACCATGTGTCAGCTTCTTTTCTAAAACCAATTTCTTCATCTCTCATTAGATAATGTGTTGATGACCACTGAAGGCCATAGTCATTACTTTTGTTCAGTTTAGAGAATTTTGATTGTATATCTCCTATGTTTTAAATACTATTTTGGGCACCATGAGGTGTAAAATCATGAATGAAACTATTCTTTTTTTTTTTTTAAAAGCTCTTGGACTGTCAGACGGGAAGTCATGCCCTTGAATCCCTTAAGGTGGTAGATTTTCTTTTTATTTATTTATTTGTTTACGGCTGTGTTGGGTCTTTGTTTCTGTGCGAGGGCTTTCTCTAGTTGCGGCAAGTGGGGGCCACTCTTCATCGCGGTGCGCGGGCCTCTCACTATCACGGCCTCTCTTGTTGCGGAGCACAGGCTCCAGACGTGCAGGCTCAGCAATTGTGGCTCACGGGCCTAGTCGCTCCGCAGCATGTGGGATCTTCCCAGACCAGGGCTCGAACCCGTGTCCCCTGCATTGGCAGGCAGATTCTCAACCACTGCGCCACGAGGGAAGCCCATGAATGAAACTATTCTTAACCTCCAAGTTCTTACAACATAGTCCAGTCTTTCAAATAGCACTTAATCTATAAATCTTAAATTAGAAGATCCTCTTCTCCAAATACATAAGAAAAAGGTTGTAAACCTTTTTAAAAACCATTGTTTTTAAACAATGGTTTAAAAACCATTGTTTTAAACCATGTGGGTTTAAAAACCATTGTTTCCAAAAGATACTGATCAAGGCACAGCTACTTAAAATCAGCACAATACTAGCCATCATTAGGAAGAAAATGCTGAGTAAGAACAAGGATTTGGGTATCAGTTGTGATAGCTGGATGCTGGTGACAAGGAATCACAACAAGGAGAAGGAAACATTTGCTCCAGTTCTCTGACAAACCCGGCACCCCAGGACTAGCAACTTTGGAAAAAATAGGAGAAAATATCACGTATGTAGTGTTCTCATGATGACCACCTTTACCAGGGGCTGGAGCATCAGCTACTCTTCTTCCAGCATACCCCCATCCCGCAGCTAATTAAACCAGCAACACCAGAATAAACAACAGTACATGAAGTTTTCACAGGTGTAGATTCAGAAGAAATAGATAAAAGGATATTGTTTTTCATACAGGCAGGACTTAACATAGGAAAATTATTGAATCAAGATGAGATATTAACTGAGATGATAACCTATAAATTAACAGTTGAACAATATATTATGAGGCTCTATAAATTTTTTTTGGTTTCTTTTCCTACCCTTTTGGTGTCAACACTGACAATCTTGAAGCTGCTGTTAGAGCATATTTTGAGCAGGATGTGTCTGACCCTAGATCCCGTGTCTTATGCTCAGCTAATATTCGTGGGTGAAGTGAGACAGGAAATCTTATGAGAATAGAAAAGGGTGGCTTGATAATATCCCTTCTCCCATTAGCTCCCAGAGCCTCTTCAGAAAGTTCAAACTCACATCTTTCACATTCTACCATTGTTCTTGAACGTTAAAATCTTCAATATAGGTTTGACAGAGCAACAGAAGAGCATCTGTCAAAGGCGAAGGTATCAATAGTGACATTTTTTTTCTGGCCCAAGGGAGCAAAGTCATTTGGGGAAATGAGCCGATAGATCAAAAAGGCTCTAAATCATTCTTAAGTCAGTACTGCAGTTAATTTACTATCACAAATCACCAAAATATTTATAGCTATTTTTCCAAAGCTTAATGCATCTAGAAAGCAGTTAAATAAATCACCAATGTTAATTATCATAATTTGTATTAATAGAGAGGAAGTAATTTTAGATTTCCTAGCCAAAGATCACAGATTGCTGACTATGTTCTATATGTTCAAAGTGTCTCTTCAGTTATGCACCAAGAAGGTGAAGTAGCTGCTATGAGTTTTAGAATTTATGACTGATTAACTTGGCTAGTTACCAAACTTCAAAGGAGATCAGTTGCAAGGATGTGAGCTCCACCTGAGCTAGTTAGAACTATTCTGCCTGGATAAGGAAGGAAGAGACCTATGTACTAATCTTGATTTTTCCTACTTTCTAACCATAATGAGCCCGGACAACATACTTGACCTCAGTGAGACTTCATCCATAAGATGAAGATAATACAAATCCTTTTCGCTTCTTCTGGACTTTTTGGATATCACTTTCAACTGTATATAACTCTTTAATTCCAACATACTGACCCTCAAAAACAGGGTCAGCCATCTCAAAACTCTGGTTACAAGGGAGGCTGCGTGAGTTTAGTACAAATCCTCACCTTCATCGTGAAAACATTTCAAAGCCATCTTCCTCTACAGAGACAGTGTTCTGGGCTGGAAGGAAAAGTTCTTTCCTAATTGAAACAATGGAGTTAATTAGTGAGAAAAAATACAATTCCCCAAATTAGGTTCTGGCAAGAACATCTTGATTCAGGATTGCCAAGAAATTCTTATTGGTCACAGAAAGGCCATTTCTACACTAGCAAAGCAAAATGTACCTTGGCAATAGCCCCACAGAGTAGTCACAATGGAGGTATTTTCTCCAAACATCAAGCCACACATTGGAGTGTTAAAAAAAAAAAATTACCAAAAAAATCCCTTTTTGTACACATATATACTTCACTTTATCACAGAAACAATCTTTGCTCAAACAGAAAATCACCCAAAAATAGTTATTTAGGCTACATAAGCCATCATTATACCATGTTAAGGCACGGTATACTCTCACCAATAACTCCTCTTGAAAAACAAAAGTGCAACCTCATTGTCTTTGGTTTCCAAAAGGATCTCATCTTAAAGTAATGAGGTCAGAGAAGGGAATGATTCTCAGCAGCTGTTTGGTGGTAGCAATAGCACTCAAGCAGGAGTTAATGGATAGATGATGGTGACTTTTACACTTCCTAGTCCTATAGTATGCGTGGGGACTGTGCTACACTTGAGAGATACAAGAGAGAAGGATTCACCTAAGGAAGTAACTGACCATCCAGTTAGGGAGACAGTATCAATAAACAAGGAATATCATACAACAATATATAATCACTATTAGTCCATGATATGCAGATTATGAATCAAATATTCCACAACCTTTTTTAAAGTAGGAACTCCTTTTTTATTTTCCTCAAGTCTTATAAATAACTATAGGGGAAGGGGGAAGAAAGAGCTAGAACAATATCTCTTACAATCAAATATGTAAGGCTTTGAACACAATCAGATTTCGGAAAATCCTGCAATGGGAGTTATGAAAGAGTACAATGGAGAATGGAAAAGACTGGAAGGTGGGAGAGATTGGAGGAAGAATCACACGAGGCTCGCCTACCTCATGTTTTGCCCACCTCTTACTCATGGGGCCAGAAGGACCAGGAGAGAAGTACTGCTTTCAGTGACTACAGAGGCAGGAAGAGGTTGCCCAGCAGGCTCTCAGGCTGCATAACTAGAGGGAGAGGTCAAGAAAAGAAGCCAAGGACCAAAGCCAGAGAAGCAAGGCCAAGTGAAGCTCAGCTTCAAGGGATGGGGGTCATGAGGCAAGAAGCTGGTGAGATCAGAACAGGAGGTGCTAAAGGCAAGGCGAGTGAGGTAACTGAGTTCAAAACTGAGATCCCCAACAACGTCAGGGTACAAGGAGGCCGATCCCAAACTAGTGCCTGCTTTGCAGTCTCTGCGTACATGTAACATTTCCAAGAATAGAGGAGCGTTGAGCAACCAGAAGTAGACAGTCTGCAAAGAGCAGAGGCATAATAAAACATTTTAAAAATAAAATCAACAGCTAATGCAACCAGGTTTATCTAATAGGACATTTTGGAATAAAAATCTTTTCATTAGTCAGCTGGTCCCTTTGTAGCCCTTTTAAAGACTTTTTCCTTGTTATCCGGGTTGACATCATTTTTATGATGTCATAAAAGAAATTATTTTCCCAACCTACCCTCCATGGGAGCGAGAATACATGGAAAACCATATGAACTGTATTCCAAAAATATTGTTTAGGTTAAAGGACATCCAAATCCAAGTCAACAATTGAGCCAGATAGAGTCAGGGGTGACCTGGCACAGCTTTTGTCCGATGAGGTGGACTCATCCTCTGACCTCACCATTGTCTCACTCTGCTACCATTTTCATGTAGAATTAGTCCATTTTATTCATGCATTTTCTGCATACTCTGCAAATTATTAGACTAGGAACCAGTTTCTGGCTTCCCAGTTAAAGCTACCAGCGAATATTCAATGTAACCTAAGTCACTTGATTAACCCTATCCTACCCTTACTTTATACCTGAAAGCCAGTCTCTGATGTAGGGTGAAGCATAAAGGCCAAGGACAGAATCTAGAGAACAGATCAGGAGGGTTCCAGCTCATCACACCCAACTTGGAGCTATATGTCTTTTTGAAACGGATTTTACAGAATTTCTAGCACGTGCACAAAGATCATCAAATATGTCAAAAATGATTGAATTTGACAGATTCAGTGCCAGTTATTAAGGTTAATGTTGAACATAACTTCATCATAAAGTAAAATCACATTTGTTTCATTTGCTTAATGTCTAGGCTCTTCAATTTAACATATATTGAACATCTACTATGTATCAGGCTCTGCTAGGCACTAGGAGCATGAATATGAATAAACAGGGTAAGACATTGTTCCCATCCTCAAAGCACTCCCAATCCAGTAAAGGGAGATGGATCCATAAACCAATGACTAAAATACAATGTAAACCTATTACTGTGGAATTAGTAAAAAAAAAAAAAAAAAAAAGGCATATATATACATATATATTCACAGATACGGAAGCAACTTTTGAATTCTACTGCTGTCTGCATGGACGAAAGGAAAGAAAACTACAGGAAAGGAAAAATTATCTGTTCTTCTATTGTTAAATTATTTCATCATCTGATCTATCCGACTTAATCATTTCTATTTATTTAATGGGTCTGAAAATCTTTACATACTATATTACTCTGTACATTGCACTTTCTAATAAGTTATCCTATTCCAAGATCGCAGCAGCCTTCTGGGTGAGGTAGTTGGAACATTGTACACATTTTACAGATAAGACTGCAATCCGGAGACCGGGGTGAACTGGAGTTTGGGAATCAAAACAAATCAAGATTGAAATAGGGCTGATTCTGCCTAATTGGGCCCCTCTCTGAGTTTCCCTCGGAAAGAAGGAGAAGAACAAAACCCTGTGAGTGCAGACTCCCTCTGCCACCATAGAACATCCAACCAGCCCTCACCCGGCCCGACTTCTGTTAAATGCTCCCTGCCGCCCTGGGTTTTAAATTATTTAAATAATTAACAGGCTCTATAGATGTAATGCTGTGAATGGCCTTGTGATCTGGGAAGACAGTTACACCTTTGGAGATCTTTAGCAAATAAACTGAAAACTCGGCTGTGTGAATTTTCTCTCTGCCATAATTAGCAGCAGATGGACGACTTTTATGGAGCCACCTGTCAGCAGGAAGACTCTCCTTACAGTTTCTAGTTTCTAGACGGAGCAGGATTAAAATAGACCAGCGCCTTTCCCTTTAAGTACTCTTAAGGGTCCCAGATGTAATCGGATCTGCCAGAGACTGACAGGATTCAAAAGGCAGCCACTCCTCGCGGCGCTGGCTCACCTGTGAGGCAGGAGCAGGAACAAGACAGAACTTTACTTCTCAGCAAGTTTGGGCAGCTGATGGTTTCCGAAAACTTGGAGAGCAAACCAGGAGTCAGCCTGTGCTGAAACGTTCCATTTTACTAACCTTTTTATCCAATTTGAAAATACAAATAGAGCTCTCAGGGCGTAATTAGCGGCAATGACTCTTAATACCTGCTTTCCAAATTTGACCTTAATGGACATTCATTAAAATGGGCTCTGACTTCACAGCCGCGTTAGCAGAAAATGGAAAAGTCCATCTATCATTGTCAGCTCCCATTTTCTGTGTAATCATTCCTGGAAGAAAGAGGCCTGCAAGTGTGCACAGGGGTGGTGGAGGAGCTGGAGAGGAATTGCAAAGAGCTATGCCAAGAGCTGGTGCCTGAGTTTCCCTAAAGAGTACTGGTGCCTTGAGAGAGGTGTGGCCTGGAATCCTGGCCAGAAGTCAGGGACCTGGGTGCTAGATTCTGCTCCACCTTGGCTTTGCTGTGTGAGCTGAGGGGAGTCACTGCATACATCTGTGCTTTTACCACATCTGTTAAGAAAGGGTAATAATGCCACACTTGCTGCATAATGCTTTGTGAGCACCAGAATAATGTATGTAAAAAATGACTTAAAAAGCATAAATTGCTATGTAATTGCTATGTGATTGGGTTTTTTAAGAATGCCAGTATCAATGACAATGGAGGGGCGGGGATGGGGGAGTAAAACAATCCTAGGTTCTGTTGAGTCTCCTCCGTGGGGATGCACTGATCCTATTTTGCAGAATAAATTTGGGGGGGGGTGTTCCTTTCCAGATTGCAGTGAATAAAGTATTTCTCCAAGACAGATGAGGGGTAATGCAAGGTGGGGAGGCTGATGTGGAGGTGTGCTCTTCCTGAGAGTTCAGGTAAGAGGAAATGCCAGACCTGGGCACCTGAACACCAAAGGGTACCTAAGTGACTGAAGGAAGAAAAGCCCTGGGCCAGGAGCCAGAAGATGGGGGACGCTGCCGGGCTCTGACAGTAACTCGCTGTCATTTTCCCAGCCTATGACCTCCTGACTTCCTGATATCAACTGAAATCAATAGCAGGATGCTTTGTGGGACAGGAATAGGGCTAAGGGCAGTAGGAAAATTGAGGAAGTTGAGGACAAATTGGTTTGTACTTTAAATTGGCCCCAGAAGAAGATACTTGAGGCAGATACTGACGTGAAGCTTCACAGCGATTCAATTCTTCTGCCCATAGTCTTCTTGACTCCTTGTATCAATAGAGAATTAAGGTCCACAAGAACAAAAGGTTCCCCTTGGAGTTTGAAAGAAGCAAATGTTGGATAAATTAAAGGGAAAACAACTCTACACAGTGGGTGGTCAAATAAAGGAGCTAAAATACTGAAGCGTAGATCCAGGATCTAAATTCACCTAAAAATCTCCAGGGTGGATTTTTCATCCAATTTCATTTGGATAATTAAAGAGCCATCTGTTCTAAGTCACGCTGCCTGAACCTTATCTGATGAGAGATTTGTTTGAAGCTTCTGACCCTCTCCGCAGCCTCTCCACACTCGGTTTCAGCCTCCGCTCACTGAGCACTTGTTGGTATCAGGCCCTGTACCTCATGTTTTCATGAACTTCTCTAACTTTAATCTTCTTAACGAAACCATAAAGAAAGTGTTTATGGCTCCCGTATTATACAGGAGGGAACTGGGGCTCAAACAAGCTAAGTAACTTAACCAGAACCAAAAGGCAGGATTTAGACCTAGCTACCCTGGGTTGCAATCCAATTCTTTTTCCATCACTGCACAGGTGATTTCAGCAAAACCTAGTTCTTCCTTCTAAATGACCAATTTTGACAGCAAAGCCATTTGCTGACATTCTTATATTTGCTGACGTGCGGTGGTTTTCGTTAGTTGCTTGGTAATTATACATATTTCAATGTAGCTTTCTATCACTTAAAGGCAATATTATTCTGTCAATATTTTGGTTGTCTGGTGCTCTAACAATCATTGTTGCATCCCCGGGGCTTAACATTAAAAGGAACACGTATAAATGTTTGATGAATAAATGAATGATGGGAAGAGACTTAAACTACAAGGTTGCCCAGGCAGCTGGAGTGGCACCCCGGTATAAGGCTGAGACGAATGAGGACTCAGGTACGTTCTGGTAGCTGGCCACCTGCAAGGCCCTCAGAGCGTGTGCTTCAGCTGTGCTATGGGCCTCTGGCTCCTCCGAGCCAGGTCAGAGAAAAACAGAAGCCATCACATTCCCAAGGCACAAGGTGAACTCATGCGAAGGCCCTGGTTTGCCTCATGTGAGCTCTTGGGAACATTCCTTCTCAACTCCTTATGATGAGGGTCTGTGTCCTTAAATGACAAGCATATTTCTCCCTGGCATAAAAATAGCTGAACTTGACATACTGTGCTCCTTTCAGCTTAATGACAACTTCAGTTTACAAAAGAGTAGTGCCAAGTCCAGGCTCAAACATCTTTGTTTGTGTAACGGCAGCATCTAAAAGATGCCAAACACAATCCAGAATCCTGTCCCTTAATTGATTACATTTGTTGTCGTGGAAGAAAAGAAGGAAGTAGCATTTACTGAATGCCTACCATGGGTCAGGAAATTCACATGCATTTTCTCATGTAATCCTGGGAGGGAGACATTATTATTATCTTCATTTTAAATAAGATGAGACAACTGGGACCTGGAAAAGTTATCTAGCTTGACTAAGATCGCTCATCAGTGAGTAGTGGATATAAGATTCAAGCCCAGATCAGACACCACAGCGGAAGACTCTTCCAAATTCCAAGATGCCTCTGTGGCTCAGATGCCAAAAGAGAACCCAGATGTGTTGAGAAGGGATTAGGGAAGGCTGAACTGAGGAAGAATAAGAGGAATATCAGGTTCCCATAGGTCATGTACTAGGTTCAGAACCAGGAGCTGTGAAGAATGATCTGGATTCTGTGCTAACAACGGTGTCACTTTGGAAATGGCTGCACCACCCCTGGCCTTAGTGTACTTACCTGTGAGGGACAGAGGAGGGATGGTGGTATTCAGAGTTTCTCTACTTCCCTCCCACTCCCCACTACTGGGGAGAACACCCCATTTTCAAGATGGGGAAGTAGACGAGGAACTTCAGTGTTCATAGTGCTTGTGAAGAAGCCTTTATGCTTTTCAAGGGAAACATAGTCGATGTTTCCCTTGAAAAGCATAAAGGCTTCTTCACATTTGGCTGCCCCTACACCATTTGCCACCTCTGAACCTAAAACTGGCAGCCCTGATCAAAGGTCCACCTTCAGCTGCCCCCGCCTGGAGGAGGGAGAAGGTAACAACAAATGACAGAAGGACTGAAGAAAGGGGAGGGCTTCAGGCCCAGGCTGTTCTGATAAATGGAGGGGAGTAAAGGCACCAAAGACTTAAGCTGGGCAGACGGCTTCCACCTCCCTGCCCGAGCTCATATGACAGCTTCAGAGTCTCGGGTAGGGTCTCCAGTGGCACAACAGTTACCTTAGGATAAGAAATCACCCCGTATACTCCCACGACACACTACTTCATTATCCCTTCCCTTGTCCTTTAGTACAAGTCCAACTCATTTTCTCAAAGTAAGGAAAGGGGAGAATTTGTCCCCACTTAGAAGATGTCACCTCTGAGCTCTCCTGCTCCCTGCTCCTTAGAAAGTCATGGGTGACACTTTTATAATCTTGTCCAGACTTGAAAATGACATTGCATTGTATCTGCCACTATGCTTTTGGCCAGCTCAGATCTCTGCATTGAAAAATTTCCACTCAGCCTCCAAAAAGCAAGAAAAAAAAAAGATAAGGTCTTGAAAAGCTGGTCGGCTACTTTCTTCCAAATCACATCTGAAGGAAATTGAGATGAGGCGTTACCTTGTCACTGGCCTTCTGCCAAGAGAAGCTGACTGAGGAAGCAAATCAGACGTCTCTCTTGGAAGAGGCTGCGCTCTGGGGGATGCTCTCCACCTGCTGATGCCCAGGACCTCTCATTCAGGGTAGCATCCTCCGAGGAGATGCTTCCCCTGGACTTCCTGGAGCTTCAGGGGATGGTCCTGCCCTGTGACTGACTCTCTCCCTTCCAGTGCTCCAAGGGTGTCCTCTGCCGAGCTGCAAGAGCTGATTATTTATCTATAAAACATGAGATTTGTGGAGAGGGTGGTGGAGAGGCAGAACGGGGGAGGAAGGAACGTTGGTGAAAGGGAGCATAAATAGTTAATTTGATGATGATTTAGAATGACTCTGCTTGCTGTTTGAGATGAAAAAGCTGCAGTGAGTTCAGAAAATACTAAAATAGGGCCTCATACAGGCGTTTCATTTAGATTTAATAAGACTGATTATTAAGAGCATATTTCATGACGATTAAGAATTCTGACAGTCTCCCATCCACCAACTTTAATGTGCGCCACAAAAATTAAAATACTTATTTATACGACTAAAGTGCTAATAAGTTCATTTTGAGAAATTCTCTTGTGAGGACTTGCATAGGCTTTAACTTTTTATAGGAGAAGTAGAGAGACTCCAAGATGGTAGGCTCTAGAGACCAGAGGGAAACTTGGGAGAAATTGCGGTGAGAGTCCCCTGCCTCTACCTGAGTTATCAAAAAAGAGAGCCACGCCCCCATCTCCCTCCCAGTCTTGATAAACACACAAGCACAGGCACATAGATGAAGACATCCTTGTGCCTTTCAGCTGCTGCCTCATTTCCTCAGCCTTCTTTAGCTCCTCAGAGCTGGGTGCGCTATTACCTGTCACCCCCAGCCCATTCTCTTGCCTCCAACCTGCTCTTGAGGTGATCTGAGTTTGAAGCAAAAATAACTGAAAGAGCTCACTCCCTACTTTAGGAAACTCCTAAAAGAGATGGTCTCTGCATGCCCCATCATCAGGCTACTTCCTTGCAAGAAGCCTGTCTTACTGCCCCCACTATTCCATGTGCAAGTCACAAGCTGTGAGGTCCGTGACAGCCCCTGACATCTCTGGTGTGAGCCTGGTCTGCGAGACTGGTCTCAGCCTCGATCCTCACCCAAGGGTCCAGCTGGCTTCCCTGACTCATTCCCAGCTTGAGGCTCTACCCTGAACCCCAGCTCTCTGACTGAGGCCCTAATTCTTGATGTCTCCCCTCTCCCAGGGGCTGGCTCTGTGTCCCCTGTGGTCCCCAGGCACCAGCTGGGCCCTGCCAGATATGGGCAGATCTGCACCCATATCCTCAGGCAGGGACTGAGGGAGAGACACTGAACTCATAGTGCCCAGGATGTGAATACCAGCCCCTCATGGGCTGTGAAATAAAGGCAAGTTCCTGAACCTCTCTGAGTCTCAAATTCTCCTTTGAAGAATAGTGCCTACCTCACAGGGCTGTTGTGAGAATTAAATAAGATAATGCCAGTAAAAATGTTTAGCACAGAGCCTCCTCATATACAATAAGCTTTCCACAGATGGTACCTGTTAATACTACTAACGATATTATTTACCAATGACAGTGATGAATTCCAATCCTAGCCTGTCTTGCTGAGTGCTCATTGTTCTATCCTTTGCTGAGAAAATTTTGGACTTGAAACCATTTCTCCAGTCACCGTCCAACTCCATCCTAGTTTCCTACCAGCTTTCACCATGGCGGTGTCACCTGGGTTTCAGCATGCTTCGCATCCTGGGCTTTTTCCCCTTGGTAATTCCTGCCGCTAGTTGGCAAACTCCGGGTCCCACCATTGGCTCAAACATCTTGACTTCCCTGTACAACCTCACAGAGTAAAAACTCAATATATCTTGGCTGTTGACAGCTGGAGTCTGGTGTGGGCTTTTATCCCACAGTCCCGGCCCCTGATGTGCCAACGGTGCAGATCCCCTCCTTTTCTACATCTGTCTCCTGCTCCTTCTCTACCCTATGTGGTTCTTCCCTATGTCCCTTTTGCCTGCATTTATGCCTTTGCTCATTGAATGCATCTCCTCTGGCTGAGCCCAGCTGGTGGCATCCAGGTCTGAAACAGGTTGAATGGTGGCCCCCAAAAGATATGTCTATGTCTTAACCCCCAGAACCTGTAAATGTGACCTTATGTGGAAAAAGGTCTTCACTGATGTAATTTAGTTAAGGATCTTGAGATGAGATCATCCTAGAATTGGGCCTTAAATCCAGCGAAGAGAAAGGCAGAGGGAGATTTGTGACCCTAACATACAGGGGAAAAGGCCACGTGGAGACAGAGGCAGAAGTTGGAGATGAGCAGCCCCAAGCCAAGGAATGCTGAAGCCACAGAAACTGGAGGAGGCAAGGGAGGATTCTCCCCTAGAGCCTTCAGAGGGAGCGCAGCCCTGCTGACACCTTGATTTCAGACTTCTGGACAATACAACTGTGCGGGAATAAACTCCTATTATTTTAAGCCACGTATTTTGTAGTAATTTCTTACAGCAGCCCTAGGAAACTAGTAAAGAAGCTAAAGAAAAGCTGGCCAATAGTCAGAAGCTGTGGTTACATGCATCTGTGGGACACCCAGTCTCCCAGTTCACAGAGCATCTGAAGGAAAGCTATGGAAAGCAGGTGAGTTGGGTCAGAGAGCAGGGAACCCTGGTAGTGACCTTGACTCTGGGGAGTAGAGTCTGGCAATGCCACATCTGCACACCGTGTAAAGAAGGTCCTCATGGTCAACATGAAGTATAACTTTTACTCTCTGCTAAGCCACTTGGTAACTGTGTGAGTTTGGGCGAGTGATTTCACCTTTCTGCACTTTGGTTTCCTCATCTGTAAAATGGGACAATTAATATCTTCCTTGCAAGTTAAAGGTTAGAAAGAGCAAAGGACCTACCTCTCTACAGGTACCTATAGGCACAGAATAAGAAATGGGTTTTCTTATATTATTATATTTTAATAATATAATATATATATTATTTGTATTTTCAGGGGTAGAAAGTCCCATAAATTCCTATCTCCTTTTCTTGCTCCAAGGAAAAACTAGAGAAGACGGTAACTGAAAAAGTATTAATTCTACATTAAGCATTCAGGAAGAAAGCTTTTGTGGATTTCACCCATGGCCATTATCAAGAGCCATAGAATCATGGAATGTTTACTACCAGAAGGGTCTTTAGCAACTATCTAATTCAAGCCCTTTAGTGTGTAGATGCGGAAACTGAGGCTCAGGGGGAAGGAAGTTGCCCCAGTCATTCAGTGGATCTTCCTAACTAAGCTGGTGTTAGCAACTGGGCCCCTGATTCCCCGTCCTAACCTCATTTTATTTTGTCAGATAGTGGTGGTGCCACAGCCACTGGGTACAGCTCTCTCTCCTGAGGTTGGAGGGAGCCTCTGTCTGACAAGTTAAGGCCACGTTAACACAAAAATTCAGCTGGGTGAGCCAATGTCCAAAAATCCATTTAAGACTTGCTTCATGTCCCAGTGAAAAGGAAAGATGAAAATTTCTTTTGAAACATACCTACCAGACATTCATCAGAGGCAGAAAATTGTTGTCCCCTTGTAATTTATATCAAAGACTATTGTGCGTGAATTAGCTGGATTTCATCTTTTTAAATGTCAGCCCAGATGACCCATATCTGTGTAGGCATGTGAATATAAGGTTATAACAACATTTGAAAGGATCCCAAAAAAGTGTTTTTGCCACAGTTAAAGTGTGATCAAAACATATCATTTCAAGAGTCACAATATTTATCATTTTAATATTAATAACATCATTTTGCATAAAGCACCATACAAGGAATATTAGGACTATAAAGATTCCCAGGCTGGAAAAAAAAAGGGTAAAATATTCAGAATATGTCAGAGAGAGAGAACCAGCAGTGTCACTAACACAGAATCCAATTTCTTTTCTTTGCAGATATTTAAGGCAACCATGCATTCCCAAAGATAGGGACAGCAATCGACAAGGAATAGGAACAATTTATTTATGAGTCATCTATCCTGCAAGTCAGTAAATGAAACTTACCCAAAAAGGAACTGTGTTTTATGGCGTATGGCCCCATAAATTAAGCTTAGTGAAATCCTTCCAGGATGCTTAGAACAAAACGCCCTGAATTAGGGGCTGGTCAAGGAGAACGCGTTCAGGGCATTTCCCACAGCCTGATAATGACATGCTTAAGCAGCATCTTTCTACGCGGGACAAAATGGAAATAAAAGGAAACACTGGACCAGCGAGCTGTGTCGGTGAGAAAACAGAGCATCAGTCTCAGTAGGAACAGGGCTTTTTTCAAAGAGCTTCTTGGGGTAAGTTGTGGGAAGATCCGCTGTGTGGCGAGGTGGCTATAACCACAGGTTTTAGACTCGGACTGCCCCAGTTAGAGTCACAGACTTAACATTTCCTGTCTATGCGAGCATGGGTCCATTATTTCAGCTCTCTGCCTCAGTTTCCTCTTCTATGCAGTAGGAATAATACAAGTCCCTACCTCATAGGGTTGTTGTGAGAATTAAATGAGATAAAACCTGTGAAGAGTTTAGAATAGTGCTCAATGCACATTAGATATGATGATGATGATTATTTGGACCTCACCCCATTTTCTCCAGAGGCCATAGGATCAGACAACCTGACGTGAGAGCCAGCACTATCATCTAAGCGATGAAATCTCTGTTTCCAGGTTTTCATCTGTAAGATTGGAATAATGCAAAAGGCACAGTACTTGGAGACAGTCAGACCTAAATTCAAATTTTAGCCCTGCCACTTACGAGCTGCATGTCCTCACCTCATCTACAAAACGAGTAATACAGCTTTATTTGCAGGGCTGTCATGAGGATAGGTCATATACTGTACGTGGGATGCCCTGTATCTATCAGATACTCAATAAAAGCTACTTCCCATCCTCATTCCTTCTCTTCTTTAGATACCTCAAAGGGAAAAATCTTCCTCAACTCTCAAACAATACACATAATTTTTTAAAGTAGTATTACGCATATAGATAAAATCTCAAATATCTCAAAACAATACTTAGGGCATTTCCCTGTCTGCTCATACTTCATCTTCAGAACATGTCATAGCGAAAAGACAACCCTCAGAATGGGAGAAAATATTTGCAAACAAATCAATGGAGAAAGGATTAATCTCCAAAATATATAAACAGCTCATGCAGCTCAATATCAAAAAAACAAACAACCCAATCAAAAAATGCGCAGAAGACCTAAATAGACATTTCTCCAAAGAAGACAAACAGATGGCCAAGAGGCATGTGAAAAGATGCTCAACATCGCTAATTACTAGAGAAGTGCAAATCAAAACTACAATGAGGTATCACCTCACACTGGTTAGAATGGGCATCATCAGAAAATCTACAAACGATAAATGCTGGAGAGGGTGTGGAGAAAAGGGAACCCTCTTGCACTGTTGGTAGGAATGTAAATTGATACAGCCACTATGGAAAACAGTCTGGAGGTCCCTTAAAAAACTAAAAATAGAATTACCATATGACCCAGCAATCCCAGTACCGGGCATATACCCAGAGAAAACCATAATTTAAAAAGACACATGCACCCCAATATTCACTGCAGCACAATTTACAATAGCCAGGTCATGGAAGCAACCTAAATGTCCATCGACAGACGAATGGATAAAGAAGACGTGGTACATACGTACAATGGAATATTACTCAGCCATAAAAAGGAAAGAAATTGGGTCATTTGTAGCGATGTGGATAGACCTAGAGACTGTCATACAGAGTGAAGTAAGTCAGAAAAAAACAAATATCGTATATTAACGCATATTTGTGGAATCTAGAAAAATGGTACAGATGAACCGGTTTGCAAGGCAGAAATAGAGACACAGATGTACAGAACAAACGTATGGACACCAAGGGGGGAAAGGGGGGGGTGGGATGAATTGGGAGATTGGGATTGACATATATACACTAATATGTATAAAATAGATAACTAATGAGAACCTTCTGTATAGCACTGGGAACTCCACTTCGCTGTGCAGTAGAAACTAACACAACATTGTAAAACAACTGTACCCCAATTAAAAAAAAAATAAAGTGACAAGAATTTTTTTAAGCTGAAAAAAAAAAGAGCACGTCATAGGAAGAAATACTGAGCATGTATATATTTTTGCTTTATTTCCATGGCTTATTTCTAACCTTTATTCCAATCTACAATTTATGCTTAACAAATGGGTCCTCCCATTCCCTTCACAGAAGAGTTACTTTCTTCTGCAGTGGCTCGAGCATTTGGTATCTTCTAGGTGCATTCTCCAGGCTAAACCATTGCCAAACACAAGAAGACATTTACAGTTTCTCCACAAGGTGGGAGCTTAAAAGTTCCAAATTGTTTCAGTGGACCAGAATTCTCAAAATGCTGCTATCACACAAAATAGATTCTCCAGATGCATAATAAAGTTTAGCTCCTATTTCCTTGCTTGGGAAACTTCCCTAGTGCAGCCTCATCCATAAATGATGGCAGAGCAGGAGGAGAACTTCCAGATCTCAGTGCCTCTAGTGGATTAGGATACTATTTCAGTTCTTCAGTTCAATGGGAATCAAGGTGACCAACCCCAATAGAAAGTGACAACCAAAGACAGCCCATGTCACAAATGGAATCAAGTGACAGTTTCTGCTCCAACAATGTTAAGTATTCTGATTAGCCAAATGGCAACCTTTGGTAAAAATCCTCACCTGTAAAACTAGAGACAGAAACCAGAGGCTAGAAATGACTGGGGAGCTTCTGATGGAATTCTCAGGACTCAACATGCAGGTAACATCAGGCTATACCCTTCCTTAAAAACTCTGACTTCCCATCAATAAAGCCTAAATGCTCCAGCACAGCAAACATCTCAGCTCTTCATGGTTTGGCTTCACTTAACTTTTCCAATCATTCCTCCAAGGCCATGAAGCTTCCCTCATAACTACAGCTTACCACTCCCAAGGCACTGGGTCAACTTTCACTCTGCCTTGTTTTTCATCTTCTCTGTTCCCATAAAGGTCTTTCCTCTTCTTTAACAATTGAGCTCCAACTCATTCCCCAAAAGTCAGCTCCAAAGCTACCTACTGTGTAAAATCTTCCCTAATCTGCCTAATCAAAATGGCTTGTCATGTTCCTGCTTGAAACACCTCAACAACTTGATACTGAACTTAGGATAAAGACCACAACCCAACCTGCCTTACAAAGCTCCCCATGTACTGGGCCAGCCTCATTTTGCACAGTGCACTTCACTCTCTGGATTCCAGTCTCACTGAACTTTCTTTTATATACTAATAGGCACCAGGCTATTCCCTGCCACTGGGCCTTTGTACGTGCTATTCCTGGTGTCTGAGTTCCCTTCCTGTCCTTACCTTTTTCATCTAGTTAACTCCCTTTTTTTTTTTTAAGTCAGGTGTTATTTCCTTAGAGAAGCCTTCAGAGATCTCTCTGACAAGGTCAAATCTGCCTTGACTTTGACCTCTCTTACAGCACCATGTTTCTCATTCTTAGAGCTCATATCTCAGTTGTAATTTTACATTTCTGCATATATGTGTGATATCTGACTTAATTAATGTCAGTCTACACGCTAGCCATGAACCCTGTCTGTGTTTGCTTGCCAGTGGATCCCTAGTACCTGTACAGTGCCTGACACGTGATAGGCACACCATCAATATTTGTTAGATGAATAAATCAAGAGACCTAAGAACACCAGGGAAGGCTCAGTCTTGTAGAGCATTAGTGTTAGAGTACAGCTCAAACAATATAAGGGCCACAATTCTCTGTCATTTCCTTTTTATTGCTTATATTATAATGAGATGTTCATTTGTCTTAGTCCACTGGACAGGAAGCTC
This sequence comes from Eubalaena glacialis, assembly GCF_028564815.1. Lineage (NCBI taxonomy): Eukaryota > Metazoa > Chordata > Mammalia > Artiodactyla > Balaenidae > Eubalaena > Eubalaena glacialis. Next base: position 74,144,516 of record NC_083717.1, on the reverse strand, counting down.
CTGAAAGTCAGGGGCTGTTTGACATCCTTTTTTATCTTCTATCACCTCCCGACACCTAGGTCCTAGCACAGAGCATGGCACCAGCAAGTGTCCAATAAGTGCCTGCTGAAATGCGAGGGGCTTGAGTTATCTCATGTTCACATCGCTTGCTCCGTTTGTGTAATTGTGAAAGTCGTGTCAACCGCCCCCAGGTGACCCAGGATTTACAGCGGCATCCACAGCAGGTTTCAAGGACTTTGCGTGCCAAAGAGGAAGGAGGAATCACAGAGAAGCTACAGCTCCCTAGAGCTGGAGGACCAAGCAAAATCAAAGTCTTGCTGATGAAGCAGTACAGCCAAGTGCCTCAGACCAGTCACTGAAGCCCAGGAGGTTCACAGGAGTGCCCAAGCCCCTGTCCAATCATTACTTGTAGAGTGAACTCTGCTGGCCAGAGAGTTTATCCTGTATGTGATTTATATAATCCACAGAGACGAAAAGACCACTTTGTGGTTTAGAACTTTCTTCTCTATAAAAATGCAAATAGGCATGTGCACACAAAATTTTGTTTCTAATTTCAGGGACTTTCTGGACCCTTAAAGCATAGCCATTGGCCCTGTATCACTCCTAATAGTCTATGGTATCCAAGTTAAGAACTCTTCATATAATGCATAAAGAAAACAAAACCCCAAGGTATTTAAAGTTATTTGGAATACGCAGGAGTTAATTCTTATGTGTACATGAAAAGGACTCAAGTTTATAAAGCAAACCTCCCAAGCCACACACATAGATCCCTTAGAGCAGCGGTCCCCAACTTTTTGGCACCAGGGACCAGTTTCGTGGAAGACAGTTTTTTCCCGGAGCCGGGGGTGGGGGGATGGTTCAGGCGGTAACGCAAGCAATGGGGAGCGACGGGGAGCGATGGGGAGTGGCAGATGAAGCTTCGCTCGCCCGCCCGCCCGCCCGCCCACCTGCTGCTCACCTCCTGCTGTGCGGCCCGGTTCCTAACAGGCCACAGACTGGTACCGGTCCGTGGCCCGGGGGTTGGGGACCCCTGCCTTAGAGAGCATCTGGTCCCAACAACACCTCCTTGGAATGGGTCTCAGTCCCATCCCAGTGTCTCTGTCCCCAGACTGTTGGCCCACCCAGGCCCGCCGGCTGCATCTTTAGCAACTTTCTAACTCATGGCTTTACTCTGTAGGTAGAGGGACGGAGCCAAACCTTAAGCCTCTCCTCTCTCATTCATCCTGTATTTTGCTGCAAGATTCTTAAATATTTTCTTAAAAGCACATATTAATTCAAAAGCATCCTCCATTATTTAACTGTCACAGACTCCTGACATTTCATTCCAAATATGCTGGTCCTGGCACATCCTGAAGAGCCACAGACAGGGAAGGGCAGCTTCTGAGCCTGTCAGTATCGACATGATTATTCTTCATCACGAGGTGTACTACCTGAGTGAATTTTGCACCTAAACAAAGTCTCTCCTTTCATAAATATCTCACACGTATGCCAAGTGCTTTCATATCCAGCACGTTTTAACACTCACAAAAATCCTGTGTGAGGTCATTTGTCATTACCTTCATGTTACTGATGAGGAAACCACGGCTAAGTAACTTACCCAAGGAGACAAAGGTGAATGTGAGGATTCCGAACCTGAACCCAGGCAAGGCCTTCTGACTCCAACCCCCCTGCTCTTTTGTTGTACCTGATTCTTTAAGCTATTAAAGGTTGTTCTATGAAAAACGTGTCCTGTGATACATATGTTGAGAAGCCAGTGACTTTATTGCAGAACTTCTCAGAGACCTCATATACCAGTGGGCGCCCTGAGCCGCTGTGAAGTCTACTGGCCACAGAGCCCTTCTGGAAGCATCTCAGGGAACTAGTGGTCCTCAGAACGCACGGCAGGGACCACTCCTCTGTGCCCCCTCAAAACGTTCTTCCTCCTCAGGATATTTCCTCTCCTCAGTGGTTGGGACCCGGCCTGGGAGGCCATGTGTGAGAGAAGCACCAGGACCAGACTAGGCCAGGATGGACGTGGCATGGGAGCCTAGGGCTGGGGTTGCTCTGAGGTCCTGAGGTCTCTGCATGAGCTCACCAAGGGTAGAAGCCAAGGATAGGCATTTGCTGGGAGCATGATTTCCCTGGGGGCTTACAGGGCATGGAGACACGCCTTCCAAATCTCACTGGGAAGACACCCACCTCACTTAGGTTGTCACAGCCAACAGGGTATTAGGTGCTGTCTGGAGATACACAGACCGCAGAAACTGCAGTGCGACTCAGCAAGAAACATGCTGGCCGTTCACTGAAGACAATCAAGTACTTTTTACAGAAAGTAGAAGCACAAACAGGACACCGATGCTGATGAGATTTTTGAAAACAAACAAAAAAGCTGTTCTCTCTTAAGACTCACCCATGCTGACAAAAATAAAGATTTAACAGAGGCCTGTATGTCCTGAGCCAAAGGTAGGGCACATTGTCTGAATAGGGATTTATGCCTTTCTTTTTTTTTTCTAGTTGCCTGAGGCAATCTAGAAGAAGTTGTCTATATGCCAAAATATTGGCATTTTCAGTATTCAGTTTTTGTGAGGACGAAGAAACATAATATTTAAAATTAGGGCTGCCCCAGAAAACCTGGGCCACGTGATCATCTTCATTAAGTTAAATCACTTCAAATCAGGTGGGTATACACCTGGATTGCTCAATGAACTAGCTGATTAAAAATCTCACAGACTGTGGAGCTGTGAATGTGGGTGTGGAGGCGGGGTGCAGGGACCATAGCCAGGGATGAATTTATGGACCAGGAGGGGCAGAAGCAGGCAAAGCAATGCAGGGAGGAAGCCATGCCCAGGGGCCCAGAGTTGAGCTTGAGGGCTCGTGGTCAAGGCAGACCCAGCAGCCAGAACCCGGGGGAGCCGTGTAAAGGGTCAAGAAACAGAGGGGGAGACCGCAGGACCTAGTAACAACAAACAGCCGGGAGTCAAGTGGGGGGAGGATCTGCAATGAAGCCAAGCAACACACAGCCGTCAGGGAGCACCAGCAGTGAGAAGACGTAGGGAGTGGCCTCAGCCCAAACACAGCAACAGGGGAGCCATATTAGAAGAGCTGAAGTGGGAGGAAATGGCCTGACAGACAAATCCAGCTCCCAAGTGGAAAGAGAGCCAGGCTTGAGCCTGGCAGTAAACTCCTGGAACACTTAGTGGATCTCTGGCAAATTCTTCTCCCCCAGAATTAACCAGCATGAAATCCTGGGAAGAGACTGGCTTTGAAACCTGGCTTCGTCGCTTACTAGCTGTGTGGCCTTGGAAAAGTCACTTAATATCGGGGTAACCACATGACTCCACTTGCCAGAGATAGTCCTGGTTTATATCTGTTGATTTTTTTAAAAAAATAAAGAATTGTATCCTTAATAAGAGTTTTTGAGTAGAATTATTTTCTAAAAATACAATAATAGATAGGTAAAAATAAATAGGTTAAAATATACACATATGTGTAATTGGAAGTACTTTTTGTCCCCCCTCACCTTTTGCTCTTAGAAGTGTCCCAGATTGGATGACTTCAGATCCAAGTCTCTGTTTGCCTATCTGGAAATAAGAAAATGGATTCTTTTGTAAGTTTTTTATAGATCATGTATATAAAGAACCCAGCAGAATACTTGCAATTCTCTTTTTCATGTTAATTCCCTTCTTTGGCTTTCTTAGCAAACTGTGTCTGAGGGAATAAGATGATATGGTCTCCTGGAGGAGAGAGGGATAGAGAAAACTAGAGCTAAGCCCCCTCCCTAAGCCAAGCATCCCCCAGGTCCACTGGCTGCCCTCACTTTCAGCTTCCATTTGAGTTTAAGGAGATAAAACAGCTTCTGGGGGCACAGATGGAAGAGCAGCCAGCCCTTCTAACAAGTTCACCTAATCCTGAGGCTGGGTTCACTTAATCCGACACCAGGTCTCCGACACTCCTTTGGCTCCCGTCCTGCCAGACACCGTACCCCAGACAGCCTCACTTCAGACGAGTTCCCGCACTCTGAACCCTGCCTGACCCCAGAGGTGGTGCTATCCCTCATTCAGCAGATTGATTCAATTCCCTTTTTCAGAGCCATAACAATAGGCATTGCCCTTGCTAGTCTTGCGGGATATCAGGAAGGGTGAGGCCTGCTACCTGTCCTCCTGAAGCGGCTTGCCTTTCCCTGGGACCTCTGGAGTTGTCAAGCCCACATCCCAGCCTCTGCAGCACCACCCACCTGATGTTAGGAAGGAGAGAGTGAAATCAACACAAGGATGTCACTCGTGCCCTGGGGACTCCTGTGCTGCCCATCAGCTCAGACTCTTCATGGTCAGGTCGGTGACAATATGGTGGCCTTAGACTGGGGAGAGGATCCCAGGCTACGGCTGAGGGTCCAGGACAGTCTTGGTGGGCAGGGGAGTTTTATTTAAATCATTTCTTTACCATAGTGCACGAACAATTAACTTAACATCTTTCAGCGTCCCAGATGACCAGGGGAAGAGAACCCCGTTAGTGGTTCCTTAAAATTAGTACTAAATGTCCCGAGATACACGTATTTGGTAAATGAGAAAAAAAAAAAAACTCTCTCTGTAGACACAGGGCAGATGAGATAATCAGAAATTTCTCATAACCCATTCTGAAAATATAGCCCTTGGAAGCCTTCAAAGTGATTATTTAGGTAATAGGAGAGGGGTACAGGTGGTTCCCTGGGGAGCTGGAATTTCCTTTCACAGAGAAGGAAGTGAGGCCTGCCCATATCTAGAGGATTAGTTTTGAGGAAGTGAGAAAACCTTGGAGAGGACACCCTGTCCCAGTTTCTGCTGGAGCAGGCAGAGCCCTTGGGAGAGATCTCCCTGCTGGGGCTCAGCAGAGGGTGGGGAGGTTCCCCATATTCATGCTGAGATTTCAGCGCCATGGACTGGCCTGCAGGCCTCTGGCAGCTCTTGGCTGAAATCAGAGCTAGGGCAGTGCTCCAGGCAGAGGAAATACCTGTGAAGGTCCCAGAGCAGAAACTTTGGCATTACCCAGGAACAAAAGAGAGGCCTCCTTCATTCAAACTTGAACACTTTTCACTTTGAAATCTCTACATCAACCTCTGTCTTCCCAAGTCCCAGCCTCCACTGAATTTGCAAGCTAGCCTAAGCTGATGACGGAGCAGTTTAGAGGTCTCCTCTCCACTGGAAGGAGGGATCTGGGATGATTCTGCTGCCTAGACTCTGTCTCCATATGTGAGCCTCTTATGCCACACTTCCCCTACTCCAGCTGTATTGGCCCAGTCCTCACAGCTGGGCTACTCCTTCCATGAACCCCTGCCCATTTTCCAGCGACTCTGACGTTTGGCCTTGTTTTGGCCAGCCCTCTTGTGAACCCTACTTTTTGTCCCTACAACCGTAGCCTAAGGTCCTACTCCAAATGGGCAGACCACCAACACCTAGCTTCAAATCCTACCACCATTAGGACATTCTGTGGCCCTCTGATACCAGTGCAGCCCAAATCAAGCCCAAGAATGCCGCGCCCTTCGGACACCATGACTTGAACTCCAACGCCCCCTGGAGGCCAGCCCTACCCCTGGGGCCGTCCCCCTGTTTTGGTCCATACTTCCTAGCCTGGCCCACCAGGCCCCCACGACCCGGTCCCTGACCATCTTTCCTGCCTCATCTCCTACTGCCCCCCTCAACCTCCACACCCCAGGAATGCAGAAGGTCTGCACAAGTGTCGTGGTGAGCGTGAGCATGCCAGGCTGTCTTGTTCTTCACCTCCCTCCATCCCCTTTCCTCTACCCTCTCAGTTGGGCAGCCGCCTCCTACAGGAAGCCTTAACACCTTTTCTCTCGTCGCCGTCCCCACTACATAACTGACCTCCCCCTTATTTCTGCCAGCACTGACCCAACTGTACAGACTACCACGGCCACCGAAACACTTCATGGCACCCTGTGGTCATGCCTGTCTCTGCTAATCAGGCTGTCAGTGCCCAGAGGACAGGCACTGGTCAGCATCATCTCTTTTCCTGTCACCCAGCACCATATAGCTGCTCAATAGAGAAAGTCTTCCTGCTTTGCTTCCCTCTTTTTACTGCTTCTTTGTGGGTAATCTGGAGTCAAGAGAGTAATCTAGAAGCACATCCAGAATAGGGATTTGAGACAAGGCCAAGGAGGCAGTCAAGTACCAGTTAAAAGTCAAGTAGTAGGTGAGAGAACCAGAGGGCAGGGCCAGGCAGCTGGCCGAGGCACCAAACACCAACTCTGGGTAAACAGCTCCCTCGGGAGTCTGTCGTCTGCTCCTGATGAGGGCAGAAGCCTGTACACCTGTCCACTCAGCCAGAGGGAGCACGGAGGTAGAGACCGTGGGCAGATGTGATGGTCCCTCCTTCAATCAGCTTAATATTGTCTGACTTATGGAGTGTGCTTACGTGCTCCCAGGGTGATGGGGATGGTTTAGAACCCCTCACCAGGAGGACAGTCCAAAGGTTTCTACACTGGCTGCACCATGGGGGCTTCAAAAAGGCCCCACTCCAGATCAGTCAGAAGAGGCATGGCAGATGGCATCGATATTTTATGTACAGTGAAGGTCAGGACCCCTAAGGATGATGCCCTCCTGAAGCGTATTTCCCCGCCACCTGGATTCTACTTTCCAGTTCTAACACAACTCTCGAGTATAGCTGAAAGACAAAAGGCCACAATAGCACCTAATTCAACATATGTGTATCAAATCAACACATTATACACCTTAAACTTACACAATGTTGTATGTCAATTATAGCTCCATAAACCTGGGGAAAAAAAGAAAATGGTACCTGGTTGAGGTCAGGGAGGTCTGTGCTATGGGAATCTATCCTATTAGTTGCCAGAAAAAATATATTGAAGAAGAGCTCCCTTCGAGGCTCCTAAATTCTCACAGTTTCTCCTTTTCTTGCAAAGGAGAAACATGGCATTATTCCATGACAGAGATCGCTGCAGGAACGGGTTACATTCACACCTAAGAAAACAGATGCCTGAGAATCCTCATATTTGTGTGTGACATTGTTTATGGAGAAAGAAGGCAAAGAATTACTCATTTTTATCAGGCTTCTATTCCTCTGTGAAATTAGATGTCCCGACATTCCTGGGGGCCCTGAGCAGTAGGGTTTTGTGTGCTTAAGGATAAAGGTTTGGCGTGGTCTTCCTACGGGTCTTTCTGCCCAGCCTCTTGAACACAACGCAGCCCCTGAGAGGTCTCCGGCCCACTCCTTCTAGAGAAACAATGTAACAGCTTCCTACTGACCTCCCCACCTACTGAACTGTTCCAGGTCGGCTTATTCACCAAAGCCATTCACAGCCCTGAGAGCTTCGAGAATTTCTCCACAGTAATACACTTCGCTGTCCCCAGCCTGTTCTCTGTTCAGCAGCCCCACTGCCACACCGAAGGCACCAGCGGGTCATGTCAGACTAAGCTGAAGACAAGAAAAGTGCCAAGTTCAAGCAAGCATTATGATTATGATTAGTGCTGCTTCTTCAGGAAAATGGTCCCCACGTGAGGGTCAGCGCACATTCAGCATCTCTGTGGTGTGTCTTCCTTCCATCAAAAGGCTGCTTCTCTGATTCCATGAAGAAAAGGACTGAGAAGGCGGAGCTGGATTTAAATGGGGAGAAAATTAATGAAGTGATTTCTCTGAGGAGTAGAAACCTTATTCCTTATTATTTCCCATCTGCCATCCTCTCCATTGGCTGCCCCTCTGCACGAATGGCAGGACCTGTGTGAGCCATTTAAACTTTCTCTTCTTGGACGTTTTATCTATCAAAGGAAGGTTCGAATATTTGCTCTAACTCCCTAATGAGGGCAGATGCAACAAGACAAGGTCAGTGGAACTGCTCTTAAAGACATAAAGAACATAATGCTTCATCATCCTTGTCACCAGCTGCAGCTTCAGACAAACCCCATTTCTGTTCAAATGAAAATAATTCCATGTCAATGTAACAATCTGCCCGATCTGGGGATGGAGAAAAGAAAAGCTCACAGTCTCTGCCATCCCCGAGTTCTCGACTTACAAACAAATAATTGCCATACAGAAATGTGAGTAGCAGGGGGACGTGGAGGGTGGTATGGTTAATCCTGCCGGGCATTCAGGGCAGAATTTACAGAGAACGTGAGATCCAAGCTGTCTTTTGAAGGCGGAAATGATGAAATTTTTATTAGGTAAAATATTCACTAAGGAATTAAAGGCCACTAAAGGAATGTTTAAGATGAAAGGGCTCGGTGGGGTCATGAAAGAACTAAAAAATTGAGGTCAAGGTTTTAAACCAGCAGTCTGGTATTGCAAGAGTGATAGCAGAATGGCAAGAAAATGGACTCGTGAATTATCAGCTGAGACTACCAGCAACCACTGTCTCTCCCTCTACAGGGTGCTGTACTCACGTATCAGGGATTACATTCTCAATCTCATGTTTTTATAGCACTTAGCACTCCAAAGGGCAGGTGTTAGTGTCATTTGCTCCTTACAGGTCCCTTCCCTCCATCCATACCAAAAGAATTTACAAAGGATACATATTTAGCCCGAAACAAATCATCACATTTGTCAAACAAATCCAAGTTTATTAGGGCTGATGTTGCAAATAATTTCCTCATTACGTAAATGAATAAAATCTGTTTTTAATTAATCTCTAGGCTTTACTTGCATTATAAGAATAAAATCTGTTTTTATCTTATTAGGGGGTTGCTATTTTTAACAAGTATCATGGAGGGGAACATTGACAATGATCAGAAATGGCAGAACTGATTCATCTAACAAGGTCAGTGGTGCAGTGGCAATTCTAGGAATGCCATGCAATCGAACAAACTCCCAGCTCACAATGTGCAATGACCTTGAAACGGGTAGAATTAGTGGAAGGGTGATTCAGCCTCAGTTCAACTAACTTTAGTTGTTAAGCTCTGTTTTGGGGTAAATCTTCTACCCTGAACAACGCTCTAGTTCTTCTTTTTATATATATAGAGAAAGAGAGGTAGGAGGGAAGGGAGGATGGAGAAGTATGTACTCTCTATATAGTGTTATATGTATACATATATATATGTATATGGAGAGAGAGAGACAGGGAGAGAGAGAGAGATGCTATCAAATAGTTCCTATTTTGTATATATACCTTGATAGTTAACATTTCCTTTGCTCCTCATTCCTTCTTGCATCTCAGATGGTCCTTCTGTATTCGTTTTTCTTCTTTCAAGAGTACATCACTGACGGAGTAAGGGCAAGATGGCGGAAGAGTAAGACGCGGAGATCACCTTCCTCCCCACAGATACATGAGAAATACATCTACACGTGGAACTGCTCCTACAGAACACCCACTGAACGCTGGCAGAAGACGTCAGACCTCCCAAAAGGCAAGAAAATCCCCACGTACTTGGGTAGGGCAAAAGAAAAAAGAAATAACAGAGACAAAAGAATAGGGACGGGACCTGCACCAGTGGGAGGGAGCTGTGAAGGAGGAAAGGTTTCCACACACTAGGAAGCCCCTTCGTGGGCAGAGACTGCGGGTAGCAGAGGGGGGAAGCTTCGGAGCCACGGAGGAGAGCGCAGCCACATTGGTGCGGAGGGCAAAGCGGAGATTCCCGCACAGAGGAGCGGTGCCGACCAGCACTCACCAGCCCGAGAGGCTTGTCTGCTCAGCCGCCGGGGCGGGCGGGGCCTGGGAGCTGGGGCTCGGGCTTCGGTGCTAGCCGGGAGGGAGTCCGGGAAAAAGACTGCAGCTGCCAAAGAGGCAAGAGAATTTTTCTTGCCTCTTTGTTTCGCGGCGCGCAAGGAGAGGGGATTCAGAGCGCCGCCTAAACGAGCTCCAGAGACGGGCGCGAGCCGCGGCTATCAGCGCGGATCCCACAGCAACAGGGACGCAGAGGGAAAAACGGAGAGATTCCCGCACAGAGGCTCGGCGCCGAGCAGCATTCACCAGCCCGAGAGGCTTGTCTGCTCACCCGCCGGGGCGGGCGGGGGCTGGGAGCTGAGGCGCGGGCTTCGGTCGGATCCCAGGGAGGGGACTGGGGTTGGCTGCGTGAACACAGCCTGAAGGGTCTAGCGCACCACAACTAGCCGGGAGGGTGCATGAGAAAAAGTCTGCAGCTGCCGAAGAGGCAGGAGACTTTTTCTTGCCTCTTTGTTTCGCGGCGTGCAAGGAGAGGGGATTCAGAGCGCCACTTAAACGAACTCCAGAGAAGGGCGCGAGCCGCGGCTATCAGCGCGGACCCCAGAGACGGGCATGAGACGCTAAGGCTGCTGCTGCCGCCACCAAACAGCCTGTGGGCGAGCACAGGTCATTCTCCACACCGCCCCTCCCGGGAGCCTGTGCAGCCCGCCACGGCCAGGCTCCCGTAATCCGGGGACAACTTCCCCGGGAGAGCGCACGGCGCGCCTCAGGCTGCTGCAACGTCACGCCGGCCTCTGCCGCCGCAGGCTCGCCCCGCCTCCTCCGTACCGCTCCCTCCCCCCGGCCTGACTGAGCCAGAGCCCCCGAATCATCTGCTCCTTTAACCCCGTTCTGTCTGGGCGGGGAACAGACGCCCTCAGGGGACCTACATGCAGAGGCGGGTCCAAATCCAAAGCTGAACCCCGGGAGCTGTACGAACAAAGAAGAGAAAGGGAAATCTCTCCCAGCAGCCTCAGAAGCAGCGGATTAAAGCTCCACAAACAACTTGATGTGCCTGCATCTGTTGAATACCTGAATAGACAACGAATCATCCCAAATTTAGGAGATGGACTTTGGGAGCAGGATATATTAACTTTTCCCCTTTTCCTTTTTTTTGTGAGTGTAGATGTGTATGCTTCTGGGTGAGATTTTGTCTGTATAGCTTTGCTCTCACCGTTAGTCCTAGGGTTAGGTCCGTCCGTTTTTTTTTTTTTTTTGGCTTAAAAAATTTTTTTTTCCCTAATAAATGTTTTCTTAAGAATTTTTTCCTTATTTTCTATTTTTAAAAAAAATTTTTAATAAGTTTTTTCATATTTTTTATTTTAAAAAATTAAAAAATTTTTTTTCTTAATAAATTTTTTCTAAATAATTTTTTTCTTATTTTTAGTATAAAAAATTAATAAATCTATTTTTAAAAATTAAAAAAATTTTTTTTTCTTAATAAATTTACTCTTAATAATTTTTTTTCTTATTTTTTATTATAATTGCTTTATTTTATTTTATTTTATCCTCTTTTTTTCTTTCTTTCCATTTTTTCTCCCTTTTATTCTGAGCCGTGTGGATGAAAGGCTCTTGGTGCTCCAGCCAGGCATCAGGGCTGTGCCTCTGAGGTGGGAGAGCCAACTTCAGGACACTGGTCCACAAGAGACCTCCCAGCTCCACGTAATACCAAACGGCGAAAATCTCTCACAGATCTCCATCTCAACATCAAGACCCAGCTTCACTCAACGACCAGCAAGCTACAGTGCTGGACACCCTATGCCAAACAACTAGCAAGAGAGGAACACAGCCCCATCCATTAACAGAGAGGCTGCCTAAAATCATAATAAGGCCACAGACACCCCAAAACACACCACCAAACGTGGACGAACCCACCAGAAAGACAACATCCAGCCTCATCCACCAGAACACAGGCACTAGTTCCCTCCACCAGGAAACCTACACAACCCACTGAACCAACCTTAGCCACTGGGGACAGATACCAAAAACAACGGGAACTACGAACCTGCAGCCTGTGAAAAGGAGACCCCAAACACAGTAAGATAAGCAAAATGAGAAGACAGAAAAACACACAGCAGATGAAGGAGCAGGGTCAAAACACACCAGACCTAACAAATGAAGAGGAAATAGGTAGTCTACCTGAAAAAGAATTCAGAATAATGATAGTAAGGATGATCCAAAGTCTTGGAAATAGAATAGACAAAATGCAAGAAACATTTAACAAGGACGTAGAAGAACTAAAGAGGAACCAAGAAACGATGACAAGCACAATAAATGAAATTAAAAATACTCTAGATGGGATCAATAGCAGAATAACTGAGGCAGAAGAACGGATAAGTGACCTGGAAGATAAAATGGTGGAAATAACTACTGCAGACCAGAATAAAGAAAAAAGAATGAAAAGAACTGAGGACAGTCTCAGAGACCTCTGGGACAACATTAAACGCACCAACATTCGAATTATAGGGGTCCCAGAAGAAGAAGAGAAAAAGAAAGGGACTGAGAAAATATTTGAAGAGATTATAGTTGAAAACTTCCCTAATATGGGAAAGGAAATAGTTAATCAAGTCCTGGAAGCACAGAGAGTCCCATACAGGATAAATCCAAGGAGAAACACACCAAGACACATATTAATCAAACTATCAAAAATTAAATATAAAGAAAACATATTAAAAGCAGCAAGGGAAAAACAACAAATAACACACAAGGGCATCCCCATAAGGTTAACAGCTGATCTTTCAGCAGAAACTCTGCAAGCCAGAAGGGAGTGGCAGGATATACTTAAAGTGATGAAGGAGAAAAACCTACAACCAAGATTACTCTACCCAGCAAGGATCTCATTCAGATTTGATGGAGAAATTAAAACCTTTACAGACAAGCAAAAGCTGAGAGAGTTCAGCACCACCAAACCAGCTTTACAACAAATGCTAAAGGAACTTCTCTAGGCAAGAAACACAAGAGAAGGAAAACACCTACAAAAACAAACCCAAAACATTTAAGAAAATGGGAATAGGAACATACATATCGATAATTACCTTAAATGTAAATGGATTAAATGCTCCCACCAAAAGACACAGACTGGCTGAATGGATACAAAAACAAGACCCATATATATGCTGTCTACAAGAGACCCACTTCAGACCTAGAGACACATACAGACTGAAAGTGAGGGGATGGAAAAAGATATTCCATGCAAATGGAAATCAAAAGAAAGCTGGAGTAGCAATTCTCATATCAGACAAAATAGACTTTAAAATAAAGACAATTACAAGAGACAAAGACGGACACTATATAATGATCAAGGGATCGATCCAAGAGGAAGGTATAACAATTGTAAATATTTACGCACCCAACATAGGAGCACCTCAATACATAAGGCAAATACTAACAGCCATAAAAGGGGAAATCGACAGTAACACAATCATAGTAGGGGACTTTAACACCCCACTTTCACCAATGGACAGATCATCCAAAATGAAAATAAATAAGGAAACACAAGCTTTAAATGATACATTAAACAAGATGGACTTAATTGATATTTATAGGACATTCCACCCAAAAACAACAGAATACACATTTTTCTCAAGTGCTCATGGAACATTCTCCAGGATAGATCATATCTTGGGTCACAAATCAAGCCTTGGTAAATTTAAAAAAATTGAAATCGTATCAAGTATCTTTTCCGACCACAACGCTATGAGACTAGATATCAATTACAGGAAAAGATCTGTAAAAAATACAAACACATGGAGGCTACACAATACACTACTTAATAACGAAGTGATCACTGAAGAAATCAAAGGGGAAATCAAAAAATACCTAGAAACAAATGACAATGGAGACACGACGATCCAAAACCTATGGGATGCAGCAAAAGCAGTTCTAAGAGGGAAGTTTATAGCAATACAAGCCTACATCAAGAAACAGGAAACATCTCGAATAAACAACCTAACCTTGCACCTAAAGCAATTAGAGAAAGAAGAACAAAAAAACCCCAAAGCTAGCAGAAGGAAAGAAATCATAAAGATCAGATCAGAAATAAATGAAAAAGAAATGAAGGAAACAATAGCAAAAATCAATGAAACTAAAAGCTGGTTCTTTGAGAAGATAAACAAAATTGATAAACCATTAGCCAGACTCATCAAGAGAAAAAAGGAGAAGACTCAAATTAATAGAATTAGAAATGAAAAAGGAGAAGTAACCACTGACACTGCAGAAATACAAACGATCATAAGAGATTACTACAAGCAACTCTATGCTAATAAAATGGACAACCTGGAAGAAATGGACAGATTCTTAGAAATGCACAACCTGCCGAGACTGAACCAGGAAGAAATAGAAAATATGAACAGACCAATCACAAGCACTGAAATTGAAACTGTGATTAAAAATCTTCCAACACACAAAAGCCCAGGACCAGATGGCTTCACAGGCGAATTCTATCAAACATTTAGAGAAGAGCTAACACCTATCCTTCTCAAACTCTTCCAAAATATTGCAGAGGGAGGAACACTCCCCAACTCATTCTACGAGGCCACCATCACCCTGATACCAAAACCAGGCAAAGATGTCACAAAGAAAGAAAACTACAGGCCAATATCACTGATGAACATAGATGCAAAAATCCTCAACAAAATACTAGCAAACAGAATCCAACAGCACATTAAAAGGATCATACACCATGATCAAGTGGGGTTTATTCCAGGAATGCAAGGATTCTTCAATATACGCAAATCAATCAACGTGATACATCATATTAACAAATTGAAGGAGAAAAACCATATGATCATCTCAATAGATGCAGAGAAAGCTTTCGACAAAATTCAACACCCATTTATGATAAAAGTCCTGCAGAAAGTAGGCATAGAGGGAACTTTCCTCAACATAATAAAGGCCGTATATGACAAACCCACAGCCAACATTGTCCTCAATGGTGAAAAACTGAAACCATTTCCACTAAGATCAGGAACAAGACAAGGTTGCCCACTCTCACCACTATTATTCAACATAGTTTTGGAAGTGTTAGCCACAGCAATCAGAGACGAAAAAGAAATAAAAGGAATCCAAATCGGAAAAGAAGAAGTAAAGCTGTCACTGTTTGCAGATGACATGATACTATACATAGAGAATCCAAAAGATGCTACCAGAAAACTACTAGAGCTAATCAATGAATTTGGTAAAGTAGCAGGATACAAAATTAATGCACAGAAATCTCTTGCATTCCTGTATACTAATGATGAAAAATTTGAAAGTGAAATTAAGAAAACACTCCCGTTTACCATTGCAACAAAAAGAATAAAATACCTAGGAATAAACCTACCTAAGGAGACAAAAAACCTGTATGCAGAAAATTATAGGACACTGATGAAAGAAATTAAAGATGATACAAATAGATGGAGAGATATACCATGTTCTTGGATTGGAAGAATAAACATTGTGAAAATGACTCTGCTACCCAAAGCAATCTACAGATTCAATGCAATCCCTATCAAACTACCACTGGCATTTTTCACAGAACTAGAACAAAAAATTTCACAATTTGTATGGAAACACAAAAGACCCCGAATAGCCAAAACAATCTTGAGAACGAAAAATGGAGCTGGAGGAATCAGGCTCCCTGACTTCAGACTATATTACAAAGCTACAGTAATCAAGACAGTTTGGTACTGGCACAAAAACAGAAATATAGATCAATGGAACAGGATAGAAAGCCCAGAGATAAGCCCACGCACATATGGTCACCTTATCTTTGATAAAGGAGGCAAGCATATACAGTGGAGAAAAGACAGCCTCTTCAATAAGTGGTGCTGGGAAAATTGGACAGGTACATGTAAAAGTATGAAATTAGAACACTCCCTAACACCATACACAAAAATAAACTCAAAATGGATTAAAGACCTAAGTGTAAGGCCAGACACTATCAAACTCTTAGAGGAAAACATAGGCAGAACACTGTATGACATAAGTCACAGCAAGATCCTTTTTGACCCAGGTCCTAGAGAAATGGAAATAAAAACACAAATAAACAAATGGGACCTAATGAAACTTAAAAGCTTTTGCACAGCAAAGGAAACCATAAACAAGACCAAAAGACAACCCTCAGAATGGGAGAAAATATTTGCAAATGAAGCAACGGACAAAGGATTAATCTCCAAGATTTACAAGCAGCTCATGCAGCTCAATAACAAAAAAACAAACAACCCAATCCAAAAATGGGCAGAAGACCTAAATAGACATTTCTCCAAAGAAGAGATACAGATTGCCAACAGACACATGAAAGAATGCTCAACATCATTAATCATTAGAGAAATGCAAATCAAAACTACAATGAGGTATCATCTCACACCGGTCAGAATGGCCATCATCAAAAAATCTAGAAACAATAAATGCTGGAGAGGGTGTGGAGAAAAGGGAACACTCTTGCACTGTTGGTGGGAATGTAAATTGATACAGCCACTATGGAGAACAGTATGGAGGTTCCTTAAAAAACTAAAAATAGAACTACCATATGACCCAGCAATCCCACTACTGGGCATATACCCTGAGAAAACCATAAGTCAGAAAGAGTCATGTACCAAAATATTCATTGCAGCTCTGTTTACAATAGCCAGGACATGGAAGCAACCTAGGTGTCCATCATCGGATGAATGGATAAAGAAGATGTGGCACATATATACAATGGAATATTACTCAGCCATAAAAAGAAATGAAATGGAGGTGTTTGTAATGAGGTGGATGGAGTTAGAGTCTGTCATACAGAGTGAAGTAAGTCAGAAAGAGAAAAACAAATACAGTATGCTAACACATATATATGGAATCTAAGGGGAAAAAAAAAAAAAAAAGAGGTCATGAAGAACCTAGTGGCAAGATGGGAATAAAGACACAGACCTACTAGAGAATGGACTTGAGGATATGGGGAGGGGGAGGGGTGAGATGTGACAGGGTGAGAGAGTGTCATGGACATATATACACTACCAAATGTAAAATAGATAACTAGTGGGAAGCAGCCGCATAGCAGAGGGAGATCAGCTCGGTGCTTTGTGACCACCTAGAGGGGTGGGATAGGGAGGGTGGGAGGGAGGGAGATGCAAGAGGGAAGAGATATGGCAACATATGTATATGTGTAACTGATTCACTTTGTTGTAAAGCAGAAGCTAGCACACCATTGTAAAGCAATTATACTTCAATAAAGATGTTAAAAAAAAAAAAAAAAAAAAAAAAGAGTACATCACTTAGAACAGGGGTCCGCAACCCCGGGGCCGGGGCCTGTTAGGAACTGGCCTGCACAGCAGGAGGTGAGCGGCGGGCGGGCGAGCGAGCCAGCGAAGCTTCATCTGCCGCTCCCCATTGCTCCCCATTGCTCCCCATTGCTCCCCATTGCTTGCATTACCGCCTGAACCATCCCCCCCACCCCCCGTCCGTGGAAAAATTGTCTTCCATGAAACCAGCCCCTGCTGCCAAAAAGGTTGGAGAACGCTGATTTAGAAAATCCGTAAGTAAGAGTCTGTTGGTACTAAAATCTCTTTTTCAGTTTTGCTTTGTTCACCTTATTTTTAAAAAGTATTCTTTTGCCCGCATTCCCTCCTTTCATAATTCTAGACTGAGAATTACTTTCTTTTCCAGGCATCAATGGTACATCCCTTCATCCACTGCCTTGCAACACGGCTGACTTGCTCAGTCTAACCCACTGTTCTAAGTAGACAATCTGTATTTTCATCCTGGCTTTTTTTGGGATCTCCTCTTTGTCTTTGGCCTACAGTTTTACTGTGATGTGTTTAGGTGTGGATTTCTTTTATTTATCCTGCATGGAGCTCATAAGACATTCTGAACCAAAGATTTGTCTTTCTCAGAAACTGTTCATCCGTTATATCTTCCAGAGCTCTGCACAGACCTCACTCTACTCTCCATGTCTCTTAGGGTCTGTCCTTTTTGAGCCTTTGCCTTTCTGTGCTGAATTTTGTATATTTTTCTTAAGTTCCAGGTCACTGATTTTCTCTTTGGTGTGTCAAATCTGGTTGTGGGCGGCATCAAAGAACCTGGAAGATAGCACCACTGAGGTTTTTATTCTTTTATATTGAGGTATAACTCGTATTCACAGTGAAAACACACATCTTATGTGTAGAGCCTGATGACCTTTTACAGGTGTACGCACTCATGTACCCATCACCCATATCAAGATATAGAACACTGCCAGCACCCAGCCTGCTCCTTCATGCTCCTTCTCAATCAATACCCTCCCACTGAGTCAGCCACTATTCTGACCACAGCAATCATGGATTAGCTTTGTTCTGGTTTTGAACTTCCTATACATAGACTCCTATAGCCTGCATACTCTGTATCTGGCTTCTTTTGCTTCTTAGTAAGACCATGAGGTTTATCCATGTTGTTGCATTAGCAGTTTGTTCCTTCCATTGCATTGTAACATTCCATTGTATGAATATACCGCAGTTTATTTATCCCTTCTGCTATTGATGGATTTCTGCATTTTTCAGTTTAGGGCTATTATTTCATTGAATTTTTGATTT
Organism: Eubalaena glacialis; assembly: GCF_028564815.1. Lineage (NCBI taxonomy): Eukaryota > Metazoa > Chordata > Mammalia > Artiodactyla > Balaenidae > Eubalaena > Eubalaena glacialis. The sequence goes on along the minus strand of NC_083717.1, from coordinate 74,126,369 downwards.
TAATTATTATTTTTTTTACTTCCAGACATTCCATTTAGAACTTTTTCAAATATCTCATGTCAGGTTGTTTCTGATAGTCTCTTGCTCCTTACTCCTATTTTTCTTTTCCTCTTTTGTTTCATGTTAAATATGTGAGGTCATTGCTGTTGACTCTACTCGTGATGCTTTGTCTCCTTATATGTTTTGTGATTTCTGATTAGGAGTTCATGTTCATTGGGACTCAGCCTATGGGAATTCTTTACAGCATGGACTGAATGTGGATTCCTCCAGAGATTTGTGTTCCTGCCTGCCAGGTCAGCTTTAAATTAAAATTCTCAGCTTGTGGTTATTCAGACCATGCAAATACTGTGAATTCAGGCTCCAAATTCATGTAAAAGCTGGTGCATTGCCACGTTCTCCATCCATCAGTAGCCGGTCTGAATCAGTCAAGGTTCTGCCTTGCTGTCTGCCTCTATGAAATGGATATTTTTACTAATTCACCTTTTCCCTGAGGATGTTGCCCTTCATCGGTCCCACATTCACTCAGGAGTCCCCAACTGGTCTCCCACCCATATAGGCCTTTCTGCCTACCTCCCTAACACATAGGCACAGATACTAGCAGCCAGAGCTCCAGGTCACCTCTGGAATTTATTGGTAGTTGGCAATAAAGTAGGCAGCAACCTCAGCCCTCATCTCTTTGGACTCCTACTCTTGTTCCATTCTTAACCTCGGAGAAGTTCCCTACCCTACTGTATGCTCATTCTTTTATTTAAAAATTAAGACATATTCATTTTGTTCAGCATATTTAGATAGTTTAGATATTTTGCCAAGCAGATTTAGGTAGTTTACAAACTATCTAGTCCACCATTTCTCCAGATACGGTGGTCCATTCAAGCTTTTTAGTTCTCAGTTTTCAACAAGGCAGGTGGAATGTCCTTCAATGTTCATCTTCCAAAACATCCCTTAAGCATCCCCTCTCTGCTCTCCTGCCCTTCACCCCACAAACAAACAATCCCTCTCTTCTAGGTACTTCTTCTTGGTACTTATCTTTATCATATGATATTCTTTTGCCCACAGGCCTGCCTCTTTCACTAAACTTCCCCAGATTCTAAGTTCCTGGGGGTCAAAGCTGTGTGTATACACAGCCAGGCACAGGCCCTGACATAGAAGGAGCTCCACAAATGCTTATTGGAATGAACTGAGCTGAGGGTCTAATGTCCACAAAATATCCCTATGGAAACTTAATCCTGGCATCCTTAAGCCCTCAATGAAAAGTATCTGTGAAACTATAAGAAAACCACACACATGAAAGCAGCCTCTCCATACAAGGCCAGTGGAATCAAAACTGAAGTCGCAGGAGGCCAAAATCCAGAACTTGATTACACATAGCAGCAGCAGTGGTAAGCAAGGCTGAGCCCTGATGGGAATAATCATCTCATTCCCTTGGAATCTTTTTCTCTGAGCCTCAAGTTTCAGGGTATGAAAATATTACCATACTATTTCTTAAGATATTTACAATGAGATAAGGAATTTTCCTTTTTTGAGTGGATTTTATTATTATACCATCTTCCATATTGAAATTAACAGGAGAAAATAAAGCACTTAAAAAAATTATTTTCACCAGACTCTTTATTGTAGTTTCCCAGGATGACCAGCATTGAGTAATGGGTTGTAACATTATGTGTGTCCAACTTGATATCAGATACCAAGGTGCTCAGATAGCTTACAGCATTTTCTTTCTTCATGAAAGTTGATTAAAAATTAAACTACGAAAACCACTGATAAGGCAACTAGATTGAATGTTCAAGCCTAAAGCTTATCACCCCAGAGAGTTTGTGTGATGATACCAGCATGATCTGATTTCAAGGATAAGCAAGAGCAACTTAGTGGCCCTTTGGAATGATAGTGATTAGAGAAAGCTGCAGATGCCTTTGCCAAGAAATTCTAAGGGCTGCATAAATTCTAATGGATGTAACAGCTATTTCTCCAGGCCATGCCAGCCTGGGAGCACAGTAAAGGTGGAAGATAAAAATAAACCAGTCATTCCATAGCTTAGTCCTCACCAGCTACTAGAATGCTCTCTCTGACAAGTGCCTCCTTCAGATTCAAGGGCTATGCATAGAGGATGTTAAGGAGACAACTTTGGAGTATGTGGTCCCTGATGTGTCATGTCACCTCCTGGTACCATCTGGTACCACAGTCACACCAAGAGGATGTCTAACTGTTCCCAAGTAAGCTGGATACCTAGTCCCCCCTACAGGAGATGCCCTCCTCCAGGATCCTTCCAAGCCCGTATTGGCACATGGCTGGATTTGCAAAACCTGGGTGGTACACCGTTGCAGTAATGCACTCAAATTTTTCACATGCCCTGTCTCCTCCCACATTGACTCTGGGCTTGGTCATGTGACTTGCTTTGGCCCCTGAGACAAACAGCAAACATGAAAAATGCAGAGACTTAAAAAGTGGTTGCACATTAGAGTTTGTCCTCTTTCTTGTAGTTCTTGGAACTCTTCCACCCCAATAAGAACAAGCCCAGGCTAGAACCCTAGAAAATGAGAGGGTGAAGGAGTGCAAGTGAGTCCTCTCAGCTGAACAATTGTATCAGACCAACTAGCCCCAGAAGATCCAGCAGCTGGCTTCAAACATAAGAGTTAGCCCAGCCAAGACCTAAAGAAGAATCACCTAGCAAGGTCCCGGCCAACTTTCCAACCCATAGAACCATGAGCTAAATAAATAATTGTGGTTTTAAGTCACTAAATACTGGGGTAGTTTGTTATGCACCAGAAGTCAATTTATACAGCCTTTCACAAAGATGTGGAAAAAATAAATATATCCATGGAATGGCTGGTAAAAGAGGATGCATAAAGTAAAACCAGAGACCTGCAGCAAGACATTATAGGCCTTGAAGAGGTGTAAAACCCAAGAATTTAGCTATCATTTCCTTCATATCATTTGAAGAGGTTTGTTACAAAGCCCACTTATTCCAAATACCTCTGTCACCCGTGAACCATGGTACCAACCTCCTACCTACATCAAATCTTGATGAAACTTCCAAGCAGTGCAGTGTGGAGGGAGAAAGTGAAACATAGTAGTTAAGAGCTCTGGAATCAGACACTGAAATCAACACTGGAATCCTCAGTTTCATCCTCTCTAAACTGGGGAGATAATAGTACTACTTCACAGAGCTGTTGTTGCAAAGGTTAAATAATGCATGTCCAGTGTTTGCTGCAATGTCTGACACATATAAGTGCTCAAAAATATTAGCTTGTCTTAGCCATAAGGTTGGGAGCGAATAAAAATAATTAGCTACCATTTATTGAATCCCTACCATGTGAAAGACACTATGCTAAATGCCCATGTACATTACCCCATTTAATCCTCATGATATCATTGTGAGGTAGCTATGCTCCCATTTTAGAGTTGAGGAAAATGAGGCACAGAGAGATGAAGTAACTTGCCTGGTGCCACATAGCTGGGAAGTGACAGATACTGATTCAACCCCCTTAAACAACATGCCACGTGGCCTCCCATCCAATCATTGCCTAATGGTTACAAAGCAATTACAAAAGACTTTCAAAATGTGGTCCCACATTGCATTTTCATCGTTTTAACAGGCTTCCAAGACTGTGTCTGTACCGAGCACTCTGCCTGGAAAGTTTTCCCCATCCACAGTCCTCTCCCATCACCCGTTAAAAAATCCTTATCATTTTGGGCCCAGTTCAAAAACTACCTCCTGTTGAGCTGCTCTTAGATTTCTCTAGTCGATAAGGATGTGAGCTCTGAAGTTAGACCACCTCCGTGGGAATCCCAACTTCTGCCACCCACTAATTATGTGAACTTGGGCAAGAGACACCTCTCTAAATCTCTAAATCTTGGTTTCCTTCTCTGGAAAATGGGGGAAATGATGCCTATTTCACAAAGATAGATAGATAGATAGATAGATAGATAGATAGATAGATAGATAGATAGATAGATAGATAGATAGATAGATAGGTAGATAGGGAATCAAGCACAGTGCCTCATCCAGAGTTAGCACACAATGTTACCTAGCACCATTTTTATCCACATCTGGGTTCCCATAACATTTTTATTTCAGCACATTTGCATGCATTGTAGTTAATTATCTCCCTTACTAGATATTGTAGCCTTTGAGGTCAGAGACCACGTTTCTTGGTCCCCCATCCTTACTCAGCCACACAGTAAGCACTTGCTACATGTCTGTTGAAATTGATTTAATCCAACTGATTATCAGTCCTTAGTTTAGGCATTTAATCTCCCTGATAGAACTTAGGTTGGCTCAGCCATAATTCAAGCTTTAATATGCTGGAGTACATCAGTAATTTTCAAACACTGTTGCTCAGTGTTTACAATGACACTCTTTTCTCAAACAAATTTATACATGGATAATAAAATATGAAATGGATTCCGTGCAGAGATGCTGTGGTTAAAGACAGCTATGAAGTGCAGATCTTATCTACTAGGCCCCCTCACTTTCTCAGGCACCTCTAAGGAAGCCTGGACCATAGGAGCACCCATCTGGACATGCCCCCTGCTAGTCCAGACTTCTCCATAAAGTAGGGGCCAGGTCCCCAGATGCTCCATCCCTGCAGGTGAATCCAACTCCAAGCATTAACCCGTTAAGGATGAGGAAAGACATTTCTGAAGGGAAAAATAAGCCCTCAAATCACCAGAAAGTCCTTCGGGGAAGAAGGATGAGTAATGCTCACTTGACAGCCCTAACAGAGAGTGAGCCTGATGTTGGAACCGTGGGGTCTTGAATTGAATCCTCTTGAATTGTCCTCCCGATTATGGGACATGGGAGACAATTGGCCCCCATGAGCTAAACATGGGCCCAAAGTTTTGCAGCCGCCAACCAGAGTTTTAGGTACCAGTAGGAAGTGACAAGTCATGGGGATACAGGAGCACCTGAATATTTTAAAAAGCCAAAGGATAATGTTAGGCAGAGACACCAAGCTCCTTTGCAACTGGCAGGAATGACATCAATGGGAGAACTCGAGCTCATCGGAACTCTTAATTGGCAGGTGTACATGTCTTTGAAGAATAAATAAATTATTGCTTCATAAAATAAAGTTGTTTTATACAAAAATCTTTTAAAAACATAGCATCCACTGAGAAATCATAGTAGAAAATGTTTACCGACGGCTCACTACGTGCCAGGTGACTAATATTCACATTCATCAAGCCTGTGCAGCAAGCATTACTATCTTTGCAAACAAGGAAACCAAGCCAGGGAGGCTAGGTTTATTCCTTTTTGGCCCACAGCAGGCAAATAATGTCACAAGATTTAAATTCGTGCCTCCTTTGTTCCTGTATTTCACACTTGACTCTCCACTGGATCACTTCTCTGTTAATGAGAAGATTACTGTCTGACTTCCCCCACCTCTAAGAGTACTACTGAATGAACTATTTGGTAACATTACTCCTTTCATACTGGCTCTCACAAAGCATAGAAATCACCTGGGGATGTGTTCAAATGCAGATGTACACTGACCCTGGAGATTCTGATTCAGTCGGGGCTGGCGTGGGTCTCGGAGTCTGTATTTTAACTAGTACAGAAGATGATTCTGGGGCAAGTGGGCTTCCATCCCTACTTGGAAAACATTATCTCTAGGATATAATCAACGTTATCAACAAAGAGGATGTTTGGACAGCTTTAGGCTTAACTTTTATTTTACTATCTGGAAAGTTTCAAAACACTTACAGGCTTCCAGATCAAGAATTGCTCCTTAGAGTTAATAAGGACAGAATGTGGCTGGTATAGAGGGCAATCCTAAATTTGTTCCGGTCCCCCATCATCCCAGCCAGGAAGATGTCACTAATCTTCAGGGCTAGCCGTCCCAAGACAGAACTTGAATAAGGAAGAGAAAGAAAGGGCACCCCTGTCTCTCCTCTTTGAAACATAAAAGTAAAGACGGCAAGGAGAATGCTGATGGTGACAGATGTAAGAAGTTTATTATATATTGCAGAGATCCAGATTAGGAAAAGCTTTCTCAATCCAATTTTTCTACTTAAAGCAGAAAGCAAGTAAGGCCATCTTGGGGTGCTACCGGTCTCACAGAGCTCATTGACACGAAGCCTGTAGGCTGTTTGGAAACCCGGCCACAGTGCCCAATGGATGGAGTTTTGAGGATGTAATCATGAACCTCATCTTTCTCACTTAAAAGGAATCTGCTTAGGGTGAAGCAGGGTGGGAAGCTGTTTTGCTGAAATGAGCTTCAGGGTAAAGTGACCGGAGACTTCAGACTCTGAATGCGACAGGGAGCACCCCAGCAGGCGAGGACAGAGGTGACCCTGTCTTTGAAGTGATGACAAGTGACACCCACACCCCTCCTTTTCTACTTTCTCCCCCAAATTTAACATTAAATTGAGTGTCAGATGGCAAGGTGCTGTCAAGATTAAGTGGAGAGCTCAAACAAATGCCTTTTACAAGCTCCCACTTCCCAAAGGATCAAATTAATCAATGTGTCTGCCTGGCTGATCACTTAGCTCTTTTTCCAAATTTGAAAATAAAATCAGGAGGATTCTGGGAAGATGGCTAAGTAGTGAAAATACCAGGAAACCTCTCTCCCAAATACTCAAACTATCTGTTAAACCTTGAGACATGTGTAACCACAATGAGAAGCGAGAAACAATGATATGCCAGTGAGAATTTATGAAAGATGGGTCAAGAATTAAGAATCAGCCCATCACAGGTAGCTTTGAGTCCCAGGTATCTATTTTCTCCAACTCAGATGAACATTTGGGCCTCTATACCCAAGAATCTGTACTTTTCCTATGCTGAAAGTTCGACTATTCTTTGATTGAATCTGCATTTTCTCAACCCAAAAGACCACTCAGTCTCACCTGAAGCTTCCTTCTGCTTCTGTGGACCAAGGGTCTTAGAAGATCATGAGCTGCTGGCTGACATCTTCCTTCTCATCTAGATTTAGAATTACTTTTGCAGGGGATATTCTATCCTCTCCTCAACCTGAATGCTTTGAGGTGCCAAGAGCTCTACTGTCCAGTATGGTGGCCACTAGCTACATGTGCCTATTCAAATTCAAACTGAAATTAATTGAAATTAAATGAAATTTAAAATTCAGGTCCTCAGTCACATTAACCACATTTCAAGTGCTTAATATCCACATGTGGCAAATGGCTACTCTAGTGGACAGAGCAGATAGTATCATCTCGGAAAGTTCTACTGGACAACCCTGGCTTGGAGGACTGGAAGAACTTGGAGGTGGGCACACAATTCTTTCTACAAGACAGGAGTTGCTGTGGTCGACCTGAAGGACGGAATGCACAGTGTTCGGGCACAACACAAAGGAACTGATGGCAATTCTCACTTCCTGACTCTTCACCACTACCAGGTCGACGTTTCTCCTAACTCACGAACATAGTAACAGAAAAAGAATAAAATCAAGTGAAGTCTGTGAAAATATCCAACACAAGGTAATGAGAGCTAATTCCTGCACCTTCAGAGTAAAATTCTTTCTCTGAAATGGATTTGCTCCAAAACCATACCAATTTTAGGAAAAACAATTGCTTTATGTTTTCAATAAGATACCAATGGACATGGCTTTCATTGAATCAAAAAGACTACTCCAAAATAAAATGGCAGTAGCCAAATAGTAACCACTTTTTGATTAATGAAGCAGAGAACAAATCTGAGAAACCCTCCTAAAATTCTGAGGAAGTGAATGAAGAGATTAAATAGATTGCTCTGTACAGAACCCCACAAGGGAAAATGGAATCACAGTTCATTTCACACACACAGATACACACACGCAGCTTATACACCACACTTCTTGATGAAATCCTCACCAGCTGTCAATTCTGATTGATCTCAAAATATGAGACTTTCACTTATAAAAACTTTCACTCATAAAATCAGAAGATTAAAAAATTATGGGATAAGTGAAGAGACCAAAAACTTGAAAGAGGAGAACCAAGCTGAAAAATTTGAGGCCAATAGCTTCCATTGAAATAGAAGGAATTCAGGAAATAATATATCATGCTTCTTGAATATACGTATTTATATATTCAGTGAAACAGGAGCAAATGGAACAACTGGAAAATACGGAAGAGTTATTGTAAAATGTTTTAAATCACCGTATTTTTTAAAAGAACTGAACAAAGGCAGTGGAGAACAAGAAAGACACTAAAAAAAGAAGGAGGAAATAATTTAAAAGACTGACTCATGACATTCTTGCATAATGAAAAGCAAAAATGTAAATGCTAAGAGAACATATAAGAAGCAAGGACGATGGATGCAGTAGATCTAATTCTTTTATGCCAGAAGTTAAGGACAGAAAACTAGCAATAATCAGATTTCTGATTAAAGAAGAAAGTGTGAACACATGCATTTAGCAATATTAGAACCCCACTAAAAATACAGAAAAGAAAAGAATGAAAGATAAAGTTGAGGAAATCTCCCAAAATACAGAGGAAAAAGACAAAGAGATAGAAAATAGGGGGGAAATGTAAAAAAATTAGAGGACCAAATTGGGAGAATGGGGACCAGGAAGTGAGCATGTGTGGTAGAAATGGGGAGGGGAAGTGATAAAACAACTTCCAAAATGGGAATGCAACAGATGACACCAACAACTCAGACTCAAGATATAATAAAATAAGCATGTTATTAAAAAAAAAAAAGGAGATTAAAAAAATAAGATTTGAAAGTAGATGCCTCTGGAAAATAGAAAATTGCAGGAAGGGGGATTGGCTGGTAGGGAGAGGGATGTTCTTCACAGCAAGCCTTGTGGGATTACTTGACTTTTTAAATAATGTGCATGTAAAACTTTGGGGAAAATAAAAGCTAAATTTAAGAAGAAGCCATAAGGCTTAAAATGAATAGAAGAATATTTTCCCAAGGAAGGCTTGACTCTTCATACTGAAAAGAGCTGACTGTTGAAAGCAAGATTATTGTTGAAAGAATTGACCTAGGTATAACCAGGGGGAATACAAACTCCAACGATAAAGAGGAAATCTTTTGTTTTCCAGATTGGAAGAAAATGATAATCTACCACAGAAAGAGAAAACCAGGATCAGATTAGTAATTTCACTTAATAATTGTACTGTCCGTTTCCTAATAATTTGTGTGTGCATGTAGCTTTTATCTTTGGACAGTAGAATTACTAAATAAAACCAGTATCTGGGTATTTTTTAAAAACTATGAACAAAATGTATGACATATGAATTGAGGGAGAAAGGCCAATAAACTTTTTTTTTTTTATGAAAGGAACTATTAGCAACAGATATATAGGTTATAAGAATGAAAGAATACTGTCATATTTGAAAACATCAATAATATTGGTAACATTCTAAAAAAAATCACTAAAATTGGTGTGAGATAAAATCTGACTAGAATAATAAAAGATAAAAATTTTTTAACATATTTATTGGAGTATAATTGCTTTACACTGTTGTGTTAGCTTCTGCTGTATAACAAAGTGAATCAGCTATACATATACACATATCCCCATATCTCCTCCCTCTTGCGGCTCCCTCCCATCCTCCCTATCTCACCCCTCTAGGTGGTCACAAATCACGGAGCTGATCTCCCTGTGCTATTCGGCTGCTTCCCACTAGCTATCTATTTTACATTTGGTAGTGTATATATGTCCATGCCACTCCCTCACTTCGTCCCAGCTTCCTTCAAAAATTTCTGGCATGAGTTTCTCTTACTGGTGATTTTTTTAAAACTTCTAAAAAAAGTGGCAGGGGCGTGGTGGTGTGATGAATTGGGAGATTGGGATTGACATATATACACTTTATTAAAAAAAGAAAAAGGAAAAAAAATTCTAAAAAAATGAAAGAAAAAAAGACAATTACAAATTTCTAAAAATTTTGATGAACATAAAATAATATTAAAAGGTACACAATTCCAAGGAAACATAAAAGCGACACAAAACCCAAAGTATACAGGATAAAAATTTATAGATCAATATTATTTATAAATAAATATATAAAAACCTCAACTATAATAGTAAATAAAATTCAATAACTACTTTAAAGACCTGACCATTATAATCAAATAGGGATAATTTCTGGAAAGCGTGGACAGATCAGTACTAGAAATTATAATAATTTCACCAATACGCCAAGCAAGAAAAATGAGACAACCTTATCATAAAAAGATAAAAAGACAGTAGGTAAAATTCAATACCTACTATTTATAAAACATCTTCTAATAGTGCAAATAGAAGCATCTCTCACTCAACATATTAACATTTGTTTTAAACCAGTGAACACTACTCTTAAAGCTGATACCACTATAGACAACACTAGTAAAATCAGGCACAAAACAAATATATCCACAGTGAAGTTCTAACCAGTAAAAAGATGGAAATAGGAAAAGAGTATACATATTAGAAAGGAAACAGGAAAATTATTACTATTTTCAGAAATCCATTGAAAAAATAGTTGAATCAGTTTTTAAGAATCAATAAAACTGCTAGACAAAGATATAGAATATTTCATGAGGAAAAAAAAAACATTCCCAATAGAACAAAAAATATAAAATACGAAGATGGAGTCTTAATGGGAAGTGTGTGTGACCTAGATTGGGAGAGGTGGGGGTAACAGCCTAGACTATTTTACTGAGAGATATAAAGTAAAACTTGACTAATGGGAAGACTCAGCATGTTCTTCTATGAAAAGTTTAAATATTTTAAGGATGTCAATTCTTTTCAATTAAAGTATTGCTTTAAAGCAATTTCAGTAAAAATCCCAATAGGGTTTTTTTTTTCTTAAACTGGATAAAATTATTGCAAAGTTAATTTGGAAGAATAATCAAGAAAAAATATTTTTAAAGTATATTAAAAAGTAATATGGGGGTGAAAGAAGCTCTTCCAAATCCAGAACATACAGTAAAACATCAATAATTAAAACAGTCTGGTACTGATGCAAAAATAAATGGCTTGATCAGAGCACAGAATAGAGAGTAATTAGAGTTAAATATAAGATTACCAATCAACAGAGAAAGAAGGATTTCTCAACAACATGTTAGCCTTCACTGTGGTAGCATTTATGGCTCCAGAGAAACAGCACACCTTGGATATGGAGGACAGGGAAGTTTTCTTATTCGGACTTCACTAAGTGGGAACTTTCACACAACTTGGCTAAGTCTTTCTCCAACATCCTTTTTCAACGTGGATTTACCTACATTCATTTCCCCCAGAATAACTCTACTTCTTTCAACTCTTCTCCTTACCAAGGCTGAGCTTTATCTTCCTAATCCTTTTTATCTTTTCTACTCCCTACCCCACCCTACCCTTTCTAAGTTTTACCAATAAAATAATGTTGTGGTAACTGGTTAATTGTTCATATTTTTATGTCATACCATGGGGCAAGGTAAATTCTGGATTAATTAATTGGCTAAAAAAATTTAGAAAAATTAAAAGGATAAAACTGAGATTCCTTAATATGTTATGATATACTAAGTTATAAAAGGATGGATTAATTACAAGTAAACTATCAACCAAATCATTACCTAAAAATCTAAAATATTATATATCTAAAACATAGTGTAAAGGAAAGGCAAATAACAGACTAACATGTTGCATAAAGCACAGGATGAATAATTTTATTATATAACAAGCCCATAAAATTGCTTATTATAAAGCCCTAATAATATCCCAATAAATATGTAAAGAACTTGAGCAGATAATCCATATAAGAGGACATGCTACTACTAGTAAATAAACATTTATAAAAATATGCAATTTATCGGTAATCAAAGAAATAGAAATTAAAACCAGTTACTGTTATTCACCCATAAAAGTAACAATTTTTTAAAATAGCAACACCAATTACTGGCAAAGCTCCAGGAAAGTTTATTTCTTTATATTGCTAGTGGCAGTAAAAGTATTACAATGTATTTGTAAAGTAATTTGGTCTTGATCAAAAGCTGTCAAAATGTTTTTGACCCAGTAATTCCATTGCTGGGAATATGACCTAAGAAAATATCTGAAGCCTAGGAAAAAACTGGTGCATGAAGATGTCCAACTCAGTATTGTAACTGCAAAAAGATAAAACTATATACAAAGTAAAAAATAATGTAATAAATTATGACAAATCTACTGGAATTAAACACCATTCAAAGTCATGGTTATGGGCTTCCCTGGTGGCGCAGTGGTTGAGAGTCTGCCTGCCAGTGCAGGTGACACGGGTTCGAGCCCTGGTCTGGGAAGATCCCACATGCCGCGGAGCAACTGGGCCCGTGAGCCACAACTACTGAGCCTGCGCATCTGGAGCCTGTGCTCCGCAACAAGAGAGGCCGCGATAGTGAGAGGCCCGCGCACCGCGATGAAGAGTGGCCCCCGCTCACCGCAACAAGAGAAAGCCCTCGCACAGAAACGAAGACCCAACACAGCTAAAAATAAAATAAATAAATAAAAAAACAAAGTCATGGTTATGAGGATTAAGTGGCAACATGGAAAATATGAATAATTATAACTCATTACAACTCTCAAAAACTTAGATATGACAAATTACTATAAGGATATAAATACAAATATTAATATATAAATAAATTAATAATAAATGATAAATAATAATAATATATTGAACACCAACTATGCCAGGCACTTTACATACATAATCTTTAAGCCTCATATCAACTCTAGGAGATAGAGAAACAGGTAACAAGATCATAAACTAATAAGAACTCTAGCTTCTTCCCTATTGATATTAGTTCTTCCCTATTGATATTCTTCCCTATTGATATTCCCTATTGATATTATTGATATTATTTGTCACTAATAGATATTACTGACAAATGTGTCACTCAGGTCACCCTTCATGCAGCTGCTCCAAGTGCCCTCAGCTCTCAACGCTCTCCAGGAATTGCCCTCAGCTGAAGGAAAAAAAGGTCACTCAAGGGCTTCCCTGGTGGCGCAGTGGTTGAGAGTCTGCCTGCCAATGCAGGGGACACGGGTTCGGGCCCTGGTCTGGGAGGATCCCACGTGCCGCGGAGCGACTAGGCCCGTGAGCCACGACTGCTGAGCCTGCGCGTCTGGAGCCTGTGCTCCGCAGCAAGAGAGGCCGCGATAGTGAGAGGCCCGCGCACCGCGATGAAGAGTGGCCCCCGCTCGCCGGAACTGGAGAAAGCCCTCGCACAGAAACGAAGACCCAACACACCCAAAAATAAATAAATAAATAAATTTATTTAAAAAAAAAAAAAAGGTCACTCAAGGTCACACCCCATTCCCAGAGCAAACTATACCCAATATCTGGTCATTGCAGAGACATAAAGGCCCAGCTCCCTAACTCCAGCTGAGGACAATGCTGAAAGGCCATCCCAGCCTCCGAGCTCTTGCATGGTCAGCTGAGGCCTCTGTTGAGACTGCACTGTGACCTCAACTCTCCCTCTACTCCAGCTTGCCGACAACCCTTCCCCACAGGTGTTATTCGTCAGAGGATTCCCTGAGAAAATCCCTACACACTGATCTCGGTCTCAGAGCCTGCTTTTGGGGGAATCTCAACTTAGAACAGTTAATGCTAGGAATGGTCCAAGACAGCAGCATTAAGATGGGAGCCAGATCACGGGCACCACTGCCAGTGGTGGGTGGAGCCCCGTTTGCACCTAACACAAGCTTGCAGTACAACTGTTAAAATGCTTGCAAGTGGTGAACTGAGATGGTATATCAGCCGAAGGAATGCAATAGGTCAGATATTTAGGAGATAGAGGGAAAACGGGAATTTTAAGGACAATAGAATTGGATGGCTGTTTCTGGGGACACATGAGGCTTTAGAAAAAGGTAACGAAGTGCTGAGGGTGATGAGTCATCAGTTCAAAGCTAAGTGTGAAAAGCCTAGGGCTTCCTTGAGGGATGAAAAGGTAAAACTGAGGGTCAGGACTAAGACCAGGACTTACTCACGAGAGAGCAGAGCTCCAGAGAAGGTTCAGTTCTCAACATATGCAGGTCTACTACGGCAAGGTCAGTGGGACCCTGAAGTATATGATGGAATCAATGGGGTTGATGCTCTAACATACTTTGATCCCTGGATTCCCCTGAACCCTCTGGCTGCAGAAGTGTCCAGAAGTGTCCAGCTCCTCCCTAATGAGGGCCGGTGCTTCCCATCACTTGCCCATGTTGCAGAGGCCTCTCCCCTGTAGGACAATATGTTCACCCTACCGCCCAAGGTCCACCTCCACTTTCTTTCCCTCATGTCCAACAAATGGGGTTAAGTCAAAATACAACCCAGGATTTAAAGCTAGAAATTGTAGTAAGAAACATGCTGATAAAATGGACAACAAATCAAGAACATATAATGGATGGTTTTCTCTGGTTCTCTTTGCTTCTATAAATCCACAGATTCCTACTACCCATTTGTTTTCACTGCCCTCTCTCACCCATGCTTTGACTGGCCTCCAGCCCCGGCCCTCCCTGTCCAACTTACTGCTCATTTAGTTAAAAGGCACCCTGGAAAATCAAGAATCTTGTGCCCACACAAAAGGGTGCAGAGCCAGACTGATAAAAGACAAACCACGGCACTGAAACTTAGCTCTTTGGCTTGTGGCCCTCCAGCACAATGCTCTGTAGATCTCGTCAGGAATGATAAGTTTTATTGTCAAGCCACAATTATGGGACCAAATAGCCCAATTCAAGTAGCGTTTGCCTTTTGAAAACTTATTTTCTTACAGACCAGCCGAAGGTTGCATTGAAACCACTAAAGGTTACATTTAAAATGATTTATCAACCATTTGTTAACAGTAAGGCAATATCTGTCTAGATATCTTAATATCAATGTAGTCTGCCATAACTATTTCAAAGGTTCTTTTGTCCATTTTTTTTTCACTGCTGTATGATCCAAACCCATATGACCCTCCAGTATCAGAGACTGCATAAAAATATAAAATGAAGAAAAATCACAAAATATTTCTGGTTGGATCAGAAGTATGGCAAGCAATGATACAACTTTACTGTCAGAGTAACCTGCATTGTAGGAAGAATCAACATTAAATAACTGGTCCTCTTTTATTTTCTATTCTGGCAGCTACCCTATATGAACTCTTCTTTTAAATTTTTGGTTTTTTGTTTATTTCCTTCTACTAATGTACACACCCACCCACAACGACTTCGGTGTTTGCAGTTTTGGATAGTCACTGTTTTTAGAAAACGTAGTTGCAAGAGAACAGGTAGCCAAAATTCAGAATGTTTCAATATGGAGTTTGTGCCTAATGGGGCCAATACTTCAATCTAACTTTGCGGGGAGGGGCAAGATGGCGGCAGAGTAAGACGCGGAGATCACCTTCCTCCCCACAGATACATGAGAAATACATCTACACGTGGAACTGCTCCTACAGAACACCCACTGAACGCTGGCAGAAGACGTCAGACCTCCCAAAAGGCAAGAAAATCCCCACGTACTTGGGTAGGGCAAAAGAAAAAAGAAATAACAGAGACAAAAGAATAGGGACGGGACCTGCACCAGTGGGAGGGAGCTGTGAAGGAGGAAAGGTTTCCACACACTAGGAAGCCCCTTCGTGGGCAGAGACTGCGGGTAGCAGAGAGGGGAAGCTTCGGAGCCACGGAGGAGAGCGCAGCCACATTGGTGCGGAGGGCAAAGCGGAGAGACTCCCGCACAGAGGAGCGGTGCCGACCAGCACTCACCAGCCCGAGAGGCTTGTCTGCTCAGCCGCCGGGGCGGGCGGGGCCTGGGAGCTGGGGCTCGGGCTTCGGTGCTAGCCGGGAGGGAGTCCGGGAAAAAGACTGCAGCTGCCAAAGAGGCAAGAGAATTTTTCTTGCCTCTTTGTTTCGCGGCGCGCAAGGAGAGGGGATTCAGAGCGCCGCCTAAACGAGCTCCAGAGACGGGCGTGAGCCGCGGCTATCAGCGCGGATCCCACAGCAACAGGGACGCAGAGGGAAAAACGGAGAGATTCCCGCACAGAGGCTCGGCGCCGAGCAGCACTCACCAGCCCGAGAGGCTTGTCTGCTCACCCGCCGGGGCGGGCGGGGGCTGGGAGCTGAGGCGCGGGCTTCGGTCGGATCCCAGGGAGAGGACTGGGGTTGGCTGCGTGAACACAGCCTGAAGGGTCTAGCGCACCACAACTAGCCGGGAGGGTGCATGAGAAAAAGTCTGCAGCTGCCGAAGAGGCAGGAGACTTTTTCTTGCCTCTTTGTTTCGCGGCGTGCAAGGAGAGGGGATTCAGAGCGCCACTTAAACGAACTCCAGAGACGGGCGCGAGCCGCAGCTATCAGCGCGGACCCCAGAGACGGGCATGAGACGCTAAGGCTGCTGCTGCCGCCACCAAACAGCCTGTGGGCAAGCACAGGTCATTCTCCACACCGCCCCTCCCGGGAGCCTGTGCAGCCCGCCACGGCCAGGCTCCCGTAATCCGGGGACAACTTCCCCGGGAGAGCGCACGGCGCGCCTCAGGCTGCTGCAACGTCACGCCGGCTTCTGCCGCCGCAGGCTCGCCCCGCCTCCTCCGTACCGCTCCCTCCCCCCGGCCTGACTGAGCCAGAGCCCCCGAATCAGCTGCTCCTTTAACCCCGTTCTGTCTGGGCGGGGAACAGACGCCCTCAGGGGACCTACATGCAGAGGCGGGTCCAAATCCAAAGCTGAACCCCGGGAGCTGTACGAACAAAGAAGAGAAAGGGAAATCTCTCCCAGCAGCCTCAGAAGCAGCGGATTAAAGCTCCACAAACAACTTGATGTGCCTGCATCTGTTGAATACCTGAATAGACAACGAATCATCCCAAATTTAGGAGATGGACTTTGGGAGCAGGATATATTAACTTTTCCCCTTTTCCTTTTTTTTGTGAGTGTAGATGTGTATGCTTCTGGGTGAGATTTTGTCTGTATAGCTTTGCTCTCACCGTTAGTCCTAGGGTTAGGTCCGTCCTTTTTTTTTTTTTTTTTTTTGGCTTAAAAATTTTTTTTTTCCCTAATAAATGTTTTCTTAATAATTTTTTCCTTATTTTCTATTTTTAAAAAAATTTTTAATAGGTTCTTTTCATATTTTTTATTTTAAAAAATTAAAAAATTTTTTTTTCTTAATAAATTTTTTCTAAATAATTTTTTTCTTATTTTTAGTATAAAAAATTAATAAATCTATTTTTAAAAATTAAAAAAAATTTTTATTATAATTGCTTTATTTTATTTTATTTTATCCTCTTTTTTTCTTTCTTTCCATTTTTTCTCCCTTTTATTCTGAGCCGTGTGGATGAAAGGCTCTTGGTGCTCCAGCCAGGCATCAGGGCTGTGCCTCTGAGGTGGGAGAGCCAACTTCAGGACACTGGTCCACAAGAGACCTCCCAGCTCCACGTAATACCAAACGGCGAAAATCTCTCACAGATCTCCATCTCAACATCAAGACCCAGCTTCACTCAACGACCAGCAAGCTACAGTGCTGGACACCCTATGCCAAACAACTAGCAAGAGAGGAACACAGCCCCATCCATTAACAGAGAGGCTGCCTAAAATCATAATAAGGCCACAGACACCCCAAAACACACCACCAGACGTGGACGAATCCACCAGAAAGACAACATCCAGCCTCATCCACCAGAACACAGGCACTAGTTCCCTCCACCAGGAAACCTACACAACCCACTGAACCAACCTTAGCCACTGGGGACAGATACCAAAAACAACGGGAACTACGAACCTGCAGCCTGTGAAAAGGAGACCCCAAACACAGTAAGATAAGCAAAATGAGAAGACAGAAAAACACACAGCAGATGAAGGAGCAGGGTCAAAACACACCAGACCTAACAAATGAAGAGGAAATAGGTAGTCTACCTGAAAAAGAATTCAGAATAATGATAGTAAGGATGATCCAAAGTCTTGGAAATAGAATAGACAAAATGCAAGAAACATTTAACAAGGACGTAGAAGAACTAAAGAGGAACCAAGAAACGATGACAAGCACAATAAATGAAATTAAAAATACTCTAGACGGGATCAATAGCAGAATAACTGAGGCAGAAGAACGGATAAGTGACCTGGAAGATAAAATGGTGGAAATAACTACTGCGGACCAGAATAAAGAAAAAAGAATGAAAAGAACTGAGGACAGTCTCAGAGACCTCTGGGACAACATTAAACGCACCAACATTCGAATTATAGGGGTCCCAGAAGAAGAAGAGAAAAAGAAAGGGACTGAGAAAATATTTGAAGAGATTATAGTTGAAAACTTCCCTAATATGGGAAAGGAAATAGTTAATCAAGTCCTGGAAGCACAGAGAGTCCCATACAGGATAAATCCAAGGAGAAACACACCAAGACACATATTAATCAAACTATCAAAAATTAAATATAAAGAAAACATATTAAAAGCAGCAAGGGAAAAACAACAGATAACACACAAGGGCATCTCCATAAGGTTAACAGCTGATCTTTCAGCAGAAACGCTGCAAGCCAGAAGGGAGTGGCAGGATATACTTAAAGTGATGAAGGAGAAAAACCTACAACCAAGATTACTCTACCCAGCAAGGATCTCATTCAGATTTGATGGAGAAATTAAAACCTTTACAGACAAGCAAAAGCTGAGAGAGTTCAGCACCACCAAACCAGCTTTACAACAAATGCTAAAGGAACTTCTCTAGGCAAGAAACACAAGAGAAGGAAAACACCTACAATAACAAACCCAAAACATTTAAGAAAATGGGAATAGGAACATACATATCGATAATTACCTTAAATGTAAATGGATTAAATGCTCCCACCAAAAGACACAGACTGGCTGAATGGATACAAAAACAAGACCCATATATATGCTGTCTACAAGAGACCCACTTCAGACCTAGAGACACATACAGACTGAAAGTGAGGGGATGGAAAAAGATATTCCATGCAAATGGAAATCAAAAGAAAGCTGGAGTAGCAATTCTCATATCAGACAAAATAGACTTTAAAATAAAGACAATTACAAGAGACAAAGACGGACACTATATAATGATCAAGGGATCGATCCAAGAGGAAGGTATAACAATTGTAAATATTTATGCACCCAACATAGGAGCACCTCAATACATAAGGCAAATACTAACAGCCATAAAAGGGGAAATCGACAGTAACACAATCATAGTAGGGGACTTTAACACCCCACTTTCACCAATGGACAGATCATCCAAAATGAAAATAAATAAGGAAACACAAGCTTTAAATGATACATTAAACAAGATGGACTTAATTGATATTTATAGGACATTCCACCCAAAAACAACAGAATACACATTTTTCTCAAGTGCTCATGGAACATTCTCCAGGATAGATCATATCTTGGGTCACAAATCAAGCCTTGGTAAATTTAAAAAAATTGAAATCGTATCAAGTATCTTTTCCGACCACAACGCTATGAGACTAGATATCAATTACAGGAAAAGATCTGTAAAAAATACAAACACATGGAGGCTACACAATACACTACTTAATAACGAAGTGATCACTGAAGAAATCAAAGGGGAAATCAAAAAATACCTAGAAACAAATGACAATGGAGACACGACGATCCAAAACCTATGGGATGCAGCAAAAGCAGTTCTAAGAGGGAAGTTTATAGCAATACAAGCCTACATCAAGAAACAGGAAACATCTCGAATAAACAACCTAACCTTGCACCTAAAGCAATTAGAGAAAGAAGAACAAAAAAACCCCAAAGCTAGCAGAAGGAAAGAAATCATAAAGATCAGATCAGAAATAAATGAAAAAGAAATGAAGGAAACAATAGCAAAAATCAATGAAACTAAAAGCTGGTTCTTTGAGAAGATAAACAAAATTGATAAACCATTAGCCAGACTCATCAAGAGAAAAAAGGAGAAGACTCAAATTAATAGAATTAGAAATGAAAAAGGAGAAGTAACCACTGACACTGCAGAAATACAAACGATCATAAGAGATTACTACAAGCAACTCTATGCTAATAAAATGGACAACCTGGAAGAAATGGACAGATTCTTAGAAATGCACAACCTGCCGAGACTGAACCAGGAAGAAATAGAAAATATGAACAGACCAATCACAAGCACTGAAATTGAAACTGTGATTAAAAATCTTCCAACACACAAAAGCCCAGGACCAGATGGCTTCACAGGCGAATTCTATCAAACATTTAGAGAAGAGCTAACACCTATCCTTCTCAAACTCTTCCAAAATATTGCAGAGGGAGGAACACTCCCCAACTCATTCTACGAGGCCACCATCACCCTGATACCAAAACCAGGCAAAGATGTCACAAAGAAAGAAAACTACAGGCCAATATCACTGATGAACATAGATGCAAAAATCCTCAACAAAATACTAGCAAACAGAATCCAACAGCACATTAAAAGGATCATACACCATGATCAAGTGGGGTTTATTCCAGGAATGCAAGGATTCTTCAATATACGCAAATCAATCAACGTGATACATCATATTAACAAATTGAAGGAGAAAAACCATATGATCATCTCAATAGATGCAGAGAAAGCTTTCGACAAAATTCAACACCCATTTATGATAAAAGTCCTGCAGAAAGTAGGCATAGAGGGAACTTTCCTCAACATAATAAAGGCCGTATATGACAAACCCACAGCCAACATTGTCCTCAATGGTGAAAAACTGAAACCATTTCCACTAAGATCAGGAACAAGACAAGGTTGCCCACTCTCACCACTATTATTCAACATAGTTTTGGAAGTGTTAGCCACAGCAATCAGAGACGAAAAAGAAATAAAAGGAATCCAAATCGGAAAAGAAGAAGTAAAGCTGTCACTGTTTGCAGATGACATGATACTATACATAGAGAATCCAAAAGATGCTACCAGAAAACTACTAGAGCTAATCAATGAATTTGGTAAAGTAGCAGGATACAAAATTAATGCACAGAAATCTCTTGCATTCCTGTATACTAATGATGAAAAATCTGAAAGTGAAATTAAGAAAACACTCCCGTTTACCATTGCAACAAAAAGAATAAAATACCTAGGAATAAACCTACCTAAGGAGACAAAAGACCTGTATGCAGAAAATTATAGGACACTGATGAAAGAAATTAAAGATGATACAAATAGATGGAGAGATATACCATGTTCTTGGATTGGAAGAATAAACATTGTGAAAATGACTCTGCTACCCAAAGCAATCTACAGATTCAATGCAATCCCTATCAAACTACCACTGGCATTTTTCACAGAACTAGAACAAAAAATTTCACAATTTGTATGGAAACACAAAAGACCCCGAATAGCCAAAGCAATCTTGAGAACGAAAAATGGAGCTGGAGGAATCAGGCTCCCTGACTTCAGACTATATTACAAAGCTACAGTAATCAAGACAGTTTGGTACTGGCACAAAAACAGAAATATAGATCAATGGAACAGGATAGAAAGCCCAGAGATAAGCCCACGCACATATGGTCACCTTATCTTTGATAAAGGAGGCAAGCATATACAGTGGAGAAAAGACAGCCTCTTCAATAAGTGGTGCTGGGAAAATTGGACAGGTACATGTAAAAGTATGAAATTAGAACACTCCCTAACACCATACACAAAAATAAACTCAAAATGGATTAAAGACCTAAGTGTAAGGCCAGACACTATCAAACTCTTAGAGGAAAACATAGGCAGAACACTGTATGACATAAGTCACAGCAAGATCCTTTTTGACCCAGGTCCTAGAGAAATGGAAATAAAAACACAAATAAACAAATGGGACCTAATGAAACTTAAAAGCTTTTGCACAGCAAAGGAAACCATAAACAAGACCAAAAGACAACCCTCAGAATGGGAGAAAATATTTGCAAATGAAGCAACGGACAAAGGATTAATCTCCAAGATTTACAAGCAGCTCATGCAGCTCAATAACAAAAAAACAAACAACCCAATCCAAAAATGGGCAGAAGACCTAAATAGACATTTCTCCAAAGAAGAGATACAGATTGCCAACAGACACATGAAAGAATGCTCAACATCATTAATCATTAGAGAAATGCAAATCAAAACTACAATGAGGTATCATCTCACACCGGTCAGAATGGCCATCATCAAAAAATCTAGAAACAATAAATGCTGGAGAGGGTGTGGAGAAAAGGGAACACTCTTGCACTGTTGGTGGGAATGTAAATTGATACAGCCACTATGGAGAACAGTATGGAGGTTCCTTAAAAAACTAAAAATAGAACTACCATATGACCCAGCAATCCCACTACTGGGCATATACCCTGAGAAAACCATAAGTCAGAAAGAGTCATGTACCAAAATATTCATTGCAGCTCTGTTTACAATAGCCAGGACATGGAAGCAACCTAGGTGTCCATCATCGGATGAATGGATAAAGAAGATGTGGCACATATATACAATGGAATATTACTCAGCCATAAAAAGAAATGAAATGGAGGTGTTTGTAATGAGGTGGATGGAGTTAGAGTCTGTCATACAGAGTGAAGTAAGTCAGAAAGAGAAAAACAAATACAGTATGCTAACACATATATATGGAATCTAAGGGAAAAAAAAAAAAAAAAAAAGAGGTCATGAAGAACCTAGTGGCAAGATGGGAATAAAGACACAGACCTACTAGAGAATGGACTTGAGGATATGGGGAGGGGGAGGGGTGAGATGTGACAGGGTGAGAGAGTGTCATGGACATATATACACTACCAAATGTAGAATGGATAGCTGGTGGGAAGCAGCCGCATAGCACAGGGAGATCAGCTCGGTGCTTTGTGACCACCTAGAGGGGTGGGATAGGGAGGGTGGGAGGGGGGGAGATGCAAGAGGGAAGAGATATGGCAACATATGTATATGTGTAGCTGATTCACTTTGTTGTAAAGCAGAAGCTAGCACACCATTGTAGAGCAATTGTACTTCAATAAAGATGTTTAAAAAAAAAAAAAAAATCTAACTTTGCTATGATGCTGAAATCACTGCCATCTTGTTTAAGTCCTCTAGTGCTAGAGATCTGAGGTCCATGATACACTTTCTGCTCTGCACTTGAGGTGGCTAAAGAATTGGTGCTGAATATATAATGGCAGCAAAACAAAATGTGATATATTTTATGCATGTCCATAAAGGAATAACCTATTCTTAGCCTCTAGAAAATAGAAATTAGGACACACCTTAATTCCAAAATATTGCAATTTTAATTTAAATTGTTAGGAGGCTTGGTGCTAACAGTCTATTTTCCAATAAAATCTTTAATGTATTTCTGAAAAATGTTGAAAGTTGTCAATGCAAGAGTGATCATCTAATAGCTCTGCCAATAAATGATTTATTTTTCTTCAAGCAAGTTGAACAAATTAATGAAAAAAGGAATACATAATAACCTACACACACCTAAAACATAGCCTTGAAATAACAATACTATGGGAATAATAAATCAGTTGTAGTTGAAGATTTTAACTTACTTCTCTCAGAAACTGATAGATGATGTAGACATTGAACTAAAATTTTAAAATGTTTAATAACACGATTAATAAAAATTTACATCAAATGGAGAAAAGAAATTCATTTTGAGAAAAAACAGAACCTTCATAAAAATTACCTATGTACTGGCTTCAAAGGAAGCTTTCATAAATTCCAAAGAATTAATATTTTACAGTCTGTTTCTGTGACCATAATACATATGTAAATTACAAAATGGTATATTTACAAAAACTCCCATATGTCTGAAAGTGAAGTAACTCATACCTACAGGTTAAAGCTATGATTGCATGGGAAATTATGAAATACAGTCATTGCTCTTATAGTACAGATTATGTATTCCTACAGAAATACTGTGTCATGGAATTTCGCACACACATGTGCACACACACACACACACACATACACACAAAGTAACAGGACTCAAGGGTAAAAAAATGGGTGAGGGGTTATGGTAGGCAGAATTTTTAGGCATGACCCTCAAGATTCCACTATCTAATCTCTGGTACCTGTGAATTTAACGACATATCACTCCCATAATTTAGTTCTATTACATGGCACAGCTAACCCGAAAATAGGGAAATTATCCAGGTGGAGCTAATTTAATCACGTGAGGCCTTAAAAGGAGAGAACTTTCTCAGGTGGCAGAAGAGGAGGGTATAAGAGGAAGTCAGAGAGACTGGAAGCATGAGAAAGATTGCATAAATCACGGCTGGCTTGAAGATGTAGAGGGCCACATGAGAAGGCCCTAAGAGCAGAGAGCAGACACCAGCTGACAGACAGCCAGGAAATGGGGACCTCACTTCTACAACAAGAAAGAACTGAATTCTGCCAATGACCAGTGAGTTGGAAAAGGACCGTTAGCACCAGATGAGAACTGAGCCCTGGTGGATACCTTGAGTTTAGCATGGTGAGACCCTAAGAAGAAAATCCAGCCAAACCATGCTGGACTTCTGACCTACAGAAATTTTTGTGTTGTTTTAACCACTACACTTAAGGTAATTTGTTACACAGCAAGATAAAAATAATACAGGAGTAGAACACTCAAAAAACATGTACAGTTTTTTAATATAAGTAACACAGTAAAAAAAAAATTCAAAAACTGCTCTCCAGTTTTAAATATCTTAAATACCTAATAAATAAATACTATAATAAACATGAGTTTTCTTTAATTTTGGCTCCAGAATTTCATACATCTTCATTAGATTATCCCTATTAGATTTGTTATTCAAACCATCTGCACCTTTGCTAACCTTTTTTTCTGTTTGACCTATCAACAAACAAAAGAGGTGAGTTGAAATTACCCACCGTGATGAGGGATTTATCCATTTATCCCTATAGTTTTATCAGGTTTTGCTTTACATATTTTAGGGCCATTTTATTAATTGCATACATGTTCAGAATTGTTGTATCTTTTTGATGAATCAAACCTTTTATCATTATCTAGTGACCTTTTCAAGTCCTAAGGTTTATATTTAAAACCTACTTTTTCTGCCACTAAAATAATTATATCAATCCTCTTTTGGTAAATATTTACCTGATGTATCTTTTCTCATGCTTTTATTTAAAATTTTCTATTTTCATTATGATTTAGCCTCCTATAAAAAATATGAAACTAGATTTTTAATCTCATCTGACAATCTCTGTCTTTTGAGGATTTAGACAACTTATATTCATAATGAGTGTTTATATATGAGAATTTGTTGCTACAACTTTAGTTTCTAATTTCAATTTAATGAACATTTTCTAATTTCTCTCTCTTTTAAAATTTATTTATTTACTTATTTATTTATTTATTTTTGGCCACATTGGGTCTTTGTTGCTGCATGCAGGCTTTCTCTAGTTGCGGCAAGTCAGGGCTACTCTTTGTTGTGGTGCATGGTCTTCTTATTGTGGTGGCTTCTCTTGTTGTGGAGCACAGGCTCCAGGTGCGTGGGCTTCAGTAGTTGTGGCGCGTGGGCTCAATAGTTGTGGCTCGAGGGCTCTAGAGCACAGGCTCAGTAGTTCTGGAGCATGGGCTTAGTTGCTCTGCTGCATGTGGGATCTTCCCGGACCAGGGAAGACCCTGCCTTCTTTCTAAATATCAATACCTACAGCTTCCCCATAGCAACACAAAATATTACCCTGCTCTCCTATCCCTTGGTGTCTCTACCTACCCACATACTCCACTCCAAACTTTCCTCCTGATACTCTGTAGAATTTTAATTCTGTGTTCTCAAGCATATACTTTCTCTTTCCCTTTCTTTTAACTTCAACTTCAGAGACAAAAAAATACCCAATCTTTGCCAAAATTTTTAATCACCCTCACTTTACATATTTCTTTCAGCATCTACTAGACTTGTTTCTCCATTTATATGACCGCTTCCTTCAAAAGTATTTTCAGTGTGGTTCTTTGCGATCTTGTAGACCTGCAAATACTTCTGTGATGTGTTTGCATTTCCATGCTAATATGAATGGATATAAAATTTTAGGTATAAAATACCATGGGTCCTTACATAAGAAAGGACAGGGGGTGTGACACGTAGAGACATAGAGGGAGGGCTATGTGAAGACAGAGGCAGAGACTGGACACATGCAGCCCCAAACCAAGGAACAGCAAGAAATGTCAACAACCAGAAGCTAAGAAAAGCCATGGAAAATATTCTTCCCCAGAGCCTCCAAAAGGACGCAACCCTGTTGACACACTGATTTCAAACTTCTGACCTCCACAACTGTGAGAGAATAAATTTCTGTTGGTTTAGGCCACCTAGTTTGTGGTCATTTATTACAGCCGCCCAAGAGAACTAACACATACGGGTTGGCATCTGTTAATTGTTTCTTCCCATGAGACTAGGTCACATTTTCCTGGCTCTTAATAGGTTGAGTAATTTTGTATTGTATCCTAGACATTGTAAATACTAAGCTGTAAAGACTCTGGATTATATTCTATTTCCTCAAAGAGTGTTGACATTTTTATTTTGGTAGACAATTCACTTGGTTAGACTCAGACTACAAACTGTCACACCTGGGGTGGGGAGAGTTCAGACCGCAGTTCAGGTTTTTAAGCCCTAGCTGCATGATGCTTCCAGCTTGTCCCATGCATTCATAATTTAGGGATTAGCCAGAAACTTGGGATGAGTTTAAATACAGAATTTGCAGTTCCTCTTCTCTAGCTCTTTCCTTTCCAGGATTTCCTCCCTCACACCCTGGCATCCCTGGTCGACATGCGCTCTTTCCCCTAGTTCCTCTGTCCAAAAATTCAGAGGGCTCTGTGTCAGTTTCAGCTGTCACTGAGCCATGGAAATTACTCTACGGGAGTTGCTTGCTTCAAGTTTCAAGTCACCTCCAAAATCTGCCTACTTCGTTTCAGTCTCCAAATCCCTCAAGAAGTTGTTTTTGGTATTTTTGTCTATAATTCATAGCTTTTTAAAATAAAGAATTAGCTTGTTAGATGCTTGCTTCTCCAAATCAGAAATTTCAGCATCACTGGATAGGTGATCCCAATGTACAAGGTATATCTATTCTAAGGTTTAACCTAGGGTTGATTTCTCAGGGGTGGAAGCCAGTAACCCATGTTAACTAGTCAACTAAGCAAGAACTGGAACCAAGCTAGAATATGGGCTCATGTTAATTTGCCTCTGATTCCGGAGCCCAAGCTCTTAGAAACTCTTACAATTAATTGAAATCAAAAGTAACGTGAGTTTTAGAACTGAGTTATTTTGTAAACATTCGATACTTCTTAGAGGCTAGGACTCAAGATTTGGTCTCCCACCCCCATTTAAAACCAGTTTTGTCTTGGGACTTCCCTGGCGGTCCAGTGGTTAAAGACTCTGCGCTTCCACTGTAGGGACCACGGGTTCAGTCCCTGGTGGGGGAACTAAGATCCCGCATGCCACGCGGCACAGCCAAAAAATAATAAAAGCAGTTTTGTCTTGATAGTAATTTTCCAAAATAATGTAAAGAATACATTTATTCTTTTATATTCAGAGCTCCATCACACCATTCATTAAAACAAAAATAAAAACAAGCCACCTATGCCCGTTATCAGCAGATATTCCTCCCTGAGTATCAAAAATCTGTATTTACAACTACGCCATCCAAAGCATTATGGGCAATATGGTGTTTGATAGTGTTAAACCAGTTTATGCTGCATTTATCAAATGGCTGGTAGTAATTAATAGCCTCTATGTGAAATCTCATTTTTTTCAATAGCAGAAAGAATCCCAGATCCCCTAGAAGCAACTTCATCCACCGTTATTTCCTTTGTCACTTAAAAAGGAAAATAGTGAGCCCTGGCAAATTCCAATTTGAATCTGTTCATCTTGGCCCCTGCCTTGCACTAGAATTGAAAACGTAATTTCCAGCCCTTCTTCACAAACGGAATTGTTGTTATTATTCTGTTTTCCACATGTGAGAAGCTGTCACCTCTGTCAGCTTCAGCGCATCTCCATTTGTGACTCCAAAACCAGACTCACAGGTCTGAACACACGCTGTGCATCTCAGGTGGAAAGGTAATTTCTCTCCTAACGCACCAAGAGACCTACTGATAAGAGCCAAGTCCCTGGTTTGAATATTTGTTCCCATCACCTCCTAACAACATATTAATGCATCTAATGTCCTCCACATATGCCGGACATCTCTACTCCTTGGATATTCCCAGAGGATCCAGGAACTGTTATTACCTAGTGCCAGAAGGGTGCCACTTAGGGCAAGATTATATTTGATTCTCAGTCCTCCTCCATGGAAACTAGCCTTTGGTTGCTACAGTCTTGCTCAGATACCCTCTCTCCCTAACTGTGACCATGACCCAGTCCTTTCTTATGGATAACAAAGTCCATTCCTCTGTACTTCCTATCACTCCAGAAGCTGGCCACCTGGAAATAGAGAAACAAGATTTGGCATCAGAAACAGTGTGAGACCCAGGAGGTAACTTCAGGGGTGGGCAAGGGAGTTGTTAAAGGTATCCCACTCAAAGGGCATCAGCTAATAATCATCCTAATCATAGTGGACCAAAACAAAACGCTGTCTGTAAGCATTTCCAAATTCTAAGAGTAAAACACCATATATCTCAGGAGTGAAGACAACTTTTTTTAAGGTTATGGGCCTGCAGTGGGTTTTTTGCAAAGAAGGGGAGGGACTGAAGAACCAAGAAGAACAGAACTAAACTGCATGATAAAGCAGGTCCTTTTGGGAGAAGCTATTGCATTATAAATTGAGTTTAGGGTTTCCTG
The DNA here is from genome assembly GCF_028564815.1 of Eubalaena glacialis. Lineage (NCBI taxonomy): Eukaryota > Metazoa > Chordata > Mammalia > Artiodactyla > Balaenidae > Eubalaena > Eubalaena glacialis. The sequence continues at coordinate 74,097,823 of NC_083717.1, read as the reverse complement.
GGATATCAGGTAGAGGGAGTACCAGAGAGAGGCAGAATTTAAGTAAGAGAAAATGGAAACAAGGATTCTTATCTGAATGAATGAAAAGAGTGGGCCCTTAATATCATGGAGGGAGGCAGGGCTTAATGGCAGGTCAAGGAGGGGCTTCCAGTGATGGTGCATGACCAGTGATGGGCTTCAGGGGCAGGGCTATCTGGTTGAGTTCTCTGTCCTCATCCCCCTGGATAACTCCAGTCCTCAGTCAAGTGTGTTAAACACAAGAGTCTTGATATGCTGTGGGGAAGCCTGGGTCCACACTTGGGACAGTGAGTGATGGGGAGGAAAGTCTTGCTTTAACTCTCCATCTCCTGTGGCTAGCATGAAGTGGCAGCAGAGCATCTAGAGAGAATGGGGGTCTGAGAGCTCCAGCAGCAAAGTGAATGGGTTCTACGGTAGACTAGCAAGTGCTAGTGAGTTGTAAAATGACAAAGAACAGAAAACAAATTACCCTTTCCTCCAGTATACTATTAGCTCCAGCCAAGACCCTTCTATGATGTGTCTAGGACATAGGCAGGCCGTGATAACTAGGTTATACTGAGTCCAGGTTGTGAGCAAGGATGTGTCATGGGAAGGCGAACATGGGCCACAAAAATCTGAAATCAAGTAAGGAGTGCTCAGATGCATCTCACCTAATTGCTCACCAGGTACTGCAGTATTTTTATTGGCTCAGCTGTTGGTAAGTTTGCTCTTGTGTGGGTTCATATTAAAGGCATCCCTTTCATAACATGCAATCTTTGGACACCCGTATCGTCTTGATTTGTGTGCGGAGCGCTTTCTTACTCAGAAAAGGCATCTAACCGAGGCTAAACATTTCATCTTTCTACACTGCAAGGTCCCTAACCACCAAATTCACTGAGTGCTAACAATACACAGGCACCTCTGCAACACTGAGATTACTGAAATTCAATCCCAAAGAAGCCCCTCAAAGCAATCTGGGTAGACAAGCAAACTTTTGTTTCTCATCAAAGACTAGCTCACAGACATAGCAGGACCAGATGTTCTAAGAAACTGCCAATATTGTCAGAGACTATGGATCTCAACTTGGTTAGAAATGAGAAGAGAGTTAATGTTTATTGAAGTCCTACTTTGGGCCAGGGTAAGTTAGATATTTTCACAAACATGTGATCACCAAACCCTACAATTCCTCTACAAAAGTTAGACATTATGAGGAAACAGGGGCTTAAACCAGTCTGGGATCTGCTTGGCCCAGGTCTAACTCCACGGCCCAAGATCTTCCCATACTGACATCCTGCCCCAGAGGTACACAAGTCATAAAGGTACAGCTAAGTGACTGCTCACAGGATGCCATGGAATATTCTGGTGGTTCCAAACTGACAGTTACAACCTATTTGTACATCATGACCTCAATTGTCAGTCTTGACCAACATTTAAAAAAAAAAAAAAGAAACAGAATAGAATAGAAAATATCACAACGTGGATTTGAACTGCATAGATCCACTTATACATTGATTTTTTTTGAATAGTAAATACTACAGTACTACATGATCCACAGTTGGTTGAATCTGGGCATGCCCAACCGCAGATATGGAGGGATACAGATTTTTGATGATGTGGAGGGTCAGTGCACCAATACCCATACCCGTGTTGCTCAAGAATCAATTGTACATTGCGCTAAGTATAGGTAATTAATAATTTGTGGGAAAAAACATATGTGTGTATATATATATATATACATGCCACACACATGTATGAACTGCATCATTGTGTAAAATATGCTTCTTAATATCAGTTTTGTTCAAAGACATTTGAAAAACTCTTAATTGAAATTAAGACAGGAACTACTGAATAGTAGAATCTCAGGAAATTTTACTGGGCTCATGGTGTTCCACAGGCAGTGAGAGCCAGGTATCCTGAACCAATCTGATTCAGAGAGAAAGACTTCTAAAAGAATGTCTATGCCCCCAATTTCCATAACATCCCACTCCTCATACTGCTGGTTCTCATCTATTAACCCATCACCATAACCCCTGCCTCTATGAGAAGGAAGGAGGAGAGGGTAGGTGAACCCCATCAATCAAGAGGGCTACTGCTGGCTCCCAAGTCCCTGGTCCTAGGAGGCTCTGACTCCACCTTCTCCATTGGCCATGGGACGTCCTCATAGACCTCATCCTATGATATACCTGACCCTATGGTATTCCAAATGGGCCACAACCAGAAACCACAGGCCTAACCTCAAAATTCCTTAAATCTAGCTTCTATGAACCAGACAGGAGAAAAGCAGATACTCCTCCCCTTTCTCACCAAGAGCCTTGTTGGCAACTACTGGGAAGTGTGTTTGTTTAACAAGATGTCCCGGCTCTATCTGGACCAGCTAGAGGTACTTCTCAGTGTTTGTCTGGTCAGCACTTTCCTGCCTTGAGACACTCTTTTGCATTGACTGGGGAGGGAACAACTTTGGAATGTGTTCCACCGCCCTCAAAGTTTATCATTAATTCTGCTTGAGTATGACACATCTGTTTGCCACTGTAACTGTAGTAAGCATTTGTCTTCCATCCCTTCTACTCGCCTCATCTTTCAGGCATCTCTGTGCAAGCTTCTTGGCAGTACCCGGTACGGGCAGAAAAGAGAGGAAATCCTTGCTCACAGCAGCACTTCTTCACAGTTACAGGCAGCTTTATAATTGACAAAGCACCGTCAGAGCCTTATGTCAGCTAATCATCTATACAGGAGGCACTCACCTAACCCTCAGAATTGTCAGGACCTCGAAGATCCCAGAGGCGAAGTGCCTCACCTAGGCTCACGTGGCCTGTGTGTGCTGGAGAACTGAAGCCCAAGCCTGCTCATCCTAAATGCCGTGCTTGGACAAGAGCTGGCAGGGCTCACCGCAGACAAGCCCACCATTCCAGGACTTTAATAATAACCATGATTACCACGGCACAACATGGAGAATGTGATGGGCTCTGCTCTGTGATGAACATGTTCCAGGGAGCGTCTCATTTGTTTTTCACTGCAACCCTTTAAGTTAAGGAGCATTGTTCCGCCCATTTTGTAGATGAGCTAATGGAAGTTTAGAAACAGTGAGAGCATTTATCCGAGACCTCTTGGCTAGGAAGGAGCCCAGTGAGACTCGAGCCCGGGCACGTCTGCAGGCTACATCATCTTACACACGCTTAGTCCTTCCTTCTTTTAAAACCCTTCCATTTAACTCATTAGATTCTCTTTATATTCCTCCGACTATTTAGGATCTTTTTATCCCCTTTTACAAATGAGGAAATAAGGCTTAGAAGAAACTGTCCAGAGACAGAATTTCAGACTTTGAAGGGATGCCAGAGCTCAATTGTTCACTTGTTTTATTCTCAGTAGATGAAGAAACAGGTCCAGAGACATGCAGTGACTCTCCCTATATCACACAGCATATCAGCAACACAGCCTGGATGTAAATCCACATCTCCTAAGCCCCTACCTCTGCCCCAGGGGGCTTCTCCTGATTCTCAGTATTGGGGAAATAGCCATTTCTGGGCAATTTATTTCATTTCCCTGAGCCTCAGGTTATTAGTTTGGCCAGAGCTGCCATAACAAAATACCACATACTGGGCTTAAACAACAGAAACTTATTTCCTCACAGCTCTGGACACTAGAAGTCTGAGATCAAGGTGTCGGCAGGTCTGGTTTCTCCTGAGGCTTCTCTCCTTGGCTTGCAGATGGTGCCTTCTTGCTGTGTCTTCACGTGACCTTTTCTCTGTGCGTGTGAAACCCTGGTGTCCCTCTTTTATAAGGACACCAATCCTGGGCTTCCCTGGTGGCGCAGTGGTTGAGAATCTGCCTGCTAATGCAGGGGACACGGGTTCGAGCCCTGGTCTGGGAAGATCCCACATGCCGCAGAGCAACTAGGCCCGTGAGCCACAACTACTGAGCCTGCGTGTCTGGAGCCTGTGCTCCGTAACAAGAGAGGCCACGATAGTGAGAGGTCCGCGCACTGCGATGAAGAGTGGCCCCCGCTTGCCGCAACTAGAGAAAGCCCTCGCACAGAAACGAAGACCCAACACAGCCAAAAATAAATAAATAAAAATAAATTAAAAAAAAAAAAAGGGAATCACCATGTAGTAATCTGTAATTTCAAAAAATAAAATAAAATAAAATAAGGACACCAATCCTATTGGATGAGGGCCCCACCCTTATGACTTCATTAACCTTAATGACCTCTTTAAAGGCCCTACCTCCAAATATAGACCCATTGGGGGTTAGGGCTTACACATATGGATTTAGGGAGGACACAGTTCAGTCCATAACAGCTTCCTGATCTCTACCATGGGGACACTATCATGCCCCTCACTCACCACCCTTCCAAGTCTGTTGGAGGATTAAGAGGGTGAACAGAGATCATCTGACACAGTGCCCAGCTTAGGGCAAGAGTCTGATCAACGGTTGTTTGCTTCCATCCTGCCCTCCAAGTAGGGTAGAGAACAAAGGATGGAGGATGGAAAAAAGTGCTAATGCATCGTCACTCGGAAGCAGAGTCTTGCTGGTGTCAGGGGAATAACAAGTTCTCGAGAGTAAGAAAGCAACTTACTGTTCGTTATGCTTCCAATTGCCACAGTTGGCATATTATGTTAAAGACACTTAGTGTCGGAGAGAAGAAAGCTGCTTTGCAGGCATAAAGAACTTTATGGAAGCGGAGACTTTAGCATGCTTCATGCTGATTGACAGAATGTCTTCTCTTTAAGTGAGAGGCTGTCAGGCACCATACTGTTAAGAGCTTATCAAATTTGTACACAGGATATTCTTTATTGCATCATTCCATCAGATCCTTGCAATATTCGTGTAAAATCAAATGGAGAGTCATGCTAAATGCTGGACACTATAAGATCTCCATTGTCAGGTGATGACAAGTCTCATTTTTTTAGAGCCCAATGACCAAATGACCTGCCCCCCACCTACACACACACACACACACACACAAAACCACAAGGCCCTTTCTTAGGTTCTAATCCTTGTCTAGTTGCCCTTAATCATTTTTTAAAAATGGAAATACAAAGCAAGGATGGATGCCAGTGACAGGGGACACATTAAATATTTGCTCATGGGTAACCATGAGCAACTCACAGGACAGGCAGGTTCAAGGAGCTCAGAGCCAGGGTTCTAGCATACTCTCAGCCATCAGCTGCACGTGCACTTAACCTCTCAGTTCTCAGTCTCCTCACCTGCAAAATAAGTTGGTTCACTGAAGGATCTCCATGGCCCACCCAACCTGGACCATCCAAATGATGTTATGAAGGTCACTTTCCCCACACCCAGGCCTCTCCCCTGCTCCGTCTCTGACCATCTCAGCTCTTTTACCCACTCCCTGTGGTTCTAGAGTCTGTCCTTCAGCCCTGACCTCACTCCTCAGCATCAGACCCACGTCTCCCAGGGACCTTTAGGAATTCCATTGTCACTGAAACTCAAGATATTCAACAATGAACTTAGGTCTGCTTCTCTAAGCTCTTTATTCATCTGGGCTTCTCCATCCTGTCAGCAGCACCCACCACGGAACACAGAGAAGACCACGGACTCTGGAATCAGAGACATCTGAGTTTGAAACCTGCTTCCAGAACTTCTAGGTACTTCTTTCATTCCCAAGGACTGATTCAGGGTTTACCCTGTGCCAAGATGTTTTGAAGATACACAGATGAAAAAGACCTGCCCAACTTTCGAGGAGCTCTGTGTCCAGCTACAGGACATTGAGAAGAAGAGCCAACCTCTCGGAGGCAGGACATCTCATACAGTAACCTCCCAGGGCTGCTGTAAACTAACCTTCGTAAGTAAAGCCCTGTGTTCCGCTTCTGCCCTTTCTCTCCTTTACAGCTCACACTGATTTCTCCCTCTGTTCCCAGGGACGTAAGGCCTGACTGCTCTCTGCCATTACCACAGTGCCTGACCTGACCTCCTTGGGTACAGGCGTCTTAGCTCGCTGGACTTCTCACAGTTCTCAACACACAGAAGGTGTCCAGTCAAGGATCGCCATTGCTGTGCTGTAAGGATGACAAACGTCAGGCTAGAGAGCTTTTGAGCTCCCTGCGGACAGGGGATTTGTCTTTCTCCTCTGGCCTTGGTGCAAAGCACAGAGCCTGGCACATAGTAGGTAGTTAATAAATAATAATTGTCATCCTACCACACTGGAGGTTCCCGATGCTCACGGTTCTTTGTTTAAACCCTCATCTCCCTCGTGTATGTGTCAAGGAAAATTAACAGCATGATTTGGGTGAACAACAGGGAAGCCAGCACAATTCCCTCTGACTTCCCCATCACAATTAGTAATAGACTCGTTCCCTCCCTTCTCCCTCCCTGATCTTTTCATTGTTCAGTAAAGAATGAAATGTGCTGATGAAAACTCACAAAAGGTGCTGAAGCCCACTGAAAAGGCAAAGAGGGGGAAAAAAAAGATTTTTAGGAAAGAAGGAAGTACAATGGTAGGAATAATAAACCAAGGCACCAGGAACATCTCTGCCAGGTGGCCACAAATGGTTTTCTATTTCTGTCCTTGTCAAGTGCATCGTTGGATGAGACCATGCACAAATACTTCCTCTCTGACAAGAGACACCTTTGTGCAGTGAGTCCTTCATTAGTTCTCCTCTATCAGGTGATCTCATGTTCCTCTGGGCAGTTTTATTAGCACTCTCGATCCTCGGAACACTTAAACCAAGTCACCATCACACTGATCATTATTAGCATTGCTCAAAGTACATGTTCTAAAAACTCATATTAAAAATGCCCTGATTCATTTCCAACTAAAGAGTTTTTAGCCCAAGGAACTTGGCACATCTGTTTTAGAAATCAGTCATCTATGAAAGGCTTTTCTCTTCTGTACATTCTGTAGGCAGAGAGCAATAACCCAGCAGGCTTTCCTTTATCTTTGGAAAAAGGAGTCAAAATTCCATTTATAAAGCAATCCTTAAAATAACTTGGAGAAACATCTGGTTCCAGTGAGTGGTCCAGGTCAGGATGGCAGTCACCAATTAGTTAACCACAGAAAACAGATGGATTTTCAAATCTGTCTACCAAGAATGATTTGCTGAGTGCCTGCTTCAAGTGCCAAAGCTGCGCTAGGTGCCCTTGCCCCCAAGATGATGATCGCCTCAGTGGGAATATGGCAGTGGCAGGTGGGAAGTTGATGGGAACAACACAGGACCAGGTGGTCATGGTGGAGGAGGTGGCATGTGAGCTGGACCTGATAGGCAGGGTAGGAACAGGATGGAGGGAGAGAGAAAGGAAGGCATTAGTGGGGCCTGTATACAGGGCCTGGAGTACCCTTCGTTCATCTGCCTGACCTTCCACCAAGTGCCAGTGGGGGCAGGTCCAGAGCCAAGTAGGTGGAGGCAGATTAGCCATGATACTAGTGAAGGTTAAGGTCATATGATTATGACCTGCAAATTTTGTATAAAATTTGCAAAAGGTAACTTAACTTCAATTGGTTTACTGCTGTCTCTTACCAATCCAATTTACCCTCCATTATCTTTCCCCTTCAGAGTCAGGGGCCATTATAGTGGTCTTGAGCATCGGGGTGGATGCAGCTTTCGGGAAGTTGAATTGGGTAAACATTTTGAGTTTAGTGGAATGTATTTATGTAGAATATGGTAACTCCCAAGTAAAATTAAGTTATTGCTAGCCATTCTAGATTCCAGGTACATTCCTAACAAAATCAATTGAAAGAGCATTGAAGGTTAGTCAATGAACAACAACAACAACAACAAAAAAGGGAAATGCTCTGAAATCTTACAGTTCTCATAGGAAAAAAGCTTGATTGTTTTCCCAAACTTGACAAAAATCCTAAGAATTTACATGAAATTACCAAGTTGTGAAGCTGAATGAAATTATTCTAAATCATGAAAAACAAAAACCAATTTCAATCAACTATGATAAAGAAAAGAGTGAATTATCTTTCTGTTTTCGCTATGCACAATATTCCAAAACATTGTCATGGGAAAAAGTGATCAAAGAGTGTGAAACAAAAAGTGTACAAATAAAGAGATTTATCAGTTGATTCACTAATTAAAACAGTGAGTGATTTCTCCAGTTTGGTACACTTGTGGTATATGTCAGCTTTTTAACATTTGTAATTTGGTATGATTTCTTTGCTTATTCTAAATTAATAATTTTATGCCTAATTTTGTATTCTTTTTCCTAAAGTCGATCCCCTAAGATCAACAGAGTAACTCATGAAACACATTTTTTAAAAAGCACATAAAGGGGTAAAGTGAGGGCCCACGAGGAGGGATCTTCTAAGTCAGCCTGAGGTGTTGGAAAGGAGGACAATGTGGGAGAGAAAAGGATAGCATTTGGGCAGGTGTCCCCGAAGATGACAGAGCTCAGAATGGCATGGTGGGTAGAGATGGCAAGGCTGCCCACGGCCAATAGACCAGGGCCATCTTAGGTGGTTGGGTCCTGTTTCACCCCCAACAAGACACTCTTCTTTTGTTCTCAAGTAATTGAGTCCCTTTGAGCACTGCAACTTCTATCCACGTTTTCACGCCTTGCCATTTCCTCTAGTTCTTTATCCAAGAGCAGGTTTCCACTTGCCAAAAATCAAAAAATAAATGTAATCACTTCCTATATAAGTAGACACCATGCAACCACTACATTCGGTTCCAATACTTGCTCTATTATTAACTATTATTCTATTATGAAGTGAGGCCATTTTTCTTCAACCTGTCCTCTGTGAAGACCTCCATCACAGATCTTTCCTGCCTCCTCAAATGACATCCTGCTCACTTCCTGTCTGTGCCCTCCTGAGGAAGGAAAAAGGGACTGTCCCCTCCATCCACCCTCTACGGTCATAACTAACCCCCTTGGAACACGCTGCTATGTTGCTATTGGTTCATATATCTTTTTCCATAGCATATACAAAAAGGAAATTAAACAAGGAGATAGTGCATGATTATATATTGGCAAGCTTTTCCCTTGCAGAAGGACCTCAGGCAGTGCCTCTGGAAATGAAAAAGAACGTCTATTGTGTACCTGCCATGTGCTGCACATTGTGTTAACCACATTATAGACATTATAACAATTATTTCTCAAGCCAAACTGTGCAATAGATGTCATTATCCCAGAGAGGCTAATGGCCTTTCTGAGGTCACACAGCCCACTGGAAGTGATTGCATTTCGCTGGCCTGAAAGTCTGCTCATTTCAGTACATCCATGGTTTCTCCTCTCTACCCCTGCCTCCCTCATCTCCCCATTTGGGTTTCTCTACCTACAAGTGCTTGAACATAAAACAGTATCACTTTGGGTAAAAAGCACTATTCAGTGAATGTGCCCTAAAAGGCAGAGGTATCACTAACATGGTTACTTTTCTTTCCCGTTGGCCTACTCTTAGTTAAGCCAAGTCTTTGAGTTGATCTTCAGTTGCAAATATGGAGGACAACCTAATTTTAAATCAGCATTGGGCCAAGAACAAGATTACCTTTTCAAGGTTTACCCAGCACCCAGTGTTGACAAGCCATCCTTCAAAGAGAGCGGGAATGGCAAGGTTGAGAGATTCTAAACCCGGCACCACAAAGACTCTATTGAAAAAGAAGAACAGAATCCCCTGCCTCCTGTAGCAAACGCCATTCACTCCAGGGACTGGATGTCAGCACAAGCCAAAGCAGATCTCATTCATCCTTGTCCAACCCCAGGGAGCCAGGGCACTCTATTCAAGGCAGAATTTTCAAAGTTTCCCCATTCCCTCCTTGCCATCTCCCTACAGCCAGGTGGCCAGCTGATTCTGATTGATCCCAACAATGTTTCTTCTCATATCTGAATTTCACAAGCATGTGAGAAGTCTCAGGTGTGGGTTTTTCCCCCTACTGCTTCTAATAAGCCAGGTCCTCACACTTGAAATAAAGCCCGCTTCAAGAGACTCTCCCTGGCTAGCTGTGCAGCCTCTCGGCGGGGGATTCCACTCTTTGGGGGCTTTCAGAACTTCAGAATCTAAAATCAGACGGTTGGAATGACAGCACATGACGTGACCCCAGAGGAAATTTGCTTCCCTTTTTGTGGGATGTCTGATGCTTTAGAATTCTCCAAGGAACACCCCTGGTGGAAGGAATCTTCAGGGGAATGAGAACAAGAAAGATGGGGCCAAAAGATTTCATTATCCCTGGCAAGGGGTGTGGGTGGAGGTCCTGCCTGGGAGGCCCCTTGCTGCCCTGAGTGCCACACTTCTAGAGATTTAACAGCCAGAGCAGACCTGGAGTGATGGAAAGCCAGGATGATCAAGGGGAGGCAGGCTCTGTAGTGTTAGGAAAGGTTTCAAACAATACAGCTTCCTCTGTCTGAAAAGACCAGGGCTCAGAAACAATCTAATCAAAGTCTCTGAAGATAATGATGAAGAGAAGTGAGAAGTTGTACATGGCCTTGTTCAGCTAACCCTACACATGAGGACTAGGGAGCAGCCTCCAAATTGGAAGAAAGCCATTTGGGAACAATTGAAAGGAAATATAACTTTACACAGCAGGTAGGAAACTTAGGGGACTTACTAGCCCTGGAGGTGGTAGAGGCCATTTATAAATAGACTCAAAGCATGTTGAGAGGAATTTGTGGAATAGGAGATTCATTGTGGATCACTGAGAAGTCCAGATGTGTGACTAGAGTTTGCCATAATCTTTTGAAATTGACCTAACGTGCAGTTATCAAATTTCTTGTTCTATGTCACATGAGATGGATGACATTCGCAAACACAACACACTCTCTCCAAATTTTGGCCTCTGGCATAGATAAAATATGAGCTGTACCTCCAACTTTATCATCTACTCAAGCAAAGATATTAGAATGCATGTGAATTGTTTTTAAAGGGGAAGATTCCTGGGTGTCTGGACATAGGGTCCTGACAGGGGTGAGACTGTGTTGATGAGTCAGCCAAGGCAGGTCAAATACCAGGTCTACAGAGGGTTCCAGACTGACTCAATCATGGCAAGCTTCTGAAACACTGCAAGGCATGGATCTCTGCAAGCTGTGACCATGTGCAAGTCTCTTAAACTATGTGAGCCTTAGTTTTCTAATCTGTAAAATGGGCACTATAAATAGTACCTTGAAGTGTTTTTCTAAGATTATATAATATCTATAAGGACTCTAGGATAGTCTTTCATATATTGTAGAAACATGACATGGGTGGCTATTATTGTTTAATGCTTGCCAAGGTAGCTGGGCCAGGACATGGAGCTGAGACCTTGTCTCAGGCAAGTCATGCTGCCTTGAATTTGATTCCACAGAAATTGACTGGCTTAACCGCTGATATCTCTGGTAGCTATCCTGTCATATGAGGATACCTGCGTCAAAAATGCAATTTGGAACTTGAGTGAGGGGGTAGTTGGATCCTTCTAGAATACTGCAAATTTAACAGGTTGCTATGGGTTTAACAGTGTCCCCTCGAAATTCATACGTTAAAGTCCTAACACCCAGTACCTCAGAATGTGACCTTATTTGGAAATAGGGTCATTGCAGATGTAATTAGGAAAGGGAATCCTTGTTATAAAGTGGCAGAAAACTTGGCTGAATTGTGTTCTGTGTGTGGCAAGTAGAACTTAGATGTAATAAATTTGGATATTTTGAGGAGGAGATCTCTAAGTCAAGTGTTGACAATATGGACTGATTTCTCCCTGCTGCTTATAGTAAAAGGTGAAAGGAGAGAGATAAACTGAAGAAGGAGCTGCTAAGCAAAAAGAAACCGGAACTTAAAGATCTGGAAAATTCTCAACCTATGCATAATGCAAAAAAAAAATGGCAACGCGTGCTCTGGAGAGAGCACCAGGGGTACAGATAACATTTTGCTACAGAGAACAGTCATGTGATTTGGGGATCCAACAACCACCGCAGCAGAAATGCTGCCAGCTTGGACTGAAGGGTACAGAGTCAGGACAAAAATGAAGGAAAGCTGTCGGACTTTTGGGATTCTACAGAAAGGAAATGGGCGATAGAGCTGTTTGCCTGCAAACGTGTTATCCTTCAAGAAAAGGGAAAAATGACTCTGAGGGTAGGGCCACCTCCTTCGTTCCAGAGAGAAAAGCTACTTCTTCCATTCCAGAGGGCAGAGCTGCTGCTCAGGGCTGAGGAGGTGAGGTTGCTGCCTGGGTGGGCCCAGAGGACAGAGCATCCGGCCAAGGAGGGTTATTCTCAAGCCAAAAAATCCAGTGGAATTTACCCTGCTAGATTTCAGATTTGCTTGCCTTTTCCTTCTGATTTCTCCCTTTTGGAATGGATTATCTATCTTGTGCCTGTCCCACTGTTGAATTTTGCAAGCAGATAACTTGTCTGTTTTCACAGGTTCGCAAATAAAGAGGAATTTTGCCTCAGGATAAAATCATACCCTGCGTATCACCCACACCTGATTTAGATGATACTCGGATGAGATTTGGGACTTAAGAGCTGATGCTGGAATTAGTTATCTTTTGGAGACATTGGACTGTGGTGACTGTATTTTGCATATAAGAAGGACATAAATTTGGGGGGACCAGAGGGAAGACTGCTGTGCATTCAACTGTGTCCCCTCAAAACTCACATGTTGAAGTCCTAATTCCCTGTAGCTCAGAATGTAACCTGATTTGGAAATAGGGTGTTACAGACGTAATCAGTTAAGATGAGGTCATACTGGTGTAGAGTGGTCCTCTAATCCAACATGACTGGTGTCCTTATCAAAAGGGGAAATGAGGACACACACATGCATACAGGGAGAATGCCATGTGAAAATTGGAGTTATGCTGTCACAAGCCAAAGAACTACCAGAAGCTAGGAGAGGCCTGGAAAAGAGCTTTCCCTAGCACCTTCAGAGGGAGCACAGCCACGCTGGCATCTTGATCTTAGACTTCTGGCCTCCAGAGCTGGGAGACAATAAATTTCTGTTAAGCCACTCAGTTTGTGGTACTTTATTACAGCAGCCATAGCAAACTAATACACAGGTTCATACAAAACATCTAAACACAAATGACTAAAAACATTTTAGAAATGTTCCCATCAGATAGAAAATTAAACTCTTCACTTATTAGCAGTTGAATGCTGTCCACGTGGAATGGTTCAGTCTTTCTGAAATCATTAGTGATTTATTGAAGATGGACTGATTACCTTGCACAGCAGATTAAGATGAGAATTAACCCATTTTGAAAACCTCCAAGTTTGCATACCAAATTCAGTGAATTTATGAGCAAAGACTAAAAGGAACTATGAAAAAACCCAAGAGCTTTTGTACTAAGTAGGTGTCAGGGAGGAAGACATTTTCCTTTACCCCCAGGGTTCTTCAGGCTGGTCTAAGAATTAAATTGACACTGAGAGATTAACAGGAGAAAATCAAACAAAAGTTTAATAACGTGTGTACATGGGAGAGACTCAGGAAAATTAAGTAACTCGCCAAAACGGCTGAAACCCTCACCTTAAATACCATCTTCAGCTAAAGACACAAGAGGATGTTAAATCTGGGGAGACTCAGTTATGGGCGGTGACCAGGAAAAGCACAGAAAACAAGGGTAAGGTTATTATGTGGATTTAAGTCAGTGCCTTCTCCACTGATAAGTTTCTAGAGATTTGGTCATCCTCCTCTTCCTGGTACATCTATGAGACACCCTCACAAATGGAGATTTCTCTGGTAAATGTAAATTTTTCTTACAAAAGGGTAACTCTTACTTGGTGTTCAGAGTTTTTCCCACGTCTGCTGTTTCTTAGAAAATAACCAGCTTGGGCTTCCCTGGTGGCGCAGTGGTTGAGAATCCGCCTGCCAATGTCCCATGGGGACATGGGTTCGAGCCCTGGTCCAGGAAGATCGCACATGCCATGGAGCAACTAAGCCCGTGTGCCACAACTGCTGAGCCTGTGCTCTAGAGCCCGTGCGCCACAACTACTGAGCCCGTGTGCCACAACTACTGAAGCCTGCGCACCTAGAGTCCGTGCTCCACAACAAGAGAAGCCACAGCAATGAGAAGCCTGCACACCGCAATAAAGAGTAGCCCCCGCTCGCCACAACTAGAGAAAGCCCGTGCTCAGCAATGAAGACCCAGTGCAGCCATAAATTTAAAAAATAAATAAATAAAAAATAACCAGCTTAAAATAATTAATATGCCAAAGAGATATATTTTGGGTGGGAAATTCTATTTCCCTACATAGGCATGGCAAAGAGTGAGTATATATAGATGATATATAGATAGATACAGACACCCACACATATTTGTACATACACACATATACACATACATACATGTTTATGTACTCATACATTAAAGCTACACTGTCTTCTTGATGTGAAAGAAATCTATCACCATAAGTATGGGTTGGGTGTTTCCCCTCTTTAGCCTGGAGTTCTGCCCGTCTCCCTGGCTGGCTATGTTCTAAAGCTCAGCCAGCTTGTGGGGACTCCTCCAGGAGCACCTGTTATCATGGGGCCCACCCCTCCCTTTTGATTCTGACGGCCAACAGTCAGACCCAGAGAAAAAAAGGGCCCAGAAAATAACTTCACTTTAGATCAAAAGATTTTGAGGAGAAAAGAAGGAAAGTGAGGGCAACTAAGAGAGAGAGAGATTGATTCTTTTCTCACAAATGAAGTCAGGATTATTCATTCTTGCCCTTTTTTTAAGGACAATTAATAGGAATTTCTAAAACTCAGAATGTCGAAATCATTAGTAGCTGATCACTTGAAGCCAGAAAGCAGCTGTTATGATTAATGGCTGAATTTTAAATATTTCGGGCGGATCAAGGAACTCCCCCATCCCCCTGGCTGTCCCCAGGACGCTGGGGACAGTGTGATGGCATCTCCACAGGTTCCTTCCTCACTAGAATTCTGTGTAATTCAAAAAAAAATCCTAACTAAAATTCAAATCCACTCATTCATCAGGCAGCATGAGGTAGGAGGGTAGTAGAAAGAGTATGGATGAATCTGGAAGGAAAAAAATGAATTTTGGTCTCTGCCATTTTATGCAAACTTAGGTATATCATTCAAATACTTGATTTTCTCACTTGCAAAATGGAAGTGAAGATGGTAAAGCCTTCTTTTTCTGATATACAGAAAATTCAAAAGAAAAAAAGAGCAAAATATTCAGTGCTATTCAAATGTAAAGTATTGGAACCTCCTATGTGCAGACACATGGACACTGATGAAACCAAATGGGGGAGAGGGGTATTGAGGATGAATAAGGCCTGATTCTGCCCCCAAGGAGATTTCAGGCCCGTAGGCACATAGAGTCATTTTACAGATAATCATGATTTCAAGGAGAAAAAGGAAATGCCATAGAGGTGGGGGCGGGGTGGTCACTTCAGGCTTGGGGGATGGTAACAAATCTAAGAAGGCTTCAAAGAAGAAGTGATATTTGTGGAACAAGTCAGCTGAGACTTGGAGGTCATGGTTCCTGAATTTTGCTGAGTTTGGGGAGCCAGGAGGGAAACCAGTGCCACTGAGAGAAAGTGAAACCTTCCAATTCCCTTGTTGAAGCAGGAACCCAGCGTTCTTGTTAAGCTGCCTGAAAGCATGGCAAAAATAGAACAGGTCAAGCGTGTCTCCATATCAAACCATTTCCATCTCTCCAGCGTTACTAAAAATAAAAGGGCGATCATCTGGATGGGGATGATATGCCCTTGTTCATGTCTATCAGATGCTTTAAAGCCCCCAAAATCCTTGCTACACCTGAGATGAAGGAAAAGGAGACTGCCATGGTAGATGACTCTCTCTTCTCTCTCTCTTTTTTTTTTTTTAATTTGTCTAAAAAGAGAACAGTAAAATATAAAGAAATAAGAAGAAGATGGAAACCATGGGGGATCGTGCCTGGCCCTCCTCCCTGGGAGCACGATGAGAGTCACCCAGGATCTCCGTCCCGGTCCACTCTCTGCAACCCCCCGAGCTGCATCTCCTTAAAAGGCAGTTTTGATCACATCACCATTATACTCAATGGACAGGGCTCCCTGGTGCCTATGAAATTAAGCTCACATTTTTAAAATTAAAATCCTCCATGACAGGATCCCAACTGATTTTTCCAACATTATCTTCTTTCTTTTTCTTCGATATCTCTTCCTTTTGTTCCAGCGAAGCTGGATGACACACTCTCCCTGAATCTGCTCGGAACTTTCCTGTTCCCTTCGTGATCAGCCTCCTGTTCCCTGGTCCTTAAAGCCTCTATCCCACATCCACCTTTCAAAATTGAAGCCATTGTTCCAGGACCAATTCAAATCTCATCCCCATCCAATTAAACAATCATTTCTCTGAGCCCCTTCCATAAGCTCCTTCTGAATGCTCATTGGAGATGCAAAGATGAGTAGCACCTGCCCTGCCCTCTACTTACTACTTCAGGAAAAAGAAGACAGACACATAAACAATTAACTATAATACACTGTGCTGGTATGTATAATGCATGGTGTAGACAGACTCTTTAAATATTAATTCTGCTATTGAAAAGGGATCATGGAAGGCTCAAAGAGGTGGTGGAATCTCAGCTGGGGCTATAAGGAGGAGCAGTGGATTTCCAGGTAAAGATGCGAGAATGGTGCAGGCCAACGCACAGAGGCAAGTGCAAAACATGATCAAAAACAAGGACAGCTTCAAGGTGGTTGGAACCCAGAGTGTGTGAAGCAGGAGTAGGGCATGAGTCTGGAAAGGAATTTCTGGGACCTAGTGTGTTGGGTATGCCAGGGTAGGAGTTTGGACCTTAACCCACAGGCATGGGGTCTTTTAAGGGTCATTTTAGGATCAACGCCTGATATTATATGTTTGATGTTACCTGATAACTCTGGTAGCAGTATGGAGGGCAGCCTGAAGACAAAGACAGCAGTTAGGAAGCTATTCTTACAGTCCACAGAGGACAGAATGGTGAGTGTGTACCATGATGGAGGCGGTGTTCATAAAAAAGAAGGGATGCATATAAGGCCCCAGGTCTATCAGGACTTTCCTAACCTACCCCTTATCCTTGGGTAGATATTATTTCTCTCTGCTATTTAATTTAAAACACTACTCATATTTTTATATGCATTGGCATTTTTGACTCATATTACAGTTAGTTTTATGTTTTATCCTCCCACTACTAAATCAAAAATTCCTGAGTCAATTATGGTAGGTGCTCAAGAAATGAGTGAAGGGACTCATAAAAAATTGTCTTCGAATTGTTCGGTTTCCAGAAATAGAATCCCACACAACATAACTCAAAGAAAGGGAGGTTTATTATTAGGATGCAAAGATAGCTCATGGAAACTGGGGCCAGGAAACAGAACCAGGCCCCGGGGAAGGAACTTCCAGGTTAGGGACAATTATGAACTAACTCTCGGTGTCTGGATCTCTCAGTTCAAATTCTCAAAAGTGAAGATCTGACTGTCTACCCCAGGTTCAGTCAACTGTGGCCAGGGAGGGGTGGTGTCACATGATACAAGCATGGCAAAGACAGTGCACCCTTTCTGCTAGGGTTGAGCGTTTCTTGTCTGGATAAAACATCTTTGCTAGAGATAATAATTTCAAAATACTTCACAGACATTGGTCTCAACTTTTCACAAGTCACAATCCTGTGAGATAGGAATGGGTCTTCCCCCCCCCCACCCTTAATCTCCCTTTTACAAGCAAGTAAAGAAGCTCAGAGAAGGTATGTGATTGGCTCAGTATCACACAGGAAGTCATTTGTAGAACAAAATATCTAAATCTAGAAATACACATTTTTCAAACCCAAGACTGTTTTAACTGACCAGATGATGTGATGTTTCAAAACATTCCTAACTCATTCATTTATTGACAGGTATTTTCTGAGCACTTATATGGACCAAACCCTGTGCTTGGGATTGGGATGAATTTTTTAAAGTGAATATTTTACTCATGTTGATCACAGAAGCAAGGTGAATCTTTCAACTTACCACTAAAGAAATGCAGCAAATGGGAAAGTGCTTTATTAAAGTACTGAAACTCGTCCCCAAAGTTTCTATAATTAGTTCAGATATTTAGTGATGTTCTAAAGTTATTTTATTTGGCAATAATATTTAAAATTAATATATTCTCTCTGGTATCTATAGTAACTGGTCTTGTGGCATAGAATGAAGATTGGGGATTTATTTATATTTAGGCTTCACCCAAGAGGAAGATTCTTGTATAATTTATTGCTACATTTAGAGAGCATAAAACCTTTAGGCCACAATGTGTAGTTAATATTCAGAATTAAGTCAGTTTATTCTGCATCAACTGGTAGGTCAAATTCAGCTTTGTGTGCTATAATTTATAATACAGGTTTTTGCCTGGAGCAACATGGAAGCCCTGGAGCAGTGCGTGAATTATTACAACTAAATCAGGCACTACCTGCCAGAATATACACTATTGCTTGTACTTCTATTGCACGAAGACTATAAACATGATTTCCGAGAGCTCTGTGCTGCAAGGACATCTAAATAAAATATCAGTTTCATGACCGGTGTCAGCAGTTAGAAACTTCTTTCCTTTACTTGCAGCTGCTGCAAGTCTGGGTTTCTGTGGCAATTCACTTCTTAGCCACTTACTAAATGGCAGTTTACAGGTTTTATGACCACACAGTGTAAGCATATTTCTCTCTTTTAATGGGCGCACAAACTACCCTGCAGTACACTTATGATCATTATTAAAACTGTATTTGGAAAGCACCCTTAAATATGGCATTTAATAAGCCAAGATATTTTAATAAAAGATTCAGTACATACTTAAACTATATTATGAATTTCTTTTGTTGAATACCACTTGTGTTTTTGATCACTGTTTACCCAGCTCCTTAGCTAAGATTTCTAAACTAAAACATGGATGAGCTCTTTTCGGACTGTAGGTTTCAACTGTCTTAATTCCAAGGGATACTCTATGCTCTGAACAAACGCCCGCAAATGTGGTCACCTCTTGGTGATGGATGAGTAGATTTCCTATTTTACAGATCTATAGAAATTACAGAAAACAATTTTAATCTAAACATCTCAAAGTAGGAGAAGGTTCAGTAAACTCTGGAACACGCAATCTGTGTATACAGCCATTTACATGATGTTTACAAAGAGCATACAATCAAAATTTTTATATTACTGAATTCTGACCTAGCCTATCCCAGTGAAGGTCAAAGTCCAAAATTAATGTTAGAAAAATGCTAAAGCTCACCCAGGGCAAAATCACATAACACATCCCAGGCACTTGGGAGGTGAGGTAGGTTTCAGCAATCCCTGTCTCTTTCTTCTTCTGCCAAGGATACATGCTATTGGCATCAGTGGGAAAAATTTAGCCAAGGAGGAAAAGACAACCAGAAACAGATTTTGCCCTAATAAAAACTGGATACTTTTTATGGTCATAGTCCAAAAGTCTTCAATAAGGGCAAAGATCCTGGGGTGGAAATGAGCTTGGCATGTTCAAGGAACACCCAAGCGGTCTATATTTGTACGGAAAAGAGTCCTGACTCAAACTTTTGGTAAACTAGCAGTTTCAGTTTGGGATACCAAATTTTAGTAACCCTTAGTAATTGACATTGTAGGAGTCTAATAAATAAACCTTAGTCCTATACAAAAACAAAAGTGAAAAGAAAAATGAAACTAACAGTATCTTTCTTATGGAGGCAGCATTTGCTGCCAGAAAAGTACTGGAATTTTAAATCAAATCCTTGTCCATCAGGAAGTTGGCCATAATCAAGCTTTAAAAATCACCAGACAATACCAGGGCCTCTCTCCCTTGTTCCCAGTTAGTGCAGCCAGAGTTGCTCATAGCTAGAAGCCTAGCTCACTGATGCTGCTGAGCTAGGATATCTGGAAATGCCTAGGGGAGACCCAACCGTTGATGTGACATCAGCTGTCTCATGTGATGCAGCAGGGGGAGAGAGCTGTCCAAGCAACTGTGGTACCTGGTTTGCTTGACTGTATGATCTTTAGGGTCTTTCCAGCACTGAAATTCTATAGACCTATACCTCCTGCCTAAAAGGACCAGGATGTGCCAATCCCTCAGCAAGCATGCAACAAGAACCTTCTCCAATACGGCACACTGCCTCCAAAATGGCAGTCAGCTACTTTGAAGCAGTGATTATATTTAATATGTGTTTTATATCATTTTGGCTTGAGCATGGAGCACACAGGTGTAGGAAGAGACCACCCCTGTCAGCCACAGGGGCCCAGCCCTGCCCCGGAGGTGCAGTTGTCATCTGCGATGGGGGCACTGAGCACGCACCTGAAGGTGAAATATGGCTCCTGCCATGAACACATTTACTTGCTTGACTAAAGAAAACAGGTGCGTGGCCGCCTCACATAAGGGAACTCACTGCTCAACGGGATATGTGACCAGGCAAGCTGGAGCAGGTGTGCAGCCTGGCAGGCAGACCCCAAAGAAGCTTCAGGAAGGCTATGGGACAATGACGGCAGTGTGCTATCTGGCTGCTCTTTTGTGTCGCCTCCCAAGCCCACAAGGCTGAGAACATGCCAAAGCCCTTGCTACCACAACATCAGGGAGAATTGCAGGCAGCAGCTGGCAGGTTTGGGATTGAAGGCAGATGGTCTTTTGGGCAAATAATCACCAACTTGGGAGTCTCCATGCTTCAGGAAGCCCCTAAGGTTCAGTGAGGCTCCATCCTTCCATCCTTCACATATTCAACAAATATTTGTTAAGCACCTGCTAATTTCATTATTTTAAAGCAGATTTTTATATCTTATATGTACCACTTTTCAGGTTTCCCACATTTATGAAAACATCACCACATTCTTTCGGCTTGGCCCGGGATTACAGTATTTCCTGAACTCCAAGCAGCATGTTTGTTCTCATTTTAACAGTTTTTAAATCAGAAGTATTACAGTTGTTTCTTTTTTTCCTAAAAATCTATAATGTGGTACATATTGGATATAATTCTTTGATGGTATCTTAGCAAAAAGAACTATCGTATATCAATCAATTCTCATTGACCATAATTAGCTTTTACAAAAAATAGTTCTGAGTAAGACAATTTTTTTTTAATGGGAGAAAGAACAAACTACTGACACACACAACAATGTGGATGAATCTCAAATACATGACGCTGAGTGAAAGAAACCGGACACAAAAGGCTATATCCTGTATGATTCCATTTACACAATATTCTTGAAAAGATAAAGCTAAAGAGATAGAGAACAGATCAGTGGTTGCCAAAGGCTGTGGGAGAAGAGGATGGTTTGACTACAAAGGAAGATAAGAGAATATTTGGAGGTGATGAAACTATTTTGTATCATGATTGTGTGGTGGTTGCATAACTGTATAGTTTGTCAAATCTCTTAGAACTATACACCAAAAAGGGTGAATTTTTCTGGAAAAAAAAAGGAAAATTATTTTCAAATAATTAAAGAATTATGTTGTGGGGAATGCAAAAAGAAGTTGGGGGTGCTTAATTATTATTGCAGTGCATATGATAGACAAATTCTAAATACGAGGGGTCCACAGTGGTAGAAAGGTCTGGGCACATAATAGGGAAGGCCTAGATTTTACTTTAAATATCCTCAAATGCTGAGACAATACTTATAGTCACAGAGCTGCTAAAGCATGTTTGTAACCTCAGATACATTCAGGGAAGAGAAGAGAAGGAAACTAGACCCCTTTTCCCTTTCTGCAGGGGAAGAAAAAGAGTCCCTAGCACAAAAGAGTTTATTTCAACTTACAAGAAAGTAAACTCCACAAGGGCAGGGAGTTTGAATTACATACAGATGAACAGCTAGTACTCTAGAAAGTGTCAGACCCATGTCAGAAATACAGTGTTGAATGAATGAGTTGAAGCTGATCTGCCTAGATTTACTCAAATGGTCATCCTCCATTTCCAAGTACATGGTTATGTCAGATAAAATTTAACAAAAGAATGTTGAGTACATAATGGAGCTCAAAATCAAGGTAGGTGACAAAACTAAAGAGAAAGGGGGTGACAAAACAAAGTCACTGTGGTGAGCAAAAAACAACTAAAATGAGCCACATGCAAGAAGTTGGGACCCCCATCTGTGCCATATAAATGTGTGGAGTCTAAATTCATGACTTTCATATTGCATACTGTGTGACCTCCAACCTTAACAGAAATTAACATAAATATGAATTGGGACCAAGGAGCCCTGGCAAAGGCAACCACCAAGTCACCATTGGCCTATGAGACTCCCACAGAAAGCAAACCCCACATAAGTTGACCTCATAATCCAAGATTACAGATAAAGCAAGCTAAAACAACATTATGGAAAGAGTTAGCTAATGCAACCATTGTGCCTATAAATAAAAAGGCAATTTAAAATAGGCTTTAAAATAATTATGATTAGATATTCAAAGCAGAGGCAGATTCACTGTAAAGTTAATGAAGCTATGCTTCTGGGCCTCTCACAGGCACAGACCCTTTGCAAAGCCCTGGGAGGGACCCTGGAAATGTACTCACATGGCCTCATGTTGTTATAAAATTTACAAAAGATATTTTAACGTTAATTAGTTAAGACCACTGTCTCTTTCCATTCTGCCTCATTCACACTTCTTATCTGAAGATATGAGAATGGCAATGGGCATCTTCGGGGTTGGACTAGAGTTGAAAATGTATTTAGTTTGGAGTTCGTGGGACATATTTATGTGTTTCATAGTCATTTCCATGTAGTGACATGAAGGTATGGGACCAGAAATTGTATCCTACTATAAGCTTGTCCTAGAGTACCCTGTACCACGAATATGTAGAAAAGAAAAAAAAAATTGAAATGTATAGAGCCAGAGGCTCATATGTAGAAAATTCTTTCAAGTCTTACAGATAATATATGAAAGAAATTAGATCGAGTTTTCCCCAAATTTGACAGAGATTCTTAAAATGCATGATATTGCCAAAAGCTATGTGTGAAACTGAAACTAACTTTTATAAACCACAAATAATAAAAGTTAAATTCTGATAAAATATACTAGAGAAAAGACTGAGTTATCTTTCTGTTCTCCCTTTAAAAAATATTATAAACTTGTTATAGGATGAGAAAATCAAGGATAGAGCCGTATCAGGCAGTTAATTAATAAAAGTATTTTACTTTTCTGGACTTTTTGTGATATTTGGCAGCTTTTTGAAATCTATAATTTTTTGTGGTTTCTTTTCTCATTCCAAACAAATGCTACCTAGTATACTCAATTTTGTATTTGTAATTGTTTACTCTTTTTCTTAAAGAGGGGCCTTCCAAATGTATAAGCTTCGGGTTCCACAAATCCTTGATCTGCCCCTGGTTCAAAAGTTAACAGCAGGAACAGAAATTATATGGCAAAAATAGGGCAGTATGAAAAAGAAAAGATTTGAAAGAGAATCAAATAGAAAATCTAGAAATAAAAATATAGAGTCAGTGAAAAAAAATTCAGTGGAAGAGTTGAACAGAAAACTAGACAGAACCACTGAGAGATTAAGTGAAATATAAAAATAGATATAAGGAAACTGTTCAGAATGCAACACAGAGAGACAGAAAATATGAAAAAGAGTTAAGACACATGAAAGGTATAGTAATTTCCAACTTACACATTATGTGTTCCAGAACATGGAAACAAAAAGGATGAAAAAGAGTAAATATTCGAAGAGATAATACTCAAGAATTTTCCAGAAATGAAGACAGAAGTTCTCATATTGTGGAAATATAAAAAATCATGAGAATAAATTAAAGCAAATGCACACTTATACACACTGTAATAAAACAGTACATTATAAACAAAAAGACAACTTTAAAAGCCATCAGAGACAAAAAGAGAAGTTAACAAGCAATAACAATTAGGCTGACTGAAGACTTCTACCAACAACAGTAGATGCTGGAAGACAATGGAATATGCTATCCAGTTAAACCACCCACCATTCAAGAATGAATGCTAGGGCCCTAATGAAACTTAAAAGCTTCAGCACAGCAAAGGAAACTATAAACAAGACGAAAAGACAACCCTGAGAATGGGAGAAAATATTTGCAAACGAATCAATGGACAAAGGATTAATCTCCAAAATATATAAACAGCTCCTGCAGCTCAATATTAAAAAAACAAACAACCCAATCAAAAAATGGGCAGAAGACCTAAACAGACACTTCTTCAAAGAAGACATACAGATGGCCAAGAGGCACATGAAAAGCTGCTCAACATCACTAATTATTAGAGAAATGCAAATCAAAACTACAGTGAGGTATCACCTCACACCAGTAAGAATGGGCATCATCAGAAAATCTACAAGCAACAAATGCTGGAGAGGGTGTGGAGAAAAGGGAACCCTCTTTCACTGCTGATGGGAATGTAAATTGATACAGCCACTATGGAGAACAGTATGGAGGTTCCTTAAGGAACTAAAAATAGAATTACCATATGACCCAGCTATCCCACTACTGGGCATATACCCAGAGAAAACCATAATTCAAAAAGACACATGCACCCCAATGTTCATTGCAGCACTATTCACAATAGCCAGGTCATGGAAGCAACCTAAATGCCCATCGACAACGAATGGATAAAGAAGATGTGGTACATATACACAATGGAATATTACTCAGCCATAAAAAGGAACAAAAGTGGGTCAATTGTAGAGACGTGGATGGACCTGTCATACAGAGTAAAGTAAGTCAGAAAGAGAAAAACAAATATCGTATATTAACGCATATATGTGGAATCCAGAAAAATGGTACAGATGAACCGGTTTGCAAGGCAGAAATAGAGACACAGATGTAAAGAACAAACATATGGACACCAAGGGGGGAAAGTGGGGGGGGTGGTGGTGGTGGTGGTGGTGGTGGTGGTGGGATGAAATGGGAGATTGGGATTGACATATATACACTAATATGTATAAAATAGATAACTAATAAGAACCTGTGGTATAAAAATAAATTAATTAAATTAAATTAAAAAAAAAAGAATGAATGCTAAACAATGGCATTTGTAGATAAAGAATGAGAGAGTTTACCATACACAGATCTTTTTTGAAATACCTACTAAGAGTACACTTAAGGAAGAAAGGGAACCTAAAATGAAAAACAGGACTTCAAAAAGTAATGATAAGCAAAGATACCAGCAAACTTGTGGATAATTCTAAATAAGGTTTGACTGCTTATCATAGAAATAATAATAAGAGAGAGAAAAAATCAAGGAAAATAAACACTGGATAAAAATAAAATGGAAGGTATGAGTGGAACCATACAAATACTAAAAGAAGATATAGGTGAATTTCTCTTTAACATCAGTATAGGGAAAGGCATTCTAACTGTGACCCAAATCCAAAGGTAACAAGAGAAAATGCTGATAAATGTTTCCATAAATAAACATTTTTTTAAAAAATATTTTAAGTTATTGATAAACAAGAAAAAAAACATAAGCAAAGTCAAAAGACAACTGACAAACTGGGAGGAAATACTTGCAGAAGATAACACAAAGGGTTAACATTACTAACATATAAACAACTCATAAAAATTGAGGGATAAAGTACCAAAACCCAAATAGAAAAACGGAAAGAAGACATGAGCAGATAATTTACCAAAAGAATGATATAAATACAGCACCAAACATAAAAAAGATATTAAACTCACTCATAACTTGAAAAATGCAAATTAAAATGAGATCCCTTTTCTTACAGATTAGTGAAAATTTCTAAAACTACACATTCTATTGAAAAATCTGTGGTGGAAGAGGAAGTAATAGCTCTCAAATAAAGTTGTGAAAATGGAAATTGGAAATTACTACAACTCTCTCTGAGTTGTCAATATCTAACAAACTATATATGCATTTGCCTTTTGATGGAGCATTTCCACTTTTAGGAATTCACCCTGAAGATACACCTCCAACAATACAAAAATACACATGCATGAGGTTGTTCATGGCAGCACTGTTTGTCATTGCAAAATATTGGAAACAGTCTAAATACCCACATATAGGAGAGTAGTTGAACTATGGTACATCCACACAATGGAATACTGCACAACTATAAGCTAGAAAGAGGAAGATTCTATGAACTGATATGAAATGATTTTCTAATTTTGTCTACTAAAAGGACCTAAAAGCAATGACACCACAGTAGCAAAGAGCACACCTAGCAACCAGATTTTGGTTTCAGAATCTGATTTCCAACAAAAGGAACCAGAACTCCTTGGAGAAATGGCAGATTTCAGGGCTAGGGCAGGGACAGCATAAAGTGAGCCTAGAATATCTTATGGTGCCAAAAGTAAACAAGTGTTCAAAAAATGATGGGGGCATGTCAAAAAGCACAGAAGCCAACTTGAGGAAACTCCCAATGGCAAACCTGAGACGTTTTGAACAATAACATAAATGATGATAGTAAAAGATTATGCCCCATAAGAATAAAATTGAGTATACAGTGATAGGAATAAAAATATTGAATAAATACAGAAAAGGGACAGCTCTTCCTTATAGTATATTTCAATTAATAAACGTAAAAGAAATGGTGAACTAGAAAAATCACCATTTGCCAACACTGTTAATAGTAAGAGTGGTAGGCAAGAATCATCAATGGATGTTAAAATTAATGAGTAATTTTATGATGAGAATCGGGATAGCTGCATGTCACAAAATATCCCCTTACAAGATATTTCTCAATTGCAAAAGGAAATATGGTAACTTTTCAGTGGAAAAACCTGACAGACATCCCCAAAACCAAGTGATCAAAGTTAACGTCACCAGCAACAAAACAAATTGGTATCACACAGTACTAAAGAAAGCACAACATCGTGTTTGTGGTATTCTTGCCAAAAATAAATAACCTGAATTTAATTATGAAGAAACGTCAGACAAACCCAAAGTGAAGATCATTCTGCAAAACGTATTTGGCCAGTACTCTACAAAATGTAAAGGTCATGAAAGATAAAGAAAAGTGAGGAACTATCCCAGATTGGAGGAGATAAAGAAGCTATGAAAACTAAATGCAGTGAGTGATCCTGGACTGAATTCTGGATTGGATCCTGGTCCTGGAAAAGTATAATTTGGGAACAATTGAAAAAACGTGAATACAGTTTACAGATTAGTGATGAGTATTGTACCAATGTTAGTTTCCTAGTTTTGATAATTTTACTGTGATTGTTTGAGGATGAAGAA
Source organism: Eubalaena glacialis (assembly GCF_028564815.1). NCBI lineage: Eukaryota > Metazoa > Chordata > Mammalia > Artiodactyla > Balaenidae > Eubalaena > Eubalaena glacialis. Next base: position 74,070,864 of record NC_083717.1, on the reverse strand, counting down.
GAAGGGTATGCTGGAATTATCCGTACTATTTTTGCAACCTTCTGTAAGTCTGAAATTATTACAAAATGAAAATTAAGAAATAAAAATATATTTAAAAGATTGCATATTAAAATTGTAGGAGTACCATTAAAAAACAAAAATGAAGAAAAAACAGAAAATTAAGCACTCCAACAGAAAACAAGAAAGGGGGAAAATAGAAGCAAAGAAATAGCTTGTTAAATACAAAACAAAATAAGATGGTAGAAATAAGACCAAAGATATCAGTAAACACAACAAATAAAATTAAATTCACTAAGTTAAACAAAACAGAGACACCTAAATGAATTTTAACCCAGAAATACTCTGTTTTAAAAAATACACATTTAAAAAAAATTTTTTGGCCTCACTGTGGGATCTTAGTTCCCCAACCAAGGATCGAACCCACGCCCCTTGCAGCGGAAGTGTGGAGTCTTAACCACTGCGCCACCAGGGAAGTCCCTAAAGAATACACATTCAAAGCAAGGTTGAACACAGAAGTTGAATGTAAAGGAATTGATAACTAAATTTTGAACAAAAAAGGAACTTAAAATTGTATATAGTAGGAGTATATTAGCAAAATGGGTAATAGAATTTATGAGAAAAAGCATAAAAATAAGAGTGTATTTTAGGATAATTGACCCTAGCTGCTATGACTGACCAACTCCTAAAATCCCAATGGCTTAATATATAAAGTCTGACATCAGTGAAGAGGCCTGCCTTCATACTGCAGCTATGATCATCTGGAACATATGGCCTCCAAGATGATCTCCAAAACTAGTCAGATGGCCCCAAGCTAACAGCAAGGATGCAGAACACAAGCTACACCTGCCACAAAGAGGGAAAACTATAATCATAAAAGGGAAAACCCACCAACGAGATGTAACAATCATGAATTTGTGCGTGCCCAACGGTCTCTTCTCATGTAAAGCAAAAAGTGACAGAGTTAAACTGGTAAGTTGACAAATCGACAGCAAGTGGGAATTTTCTTCACACATCAGTTAGTAAGAGATCAAGCAAACCAAAAATTAGCAAATAGATAGATTCGAACAGCCCTAATGCCAATCCGGATTTAGTTATACAGAGCCCTGCCACCCAAGTGGAGAATGCACATTCTTTTCACTTACATGGAACATCATAAGTTGATCACCCACTAGGTCAGAGAGGTTGTTTCCAGAAATCCTATGGAGTCTATGTCATTAAGAATTCACAATATGACTTGAAAGTAATTATAACAAAAATAAAGCAGAAAAAGATAAAAGGCATAAATTTAGAAAGTAAAAATCATACTGCTAGGTAACCAATGAGTTAAAGAAAAAATTATAGAATGGAGGTTATGAAATATTTGGAACTGAATGACAAGGAAAGCACTATATATCAAATTTATGCTAGTCGATGACAGGAGAGGATTATAGAAAAATTTATAGTCTTAAATTCATGTATTAAATACTGAAAATAAATGAGTTAAACACTCAATTCAAGAAGTAGGAAAAGGAAAAACAGATTAAACTCAAAGAAAGTAAAAGAGAATAAATTTAAAAGATAGGAGTAAAAATTCATAGAAAAAATATATTAACAATCTATAAAACTAAAAGCTGGTTTTTGAATGACCAGTGAGGGGGAAAAAACCCTCAAGCAAGGCCACCCAATGAAAAAAGAAAGAAAAAGTGATAAACTGTACCTACAAAAGAGTATCCTATGAAAGAATTAAATTCTTATAAATTCAAAAAATTAGATGACATAGGAAATTATAGATAGATAATAGAGAGATATAGATATAGATACAGTTATACAAATAGATTTGTGTGTTTTCACACACATACACACACACACACACTCCCACACACACACACACACACACACACCCCCAAGAAAAAATTAGAATAACTGAATAAACCAATAACCATTAAATAAACTGAACTGCAACTCAGTAACTGGTTTTCCACATGACAAAAGGTAAATTGAATCCTTGGATCACACTCTACACAAAAATAAACCCCAGATAAATTAAATGCCTATATGTAAAAAAAACCAAACTTTTATAATTATTATATAATAAAATATAGACTATATTTTGAAATAATAGGTAAAGCTAGCTATATGGATCTGAATGCAGGCCACGTAAAGAATTCTGAAAATCATTAAGAAGAAGGTAAATATACTACTAGCAAAATGGTCAAATATATGGGCAAGCAGTTCACCACAGGGGGAAACGTAATGTCCCTAATAATAAGTTACTTGCACATTTAAAACTACAAGATATGATCAGACAACTTAAATAATACCAAATGTTGGAGGAATGTGGGGAAACAGTAACTATCATACAACGCTGGCAGAAGTATAATTTGGTGTAATTACTTCAGAGAGCAATTTAGCAATTGCCTATCTAGTTCAATAATTCCATTCCTAGTCAAACATCTTCCAATATTACCATACCTCCATTCTCCTTAAAAAGAAAACTAATCTAAATAGTTTACATATTTTATTAAACCCTCAAAAAAAAATCCTCACATGTAATCCTTATATATCTAAACACTTTCAAGTAACTGGGGTAAAAAATGAAAAATTACGCTGTTCATTTTATATGATAACTTGATACCAAAACCAGAAATCCTCACACATTTTTAAAAGGAGAATGGCATAAAAATGCTCACCACAATATTACTTGAAATAGCCAATATCCACAAAAGAGAAACGTCCATCAGTAGGGAAATGGATACATTATAAAATACTCATATAATGAACTACTATACCGCTGTTAAAATGAATGGACTGAGCTATCTGTATCAACATAGATAGATTGTGATAACACAAAAATGAGTGAAAACAGCAAGTTGAGAACCCTAAGGTTGGTATGATGTCATTTGTCTTATACAGAAGTAAACAGATAAATAGACATCACACCAAATTCCTGTGAGTGGAGAGGAAGGGAAGAGAATGGAAGTGAGAAGGGGTACAAGGAGACTTCAACTTGACTGGAGAAAAAAAGAGTCAAAGACTGAAACAAAATCAAGTTGCCTCCAACTCCTTCTGCCCAGGCCAGTGTCCCGTACAGGGTCTACCCAGTGAAGGGACAGTGCTTTATTTCATCAAATTTGAATCGTCTGCACCTGTTACATCATCAGTACAGTAGCCAGCATCCCATGGGCCACTTTGTTGCAGACAGAAATTTCCCAACCTTCTCCCCTTCTAAGGACCAAAAGACTATAGCTGGCTTCCCTGACTTCTGGCAGTTGTAAGAATTCTATTATTGTCTGGGACCCTGACACACAAACATCTCTAGTCTTCCCTTTCCTTTTCAGGCTCTGCTTGCTTCTTTGAAGACCTCACAACATACAAAAGTTAGTGTGCTCTGCTTTGGTGTTCAGGGCTCTGGAAAACTCCCTCTGGGCAATATAGCATAGTACTTAGAGTAGTCTCTGGAGTCCAGTCTTTGGGATTCTTATTCTGTCTGTGTGACCCTGGGCGAGGCACCTGGCCTCTCTGTGCCTCAATTTCAGGCTTCATAAAATAGAAATGAAATAGGAGCTACTGGGAAGTTTCTTGGGAGGTTTATGTAATAAGAGTTCACCTTTGTCGCATGCTTACTATGTGTCAGTCACTAGGCTAAGTGCTTGACCTGTCTTAACTAAGCTAATCCTCTTAATCACCCTACGAGATAGACATTTTTCTATCTCCATTCTACAGCTGAGGACATAGAAACACAAATAGGTTAAATTATTCATCTAAACTTACGCAGTTAGCAAACAGCTTGCCCCTCCTTGTTGGGTCTTTGACCCCTGTACTACACTGCCTTCTGGTATAAGGGGGATAAAGAGGTTCCTGGGTAGCACTTCATAGGGTGCTTAGACCCAGAAAATACTCAATACATGTTAGTTGCTGTAATTGACATTCATACCCAAACTATTCAGCAAACACACACCTCACAGAAGCTGCCAGGCCTTGTCCACCAAGTGAACCGCTGAGCATAGGACTCACTCCTGGGAGCAAACCTGTGAGGTCCCGTCCTGCTTCTGAAGGTGAGTGTCAGAGACAGCAGAGAGCCGCCGCTGCTTTGACCACGCGGCTCTGCGTCTGCCAACCCATCCCTTGAGAAGCACGGCCATGAGCATCACAGCCCGGCAAGGAGCATCTGTTTAAACTACATGTTTCATGCACTTTAGTTTTCTAAGGCTTATAATAATGCAAACTCTTCAAGAATAGGCACTTCTGTGTCACCTCCCCCATCCAGTTCAAATGTTATACTCTTGTTGAAGGATGTGTTTATTGTGCGTTAAATAAATAAGTGGCTGGCTTATTTAGAGACAAATTGTTTCAACCTAAAAGACTGAGAATCTCTGAGATTAGTCAGACTTCTGAAATGGTGTCAGCTGAGATGCTGCTTTGGTGTCTACGGGACCTGAGGAATGAATCAACAAGAAATTCCTCCCTAACCTAAACAGCCAAAGAAAAGGGAATGCTTATGTCAATTAGGGTTCGTACATACAAAGGAATATTGTGACGCCAATAAAAATCACAGTTATAAGAGTTTTTAATGATACGGGAAAAGGCTTGTGATAGAATGTTCAGTGGAAAAGTAGGATACATAACTGCATATAAATTGCAATCTCAGCTATATATAAGCACAGAAGAAAGACTGAAAAAAATGCAGTAAATGTTAACAGTGTCTATCTCTGAATGGTGAGATGCTGGCTAATTTGTAGCTCTTTCTTTAGACTTCTTGGTGTGTTTACAGTTTCTACAAGGCACCTATTACTTTGTGTCAGAAAGAATGTTAACTTTTTAAAATTTTCTTGAAACATTCCTAGGAAATGCAGCTTGCTACAAAAACCAGCACCACATCCATGTTCATCTGCCAAGGGCAGCAAAGAATGAAAATACGTGGAGTCAGAGAGCTCTTTCTGGGCTTGCACCTTCCAGACACCAGCTAGGGAAGCTTGGGTGAGTCACTGTTAAGCTCTTCAGTTTCTTCTTTGGACAAATAAAAGTAACAGCCCCACCTCACCCAGATACTGTCAGCGCTACACGATGGAACAGCAATGAAAGGGCTTTGTAAAACCAAGTACTGTCTAACCTTCAGCTGGTTTTATCTGCTCTACCACGATGGCACAGGTATTGAGTACTGCCCTCTGCTCTCAGACGCACTCACACACACCTTTCTACCTCAGTATGCTTATGCAAAAGAGAACCCTAAGTACAACTGCCTTTCACTAACTCCCATGCCAGGCCACACTCTGCCACTGGGACCCTGCCACCTCTCCACCAGCACTCCATCACCTTTCCAGTGGCCGGCTGCTGCCAAGGGGCTCACAGCCACACCTGCTTACCTAGAGGGGGTTAGTGTTTGAGCAGGAAAAGAGGTGACATCATCCTGGGTGCTTCCTATGAAGTGGGTACCAGGTAAGGGCGGCATAGGGCAGGTGCAAGAAGAAAAGCCAAAACAGAAAAAGGAGCACCAAAATACAGAAGGGAGAGGGCAGCATTTCAAGAACTGTGGCTTCAATGGCTCCAGTCTCCCCACAGGGACAAGCCAGAGCTGGACATGGAGAAAGCTTTGTTGGCATCTGGTTGACTTTCCAAAATCAGCCCTATTGGTTAGCATCCAATTCACTAACCGGAGTCATCTTTAATGGACTCAACATTTCACAGCCCTTATAGGTTGCAAAATATTTTGACATACATTTTCTCTCTTGATCTTCACAACACGTCTGTGAGGAAAATACCATCACCTCCATCATAAAGATAGATAAGAAAACTAGATCTTGGATAATTTAAATGCATCATTCAAGGCCACACATTTTATTCTAAATAATCCAGTTGGATCTCAGTTAATCAAACTGTGTCTGGTGCCAGGTCCTTTAGTGTTGTTTTTTTTTTTTTAACATCTTTATTGGAGTATAATTGCTTTACAATGGTGTGTTAGTTTCTGCTGTATAAGAAAGCGAATCAGCTATATGTATACATATATCCCCATATCCCCTCCATCTTGCGTCTCCCTCCCACCCTCCCTAACCCACCCTTCTAGGTGGTCACAAAGCACCAAGCTGATCTCCCTGTGCTATGTGGCTGCTTCCCACTAGCTATCCATTTTACATTTGGTAGTGTATATATGTCCATGCCACTCTCTCACTTCGCCCCAGTTTACCCTTCCCCCTTTCTGTGTCCTCAAGGCCATTCTCTCCATCTGCATCTTTATTCCTGTCCTGCTCCTAGGTTTTTCAGAACCTTTTTTTTTTTTTTTTTAGATTCCATATATATGTATTAGCATACGGTATTTGTTTTTCTCTGTCTGACTTACTTCACTCTGTATGACAGACTCTAGGTTAATCCACCTCACTACAAATAACTCAATTTCATTTCTCTTTATCGCTGAGTAATATTCCATTGTATATATGTGCCACATCTTCTTTATCCATTCATCAGTCGATGGACACTTAGGTTGCTTCCATGTCCTGGCTATTGTAAATAGAGCTGCAATGAACATTGTGGTACATGACTCTTTTTGAATTATGGTTTTCTCAGGGTATATGCCCAGTAGTGGGATTGCTGGGTCATATGGTAGTTCTATTTTTAGTTTTTTAAGGAACCTCCATACTGTTCTCCATAGTGGCTGTATCAATTTACATTCCCACCAACAGTGCAAAAGGGTTTCCTTTTCTCCACACCCTCTCCAGCATTTATTGTTTGTAGATTTTTTGATGATGGCCATTCTGACCAGTGTGAGGTGATACCTCATTGTAGTTTTGATCTGCATTTCTCTAATGTTTAGTGATGTTGAGCATCCTTTCATGTGTTTGATGGCAATCTGTATATCTTCTCTGGAGAAATGTCTATTTAGGTCTTCTGCCCATTTTTGGATTGGGTTGTTTTCTTTTGATATTGAGCTGCATGAGCTGCTTGTAAATTTTGGAGATTAATCCTTTGTCAGTTGCTTCATTTGCAAATATTTTCTCCCATTCTGAGGGTTGTCTTTTCGTCTTGTTTAAGGTTTCCTTTGCTGTGCAAAAGCTTTTAAATTTCATTAGGCCCCATTTCTTTATTTTTGTTTTTATTTCCATTTCTCTAGGAGGTGGGTCAAAAAGGATCTTGCTGTGATTTATGTCATAGAGTGTTCTGCCTATGTTTTCCTCTAAGAGTTTTATAGTGTCTGGCTTTACATTTAGGTCTTTAATCCATTTTGAGTTTATTTTTGTGGATGGTGTTAGGGAGTGTTCTAATTTCACTCTTTTACATGTACCTGTCCAGTTTTCCCAGCACCACTTATTGAAGAGGCTGTCTTTTCTCCATTGTATATTCTTGCCTCCTATATCAAAGATAAGGTAACCATAGGTGCATGGGTTTATCTCTGGGCTTTCTATTTTGTTCCATTGATCTATATTTCTGTTTTTGTGCCAGTACCATACTGTCGTGATTACTGTAGTTGTGTAGTATAGTCTGAAGTCCAGGAGGCTGATTCCTCCAGCTCCGTTTTTCTTTCTCAAGATTGCTTTGGCTATTCGGGGTCTTTTGTGTTTCCATACAAATTGTGAAATTTTTTGTTCTAGTTCTGTGAAAAATGCCATTAGCAGTTTGATAGTGATTGCATTGAATCTGTAGATTGCTTTGGGTAGTATAGTCATTTTCACAAGTCTTGATTCTTCCAATCCAAGAACATGGTACATCTCTCCATCTGTTTGTATCATCTTTAATTTCTTTCATCAGTGTCTTATAGTTTTCTGCATACAGGTCTTCTGTCTTCTTAGGTAGGTTTATTCCTAGGTAATTTATTCTTTTTGTTGCAATGGTAAGTGGGAGTGTTTCCTTACTTTCTCTTTCAGATTTTTCATCATTAGTGTATAGGAATGTAAGAGATTTCTGTGCATTAATTTTGTATCCTGCTACTTTACCAAATTCAATGATTAGCTCTAGTAGTTTTCTGGTAGCATCTTTAGGATTCTCTATGTATATTATCATGTCATCTACAAACAGTGACAGTTTTACTTCTTTTCCGATTTGGATTCCTTTTGTTTCTTTTTGTTGTCTGATTGCTGTGGCTAAAACTTCCAAAGCCATGTTGAATAGTAGTGGTGAGAGTGGGCAACCTTGTCTAGTTCCTGATCTTAGTGGAAATGGTTTCAGTTTTTCACCATTGAGAATGATGTTGGCTGTGCGTTTGTCATATATGGCATTTATTATGTTGAGGTAAGTTCCCTCTATGCCTACTTTCTGGAGGGTTTTTATCATAAATGGGTGTTGAATTTTGTCAAAAGCTTTTTCTGCATCTATTGAGATAATCATATGGTTTTTATTCTTCAATTTGTTAATATGGTTTATCACATTGATTGATTTGCATATATTGAAGAATCCTTGCATTCCTGGGAAAAACTCCACTTGATCATGGTGTATGATCCTTTTAATAGGCTGTTGGATTCTGTTTGCTAGTATTTTGTTGAGGATTTTTGCATCTATGTTCATCAGTGATATTGGCCTGTAGTTTTCTTTTGTAACATCTTTGTCTGGTTTTGGTATCAGGGTGACGGTGACCTCATAGAATGAGTTTGGGAGTGTTCCTCCCTCTGCTATATTTTGGAAGAGTTTGAGAAGGATAGGTGTTAGCTCGTCTCTAAACGTTTGATAGAATTCACCTGTGAAGTCGTCTGGTCCTGGGCTTTTGTTTGTTGGAAGGTTTTTAATCACAGTTTCAATTTCAGTGCTTGTGACTGGTCTGTTTATATTTTCTATTTCTTCCTGGTTCAGTCTTGAAGTTTGTGCTTTTCTAAGAATTTGTCCATTTCTTCCAGATTGTCCATTTTATTGGCATAGAGCTGCTTGTAGTAGTCTCTTAGGATGTGTTGTATTTCTGCGGTGTCTGTTGTAACTTCTCCTTTTTCATCTCTAATTTTATTGATTTGAGTCCTCTCCTTCTTTTTCTTGATGAGTCTAGCTAATGGTTTATCAATTTTGTTTATCTTCTCAAAGAACCAGCTTTTAGTTTTATTGATCATTTCTTTTTCATTTATTTCTGATGTAATCTTTATGATTCCTTTCCTTCTGTTAACTTTGGGGGTTTTTTTGTTCTTTTTTCTTTAGTTGCTTTAGGTGTAAGGTTGGGTTGTTTATGTGAGATTTTTCTTGTTTCTTGAGGTAGGATTGTATTGCTATAAACTTCCCTCTTAGAACTGCTTTTGCTGCATCCCATAGGTTTTGGATCATCATGTTTTTATTGTCATTTGTTTCTAGGTATTTTTTGATTTCCTCTTTGATTTCTTCAGTGATCTCTTGGTTATTTAGTAGTGTACTGTTTAGCCTCCATGTGTTTGTATTTTTTATAGTTTTTTTCCTGTAATTGATATCTAGTCTTATAGCGTTATGGTCAGAAGAGATATTTGATACGATTTCAATTTTCTTAAATTTACCAAGGCTTGATTTGTGACCCAGGATATGATCTATCCTGAAGAATGTTCCATGAGCACTTGAGAAGAAAGTATATTCTGTTGTTGTTGGATGGAATGTCCTATAAATATCAATGAAGTCCATCCTGTTTAATGTGTCATTTAGAGTTTGTGTTTCCTTATTTACTTTCATTTTGGATGATCTGTCCATTGGTGAAAGTGGGGTGTTAAAGTCCCCTACTATGATTGTGTTACTGTCGATTTCCCCTTTTATGGCTGTTAGCATTTGCATTATGTACTGAGGTGCTCCTATGTTGGGAGCATAAATATTTACAATTGTTATATCTTCTTCTTGGATTCATCCCTTGATCATTATGTAGTGTCCTTCTTTGTCTCTTGTAATAGTCTTTGTTTTAAAGTCTATTTTGTCTGATATGAGAATTGCTATTCCAGCTTTCTTTTGATTTCCATTTGCATGGTATATCTTTTTCCATCCCCTCACTTTCAGTCTGTATGTGTCCCTAGGTCTGAAGTGGGTCTCTTGTAGACAACATATGTACGGGCCTTGTTTTTGCATCCATTCAGCCAGTCTATGTCTTTTGGTTGGAGCATTTAATCCATTTACATTATAGTTATCTATATGTATGTTCCTATTACCGTTTTCTTAATTGTTTTGTGTTTGTTATTGTAAGTCTAGAGAAATTCCTTTAGCATTTGTTGTAAAGCTGGTTTGGTGGTGCTGAATTCTCTTAGCTTTTGCTTGTCTGTAAAGGTTTTAATATCTCTGTCGAATCTGAATGAGATCCCTGCTGGGTAGAGTAATCTCGGTTGTAGGTTTTTCCCTTTCATCACTTTAAATATGTCCTGCCACACGCTTCTGGCTTGCAGAGTTTCTGCTGAAAGATCAGCTGTTAACCTTATGAGGATTCCCTTGTATGTTATTTGTTGCTTTTCCCTTGCTGCTTTTAATATTTTTTCTTGGTATTTAATTTTTGATAGTTTGATTAATATGTGTCTTGGCGTGTTTCTCCTTGGATTTATCCTGTATGGGACTCTCTGCACTTCCTGGACTTGATTGACTATTTCCTTTCCCATATTAGGGAAGTTTTCAACTATAATCTCTTCAAATATTTTCTCAGTCCCTTTCTTTTTCTCCTCTCCTTCTGGGACTCCTATAATTCGAATGTTGGTGCATTTAATGTTGTCCCAGAGGTCTCTGAGACTGTCCTCAATTCTTTTCATTCTTTTTTCTTTATTCTGCTCTGTGGTAGTTATTTCCACTATTTTATTTTCCAGGTCACTTATCCATTCTTCTGCCTCAGTTATTCTGCTATTGATTTCGTCTAGAGAATTTTTAATTTCATTTATTGTGTTGCTCATCATTGTTTGTTTGCTCTTTAGTTCTTCTAGATCCTTGTTAAACGTTTCTTGTATTGTCTCCATTCTATTTCCGAGATTTTGGATCATCTCTACTATCATTATTCTGAATTCTTCTTCAGGTAGACTGCCTATTTCCTCTTCATTTGTTTGGTCTGGTGGGTTTTTACCTTGCTCCTTCATCTGCTGTGTATTTCTCTGTCTTCCCATTTTGCTTAACTTACTGTGTTTGGGGTCTCCTTTTCACAGGCTGTAGGTTCGTAGTTCCCATTGTTTTTGGTGTCTGCCCCTAGTGGGTAAGGTTGGTTCAGTGGGTTATGTAGGCTTCCTGGTGGAGGGGACTGGTGCCTGTGTTCTGGTGGATGAGGCTGGATCTTGTCTTTCTGGTGGGCAGGACCATGTCCGGTGGTGTGTTTTGGGGTGTCTGTGAACTTAGTATGATTTTAGGCAGCCTCTCTGCTAATGGGTGGGGTTGTGTTCCTGTCTTGCTAGTTGTTTGGCATGGGGTGGCCAGCACTGGAACTTGCTGGTCGTTGAGTGGAGCTGGGTCTTAGCATTGAGACGGAGATCTCTGGGAGAGCTCTCGCTGATTGATATTACGAAGGGCTGGGAGGTCTCTGGTGGACCAATGTCCTGAACTCGGCTCTCCCACCTCAGAGGCTCAGGCCTGACACCCGGCCGGAGCACCAAGACCCTGTCAGCCACACGGCTCTCGGCTCTGGTTCACACGCTTCCCATCACTCCGCCAGCTCCTGCCTCCGCACCTCCCTCCATCTCGGTTTGATCTTTACTTCCCATGCTGGGTGGGGGGTGGAGGGTAGTGCAGAGGATGCCAGCGGGCAGCTGCCCCGCCGCGTCCTCATCTGCACCCCATGCCAGGCTTGCCGGGTCCCTCCCAGTCACGGGGCAGGGTCCGCAAAGACAGCTCGACCGCCGGACAGACCCACAGACCCGGCGAGGAGCGGTCCTCTAGTTTTTTACAACTGACCAATGTCTTGTTAGATTATTGTCGGCTGACATTGTTCCACCCATGCTTTCCAGACCCAGCTCCTGTTTTTATTTTTGGTTTTGTTTTTTAATTTTAACAGTAGGAATTAGATAACTCTTTGGGGTTATTCATTCACTTACACATTTATTAAGAGCCTAAAATGCATCAAACACTGTTCCTTGCAATAGAGAATTGGAGGAACAGGATGAATCAGGTCCCTTATCTTTTTCATCCTCATTTTTGCAGGAAAAATGCATGTGTCACATTTCTCTCACCTCTAACCCTTCATTATTTCCCTCCTGGACTGTTTCAGTAGGCTCCTAGCTGGTCTCTGGCCTACAGCCCCGCTCCTGTCTCTTTTATAGTAGCTCAGGGCCACACTTCTCTTCTGCTTCAACTCTCACTTGTTATGCATGGCTGCAAGAAAAGAACAAAACTTTAAGATGGGCTGCAGTGACCTTCTGGCCCAATTTCCTCCCTTTGCCTCCATCTCTTGTCATTCCCCCTGTACTTGAATCTTGCTCTGGTGAGAAGCCACTCAGATCTCCAACCCACTTGCCTTTGCTCATTCCTAGCTTTGCCCATACAGCACTCTTCGCCAGGCATGCCCCTTCCTTATTCCTGCCTAGCCCATTTCCATTCAGCCTTTATTAAAAAACAAAAACAAAAAACCCCAAAAACTCAGATACTTCCTTTTCTTAGAATGCTTTTCTGATCATCTTCCTTGCCTTCTGGAAGCCGCGTCTTCTCACATGGAGCTAATCCCTGGTCACATTGCATTGTCAGCTTTCTATACCTGTCTCTCCTTCTAGACTGTGATCCCCAGAGAGCAGAGGGGGTTATAGTCACATGTTAGCACCTAGCTCACGGCTGGCCTGGAACATAGTAGAGTCTCGATAAATAGCTTTTAATTGAATTAACTGAATTGAGAAAACAAACGGTGTTCTGAATCATATACTTACTCCCCACCTAAGAAAAATCTACTGTTGTCTTCTCATATCTTTTAGCCTGGTAGAGGGTAGGGTGGAGGAGGGATCATGTGATTCCATATATTATCTATTTTAATGTGTTAATCTTAGAACCATTCATTATGTCCAGGTTTATTACGTATTTGTTGAAAGATGAATGTTCTGTTGGGTTTTGTGTGCAAGGACTAAAAAACAGTTTTTGAGCATCTACGATGGGCTCTGCCCTACAGGGCATACAGTAGTATTAGACATCTCTCTACCTGCAAGGAGACATGGTCGTTCTTTTTTTTTTTTTATTTATTTATTGGCTGTGCTGGGTCTTCATTGCTGCGCGTGGGCTTTCTCTAGTTGCGGTGAGCAGGGGCTATTCTTCGTTGCAGTGCACAGGCTTCTCACTGCGGTGGCTTCTCTTTGTGGCAGAGCACCGGCTCTAGGCACACAGGCTCAGTAGTTGTGGCCCGTGCGCTCTAGAGCACAGGCTCAGTAGTTGTGGTGCACGGGCTTAGTTGCTCCTCAGCATGTGGGATCTTCCTGGACCAGGGCTCGAACCCAAATCCCCTGCATGGCAGGCAGATTCTTAACCACTGTGCCACCAGGGAAGTCCCAACAAGGTCGTTCTTCAGGATAGGATCTGAGCACTTGGGTGGGAGGATGCTGTTTACCTAGGAGTCCAAGCTTGGGGAAGAATCAACAGTAGAGGGGAGCCATCAGAGTGAAGAGGACAGACGAGCTGTCTAGGGGAGAGGAAACAGAGCCAAGAGCAAAAGCTCAGGTCTTGAGTCCTGGGCTCCCTGAGATCTAAGCAGATGAGGAAGAGCAGCCATCTATAATGTGAAGGGCAGCAGGAAGGTCAAGGACGAAGAAGACATTCACGTTGGATGATAAGACAGGCTCCCCTAAGGGCACTCTTCTTGGACTGTAACTACGGGGAGGCCATTTCTGCAGCTCCTTTTATAGCTCAGTAAGTGCTTTTCCATTATTGTGTTTTCATTGACTAATGGACAACAAGGCTTAAACGGGCTCCGTGAGGCTCTTAAGCCAGAGTAGATCCATTTCTCTCTCTCTCAAGATGGGAACAGGAGGAGGAGGGGTAATTCCCCACCGCTGGGCTCCAAAGTCAGCTCCCTGCACCTTACCAAGCACCACCACATCGGTATTCCAACCCCAGAGTCCCTCCAAATACCTATGTAAACATCCATTTACATTTAGATTGTGCTTCCCAGGATTCAGACTCTTTCCCTGAAAACTCTAACAATCCAATTATCAAGAAAACCAACATATGTCATTTCTAAGCCTTTTGGGTGGAGTCCTTCTCCTACCCCAGGAAACTCCTCTGTTGAGCATGAAGCAGCTCCAGGTGTCCCTGTCTGGATGGGTTTGGTCAGCATCCCAGCACACTTGAGGACAAAATTAAAAATATATGTGCTCTTCAGTAGGGAAAGATGAAGGCTGAGGAAGCATGGGATCAAATTGTTCCCTTCATTTTAGTGGGTAGAGAGGGAGGGCTTGTTAGGAAAACTTTAGAGAGGAAAGGCTTGGAAAAACCACTTGGTATGGTAGAAAGAGCTCTGCTCTGGAATTACAGAGAGTTCACTTCAATTCCCAGTCCCGTGGCTTCTTAGCTTTTTGAGCTTCAATTTATCTATACATCTCTACACAGTAAGGTCAAAGAGTTTCAGGTAACTGGGTTATTATGTACCTTAAAAAGATGTCTTGATATTTAATGGAGCAATGTATATAAATATCCCTGGTACAAAGTGGACATTCAGTAAATGTTATGCCCTTCTTTGTGAAGAATGGGGATGGCAATTGGGGGAAAACACAGAGATCAACATATTCCTGGGAAGTGGGAACCTACGAGTCAAACCATAGAGGACTGGGCAGTGAAGGAATTCATTTGCAAGTTCAGTGTCTTGAGAATTACTTGCTCCAGTGAAAATAGTGGTTCTTTCATCAAATCTTGGACTAGGAGATCCAGGGCTGAATTTAAGGACAAGTGAAAGTGAGACAGGAAGGAAGGGGGCAGGGCACAACCATTAAAAAAATGACACAACCATTAAGAAGAACAGGATATCATAAAAACTGGTTAGAACCTACCAGGCCCAAGATGGCAGAAGATTCGACTTCCAATAGATCCTGAGCCTCATTATATGCTCACTGTAATACATTAGCTATATGACACACTCACAGGCACCATGACAGTTCTGAGGCCAACCATAGAAGGTCAAAAAGTGGATGGTGGGACTTCCCTGGTGGTCCAGCAGTAAAGAATCCACCTTGCAATGCAGAGGACTCGGGTTCAATCCCTGATCAGGGAACTAAGATCTCACATGCCTCAGGGCAACTAAGCCCATGTGCCACAACTACTGAGCTCACACACCTCATCTAGAGCCCTCGTGCTGCAAACCACAGAGCCCACGCGCTCTGGAACCTGTGCACCACAACTAGAGAAGAGAAAACCCGCACGCCACAACTAGGGAGAAGCCCGCGCACCGCAACTAAGACCCGACGTACATACAGAGTGAAGTAAGTCAGAAAGAGAAAAACAAATACAGTATGCTAACACATATATATGGAATCTAAGGGGAAAAAAAAGGTCATGAAGAACCTAGCGGCAAGATGGGAATAAAGACACAGACCTACTAGAGAATGGACTTGAGGATATGGGGAGGGGGAGGGGTAAGATGTGACAGGGTGAGAGAGTGGCATGGACATATATACACTACCAAATGTAAAATAGATAGCTAGTGGGAAGCAGCCGCATAGCACAGGGAGATCAGCTCCGTGATTTGTGACCACCTAGAGGGGTGGGATAGGGAGGGTGGGAGGCAGGGAGATGCAAGAGGGAAGAGATATGGGAACATATGTACATGTATAACTGATTCACTTTGTTATAAAGCAGAAACTAACACACCATTGTAAAGCAATTATACTCCAATAAAGATGTTTAAAAAAAAAAAAGACCCGACGTAGCCAAAAATAAATGAAATAAATAAATAAATAAATAATCTTTAAAAAAATAAAAGTGTATGTATTAAAAAAAAAAAAAGGGCTTCCCTGGTGGCACAGTGGTTAGGAATCCACCTGCCAATGCAGGGGACACGGGTTTGAGCCCTGATCCGGGAAGATCCCACATGCTGCGGAGCAACTAAGCCCGTGCACCACAACTACTGAGCCTGTGCTCAAGCCTGTGAGCCACAACTACTGAGCCCACGTGCCACAACTACTGAAGCCCGCACGCCTACAGCCTGTGCTGCTCAACAAGAGAAGCCACCGCAATGAGAAGCTTGTGCACCTCAACGAAGAGTAGCCCCCACTCGCCGCAACTAGAGAAAGCCCACGTGCAGCAACAAAGACCCAATGCAGCCAAAAATAAATTAAAAAATAAAATAAATTTATTAAAAAAAAAAAAGTGGATGGTGCCCCAATTCCTGGAAATTCCCACCCCTTTCTCCAAGATAGAATATTCCTCCCACTCATTAGCCTATGAAATTACCCAGCCCATAAAATCTAACCACCCCCACAGCCCAGGGCCGCTGTCACTTTCCAAGACGACTCCAGGCCGTGGGGCTGCTTCTCCCACCTTCTGAGACAGCCCACACTCTGTCTATGGAATGTGTATCTCTCTAAATAAACCTGCCTTCACTTTACAGTGAAGATGGCCTGCTCTTGAATTCTTTCCTGCACAAAGTCAAGGACCCTCACTTGGCGGCCGGTCCCAACGACTACACCCGAGACCTGGGACGTGACCATCCTCTCGTGCCCCATATTTTTCCTACAACGAAAGGAAAGGAAGTACTTCTTCACCCAGCAGGCAATCAACATGGGGAATGTGTCATGGCTGGGGATGCACCAAAGCTATTCCCTCTGAGGTATCAGTGAGGTTTCCCCTCCCTACTTGTTAGAAATCCAAGCCAAGTCAGGAGAAGAAAAGGAAGGAAATAAAGAACAGAGTAAGAATAAAACAACTGACACACACTCCACGTTCTGCATACACATGAGTCAGAGTGCCAGCACCCAAGCAGGCCTGGGTGCTGGAAATCCCAGATCACAACTTTGGCGTACAACATAGCTATTAGGCCAATCTCTGTGAAGGTCCCACATGGTCTAACGGACATTAAAAACCCAAATGCCTTCAGTGGCCTTCAGGCAATATCTCCATAGCATCTGGTGGTCCAAGATGCCTTCACAGCACTCTTCCTTATCAGCCAGCCCTTACAGTCATCTTTGATGGAGAGCAGAAGACTCCATATTGTATATTTTGGATATGGGATAGATGAAGAAATCAGGACACAGAGAAGAACGTGGCCAAGAAGCATGAAAAGCTGATCTTGTTAGTGCTCACCTTTGATGTGGCTTTAAACCAGCGCCATCTTACTACCCCCATTTCCTCATTAGCAAAAGGAAGATGTCCATGTAGCTCACAACAAATGTCTGGGGAAGGAGGGATAACGGCCTATACTGGTATAGCCCCCAAAGCATATTCACATCCACTTTTCTTTTAAAATCCTTGTTGAAAGGAAGGTTGGGAAAACGGCAGTTTCTCCCCTTCATAGCTGAGGAACCTAAAATTCAGAGAATTTAAGTGGCTTCTCAGGAGCAAGTCAGGAGTAGAACTGGCCCCAGTCCCAATGCCCATTCCACTACAACCCACTGCCAATTTTTGCTATAAAAACTGATTGTAAATTATTCACAAAATATGGTGTTTCTTTTTATATAATTTTATTGTTTCCCACTTTGACCAAAGCATTGCATATTCATCATAGAAAATTTAGAAAGAATAAGTAAAAGGAAGAAGATCATGATTACCCATAACTCCACTGAAATATAACGCTGCTTCAAGAAGAAATAAAAAGACGATGTAATAAATAACCTGATACACAACTCTGAGACTGCTGCAAAGACGATGGAGATCAAGAGATACACTGGGCAGCAACTAGACATGGCGTTTTGAGGAGCGTGGCTGTGATATGGCAGCAGTTAAAGGGAAAAGTGGAAACAGACTTTTTATTTTTAAGGTAGATCCGTATGCTATTGGGAATGATTGAGTGGCGAGGGAAACAGCTGACGTTCTGAGAAACAAAAGAAGCACTGGAGCAGTAGGCTCAAGAAGCAGTGCCCCAGGGAAGGGATGTGACTTATGGGCTTTCTGTCCAGATCACCAGGAGAGTAAATGGGCACAGAACGGAAGGCGGGGAGATGTGTTGGTGAGTCTAGGGAAGTCCTTTGCTGATTCCTTCTATCTTTAATTTTTTTTCAGTGTAATAGGACGCAAAGTATGAAAGGAAGAATGAGGAAGAGAGCTGGGGGCTTTGAGGAGAAAGGCTAGAGGAGCGATAGCTGTCTCAGAGGGTGGGAGAGATTACATCACGGAGGACTCTTTTGAAGTCCTCAGCTCTGGTTTTGTGTTTTTGTCCAGCTGCAAAGGCACAGGACTGTAGGAGACAAATAGTTGGATTTAATCAGGTTTGTGGTGAATCAAGCCAGAATGCAGAAGTGGGAGATGGGTAAGAGAGGTAGGGGTATGCAAAAGAACTGAAATGGTAAGGAGAGAGAAGCCTTCTGGAAAGTTAGAGAGAGACCTAATGTAGGTGGATTATGACTAAGTGGTGAAGGGAGGTTGGAGCTGGTGCAGGAAAGGACGTTAGATAGAGAGAAAGTCAGAGCAACGGATGTTTGCACTTGTGATGGTTGGAAGCACTGCAGTTACTAATAACGACAAGGTCTGGGGTTTCGCCTTGAAAGTGAGTGGCTGAATTAGGGTGGGACAGAATCATTAGCGACGGGAGCTCAAGGAATCAGGAGGCCAACATACTGTAAACATCACATAGGTCTCTAATGAAATTATCAAGAATTAAGGTAATGTCTGAGAGTATAAAGGGAAACAGAACTAAAGTTACAGAGAAAATGTGGATTGTGACCCAAAGATAAGTAGATAGCTTCCCACTACACCAGACAACAACACTGGAAGCATCACTGGGTATTGGATCTTGAAACCCTGATGATCGAAAGTATATATAGTAAGGTATTACGTAGTATGAAATGATTTAAGGATAGAGATTTCTTTTCAATAGATAAGAAATCAAAGAAACTGGCAAAGGATATAAAATCTTAAAATGCATACATTCCCAACCTCTTCTACCTAGGGAATTCTATCATTTAAATGTATACAGACATTTTGAACGATACATCGTAGAGCTTCCTCTGAAGAGTGCTGAGTTTTGTCCCTGCAGATATTTAAATTACCAGTGGACTTTGGAGGAGAGAGGAGAAGATGGTGGAAGAGTAAGACGCGGAGATCACCTTCCTCCCCACAGATACATCAGAAATACATCTACACATGGAACTGCTCCTATAAATTACCAGTGGATCACCTTGAACTGTGGAAGCTTAGATTTAGGCTTTGTTAGAGCAGGTCTATTTCAGTGCCTTAGTCCTAAAATGTGGTCTTTACTGTAACATGTGGTCTTTCTGGGACTTTAATGGCAAGCCCAAGGGGTTTACCCAGCCCCTCCAAGTCTCAGCAGTTTTCAACTCCCAACGCAGCCTCCCTCCAGAAGGCAGAAATTTCTGCTGAGCTCTTACAGTGAGCTACTGTCATTTTCCTTCTGCACTCCTGAAACCTCATCCTGTATATGCACAATTCAGGGGGCAGCCCAGGAATGGAGGGAAGTTTGTATGCAGCTTTGATGGTCATCACTTTCCAATATATCCTGCCTCAATTACCAGTTGCTCTGGCAGCCCTGATAGTAAGTGAGTGGCTTTCCCCTTGAGCTCCTCCACCGGCAATGCATAGACTGAGAAGTGCCCTCAGGAGAAAAGACTTAAGATGGGAGCCCCATCCAATACTGTTCCCGTATTTCAAATGTCACGTCCCTTCCAGCTTCTGCCTGTTATGCATTGCTTTCCAGTGCCTTCAAACAAGTGTTTCATATAGTGTCCATAGTTTATGCCAGCAGAAAGGTTAGTCCAATAAAAGACAGTTTATTATTACTAGAACTGAAACTCTCAGAATAAGCCTGCTAAACACATGTCACATCTTGTTTCTCCTCTGTTCAAAACCTTGCAAAGACCCCCAATCCACTCAGAGTAACAGTCAAAATTCTTACAGTGGCTCTACATGGTCTGGCCCCTGGCAGCAAGAAAGATGTTTCCAGAGATTTCTTTCTTAAGCTGAGACCTGGTGGGTGAACATGAGGACAAAATGGGAGAAGTGCTTTAGGTGACACCATGTGCAAAGGTGTAAGAGCATGAGACTTGGGAGTTCAGGGAACACAACAGAAGGTATGATGAGGACAGGTAAGAGAATGGTCTAGAAGAGCATTTCCCAACCCTTAGTGTGCAATAGCATGAACCGAGTCGCTTGTTGAAACACAGGTCCCTCGGACAGTCTGATACATAGCAGCTTTGAGAACTCCAAGCACAGACAAGTAAACTAGCTCATGAAGGGCTCCATGCATGGTAAAGAGTTTAGATTTTCATCTCTGAGAGATGGGAAATCATCCAGTACTTCTCACTGAATGCACCAGAGGACAAACAAGTGTGTCTCCATAACCAAATGCATTTCAAAGCCATGTTTTCCCTCTCTTAGCCTGGGAAAGGAGCTTTCCAGGAAAATACAACCTTCCTTTGCATCATAGCAGACATTAAAAATAGGACCTGGCACACAGTAGGTTCTCAATAAATGCTAAATAAATAAATAAATAAAATGTAAGATGATTTATATAACTGTCACCTCCACTCCATATAATTCCACGCTTGATATCTCTCTCTTTTAAAAGCCTTATTTATATATTCTTAAATCCCTTTTCCAAGCTCTAATCCCATTCAGAAAGCCTTTGGATTCAGCATGCCTTCGTTCACCAAATTTATAGGAAGGACAATCTTGAGCCATCTGGTGCCTATTTAATTTTTAACCACCTCTCCCTTGAAATATTTCTTTCTTCATTCTTATTTTGTCCTAAAAACTTGGCTATGAGCTAAACTGCGCCATCTGTGACTTCCAGTAAATACAACTGTTGCTAATGAAATTACCCAGTTTCATCATTTTGATTTAAACGCCTTGCCTGCTTTTCCTCTGACCTTTTGTTGCTTGCCATCAAACTCAAGCTTTTGTGAACTTAGATACATACATCCATGTAGGTCAGTCTTGAGGAATAAATCTTCTCTGTGAAGCACGAGAACCTCAGCCAAGCCCGCTCAGCAGGCTGACATGGGAGGTGGGGGCCGGAGCTGTGTAGAGAAATATGGATGGCACTTGTGCCCGTCCGCTCAATGTGCACAGGGCCCCAGGGCAGACCCCCGCCATGTGACCAAGTGGCTGCTCGGTCTGGCTCTCCAGCCTCCCATTTGTTAGGATGCTGATGATATTAATGAGTTGGGGTGTTGGAGCCCATTCCTTGGCCTTTGGTGTTGGTTCCCCCCTGCACAGAATCGCTTGACCTGATTGAAGAAAAGTTCAGAGACGCCAAACTTCGCCCAAGTGGGGAGAAGCTTTGGAAGAAGCCAGGTCCCTCACTACTAAGGACAGCTTTTCCATTTAGGTAGCACACTGGTCGTTGTCAACGGTCCCATCGAGGGAATGCAAGAGAATGAAGTAAGCATGCACCCACCAAGTTATTCAGTCATTGTGTTGTTATCATCAGTACTTTTGTTTATTATATTAGATAATTAAAGAACTGGAGGGTATTATTAGTAACAGCAGCAGCTGACACTGAAACTTTAGTGTGTACCGGGCACCGTGCTAAGCACCATACCTAATCAGTTCATTTAATCCTCACAGCAATCCTATGTCTGAGGCTTAAACAGCTTAAGTAATTCTCTCCTGCTCATAACCTTGAAGCTTTATATTTACTGGTGCTCTCTGTGTGCCAGACACTGTGCTAGAAACTGGGACACAAAACTGAAAAAGATGTAGTCCTCGCGCACCGTCAAAGGGAGCAAGAGATAAGAATGCAACTACACCATCTGAGTGAGGCTACAACAGAGCAGGAAAATATTCTGGGGTCACAGAGAGAAGGGATTCCATGCGGCAGAGCCAGGCAAAGATTCACAGCAGAGGAGATGTTAAATTGAGTTTGAAGGAGGAATGGGGGTTTGCCCACCAAGGATGAAGGGAGATGAAGGGCAGCAAGGGCAGAAGGAACAGTGTGCCGGAAGGAGGGGAAGCATGGAAAGCAGGCAAAGGGGGAAGAAACACTGACTTAGCTGTGCGGGAGCAGGAAGGGCTGGGAGGTGTCCTGCCCAGGCAGAGGAGGCTGGGATCTGGAGTGGGGAGTCAACCTCAGGAGACACCAAAGCTCTCTGTCACTGGGTCTCCACAGTGAACTGGAGGGGGTGGAGGGGGTCCTCCAAGGCAGCCCATCCATCAGATCTGGTAAAAATTTGGCCTAAGCAGCAACAGGACTCAGCTTTTATCCCTCAACTTTCATTAGCCTTAAACGACTTGCCTGCACCCCCAAGATGGTCAAGTCTTCACTGCAGAGATAAGATACATAATAGGCCCAAGGGGAAAGCAGTGGCCCCTGAATCGTCATACTGGACACCACCCCACACCCCCCCACCATTCTTACCTCTATCTCTGCCTTCCTTCTAGTTTGAGAATGCTGATCCTACTGACCAGGAAGGAGGTCTGTGAGCAAAAGCTGTTTTCAGTTCTACCAATTGCAAAAGTATGTTCAGTCTCTGTAGGTGTTTTGTCAATGCAGTATGACTTGAGTGAAGGGAAAATTTCCACAATCCAAAATGCACCCTATTGATTCTGCCTTCAGTTTCTACATTGCTTCCTTCTTAGGACAGGGCTTTTAAAGGTTGATGCTAGAAAGAGAACACTATAGACGAGGGTTGACACCAGGAACAACTTCATCAAAAGAATGTCTCAGATCAGCCAGTCTCCTCCAAAGGCCCTGAGGGGAGAGACAGGTGGGGCAAGAAAACCTTGTCTTGGAGCAAGAGTCAGCAAACATTTTCCGTAAAGGACTGGATAGTAAATATTTTAGGCTCTGTGGGCCACTTGGTCTCTGTTGCAACAATTTAACTCTGCTGTTGCAGCATGACAGCAACCATAGATAATGCATGAATCAATGATGAATGGATATGACTGTGCTCCAATAAAACTTTATTTACAAAAACGGGATGTGGGCTAGACTTGGCCCACTGGCTGCAGTTTGCTAACGACTGCATTAGTGATCCCTACTATGACAGGTCAGTGGACAGCTGTAAAGGGAAACTAGATGACAATTTGACAAGGGCTCTGAGGATGCTAAAATTGGAATCTGCCCCATTAACTTGTTGTGCCCAAACATATTAAGGTCCCCAGAGAGTGCTCATTGGAATAACCCTTTTGTTCTGACCTCCAAAAAAACAGTCTCAGCATCATCCTGACTTCATTCCTCATCTTCACCTGCTTTATCCAATCTGTCACTAAACGTTATTATTTCCTCCATTGAAATCTCTGAAACCAAAGCTTAAGAGGTTAAGAATTACATCCAGAGTTAGTTATACAGCAGTGAGGGACCAAGCCAGGACTTAAAACCAAGTTTGGCAGATACTAAGGATAGATGACTATCTTTACTGCATCTTTACTTTGCAAGAGCCCCTGGGAAATGTGTTTGGTATAAAGCACGCCAGGGTGCTAGACCTGTGGTGACAACACACAGCCTCTCTGGGAACTCTTCCCCCATGACCTTTGCCTTCTGTACTCACAGCTGGTCCCCCTGAAGACCTTGAGAAAGATACCTAGGAAATGAAACACATTTTTAAATATAAGTGTAATTGCTTGTGGATGCTGGGAATGCAGGCCTGGGGTCACACTGTAGTGTGGAAATGGATGAGTCAGAATGTGAGCTTTTAAGTGAAAGGTGCAAGTTTCAAACAACTTTATCCAAAAGTAAAAATTCACATTAAAATAAAACACTGCATGGTCTGAAACAAATATATATAAGTCAACAACAGCAGGGGGTGGGGGGACTATTATTTTATAATACTCTAACTTTATTCTTTAATTATCCATACCCTGTCAACTTCTAAAAATGTTGAAGGTGACTTACATATCAACTTAAACAAAACAAGGATAAAAGGGTTACAGCTAAGTAAGAAAAGAAGAGAGATGCTTGAACCATGAAACCATAGAGTTCAAAATCATATGAGATAATCACAATCACTTAGGTCTACAGGAACACTGTTTGCTCTGGTGCAAAACTCTAGAACTGTGGTTCTAAAAATGTAGGGTCCCTAGGAATGACCTGGTAAGCCTCTGTAGAACAGCTTCCTGAGATATCCCTGCAATTCTGACTCAGTTGGTCTTGACCAGGGCCTAGGAATCCACATTTCAATACCCATTCCTGGTAATTTGATGCAAGTGGTTTAGCGATCACACATGATAAATACTGATTTTTCAAGAACTCTTGGTACACTCTTTGAACAACACAATGATCATCATTATATCGGGAAGAAACTTAAGGTAAGAAATGTTCTTGGAGTGACTTTTCAAAAAGCTCAAACCTTGGTAAAACACTGAGGACATTTTATTTGAGATCTTTCTTTTTTCTTTATGTAGGCATTTATCACTATAAAATTTCCATTTTAGATCTGCTTTAGCTTCAGCCCATAGGTTTTGGTTTGTCTTTCCATTTTTGTTTGTTTCAAGATATTTTTAAATTTCCATTTTGATTTCTTCTTTGACCCATGGGTTGTTCAAGACTATGTTGTATAATTTCCACATATTTGTGAATTTTCCAGCTTTCCTTATGTTACTGATTTCTGGTTTCATACTATTGTGGTCAGAAAAGATACTTGGTATGATTTCAGTCTTTTGAAATTTTCTAAGGCTTGTTTTGTCACCTATCATTATGATCAATCCTAGAGAATGTTCCATGTACACCTGAGAAAAATGTGTATTCTGCTGCTGTTGGAAGAAATGTTCTATTCAAACCCAACAGAACACTGTTTCAACAGGGAACAAGTTTCCCTTGTTGAACAATAGAACCCTGTTCAACAAGGAACAAGTTTACTTGTTGATTTTCTGTCTGGATGATCTATCCATTGTTGAAAGTGGGATACTGAAGGCCCTTACTATTATTGTATTGTCTATTTCTCCCTTCAGAACTGTTAGTATTTGCTTAATACAGTTAGGTGCTCCAATGTTGGGTACATCTATATTTACAATTGTCACAGCTTCTTGATGAATCATCATATAATGACCTTTTTTGACTCTTGTTACCATTTCTAGCTTAAAGTCTGTTTTGTCTAATAAAAGTATAGCTATTCCTGCTCTCTTTTAGTTTCACTTAAAATGGAATATTTTTTCCCATCCCTTCACTTTGAGCCCATGTGTGCCCTTAAAGCTAAAGTAAATCTCTTGTAGGCAGCATATAATTGGATACTGTTGTTGCTTTTCCCCCATCCAGCCACTCTATCCCTTTTAACTGGAGAATTTAATCCAGTTACATTTATAGCAGTTACTGATAAGTAAGGACTTATTAATGCCATCTTACTAATTTTTTTCTAGCTATTTTGTAGTTTCCTTGTTCCTTTCTTCCTCCTTTGCTGCCTTCCTTTTTGAACTGATGATTTTCCACAGTGGTATGTTTTGATTCCCTTCCCTTTATCTTGTGTGAATCTACTGTAGGCTTTTGCTTTGTGGTTACCAAGAGGCTTACATAAAACATCTTATAAATATAATAGCCAATATTATGCTCAAGAAACTAAAAAGAAAGGAAGAAACTAAGCCCAAAGTTATCAGAAGGAAGGAAATAACAAAGATCAGAGCAGAAATAAATGAAACAGAGACAAGAGAAACAACAGAAAAGATTAACAACACTAAGAGCTAGTTTTTGAAAAGATAAACAGGCACTCAAATAAACAAAATCATAAATGAAAGAGGAGACATTACAATTAATACCACAGAAATAAAAAGGATCATTAGAGAATACTATGAACAGTTATGTGCCAACAAATTGAATTACCTAGAAAAAAATGGATAAATTCCTGGAGACATCCAACCTACCAAGACTGATTCATGAAAAAATAAAACATGTGAACACACCAATAACATGTAAGGAGATTGTATCAGTAATCAAAAACCTCCCAACAAAGAAAATGCCAGGACCAGATGGATTCACTGATGAGTTCTACCAAACACCCAAATAATTAACACCAGTTATCCTCAAACTCCTCCCAAAAACTGAAGAAAAGGGAACACTTCCAAACTCATTTTACAAGGCCAACATTACCCTGATATCAAAGCCAGGTAAGGACACTGCAAGAAAAGAAAACTACAGGCTAGTACTGCTAATGCATATAGATTAAAAAAAAAATTCTCAACAAAATACTAGCAAACTGAATTTAACAGTACATTAAAAGGATCATACACCATGATCAAGTGGGATTTATTCCAGGAATGCAAGGATGTTTTAACATATGCAAATTAATAAATGTGAAACCCTAAATTAATATAATAAAGGAAAAAATCATATGATTATCCCAACAGATGCAGAAAAACAATCCTAAATTCATATGGAACCACAAAAGACCCTGAAGAGCCAAAGCAATCCTGAGAAAGAACAAAGCTGGAAAATCACACCTCCTGATTTCAAACTATACTACAAAGCTATAGTAATCAAAACAGTATGGCACTTGCATAAAAAGAGACACATAGAGCAATGGAACAGAATAGAGAGCCAGAAATAAACCCTCACATGTATGGTCAACTAATATTTGACAATGGAGCCACAAATCCTCAATGGTAAAAGGACAGTCTTTTCACTAAATGGTGTTGGGAAAACTGGATACCCACATGCATAAGAATGAAATTAGACCTCTATCTTGCACCACTCATAAAATTTACTTGAAATGGATTAAAGACAAACATAAGACCTGAAACCATGAAGTGCCTCAAAGAAAACACAGGTGGAAGATCCTTGACATGGGTATTGGCAATGACTTTTTGGATATGACACCAAAAGCACAAGCAACAAAAGCAAAAATTAATCGTGGAACTACATCAAACTAAAAAGGTTCTGCACAACAAAAGAAACAATCAACAAAATGAAAAGGCAACGTATGGGATGGGAGAAAATATTTGTAAATCATGTATCTGGTAAGGGGTTAATATCCAAAATATATACAGAACTCATACAATTCAACAGCAATAAAAAAAAAAATCAATCTGACCAAAAAATGGACAGAGGAAATGAATAGATATATTTCCAAAGAAGACATACAAATGGCCAACAGGTATATGAAAAATGTCCAACATCACTAATCACCAGGGAAATGCAAATTAAAACCACAATGAGATATCACCTCACACCTGTTAGAATGGCTATCATCAAAAAGACAAGAGATAACAAGCATTGGCAAGGATGTGGAGAAAAGGGAACCCTTGTGCACTGTGGGTGGATTGTTAATTGGTACAGCCGCTATTGAAAACGGTATGGAGGTTCTTCAAAAAATTAAAAATAAAACTGTCATATGATCCAGCAATCTCACTTCTGGGTGTATATCCAAAGGAAATAAAAACAAGATCTCAAAGAGACATCTGCACTTTCATGTTTATTGCAGCACGATTCACAATAGCCAAGGTATGGAAACAACCTAAGTGTCCATCAATAGATGAATGGATAAGGAAGATATGGCATGCATATACAATGGAATATTTTTCAGCCATAAGAAAGAAGGAAATCCTATCATTTGAGACAACATGGATGGACCTTAAGGGCTTTCTGCTAAGTGAAATAAGTCAGACAAAGAAAGTCAAACACTGTATGTTCTCAAGTACATGTGTAATCTAAAAAACCTAGCTCATAAAAACAGAGAGTAGAATGGTAGTATCAGGAGCTGGCAGGTGGGGGAAATGGGGAGATGTTAGTCAAAGGGTATGAACTTTCAGTTATAAGATGAAGTTCTGAGAACCTACTGTACAGTAGGATGACTATAGTTGACAATACTGTATTGTATACTTGCAAGTTGCTAAGAGAGTAGATCTTAAATGTTCTCATCATAAGAAAGAAATGGTAATTATGTGAGGTGACGGAGGTGTTAGCTAATGTATGGTGGTAATAATTTCACAAACTATAACTGTATCAAATCAACACATTGTACACCTTAAACTTGCACAGTGTTATATCTCAGTTATATATTTCCTTTAAAAATATTGAGGATACAGCATTAAGCCACTGCCCTAGGAAGACGTTTCCCTTAGGAATTAAGGAAGTTCAGTACAGATATTTAGCTTTCTGGCAATTTCACTTGCTTCAAAAGGGAGCTCAGAGAGCCTAGGAGAATGCATGGTTGATTTCAGAGCTTCATATTGGGTCCCTATGTCACCTCCAGGAGACTGATTCAGTCTGGCACCTCTCCAAAATATGAGGATACTCTTCTCAACTTTGTTGTACAGCAGAAATTAACACAACATTGTAAATCAACTATACTTGAATAAAATAAATCTTTAAAACAAGACCTATGGATCACATGTCTCGTTCCCCCTCTCCTCTTGATATTCTGCCATACCCCTAAATAAATCTCATTCCTCCAAATACCACTCTACTTGTCTTCCTGAATGCCTGCCACCCTGGGTGCCTTCTGTGCACCCCAGTCTCCCCCTTCTCCATCTCTCTGTGCCCAAAAGACAGAGCACATGGGCCACACCAACAGCGTCCTTGCCTTCCAAGTTCTGGTTCAATTTCTGCTGGGTCGCAGGGTGCCATAGGCTGCACTCACTCATCTGCCAAAGTTCCAGCTCCTGGCCGGCAGCCTTCTCCAGCAGCCATACTCTCCAGGTTCCAGTAACCACTCTCTCCTGTGCTCCTGCAGGCCCAGGTGGGAACAGTTTCCCATCAATTTTAACCCTGGTGTAGGCCACTTTTTTTTGGTGGCACTTTCACCTTGCTCATGCCTTTGTAAATCATGCCCCTCCTCAATTTCCCAGTGGTGGTGAGCAGGGGAAGGGATGGAGTCAACGCCACTCAAGAAATGAAAAGGATGTTAGAAGCCAGACTGCCTTCACAGTAGTTGAAAGCAACTTCATGTGTTAGGGCAGGTAGCAACATCCTTACTGTAAGAAAGGGAGAAACTGAAAAAATAAAATCAATAGAAGTTCACGGCACAATTTAGCAACCTTACCCCCTCCCTTCTGTGTGTCCAGGCTATCAGTGAGATAATTAGCAATGAAAGTATGTTAAACTTTGTTTTAAAAAGCAGGTTAAAAAAAAAATACCCAAAGGGGTGATGAATTCTGTAAGTAAAACCAGTTTTTCTCATCTGTAAAACTAATTATTATGATCATCCTTACATTTGAACAGTTTCCCAAGTGCTTTTACATGTATTCTCTCATTTGTGCACCTCACATCAACCCTATCCATCAAGTGGATAGTATTGTTCCCTCAACTCCATAATGTAGAGAATGAAGCTCTGAAAGTTTAAGGGACTTGCTCACAGACTCACATAAGCGGTACAGGCAAGCTTTCAGCCCTCTACCCATTGAATGAGCCTAGTTCAGGGAAGAAGTATACCGCCACGCCAGGTTGGCCAATAGGTTTCACATTATATCAATTCCCATTGGTAGGGCTTCCCTGGTGGTGCAGTGGTTGAGAATCTGCCTGCCAATGCAGGGGACACGGGTTCGAGCCCTGGTCTGGGAAGATCCCACATGCCGCGGAGCAACTAAGCCCGTGTGCCACAATTACTGAGCCTGCGCGTCTGGAGCCTGTGCTCCGCAACAAGAGAGGCCACAACAGTGAGAGGCCTGTGCACCGCGATGAAGAGTGGCCCCCACTTGCCACAACTAGAGAAAGCCCTCGCACAGAAACGAAGACCCAACACAGCCATAAATAAATAAATAAATAAATAATTTTAAAAAAAATTCCCATTGGTTGGTGGTGATTGCCTAGAGTCCTGTGTTGCGAAGGATTCTGAGGTTGAGTGTGGACTCAAGAGAAAAGAGTATTGTGATTAATTAGCAACATCTGGCAAAACATAGAATTGAGGAGCAGTAGCGCGACTCTCTCGTTTTCTACCCTTGGTGTAGTGTTTGAGAGCACGGGCTTGGGAGGTTCATAGTTCTGTAATAGGGACTGACTCAACCTCTCCACTCAATATTCTGGGCCTTGGTTTCCTCATCTACAATCAAAGGGCCATAATACCAACTGCCTCATGGAGTTGACCTAAATTTATTTTCACATGAAAACAAGCTGTCATCCTCGTCTAAGAGAATAAATCATTCAGAGAAAACTATTAACAGGACCCATTCTAGACTTAAAAATTCAACAAAGTAGCAGAGTGCAGTAGGGGAAGGGCTGGGCTTAGAGATTGGAATCCTGGAGTCTGGCCCAGTTCTGCTTTTATAATTTGTTCTAGAGCTTCAGAGATGTCCGGGAAGAGCTGTCATTCCTAAAGTAAGCCCAATGGAATGTACGGATCATAGAGTCTTTATTAGACACAGGCTGGCATAACTTGATGGCACTTAAAAATCAGTAGAGAATACTCCAATATAATTTATCAGCCTTCTTAGATGGGTGTCCTCTTTGTAGGTCTTGAGGAGTTCTGTATGAGCTGTGTCATCATGAGCAAGTTAATTTTCCTAAATAAGAGTTTCTTAGTCTATATAATCAGATTGTTGAAACAAAAAAGTTTTTAAAACAGCAACTTCCGTATTGGGGAAAGGATTATGGGAACTATTCTTCTCAATTTCCCCACTTCCTATAGTGTTATATCATCTTTATAATAATGAAAATAATAGTAAGAATAAATGATTTAACATCTGTTTGAAATGTTAATCTCCTTAGAATCAACTTACTTTTCTCTTCTTATTTTCCCATTGCCTTTGATTCCCTCTCTTACTTTGTAAGTTTTTGTAATGCTTTTATTTATTTATTTATTTTTGGTAAACGGCTCTGTTTTCCTTGCAGAACATGGTGTGTATGTGTGTTATGTGCATGCTTTGTTCATGATAATGATTGAGGTGCACCTGAAATACATGCTCCTCATGCCCGAAAGTCCATCCTTCTTCTAACAGTGGCATCTATGGCTCTCATTTGTCTTGTCTTTTCAGTTATAAATGGTCCTGGGAGGGGCAACAGCTTAAGCCCCTAAACCTTGGAGCAGCTGAGTCAATTAGAGGGTTCCCAGAAGTTACAAGGGTAGTTTGCTAGTACTAAGACCCAGAGGAGGGCAAGAAGGCACTTGGAACAGGGAGGCTGCTGAATTGTCAAAGGATTCCAGAGGCCTGGTCCTAACTGAAGCTAGAATACAGAATGATATACCTCTCAAATCCCTCTATGTCAAAGCACAGTGTTTTAAATTGGATATGCATCAACTATTAAAACCATCACATTCACTGGAATTCACTGCTTACAATTTGTATTATAAATACAATTTACATTTTAAAACCATTGTAAGTAATAAAATCATTCTCACTTGGTCAGAGGCAATGTAACTAAGCAGGACCCTATGGGGCCTTCCCAGAACAGGACTCCTCCCCATGTCCTCTGCCTGCCTTTGTCTGTAGAAAAACTTTAGTCAAAGAATAAATTTAATCAGAGAAGTGAGAAAATGCAGAAAGAAAGGAAAACAGTCCAGTAAGCCAAAACAATAATAGTTTAGCCATTAAACAAAGTCAAGGACCTTTAGTTCCTCCTCTAGGGCTAGAGATAATATCCTGAGCCACATCCTTTGAGCTGTTTTGCAGAGACTGAAACCCCCACCAGGTGGAAGAAGTTAACTGTCTGCTGCCCACAAGCACGTAGACCCCAGACCGCTTGGAACCAGAAGGTTGATGATGCTGACTCCCAATTATCTCACCACCAACCAATCAGAAGAATGTCCACAAGCTGATCACACACCCCACAACCTGGCTCCCTCACTCTGTCCTTATAAACCTTTCCTTGAAAGCCTTCAGGGAGTTCAGGACTTTTAAGCACTAGCTGCCCTGGACTCCTTGCTTGGCGCCTGCAATAAACGCTGCACTTTCCTTCACCACAGCCTGGTGTCAGTAGACTGGCTTTACTGCACGTGGGCAAGCGGACCCAAGTTTGGTTTGGTAATGGCAATGCTAGTTGAACTCAGGCCTATGGTTTTTGCTCAGAATCCATAACATGTAGATGGCATGTGTTCTCTTATTCACTCCCTAAATCTGTAAAGATGTGTTTCATAGTGTCTCAATCTCATGTATTTCTAATTTTCTCTTTTGATCGGTCATAATGTCATTCTGAGATCCAACAATAAATGAATGAATGAATATACATAACATACATATATAATATTCACTATATAAATACATCTATACACATAAAACACATATCTCACAGCCCACATATCTTGTTTAAGTGGCTCTTTCAGGAAGATTTATAATACTTTGCTTTACAAAGAAAGTTTAAAAAAGAGGGAAAATGAAATGAAACAGTGACTGTTCCCTAGTGCAACTACTGTGTCAAATACTCCCCTGGGGAAAGGAATTTGCTGTTATTGTGAAATAAATTAATATAGAAACCAGACTCCTGCAGTAACTTTTCTTTATCCCCAGGCAGTATTTTCCCACTACCGCTCTCAGAATTCACTTTTGGCGATTCACATATGGGAGGTTGGAAATAGCTAGAAATTGTATGTTAGAATTTCAAATATATTCCCATTTCCAAAAATGTTAGCAGCTCCCCAAATTATCAGGGTGTGCACAATCGTTTAGAGATTGCCTGCCCCAGAAATCAACTGCATGTCTTCTTCATCCTCTGGAAGGGTAAGAGCTTTCTCTTACCGTCCATTCAACTGCCACAAATCAGGATTTCTGTCCCAGCAGCTACCATTTGCTCAGAAAATTTGGAAGGACAAGGCCCTCTGGGCTGCAAGAAAAGTGCAGAAATGGCCAAGCTTAGTTAGTCTTTTCCCAAAACCCACAAGTCAGCCTTCTCTGGATATCTTCACTACCCAGGCTGCCAGCACAAGCCCTCTGTGATTCCTAATTAGGTGCTCACTGCTCAGTTAATACCCCATTAGCCCCACAGTCTCTTAACATCAAACCACTGGACAAAATTCTCTTCACCTCAGCCATATCATGAATGAACTTACAGTCAACGGCTGAAATCCATGCTGGCTGAAATTCACTCTAAGCTAATCTTAAATCAACATCATAAGGGCAGTGTATGCAAAATTGATTAGGGAAAGTCTTCATCAAACTACAGAGCAAAGCAGGGTCTTGAGAAGGAGGTTATTTGGGGGGGGGGGAATCTGGAATATACAGTGCAAATAAGTATTAGGCCTGGAAAAAAAGATAATGACTGAATGTTCTTTGTTGACCTTTACAGTCTAAGCGTCTGTGCCAGGCCTGTCTATGTCATGGGAGCCTTGCTGATGAAGCAGTTCAAACTTCTTTAAGTAGCTCCCTCCTAGGCAGATATTTTGTCCCTTAAATGTAAAAATTACAACAAAAAGTAGCAACAACTCACACTTACTGAGTTCTTACTTTGTGCTAGGCTTTGATCTAAGGGCTTTTTATGTTTAGCTTGCTTAGACTACACAGCCTGAAAGGTAGGTATCATTACTATCTCCATTTAATGGGAAAGAAAACTGAGGCATGAGATCATAGCTATCACTGCATAGAACAGGGAGCAAGCAAGCCCTACAGATCAGAGGCCCTATGCCCTACATTATTAGCATTGTTGGCATTTTCAAATGCCAACAGGTTCGATAATAATAAGTATCATTATGTATCATTTATTAAGCACCATCTATGTTCCTTTGGGATGCGTGTGTATGAAAGTATAGTGTATATGCACTCTTTTATTTTTGGAGTCAAGCTGACTTTGGCACTCATACATGAAACACTGGCACAGGTTATTGAACTGGTTAGGAGCCAAGCTATGGCGTCAGATGCTCTCGGATCAAACCTCAGCTCCACCACTGCTCGCTGTGTGACCTTGCACAAATTACTTGACCTCTCTTAGTCTCATCTATAAAATGAAGACAATAATGGCACCTACTTGATAGGGTGGTTGTGAGGATGAAAGGAGATCATCTAAGGAAAGTGCTTAGAATGGTGCCTGGTGCATAATGAAAGTTAAATAAAGGTTGTAATTATTTTCCTCTGTTGATAGAGAAAAAAATTTTAATTGTCAATAGGTAAGCAGCCAGTATGACTCCTCCACCAAAAACGTAATTGGTCACATTGTCGTTTTACACCAATAATCATTAAGACAATAGACCTCTCTCTTTTACGGTGTTGATTTAGTTAGTTGATTAGTTTCATTGGGCATTTCAAAGAGCACATCTTTTGACCCATTTCTGGTATTTTCTGTGAATTGCATGGACTGAGGGAGACAGTGCACTGGAGGGTGGGGGAGGGTCCCCAGAAACAAGGAGGAATGTAAAAGGCATTGTAAAATTCTGAGAAATTACAAGTAGTTTTCTCCAAAAGGAATAGTAAGGCATTGTATTCTTCTCTATTAATTCTTATTATGAGCAATACATCCTTGTGGTACAGAATTTAGAAAACAGAAAAAGGTATAGAAACGTTTTAAAGACAAAAAGAAGAACATCAGCTTCCATTATTGTAACACTTACTTTTTTGAGACTAGATACTCTGCAGTAACCACTGGCTGGCATGACCAGACCAACTGAGAAGAGAAGGTGGCCATTCTAATTGGCTAGTACCTGCCTTAACAGTTGTTATATATTTTGAATATTGCTCCTATGCTTGTGTGTATGTTTCATCCTTATGTGTTTATTTTTAATTACATTAGAAACATACTGAATATCTGTTTGTTCAGATTTTTCATTGTTTTTATCACATGTAATGAACTTTTCCCATCATTAGACATTCTTTGAGGGCAGCATTTTAAAATCATCTACTAATAATGCATAGATACACCATGATTTATTTAACTGTTCTATTACTGTTCAATATTCATGTAGCTTCCATTTTTTGCCATTATAAATATCTTTACACATAAAACTTTGAGTAGCTAATGTGTTGTCATTTGAGCACATATTTACTTCCATAGTAAAATAACATTTTAATTTTAGAACAAGCTGTTACTTCTACAAATCACTGGGTTATCTGGTATGTTTGTGGGGATTTTGCTACTAGGAATGAAATTTATACCAGCCTTACATATACCATTAAATGTAAATGAATATAACAGTGTCCTTTAAAAGGTAAATTGCTATACAACTATGTTATTGTTATTATTTATGGTAGTATTAGTCTCATCGATTGCTGACGTTATAAACGCTCTGGATTCTACCTTGACTTTTAGGCTTTTATAACTTTTACTAGACTTATTCCTCACCTAAAGAACATTATGATGCAATTTTATCTGCCTCCACCTAAAGATATTTCATACCCTTTTCCTGCCCCCCATTTGCTGACTGCACCATTGCAAGACCCCAGATTTTGACATAACAAGCGCCTGGACACATTTCATTAAACAGCTGTCCAGGTAAGAGCAAAAAGGAAAGTCAAACGGACATGTGTTGTTTGCTGTCCAGCACACTCTCCCTCCTTCTGGATACCAATACCCTGAATTTCTGAAACATGTTGGTACCATGATGTGGAAGCCTAGAACCTTCTAGAAACCATGATGTGGAACCTCAGGATAGAGTCAGCAATGGACAAGGCCAAGCAGAGAAAGAAAGAGACTGGGTCAAACTTGTAGTTTGGGAAAGATGGCAGACTAAAGATAGCCTGAAAAGCCCTCTACTTCACATACTTAGAAACGCTGGATATGCATTATTTTCTTAAGGCAAGTATAAGCTCATACAGAGGGGAAAAAAAATTGTGAGAGAGTGTACACACACACACACACTCATTCCGTCCCTCTCCTCTCCCTCTCTCTCTATATATATATTCAGTCAAGTCAGAAGTTAACATGCTTAATCTCAATCCAATCAAATCAAGTCAGCTGAAGACGGCAGAGTGACAGAAAATGAGTAAAGATCTCAAAAGGTGAGCTCAGATCCCCCTGGCGAAGCCACCCACGGGATAATGATCCAGCCAATGATAGCCAAGTGAATGATGGCCATCTCTATCTTTCTAAATGGCTAAGGAGAACACTTAGTAATAAGGAGTGACCATCACGGCAGAGGAATTAGAAGAGATGGGGTTTGCAGAAGAGAAGGTAGCTGGCAAAAGTGGGAGGAAATCATTCCCAGGCCTTGTTAAGAAGATATCTGTTTGGTTACCTAATAATATAATTTTTAGTACTTTCAAGTGAGTGGATTTATGCTGACTCTCATATTTATGCTGTAATCTTTGCCATATATTAATGAGATTGACTGTACATGAGATGATCAATTATTTTCAGCAGCTTATATCTTAAATGTTATGCCAGTTATCTTGATTATGAGCTTAAATACCAGCCTGGTGATGGATTCGCCTTTTAACTTTTCTCTCTTAAAAAGAGCAAAATTAGGAAATCGAAATACACCCCACATAGATTTTTCAATATGTAGTGAAAGTTAGTAGTGGCACAGTTGTAGCTGAGCTGGCATTTAAACATGTAATCTGCTGACCTTGAATTCCAAAGCAATTTCTTGTCCCTTAAAAATTTGGAACACATAAAAATTATATTAGCATCAAATTATTTTAATCATTTATGTTAAAATTTATCTTTTTCAATTTTGGTGAATTGGTACTATAATGCACTATCTCTTTTCGTCTCATATTCCCTCATTAATATTCATTGGAAGTATTTGCTACTTCAATAAACCCAGACTAACTTATTACATATTCATAAGTATTACTTTTTAAAGGTTTTGAGCTACTTCCACCTTCATTGAATATAATCATTTGTGCTTTATACTAATGTGACACCTCAGATATGGTCTAAAGTAACGAATCAGGATGGACTTCAACTCATCTTAGCAAGGACCTACACTTCCCCACTCTGCATCCGAACATCACATGGTTCTTGTGTTAATCAACAGTCTTGTTGCCTGATGGGGGTCCAAGGCTAAAGACCAGAGCTGACCACTTCAGCCCAATGCAGGGTTTCTTTCTTTTTTGTTTAGACATATATGTATTTGTTTATTAAATATATATATACACAAGAAGCAGAAAGTAGGAAATATGGTCACTGATAGCAGCAGGGCAGGGTAGGGACGAAAGATGGACTGGACTTGATAGGCATGGATGTCAGTTATCTGTGGCTACTATAACAAGTTGCCACAAATTTAGTGGCTTAAAACAATAGAATTTTATACATTGCAGTTCTGGAGGTCAGAGATCTCAAATGAATGTCACAGAGCTAAAGTCAAATGTCAGCAGGACGGGGTCCCTTTTTAGAAGCCTAGAGAAGAATACATTTCCTTATCTTTCCTAGCTTCCTCAAGATGCCCGCATTCTTACGCACTCTTCTCTTTGCCTCCGAAGATGGGAATAGGTAGGTAGAAGGCCAAGGGAGGCATGTTCTTAGACCAAGTGTGTCAGTTCTTCCTTACTCCACTGGGGGGCTGGGCATTACCCCAAGGGTGTGGGTTCCATCTGAACCCCTTACTGATGTCCTGGAAGATTTCCCAAAGCAGGCTTTCTTAATACGGAGCCTTTGGCAGGGTTTCAGGCATTTTGTGAACCCCCTGTAATAGTATGCAGGCTTTGGGGTACAGGTATGTGGGTGCATTTTTCTGGTGAAGAAAGTCTATAGCTTTTATCAGATTCTCAAAGGAAGCTGTGATGATAATGATGGGAATGGTGGCGGCAGTGGTGGTGATGATAATAATTTTGAACCCCTAGCCTATGAAATATTTTGTCTGGATTTACATCAAAGAGTAGAGGGAGAGCAGCACACAGGAGTTGATAATTGTTGGATTCATTTGGTGAGTACACAGAGGGTCACATTCTCCATAATAAAAAGTCCTTAAGGATAAATAAAGAAAGGCTTACGAGTCTGGGGTCACCTCTTGTGTTGAGAAGCTGGAGCAGGTGTATTGAATTAAGAATATGCAGCTTGTGACCTGCTGAGTGAGGGGGCACAAGTTACCCATGCGTGGGTGGCAGGCAGCTCCCTCAGCATCCAGCTCTCACTCTGCGGAAGTGAAACCCATGGGGTCGTTTTGAGTGAAGGCACAGTTTCAATACATCCACACAAAGGAAGTAGTCACAAGATTTATTATTTCAGATCCCAGAAGCCAGGGGCCGCAATGAATCGGGGGGAAGGGCAGTCTTCCTCCCTCCCAGGTCCTGAGGGAGAAGACAGAGAGCAGGGTACCAAGCACCTATTATAAGGTGGTAGGGGCGGAGGTCACTAACTTTTCGTGGGCTTAACTCTAGGTAGTTATTTTATTTTATTTTTTTAAATTTATTTATTTTATTTATTTATTTTTGGCTGCTTCGGGTCTTCATTGCTGCGCATGGGCTTTCTCTAGTTGTGGCGAGCGGGGGCTACTCTTCGTTGTAGTGCGCGGGCTTCTCATTGCGGTGGCTTCTCTTGTTGCGGAGCACGGGCTCTAGGCACACGGGCTTCAGTAGTTGTGGCTCGCAGGCTCAGTAGTTGTGGCTCATGGGCTTAGTTGCTCTGCGGCATGTGGGATCTTCCCGGACCAGGGCTCGAACCTGTGTCCCCTGCATTGGCGGGCAGATTCTTAACCACTGTGCCACCAGGGAAGCCCTAGGTGGTTATTTTAAAAGGTGCCCTGGGAAAAGCAAAGCAGGCACTGATGGCAGGAATCCTAAACTCAAGTCCTTATCAAAATGTCCAGACTCTTGGTGTGAGGAGGGTTATCACACTGTAAAATGCCTACGTAGCAACTTTGAAAAACAAGCTGCTTTTCAGAGAAACAGAAGTTGTTTTTCTCATCACATCTCTCTCCTAGACCTGTGAGGCCAGGTCATGAGCGTTTGCTTCCAGGGCCAGTAGATGAATCTTAAGAGGAGAAAGATTTTAAGAAGAACCACCACTAAGGACATGATCAAAAGCATTCTGCAATAGTTCCAATGCAAAGAAACAACTGACTGTATGTAGCCCAAAGATGACTCACACACACGTGATCCCAGGCATCCAAGGCTTTCTGCCCTCACTCTCACAGGAAGCAGGCAGTTGCACAAGTCAGACTAGGAAACCCTGGCACCAAAGATGACTCAAGTCAACTCCCCATAGTGACCCAGGATGCTCTGAGGCCAGGACCAAGCTACCCGTGGGGAGGCCCTCCAAGAAAACCTGCAGTTGCCCTATAGAATGTGGAGTTTGGGGGCACCACCAACCCAAAAACCTCTGTGCGAAATGACCGGGATGTGACTTTTGTTCTGACCTACCTTTTGCACTGCTTTTTGTATGTGACCCAGCGACTTGGTCTCCATCCATCACCAGGCCCCATCTCTCTGCATTAGGTCCCTATCTGCAATCTTAACCTTTCTAGCTCATTTCTCCGGTTGGCCTTCATTTGGGCATTCATTCATTCACTCGGCAAATATCTATGAGCTACTAGAAGGCCTTGGCTAGAAGTTGTGCAGCTACCAAGAAAAAGTTACAATCCTTTGCCTCTAATAAGCCTGTGGTCCAAATAGATATTTGAATACTCAGCTTTAAGACCACCAGGTCAAGCCCTAAAAAAGCCTGTGGCTCCTGAAACCACTGTTATAACATCTGCCTTAAACCCAAGGATCGTCCCTGAAGAGGTTCTAGTGCCTCTGAGTTACACCCCTGGTTTGAGTCACATTTCTAAGCATGCTGATCAAAAACCAACATTTCCACTCTGGCTGAGAAAGAGGCAATGTCTCCATAAAGGACCACTCCACGCTTCTGAAATATACCACTTGTCCAAGAACCCACAGGCCTAAAAATCATTACTCCAAAGGAATTTAAACTGGCAGGGAACTCAGATCCCCACTTAATTTTACACCTATCATGAATAACTTTGGGGTAACTGTATATTTTTTTAATATCTACGTAGTGGCCTTTCCTTTGTCTCATACCCTACCTATCTCAATCCTCAGGACAACTCTGTGAAATACTCATTACTACTTTTTTAGCGATGAAGAGCTGAGACACGGAGAATTTCACAGGGGTAGTAGTAGCAAAGCTAACACTGGGCTTCTGACATTTGTTCTATGCGTCTTACAGATATTTTGTGAAAATTATCTTTTTCTGTAAAGTTCTCTTAAGATGCCCAGATGAACTCTGTATATCAGATGAAGCCCCTGGGATGTTACAAGCCATCTGCCCACTGAGTATTATTTCCCTTATGACAGGTAACGAGAGTTAGAGAAGATACCAACTAATATTTTTAAGAATTAATTGATACATTCAACATTTATTGAACATCTGCTGTATGTCAGATGCTACATTGGGATACTGAGTAGAAGCATCATGTTGGCCCTTCACTACCTATGCATGAAAAGGTGATACCAGGGACATCAAGACACTAAAACTCCTGCAGAGTAACTGTTACCCTAGCCACATCTATCTTCCACATCCTATGTCTCTATCTGTGCCTTTTCCATTTTCTTTTTTCAGATACACAAAGCTCTCATGCTCTTTCCCTCCTCCCACATTAGAATTTACTTTAAGAGGGCTTCCCTGGTGGGGTGCAGTGGTTGAGTGAGAATCCACATGCTAATTCAGGGGATACGGTTTGAGCCCTGGTCCGGGAAGATCCCACATGCCGCAGAGCAGCTAAGCCCGGGCGCCACAACTGCTGAGCCTGTGCTCTAGAGCCTGTGAGCCACAACTACTGAGCCCGCACGCTGCAACTACTGAAGCCCGTGCACCTAGAGCCTGTGCTCCGCAACAGGAGAGGCCACCGCAATAAGAAGCCCGCGCACCACAACGAAGAGTAGCCCCCACTCAGCCAAAAATAAATAAAATAAATAAGTTTTTTTAAAAAAGAATTTACTTTAAGAAAGACCTCGATCAATCATTCACACTTCAGTAGTAATTTTACTGTCTGAGAGGGCATCTCCCAGGCCTTTTAAAACTACCTTCCAATGGGAAAAATAAGTTGGTTCCTTATTTTTAAATTTTGAGATATTGGCAAGCATGGCTGAAATTATAACTTAAAAACAGCCAAAATGCCTTCCCAGAATCATATTTGAAGGGATATAGAAGAAAGCATATTTGAGAAAGACCAATTACAACCCAAAATGTTACTGTCTGCCCTCTCCTTTATCTTGTCTTCTTTATCTATGGGAAGAAGCTGCCCTCTTGTTTTTTTCTGAGATCTCTGGCATGATCTTTACAAGATAATTATTTTCAGAAGTTCACCTGCACTCAATTCCTAGCACAGTGACTCTCTCTGAGGAGAGAGAATCCCTAAGTGGATAGATCAAACCCCCCAGGTGGAACAGAAGACCATAAATAATTTGAGAAAACATATTCAGTATTATGTATAGTTGAAAAATGAAAACACACCACTATTTTCATAGCATGGAAACTAAAGTCCAAAAAAAAATTATCTTACCTGGTGAGGACATACAGAAGATACTGATTTTTGATGGAGATGGTGGAGGTGAGGGGGAGGGAATAAGGAGTGTCTCATAATCCTGGCAGTGAAGGAAGGGCATTTTACGTACATCAAAATAAAGCACAAGCTTTAAAACGTTGAAAAAGACTGGCCTGTTCTGTGCTCAATTTACCTGCTGAATGAGTCAATAAATGTGTCCATCATCCTCTTAGCAATTTCATACATATTTTACTACTACCAGATCCCTTCAATTACACCTTCCGCATCTCCAAAGGAACGAGCCACGGTGGCTGTAATCATGGCTTAACCCTGTACAATTAGATCATCCAGCATATTTCAGCTTCTGTGGTAGCCATCACGCCACACAAAGGAGAAAGGTGGACTACTGTACCTGATCTCAAGATCTACCACCGATGCAATCAGCAGAATCAACCACACCATGTCAGAGACCTGAAGGGCTGACTCGAATCTTTACAACCCAGGTGCCCTACATCCATGCCAATAGCACAACAGTACACAAACTCTGTTCCCTCCACAGAAGTGCAGTGTCCAGTTTGTAAAATTCTGTAGTGAACTTAGGTATCTTCTCTATGACATCTCTGCTTTAATCTCCTCACACTAGGCCCCGATGAAAGACCTCTACCAGGAACCTAACCACAAGCTCCCCAGCAGTGGCGATGGTACCCATGACTCGGTGATTTGTCACAAGAAGCTGCTCTTCCACCTTTTCCAGTGGCTTCCGAGTAACAACAGGAGAGCTGGATTCTGTACAAATGGGTGTGAACAGCCGAGGGGTTCAGCAGGAAGCACACCTTGGGGATTATTCCTTCTAGTTTGTTTTGTTTATGTTTTCCGGAAAATCTGAGCTGAAGGAATGGATGGGGACTTTCAACAGCCAGGTTGGCTGGTGACTCCTTGAGTCCCCAGGAGGGGACCAATCCCATGTAGAGCAGAGATGATGCTCTATAGCAGGTTAACCTCCTCCTGCGACAGCATTTGGGGATTCAAAATCCAGACCTTCCTGGGTGAAAGGAGAGGAAATAAACTTTCCCTTCTCCTCGATCCACAAAAAGCTCACTCTTCAAACTTGAATGTGCAGAAGATTCACCTGGGGAATCTTAAAATGCAAATTCTGATTCAGGAGGCCAGGGCGGTGCCTGAAACTCTTTCTAACAAGCTCCCAGGTGAGACTGGTGCTGCCGGTCACTTGCCCTTACTCTGAGTAGCAAGGCAATAAATATAAACAACCCAGCTATTCAGCTGAGGAGTGGGGGAGGAGGGGCGGGTACTAGGAGGAAAATAGAAATATATTTGATATTTGATGCACTCATGTATTACTCAGTTTTTTCCTTTGTGTCCTATCTTTGTAATTTTTAAAAAAGATCAGATACATATAATCTTTTTTTTAGAAGGAAAGGAAAGAAGAAATGACCAGCTCTGAGTTTTTTCTTGTTATGAAGTCGGTATCTGCTCACACCCTGCCCGAGGGTATGGCTTCGGAATTCTGGAATATCACAACCTGATACTAGAGCATGTGGGAACCAGGAGACTCTTTCTGAACAGAAGAGCTGACCACAGTCATGGTCAGATCTCGGTGAGATCTGTGCTTGACAAACCAAGGAACATGGTGGTCACAAGCCAAGGCAGCCCGAGGCCACCATGGTGCATCTCCCTGGATGTACACTGATTCAGGTATGGGGGCCGGGGGGCAGCTAACATGCATAAGTTGACTAATAAATCATTTAAAACATAATTTATATCAAAACAAACATGGATATTTTATGTGGCAGAATTCAGACCCTAAATACATTTTTCAGATTACGCAGACACTTGAAAGAAAATTTCTCCTTGGCCCCAGACCCCAGTCTCCCCTGTGATGTAGGGGCATCTTGGTTAAAAAAAAAAAAAAAAAAAAAAAAACTGGAGAAGTGATGACCCACGTGAACCACAGTGGGGCTTAGACTAATGATCCCACAACCACCTCTGGGGACGCAGACAGGGAGACTGCCCCAGCAACGGCAGCATTTCCCAAAACTACAAGCCCCATTCATCATCCATGGAGAGTTTAATTGTCCTGTCCCACCTTTGTGTCACTCCTCAGCATTACAGTCTTACACTGATATTTTCAACTGAACTAAATAAACATCACCAACTACCTGTCCCACAAATACAACATGTCTACAACTAAGCTCCTTGGAGCTACACCCAGCCCTTCCAGACCTGCTCCTCTTCTCACATTACGTTTAGCTCCATCCATCTGGAGAGAAGCTGAGCACTTCCCCAGCTTTTTCTCTCCTTTGCCCACAAGATCCAGTCTCTAAATCCTGTCATCTCTGATGATGCCACCCATCTCCTGAGACCATTCCCTCCCTCTCCACCTTGGCTCAGCCCTCGTCTCCTCTCACCTGGACTACTGCCATGACTCCAAGCCAGGTTCGCTGTTCTGGGCTGTTTCCACCTCAATATTCCCTCCACACACTGGCTGCTGGAATGATCTTCCTAAAGCATGAACCCAGACCTGTCCCCTGTCCTGCCTAAGAGCTTTAACTGATCCCACCCCTTGTCCCCATCCTTCTCTCTGGATCAGATCCAAACTCCCAAACCAAGCTTTCTAAAGGCCCTTTATAATGTGGTCACCAAACT
Source organism: Eubalaena glacialis (assembly GCF_028564815.1). NCBI lineage: Eukaryota > Metazoa > Chordata > Mammalia > Artiodactyla > Balaenidae > Eubalaena > Eubalaena glacialis. The sequence goes on along the minus strand of NC_083717.1, from coordinate 74,027,119 downwards.
GCGGTTCCAGCCCCCGCCCCTCAGGTCCTCCTCTTGTTGTCATTCTCTGACCACCCCATGTTCCAGGGCCACTACTTTGCACATACAGTGTTCCTTCTGCCTAGAAAGATTCTTGCACCTTCTCCAACTGATGAAATCCGCTATCCTCCAAAACTCAGTTTAAATGTTACATAATTTATGAAACATCCCGCAGATCTCATGCTCATATAATCCTCCTCCCTCCTGACTCCCCCAGTACACCTCGTACCTGCCTCTATTATTGCCCTTTGCCATCATATCATGGTTATATGTCTATTGTGAGCTCTTCACAAATAAAAGCCAAGTATCTTTGTAGCCTCAGAGTCTAGCCCAGAACAACCCAGTGAATGAGTGCATGAATTAATGAAAGGTGGCTTTTCTACCCTGCTTTCTGTTTAATTCCATGCTTTCTGACCCAAGTAGGAGCCTACTGATCCCACTTGAGGAGAGACAGGAGTGAGGGACCATTAACCATTTCCCCCGCAGTTGAAAATCCTCCCCTTACCCCAGGGGAATGCCAGGAACCAAAACCTTACAGGAAATGTTGGTCCTGCTTACCTGGGTCTCTCACGTCAGTCCAATTGGTGACACTACTAATTTCCAGCAGTGGGATGGAGATAGAGAGAAGAGATACATTTCTGGGCAAGAATTCAGGATAGAAAAATTGGATGTCTCCAACCTCCCTAAAATCAAGTTTTTGTAATTTCAAAATGCTGTGAATGAATTCCCAGGACATGAAAGTATAAAAGAACTAGAAGTCCAAGTAAATGTGATTAGAATTGTCTGTGCTGGTACATATTAGGTCTCTAATACTTATGTCAACACAATCCAGCACTGTCATGATGTATATCATATCTTCCTAACCAAACTGTAAACTCCTGTGAGCATACACTATATTTTTACCTACACTGGGTTAACTCTCTGGGCCTAATGTTGTCTTTTTAATACAGGAGAATTCCAATAAATGCCGTATACATGATCAAGGGTTGGCTGTATACATGTGTGTCTATATATACTACGTAATTTTTTCTGTTATACTTTGCCTACAGCTTTCACTTAAAAAATGGAAAAAAATGGAACCAATCAGGTTTTGCAAACAGAACAGGCATATAGGCCTGTGCTGATACCTAAATGGGTTTTGCTTTTGGTCCTGCCAGAGGCAGGGGGATTGATTAGTTAACTCCTCCAGGGGTCTTCCAGCCCTGTGGTTTTCACTCCGCATTTTTCTCCTGAGAAAGTCTATGCAGTCAACTATATACCCCAATGCTGAGGCGTCACTGTGGATTGGATCTGGCATCTAGAAACCGCACTGGTGAATCTTAAGTATGTTAATATGGATAACTTAAACCTTATAAATAGCTTCCCATAATGTGTTTCTTGCCTGAGGAGGTCTTTTGGTTGGAGTACACTACAATCAGGCTTGAGTTTGCAACTTAAAAAGAAAACCAGAATTTGAGAAGTATAAAATTTTATGTAGCTTTTTCTTTCATAAGCTCATGTTTATTGAAAGGGCTGGTGGTAAGCTCAGGGAAAATGGAGCTGTGAAAGGGACACGGGGAGGTTGCTTCAGCTCTCTGTGGGTGCTTCCTTATTAAATTGGTGTGGTTTCAAAATCAAAAGCTAATTATTCCAATATTCTCACCTGAGATGGGCAGCCTGCCTGGGCCATGATGGTTCCCACTGACTCTTCAGCAATGAGCAGGTAAAATTTGGGTGATGACACCTAGAGAATGAATAAAGCAGGAAAAAATATATAGAACTTTACTACCCTCTTCCTAACTTAGAAACAAACAGATGAAAACATAAATTGGGCTTTAAGACCTAGTTTAATAATTATTTCCACACTGCTTATCTTTTTAACTGTATGTCTTCATTATCTTCTAAAACAAGTGTCAAGATTATAAAAGACGTTTTTGGTTTTTTTTTAAGAGGAAGGAACTTTTTTTTTTTTAATAAATTTATTTATTTATTTTTGGCTGTGTTGGGTCTTCGTTTCTGTGCGAGGGCTTTCTCTAGTTGCGGCAAGTGGGGGGCCACTCTTCATCACGGTGCGCAGGCCTCTCACTATCGTGGCCTCTCTTGCTGCGGAACACAGGTTCCAGACGCGCAGGCTCAGTAGTTGTGGCTCACGGGCCCAGCTGCTCCACGGCATGCGGGATCTTCCCAGACCTGGGCTCGAACCTGTGTCCCCTGCATTGGCAGGCGGATTCTTAACCACTGCGCCACCAGGGAAGCCCCCAAAAGAGGTTCTTATACAGACTTCTTATGTGCGCTTAGACATTTCTTTAGCAGTACAGAACTTGGTAGAGAAGTTTCATACCTAGGAGTCCTTCTAAAAGATGTTTGTGGGTGGTCAGCACCCTTGGAGAGCCCTCTTAAACTAATTCGGGAGGGCATCTGTCCTGGCGTTACCTGGTTACCAAATCCGGAAGTTCTTAGCAGAAAATGTTGAGGGACTTATTATATTTTTAACTTGCTGTTCATTTTGTAGTTATCAGAAAAATCAAACAGCATGAGTTCATGAATTTCTTTTTGAAATATAACTGAGTTGGCTAAATAGCAATTTTGAAAATGCAGGTTCTGGAGTCAGACCATGTTGACAAATGAAAACTCCACCATTTAGAGAGGGTGGAGCCTCCTCGTCTGTAAAATGAGATCAGAATAGGATCAGCTTCATAGGGTACTCCACAGAATTAAACGGGAAAATGTAATCAAAATGCTTGTATAGGGACTTCCTTGGTGGTGCAGTGGTTAAGAATCCGCCTGCCAATGAAGGGGACACAGGTTCAAGCCCTGATCTGGGAAGATACCACATGCCGCGGAGCAACTAAGCCCATGTGCCACAACTACTGAGCCTGCGCTGCAGAGCCCGCGAGCCACACTGAGCCCACACAGCACAACTACTGAAGCCCACGCTCCCTAGAGCCCACGTGCTGAAACTACTGAGCCCACATGCAGCAACTACTGAAGCCTGTGCACTCTAGGGCCTGTGTGTTGCCAACTACTGAGGCTGCATGCTGCAACTACTAAAGCCAGCGCGCCTAGAGCCTGTGCTGCGCAACAAGAGAAGCTGCTGCGATGAGAAGCCCACACACCGCAACGAAGAGTAGCCCCCGCTCGCCGCAACTAGAGAAAGCCCACGTGCAGCAATGAAGACCCAACACAGTCAAAAAAAAAAAAAAAAGCTTGTATAAGGGAAGTTCTCATTACATATTTGCTATCATTATTTTAAATGTGTGATATTTGTGGTTCCAGGAGCCTTACCAATAAAGCAAATAGTGTATGATATTAACTTCTAGTGAATTTACAAATTATTAAACATGCCTCAATACAGAGGAGTCGAACAAGAAGAATACTGATGCATCTATAATTAATTCAAATATTTTGATAATAAATTGTTTCTCTAAGTCTCATGCTTTCAAACAAACTATAATTATATAGTGGTTTTATCTGTGCACACGATCACTGTGAGAGGGACGGAGGTCTCGGTGGGAAGGCCTCTATCGCCCTCCATGAGGTTGGGCGACAAAATGTCAGGTTCACATTGCTGGCATGAAGTCATGGTGAACAGGCACTAGGCTGAAAGGTAGGGAACTTAAGTCTGCTGTTAAACAGCACAAGTCTGGATCGAGTCACTTCACTTCCCTGGGCCTTGATTTCCTCATTTTTAAAATGAAAAGACACAACTACATGGCTCTCCTGTCCCTGTCACCGCTCAGGTTTTATACTCCTACCCACTAACAACAAAATACTTGCTGTTCTGAATAACTGAATGTTCTATTTTACTTGACAAATAACATAAGTACCATATATGAATGATAGATGTTCAGAGATGTTGTTCATCCACAGGGGCTTGGTCTTAGAATCAAAACTCCTAGAGTGTGCATAAAGAACTCTTGATTTGATGACTCAGATGACACTTGAGGATATGGTAGTGCCAGAAGTTTGTTATTAGAGACAAAAACCATAAAACTGTACCACAAAGTGTACCTGATTATGTGAACTTTGCAGGGGGCGGTAAGGAGTTCTACATAAGCTTAAGGTTGGCTGCCCTTATGTGTTAATATTTTAAAAGTTCAGAGTATACTTTTTAAGGTACATGTGAAATGAAAATGTTCCACTGTTGTTGGAGTGACGATATTATCCAGCACATAATTCTGGATCTGATACTAACTAGTTCCAGAACCTTAGCCAAGCCAGGTGAGCCACTCTGAATCTCCTTTCTCTACATGTAAAATGAGGTGAGGATCCAAAGACATAACAGATGTGAAAACACACTGGAAAATAAAAACCATCATACAAATGCCATAAACTGTTATTCTGCTCTGCCAAAGAAATGGAATGATCAGTTAATTCAAGTGGGATGGATTCAACATGCCAGTTCTTTGAGGTAAAGAGACCTCCAAATGGATGGATTGTCAGAATTTTCCATCCAGATGCTTGCTCCTCTGTCAATTTAGCCTAAGTCAACTTGAAGGCATCCCTTATGCTACATACACTCCTTATCAATTAAGCTCTCATTTAGATACTTAGGTTTGTTTTTTTTTTTTCACTTGGTCAAGATTTATTTCAAGGCCTGAAAACACTGACTAATCGAAAATGGCCCTACTGCAATTTCTTATAATATATAAATACTTTATATATAAAACTTTAAAAAATGTAGACACTATTAACTAACTCCTAAACCACACACTATAGGCTTTTCAAAAGCAATAGTTATTTAACAAAATGTAAGGTGACAATATCAAAGAATTTTCACACTTAATGAGGATGCAATCAGTCGCAAGCTACTCAAACACAAATCTTTTTTACACTTTCCATGTTTGTTTTTAACTTTGTTTCTTAGAACCACTGATAATTGAGGCTTCTTTCAAGTATAGGACTTCTAACATTAAATTACATTTTCTAAGTATTTCTACAAAGAAGAAATGAAAAAGACACATACTACATTGTTTGCCATAAATTCATACACCAAAAAGTCAAAACAATCCAACTGAATTTATTCCTGCTTCCCCCTTCTCCAACATTAGCTTTAGATGTTCTTCTAAATATTATATAAACTGTTTTGTTAAAATCAGTTCTCATTTATGCAGATCAGGGGAAAATGGTTTTATAATGAGTTATCTTTAAAATTACCTTCTAGATAGCACTCTTTAGCCTTAAATTACATTGTGCACACACAACTACAACAGTCTGCATTTGCTCAGGAACATACAGTAACATTAAAAACAAATAACTTTGTATTTCATAGTTTAGTTGGCTCTTAGTTTCCCTAGGGGGGGAAACAAGTATTTTGTGTTGTTTAAGAAACTGGTATATATAAATGAAATGCTAGGTGTTCGTTTAAACTTTGAGGAAACCTACAGATCAACATTTGGGTGTTTTTTCTAAAATGCAAGAGATATGCACTTAATCACTGTTCATATAGTGAAGCGATGGGATGGCAGATACAGACGCAGATGAAACTCTACATTTTGTAAATGTAAAGTTGGATATTCTAAATGGAAGAAGTGACACTGACAATTGTTTACAGGAAACAAAGGTTAAGAAAAATGTTGAAGAATATCTACTCTTAAAAAGAGAGAAGTGTTATACAACACAAAAATTAGAACTAGAGATTCGAAAAACACTCATTTTACTGTTTCAAAAGAAAAACAAAAACATAATAGGGAGTCTAGACCAATTAGAACTGAGGCAGCTGTAACAAAAATGGAACACAGTACAATGATTTGAGCCCTTAAAGGAAATGACTAACTAAAATGAAATTTCACAAGTCTTCATGTCTATAATAATATATAAATGCACAAAATATCAAAAATACAAAGTCTGGACTTTTCCCCTTAGGTTTGTAATAAACTGTCAAACCTCTGCTTAATATAGTTACTTTTATGAGGCTTCTGATTAGCAGAGCATGCTATACAGGTACATGCATGCTAGAATTTTACCATGAGAATTATAGTTCTCATCTCAAACTAGTGACTTGCCTGTTACCCATATTTATATATATTTCATTTCCATTATAAAACACTTAAGACCTTTCTAGTGGTACATTTTAATCAACATATTACATAAGAAAGAATCTTGATTTTTAAAATGAACCTTTTTAGTACTGTAACATGATGGGTTTAATTGAACAGCTGGAACATAATATGGTAACTACATTGTACTGTTTAATTCACAGCTGTAGGAAAATGTTTGATTTTTAAAATATAACCAAGATGAGATTGTAGAGATATGAGCAGTAAAATATTAGAAAACAGTGAATGAATAAATAAGATGCTTTTCCTTCAGTGGCCATTCATTATTTTGCTTTTACGAACCTGGAAGAAATTGTCTTCTTTGAGTTTCAAATGTTCTGGTAAATCTAGTCGTTTCTTAGCTTCCTCAATATCACCTTGAATTGCTGAAATAAGTGACTCTAAAGAATCAAAGTTCTCTTCTGGTCTGAGGTAGCCGACGATGGCCACGTTGAGAATTTCCCCATAGAAGTCCTCTTTGAAAGTATGCATGATATGAGCTTCCATGGACTTTTTTGTATTCTTGTAGTATGGGTTCCATCCTATGCTCACCACCATCTTATGGACGTCTCCACTTCCAACACTGGCCCAACCATAATATATGCCAGTGGATACATCAGCTGGAAGATTATCTACTACTTGTTCAGGAAAGTTAGCTGTAGGGATGCCCGGCTGCTTGGGGCCGCGACCGAAGCCCCGCACCACCTGGCCGCGGCAGAAGTACGGCAGGTGCCTCATGACGCCGTCCGCTCGGGGTGCGGGCTGCGGTCCAGTCCGCGCATCCCGCGGAGCCGCCGTCGAGGCAGTGCCCGGACCCCCCGGACCAGCCGTGGGACACGGGCGGGAGCTCCGCAGGCCGGCCGGCCGGGCGAGCGCACGGGCGTACCACGGGCCGAGCGGCGCGGACGACACGCCGCGGCGAGACGCTCACGGCCGCGGACCGAACAGAAGGTGCCGGGCGACTCAGACGCTGCGTCTGGGCTCCGGAACCCCGGCGACCGCGGAAGGGCGGCTGTGGGCCGGGAGCGGAGCGGGGGCGGGCCGGCTTGGGAGGGCCCCCCAGCCCACCGAGCGCCGCGGGCCTACGCACTCTGCCCAGGCCGGGCCGATGCTTAGGTTTTAATTACACGATACATCTTGGCCTGCTGCAAAGTAAGAACTAGGAAGAGAGTGTGTGATCCATCTTTAAAACTCACCAGCTAACATCCTGAAGAAACAGAAAGGTGGCTAAGCATTCCCAACCAGTCACCACAAGAATGAACAGTTACCTGAATGAGTATGTGGCGGGCACATTCTGGATCATAATGCACCAGAGGATCTCATTCATTTCACTGCAAAGCTTACTGTAACGAAAACCGAGACCCTGCTTTCTGACCAGCCTGTTGCTACAACATGAATACTTCACTTTCTTGGTTTTCAACTGGAGGTGAGAAACAATGTTTTGAGAGCATTTTACACCTTCAATGAAAAGAAGGCAACAAGAAAATGTGCTGAGGGGTGCTTCTCTAGTCCAGGAAACCTAAATAAAAGTCTCAAAACACCACTGACACAGTTGCAGCACTTAGAAAAGTCGGTAGCATTTGCCTAGTAATAATCTAGACTCCACAGACTGCTCTCTTAGGGACCTAGGTTCCTTTCCTTTCTTCTTACATTCATATCCGATTTTTGTGATCATTGTTGAGCATTTAACTGGATTGATTCAACTGACTGGCTACATTTTGACAGCTCAAAGTACCAAGTTATTTAATTAACTCATTTTCAATTAACATAGTTGCTGCTAACCTGGTGTAAATTAAGTCTCCTCAGACTCTAGAAAAAGAGAGAAAGGAGGCCAATGGGACTGAGATTTCTATTGCATATCCCCTTCTGTCAGAAGTTTCCAGTTCAGGTCAGACCCATAAAAGAATGTCTTTTTTGTGGTTAAGTGTTAACTGGCAGCCAGGTGCTAAGATAGTGCTGAATCAGCCCAGAAGAGAGGGAGTAAAAGGAAGAAGAAAGTTTGGTTTATAGGCTGAAGTGAGCAAAGGAAACAGAGCCTGGCGAGTTATATATTGCTCCAGGCGGGCACAGGTGGATGGAACTGCAGGCCAGGTCAGAAAAAGAGAAAGATTTATGTTCTGTGCAAACAAAAGGCCAGAAGAAAAATCACCAATCCGGTTGGGCAGCTCTGAAGTGAAGGAAACAGCTGTTCATACAGTGAGGGAATGGTCAGGTAAGACGAGCTGGAAATAGTCATCAGAAGGCCATCTGCTGACCTGGGAAGGCATGCCCTCGAGGCACGGAACAAATCCTGTCCTCCAGGAGGCCACGCGGAGGGGCCAGTACTGGCCAGGCCAGGAAACAATGCCAGGACGAGGCATTAAAGTTACATGAGCCTCATGTAAGAAGTTGCCTGGCGAGTTTACTTCCGAATGTGAAGTCGAGTGGAAACACAATGTTTTCTTCTTTGAGAACTTGGCAAACCCACACCACCGGGCCTCTCTGTAAAGCAAGAATGCGGAGAGGTAGTTCATCAAATGCCAGTGCCCCGTTACCCATCACCTTCTCCGGAGGCTGCTCCTCCACCCCTCCTGGCCGCTGGTGGGGGTAGCCGTCAGCTTGGGGCAGCTGCTGGCTTGGGGATGGTGCCACAGCACCCCAAGAACTTGTGGCCTAAGTGAGGAGAGTGGATGGGAGGTGGCCTTTGACCATGGAAGGCAGCCTGCTGGGCAATAGGATGGGCAAGCCAGAAGGGCCACAGAAAGGCAGGGGGAAATGAGAGCAGGAACTGGCAATGACCTTGCATTAATGGGCAGCATACCCCACTGAAATAAAGGCCGGCATGAGTGGGGCTTTGCTCTAAGGAAGACGGCAGCAGCTGGGTCCTACCAATACTAATGAGCATCATTATATCCCTTGTACAAACGAGCCAAATTTCAGACAAACTGTGGGAGAGAGAAAAGATTTATATCATAACACAAAATACAAAATGTATGACCAAATGTCATGAAAGAACCAACTGATAATTGGTGGGACAGCAAAGGCAATCAGAAGAAAGCACTGCCTGTCCAAAGTACTAAGATTAATAAGAGTGAGTGTTGTGGCATTATTAGTGACCAAAATACGAAGCTGAAGTCAAATCCCTTGACCACCCTCCCTTCTCTCTCCCCTACCCCATATTTCAATATCTATGTCCTCATGGTGTTATAATTTACACACACATACAATACATACTCATATACATAGAAAGAGTGAAAGTAGTAACACTTGTTGAATCCTTATTATATGCAAAACACTCTTCTATATCCTTTACAGGTATTAACTCATTCAGTCTTCACAACATGCCTAAGAGGTAGAAACTATTTCTATCCCCATTTCACAGATAAGAAAATGAAGCACAGAGAGCATATGCCAGATAACACAGCTGGTAAGTATCTGAGCTGAGATCTGAACCAGGCATTCTGGGTCCTGAGTTAGCATCTTCATTTGAGTTCCTGAAATCTCAGACCAGGGACTTTGGTGATAAGTGGTTAATTATCAGTGCTGAGCTCCTCACATCCAGCCCTCTCCAGACTCCAGTCCTCACACCTACTGCTCTCTGAGGTGCGATCCCCTCATCTCTGTCCATTCAGATCCTTCTTTTTCTTCATGTCCCAGCTCAAGACCCAGGAGGTTACCCAGCTATGTGCCAAACCATTTTCTCTTCCTCCTCAGCCGACAGTGAGATTACATTTCCCAATCTCTTTCATTTAAGGGTGGCCATGTAACAGGCTTTAACAAGTGGAATGTCAGCAGAGTGACACGTGCCACTTCCAGGCCTAGCTTATGAAACTCTGCATGTGGAACCCGCCTTCTAGTTTGAGGCAGATAAGCATGGAGGCCTGGGAAGCCACATGCTGAAGCCAGTGACGCCATTTGATAGATGGTCCTGATCCCTAATCCCTGCTTAGAGGAGGGCCACCCACTAATCAGGAACTCCCGCGTGGGTCCTCATGTAAGTGGGAAATAGACTTCCAACCATCATGTCGGAATCATCGTAACTAGGAGTTTGTTTACTGTAACAGCCATCATCACTGTTAACTAATATGAGCTTTGATGGATCCACCTCTACACTAGGTTCTGTGTTTGTAAGCTGGTTCCTGACCTTAAAGAATCCACAGAAAGGGGCTTCCCTGGTGGCGCAGTGGTTAACAATCCACCTGTCAATGCAGGGGACACGGGTTCAAGCCCTGGTCCGGGAAGATCCCACATGCCGCGGAGCAACTAAGCCCGTGTGCCACAACTACTGAGCCTGCGAGCCACAACTACTGAAGCCCACGCGCCTAGAGCCCATGCTCCACAACAAAACAAGCCACTGCAATGAGAAGCCCAAGCACTGCAATGAAGAGTAGCCCCCGCTCACCGCAACTAGAGAAAGCCCACCCGCAGCAACGAACACCCAATGCAGCCAAAAATAAATAAATAAAATAAATAAATTTTTTTAAAGTTTTCAAAAAAAAAAGAATCCACAGAAAAGAGGGAAAAGAGATAAATAACATAAATAGAATATAAAAATGTTGCAATAACAGGATGTCTAATATTTTGTGGGAATACTGCTAAGAACATTAAGTCAGGAAAAGACATTAGAAATACAGTGACAGTAGAGGAAGAGGTGGAGTTAGCATCTCTCCTTGATAAACCCAGCCCATTTGTTCCATCCCAGTGAGGATACTGGGCCTCACTTTACGTTATATGGTGAAAACTGTCCTAGAAAAGCCGATCCTGGTGCCTATCATACTCACCAGCTCTGTTCAAGGGACATGCCCCCTTTGTGCCCCACACGAAGGGAAGCTGCCTCAAGCTCTGCCTTGAGCATGTCTGTGCCCCTAATTAGACCAAGGGTGGCCCAATCTCCAGGTTGACTTCAGTCTATGGGGTGGTCTGATGTCACACTGTGCCCAGTGGTAATTAACTAGGCCATTCAGATTCTCCCACTCTGGAAGATGAATGAGGGAACCTCGAAGGAATTAGCCTATTGGAGCAGGATGAAAAAGAAGAAGGCAGGCAGAGAAGACTGGAACACAGGCTGTGCCACAGTGAGAATGCAGATCCCACCACTGAGGGGCACGTTGGTCAGCTGCTTAGTGGCAAGCAGCAGATGGACCCTGGCTGATTGAAGCAGAAAAGGGATTTGTTAAAAGGATAACAGAGAGCTCACAGAAGCCCTCTGTCTTAGCCTGGACTGCTATTACATTCCATAGACTGGGTGGCTTAAACAAGAGGCATTCATTTCTCATGGTTCTAGAGACTGGAAAGTCCAAGACCGAGGTGCCAGCAGATTTGGTTCCTGGGGAGAACCCGATCCTGGCTTGCAGACAGCCACCTTCTTGCTGTGCCTTTCCATGGCAGGGTCGAGGGAGCTCTCTTGTCTCTTCCTCTTATAAGGGCACTAATGCCATCAGAGGGACCACACTCTCATGACCTCATCTAAACCTAATCACCTCCCAATACTGTCATTGGGGTATATGGCTTCAACATACGAATCTACATAAACATTCATTCCATAACAGCCTCAAAAACAGAGCTAGGCTTGGAGGTTCTGCTGCCAGGAACCACAGCCAAAATCATTCTGTAGTTATGTCCCATAATCCTCTGCCATCCACCACTCAGTGAAGGGACTTGTTCCATTAGCACCAGTGCGCCAGGCACTGCCCTGTTCATCTTCTGTGGCACTTGTCACCTCCCACCTTCTGCCAGGATCATTTCTGACCACATCTGATCCCCCTACAAGAACAGTAGATCTGTCTCTCTATGCCTCTCACAGCCCCATCAGGAGTCTTCAGCATAGTGGTTAAGTGAATGCATCAATATCTAATGAATAAAAAGAATTTCCGTTTAATATGACAGCTGCCTAAAGTAATAAAGCTGCAATAACAGTAGCTACAATGTATTGGGTATTTACTAAGTGCCAGTAAATTCTTCAGTGCTTGATGTGCAGTCTCTCATTTAATCTTTACAGTAACCTTGTAAGGAAAGCATTATTATTATCTCCATTTTACAGAGGCAGAAGCGTGGACTTAGGGAGGTAAGTAACTTGCCCAGTTTCACTCGCCAAGTAAATTAGAGGAATAGGATTCAAGCTGTTGATAATGTCTCCAAAGCTCAGGCTCATTACACTTTTAGATCATCTAAAATAGACCCCACCCGGCACCTGCTCATGTTAAATGCCACCAAGATAAGAAAAAAAATTCCCATAGTCCATTTCTTTCCCCACTCACTCTTCCCTCCTCCCAAAAAAGTTAATAATGGAAAGACACACGACATATCCACCACAGATTACTGTGTCAGTCCATTCAGCTAATTTCAAAAAAGAGGATGCTAATTATTAGACATAATGAAAACTTGCTCTTCAACCACAATCCAAGGGGAATAGTCCAATTGATTAACAGGGATTTCAAACCACGCATTCAATTTCTCCTGCTCGTGTTGTAATGGATGGGAAAAATTGGTTTGTAGACAGAGATTTTTGAGAGCTAAGTGTCTAAGACGCTGAAGGGAGCCACCTCATTAAGTCCTAGGCCTGGTTAGGCAGGCTCTCGAAACCAGAGGCAAAGCCAACGGCAGGTAAACTCACGACAGGCATTATTTAATGAAAGTCTGCACTTTATCAGAGCATTCTTCCTGAGTCCTAGATTTTTTTGCATGTTTTTTTCTTTTTCTTTCTTTTTTAACCATTCGTTAGTCTTTAAAAAATGCAGCATTGAAGCAGTTAAAAATAAATCTAGGATTTGCAGAACAATAAGAACTTAATCATGGCAGCAAACTAAACCTCAGGGACAATTTTAGTCTCCAAGTTAAAATATGCTGTCTCTGAGTAAATTGACTTTTCACAGAATACTCTAAAATAATGCATAATAGTCAGGCACTCCAAGAGAAGCTCCTGGGTATTGGTCCAGAGCCCACAACCAGCAGAAAGATCATAGTGTATGTTGAATAAAATTACCCATTCTAAAGGTCCTCAGCTATCTTGAATATTTTATTAGAAACCTTTTTGTGGTGGAGACCAACTGGGAGCTCCTTCTCCAAGGAGCGAGCTGTCAACGGTAGGAGACTTGAAAACCAGACCAAGTCAAGCTTAATTAGATCTCCCCCCACCTCCAACCTCACACTTCTGGTATATTCTTTGCTGACCATGAAACTTGATAAATAATAATACATTGGGATTTGTTCCCCCCAACCTTTCAAAAAAGAAAAGTGCAATTGTGGACAGGTGGAGAAAGAAAATAAAAATGTAGTGGCAGATTTCAAGGCTCTAGACAAAATATTAGCTGAATGCTACTAATAATGTAATCACAATAATGTGGTCAGAAAACTCACAGAGGTGCCTCACGGGTGGCACTGGGCAAGGAGCAATTCAGATCCATGAGTAAATAGTTTCTGAGTCTCTGCTTTAAGGCCAGCACTTGCTGGGCAACACAGGAAAAGTGACCATATATTCCGGATTTTATGAGAAAAATCTCAATGTCAAATCTCCTCTTCCCTCATCCCTGCACATCCACATGGTCTCATTAAAGCACATGTCCCAACTCTGGGTTCAGAAAATATGATTGCTGAAAGGATGGTGGATATAACTCACTGTACATGAGGAGTTAGTACTATAGTTACTGCAGTAAAGGCACTGAGTGTGGATGGCAGAGCTGGGAAATCATCATTCCTTACACCAAGCTCACTTTTATGGATTGCTATTTTCTGTTTTGTAGCTTTACATTTTTCTAAATCCTTAAGTATGATAACTTCCCTTCTTTGTAATTTGGCAAAGTGCAGGAGTTCATATAACATTTCGCTTGCCTCATATTTTCAGACAACTTTCTATTAATAGCATTATTTGTCATATAGCCTCCTTTTGAGGACACCCCTTCTACCCTTTGCAATAATTTTTACAGTGCTGCATTTCAAAAACAATTTAATAGGAGCCTGGTTTCTTTTGAAAAATGTGTGCATATCCAATTTTCCCTTAGTTTCACAATACACAACACATCTGTTATTTCAATGATAACAGATGTTATACTGAAATTGTAATAACTTGTGAGTTAACTGTATTCAAAACTTTATAGTTACACACGTTCCAATAACTTAATCCTCTACCATTATCTCTTCAAATTGATTTAGCTCTGCAGAAGTTGGAGAAAATCAAATATTCATTGTGTTTGCTTTGTGCATGTATACAAAAATCACATCATGATTTATCTCTCCTGGTATTAATCCTGTCTTCTTTGGAAAGATGGGGTAAAAATCATAACAGGATCAACAATCCCTCTTCTCTTTACTCATAAAGATAAATTTCATAGGCAATTCAGGATTAATATGCATGCATCTATGTGCAAGCTTTTTTATGGATTTGTAGGGGCCCTATAAATCCATTCTGCATTTCTAGCCATTTACTGTTTAAATAAATGACCTTTCCTCTTATCTCAGGGGCACAAGCCTACCCCCATTTGGCCATTTTATCTTCTATTAGGGAAGCATCTCTCTTCTCCCAAAGCAAACTACTTTTTTTCTCTCAAGCTTCCCTTTTGTCTTTTTTTTTTATTTTCCTCCCAAATCCAGAGATTACAAACCCTGTGCTGAAATGTGTGGGTTACAATGACATATGCACAAGTAGACAGTGGGCCAGTATAGTGGGGGGTCTGAAGGAGCATGTTAAAGTCAGGAGAGCCTCCATCTTCTAGTACTTTCCATACCAGTAGAGAGCAGAAGACTTGTGCAACAACCATGAGTAAAACTACTCCTGGGAGCTGTTTGAATGAGACCATATGCTAAGGGGGTCCAGGAAGGGCAAGGTAGGGAGGGCTGGGGGCCCAGCAGGGCATCGTAGGGGAGCACGGCCTGGAGTTGGGCCTTGGGAAATGGTGGGATTTTGAAAGGCTGAAACCCAGGGAGAGGGTACCCCCAATAATGCCAAGGCTCAGTAAGGACTGTGTGAGAGGGATGTGAGCAGAGGGGAGTCTGGCCTCTCTTTTGGCTGATCTACTCCAGCAAGGGGACCATGCTCGTCAATTTCCAATCTCTTCCTTGCACTTCCCTCTGAATAAAAGCTAAAGAAACACCGGTCTTTTCACATATATGCTTCACCAAACACAGAGCCCCAAAAGTCACCAGCTGGACAGGCCTGGGTAGGAGAGAAACCCCTGAGGTGAGGAGCCTAAGTGCCCGTCACTCACTGGGTCCCAATTTTGTTTTGGCCTGTGGGCTCTGCTGACTTCAGAAAATTAGTTCCATTATGCTCAGCTCATTCCCAGACCAACTTGCCACGTCTACCACTCATCCTCTAGGGATTTCCCCCCAAATACCAGACCAGTGAGTGTTCAAACAACACGAGTGTCACTACAGATATTTACAAGTGGAGAGAAAGAGCTGCTTGAGGTGGGGACAGAAAATTAACTACCAAGTTAAGTATTAAAGGCTTCAGTCTCATCCTCTGTGTGGAGAGGCAATAGGGCACAGCAGGCTTTACAGCCAGACTGCCTGGGTTCAAGTCCCAGCTCGGCCACTTTCATGCACTTCTGACTTCTCTGTGTCAGCTCCCTTCATGTATAAAATGGGTGTGATAATAATACTTACCTCATTGGGTTATTGTAGGGATTACAGGAGAAGAAATGTGTAATGTTCTCAGAACAGTACAGAGCATCCGGTATTGATGCTATATTTGTTATTATTATTGGGGCCATGGCCCTTCATTAGTGCTTGTATTAAAGAGCTAGAGTCCTTGCAGCCCACGGACCCAGCGCAGTGATCCCTTCCACTCTTGCCCTGAGGTTGTTCCCTGGCCTTTGCCCTGATACTCCCGCTTGGATCTCTTTCGATCTGAGTGATGTGTTAGGTGACAACTTCTGTTTTGCAGGTTTAGTCCCTCTTACTGTCTTTTGACTAGTGCTCATTTCTCCAGAAAATGTAACCTTTCCTGCAAATGCAGCTCTGGGCCCAGCAGGCACACAATGAAGGCCAGGTGAATTGAGGTTGGCCATTCTGTTTTCACAAGCAGGCTTCTCTCAGCCTAGACCATGTCACTGTTAATGATGGATTGGTAAACATTTCCTCACTTGTCATAAGTCTTTGTGTGGGATATGATAGATTTCATGCTATTCTTAAGGACAATTGAAAATAATATGAGCTACATGTGTTACCTGAGAAACAAAATATCAATATTAGGTCTTTTTAAAAAATCAGAAACAAGGGGAAACAAATATTAGGTAATATCTGTAAAGAAATTCTCCTGGGGACAGGAAGACTCAAAGAATATGAGGTTTAATTCTAAATTCAGTGGTGTTAGCAAGTCTGCCTTGCTCAATTGCTTTTTGGAAAAAAGCATTTGTAGAGCGTATACCCCATCTGTGCACACCCACCATGGTGTTTTGCTTAATCTTCATGCCCCTGTGAAGGGGTTCATTGTTACTGAAAAGAAAAAACAGGGCTGAGTAAAAACTCCCTGAAAGCACCGATAAGGGACCAGGGAATGGGGTGGGGGTCACCCAAGGGAACTCTCATTCCATAAAAGGAAAACAAAGATAAAGTAATGGGACCACAGAGTAGCTGGTGTGATTGGCATTTGGAGGGAGGAGGGCAAAGACCTGGCCATAGAGGAGTCTGGAAACACGACTGTGAAGGTCTCCATGGCCCCACTGAGACAAAGGGGAGTGAAGAGACAGGTGTCTCTGTTTTCCTTCTAATTCTTAGAAGATTCTAACTCTTCATTCGGGTGCCAGGTGCTTGAATTCAGCAGGAAGACATGGATTCTCAACCTTTGGGCCACCTTAACTCTTAGGAAAGACCAGTAAATAAGCCTGCAGGATCTCTTGGATGAATTCTGAGTAAGTTCTGGTGACAGCTAGATGTTCACGTGAAGTTCCAAGGTGAGACTGTAGAAAACTTTGACTTGGGTAAAGGGTCCTTTCTGGTTTTTTGCTCCACACTTACTACTTGATAAATTCCTCTTTCAACAAAGTGCAGTTTTGATTCTTCTACTTTATCAGCTCTTCACTCAGATCTGTGGTTCTTTATGGATTCGCCACCAATTTTAACAATTTCTGTCCATCTGTGGCAGATACCAGGGACACCCTCACACCAAAGGATCCTGTGTATGCTGAGGATTCTTAGCACTGTTTCTCCCAGAGGGCAGCTGAGCCGAGGACCGCAGCTCTGCTCCTGCTTAGAACCCAAGGTCTAATCTCCTGCAACATGAAGGGTCTTGGGGAACACATTCTACAGTCAGGGTGTTCACAGCTATGTGCATGGTTACAGAGCCAGCTTTCTCCAGTTTAACACAGGTTGCCTTTTTTTTTTTTTTTGCTCCACCTTGCATCTCCCTCAGCTCAACTAAGTTCTCTCTGTACTAAAGAAAGCAAGCTTCCCCCTGGCTCTGTGCTCAGGGATGGTCCCTGTTTTAGGCCTTTGCTACCTCAAACTGGGTGTTCTCTCCATCCAGGGCTTTTGCCCAGAATCTATCCAGCTGGATGGTTTCCCAGGCTCAGATCATGCCTTTTGAGCTTCTATCCCTGCTCTTGTTTTGACTTCCTGCTCCGTCATGTACACGCTGTTTGCCTGGTTCAGACCCAGAGCCTTGTCCAACCCAAGTTGTCTCTTGCACCATCATCCCCATCTCCTGCCACCAATCCCTGGCTCATCACCACAACAGTATTCTCAAAAACCCAAACGCCTGGACTATTTCTTCTGTCTAGCAAAGAGGCAGATAATGATGGCACACACAATCCTTCATGGAGAACCTAACACAGGTCAGGCAGTTTTCCAAAGATGGAAAGGGCAATCATCACCCTCAAGGGGCTACAATCCAGTGGGAGAGATAGAGGATTAATAGAAAATTATAACTCAGTGCTGAAAAATGCTAAGATGGTGGTAGAAATAGAGTGTGATGTATGCACAGAGAAGGGTACCTAAGCCAGCATTGAGACAGTGAGGAAGGCTTCTCTGAGAAGCCTCCTAAGGAGGATGGAGAGTTAGCTGGGTGAGGGAAAGGGGAGAAAACAGAAAGGGGTTGTTGTAAGAAAAGAGTTAGCATGTGTAAGGGGCAGGGAAGAAAGACAGCAGGAATCTGTGACCTGTAGATAATGCAGTTAAGAATGGAGCAAAAATGACAAGTGGGAGTGGTCTAAATTGAGGCTATAGATATAGCCTGAGCTAGACCATGAAAAGTCTTGGCCACAGATTTGAGACTTTATCCAGGGGACATTAGGAAGTCACTCAAGTTGTTTTAAGCTTATGTGATCAATTTGTTTTAGAAGGGTCCCTCTGACTACCATATGGACCTACACTAGAGGGGAGCTAGGTTTGAGGCAAGCAAGTTAGGTAAATAGCCATTTGCAGAAGTGCTGATGGCCTGAGCTACTGCAGAAGCAATGGAGAGGGACAGGAATGGATAGATTCAGGAAATATGAAGGACTTGACGAGGGACAGGAAGAAATGAGTCACTCCCAGGTTTCTGATTTGGGCAACAGGGAAGACTGTGGTTCTTTTAGCTGGGACAGGGACCTCAAGAGGAGAAACATGTTTTGAACCTGAGTTTGAGGAGCCCATGAGACATGCAAGTGGAAGTATCAATCGGCTAGACGTGGACTTAGGAAGTGGGAATTCCACTTCACAGAGCACAGCCTGTGCTACCTCCTGGGATAATGAATTCCACAAGTTACCATGCTCTCTGTCTGAAATAGACTTTCCCCCCTCAACCATCACAGCCCCACATAAAACAATCAAAAGCAGGAAGAAAGTAATTCCTCTCCTTGTTCTTTCCCCTCTTTTTGTAAGGAAGGAAAATCTTTTTCAAAGGCTCTCCCACCCAAGACCGCCCTTAAGTTTCATCAGCCAGAACTTGGTCATGTGACCAGCCATGGATGGTTTATTCCACTGAAAAAGAGAAATGAAATTGCCATGATTAGCCGTGACCAATCACAATTCAACCCTGAGGCTGGGGGAGGAATCTGCCTTCCTGAGCTTACTGCTGCCCAGGGATAAGTGAACAATATCCGTGTTCAGGATGAGTTCAGTTACGCCACGGTGGCTTAAAACCACAATGTTTATTTCTCCTTCTTGCTATAGGTCCAGGGCAGGATGATAAGGGGTCTCTGTTCATGGTTACCCCCCTTGGAGTCAGGTTGATGGAAGCTCCATCTAGGTCAGTGATTTCTAGATTACACTGGCAGGGGAGGAGAACTCTTAAAGTCTCATACTGGCAATTAAATATTATGGTCTGGACCTAACAGCCAGAAGTAGTCACATGGCCACACTCCGACCACAAGTGCGCCAGGAGTTTCAGTCTTCTAGGTGACTGGAATGAGAGGAGAGTCAGATATTGGAAAGCAAGCAGCATTAATGTCTACCAAATCTGCAATCCCTAGCAAATCCAGAGAATGTCCTGGTGTGGGAAACTACTATCTCCTGGGATAACCCATTTCATTTCTGCTCATCCTTGACTGACAAACAATCCATCCTTATAATGAATTAAAAACTCCCTCTACAGCATCTGTCCCTTGTTCTACATACTTATAGAACAATGTTTTTCATCTTTCCCATGACAGACCTTCAACTATTTGAAGATAATTATCATGCCCTCCCAGGTCCTCATTTTTAAAAATTGAATCAAAATTTCAATTAGGAATTCAAAAGTTCAAGTATCTGAAAATAGAGTGACATTGAATTGCAAGTTTGGAAAAAACACAGGAATTTGGATTAACTTCAGAGAAAGAGAACCAAGCTGACGTGTTGGATCAGAGGAAAAGACAATGGATGAGAAAGCAAGCTCCTATCTGAAACTGCGGACAGAGAACCAAATAATAGAAGATATCTTTTCTTCCTTGGACTCACATTAACTGTGAAATTCTCATCCCTTGGTTGCCATTTCACTTCCAGCCTGATAGAATAAGGATATTTCTGCAGTTACCTTCCTTGACTGCTGGGGGTAGTACCAATGCAAACATACCAAAAACTTGATATCCCTCCAATTCTACTAATTGACTCATCTTGTATTTAGACAAGTGTTATTTGAAGCTAAATTACAGAGTCTTAAGTCAGATAGAGACTCTTAGAATCTTTGACTAATGAATCTTTCTTTTTCAGAAGTGTTTCTTAATACAGACACTTCACTAAAAAGCCAGGAGAGATGGCAAATACAACTTCCCTACTTTCTTGAAGGTGCTTGTGAATTGTGGGTTAATAGCATAGCAGGGCAGCCAGTTAACACCTGCCTGTGGATTTACATACTTCCAGCCATATATCATCTCCCACCTGATACAGACTTTGTTGAAACCAGAAATGTTTTACCAGGACTGGAAGGTCAGTCCCATTTGTCAAAGCAGGGACAGTCCCTTTGTCTTAGACAGCCTTATCTGGGTTGTGAAGTCGCTCAAGGACATCATCTGCCTTCCAATTAGCAGAGCCTTGAGAAAGTTGAGCTCTGGGTACAGCAGGTCTTCTTACTTGTTTATTTCTAGCATTTACTTTTGTCCTGATTAGTAGGCCAGAGTCTACAGGCTGATAAGACAAAGACACCCATCCTTTGAAAGGACCTAAGAGTCAACTGCACCAAAACTAATTGTAATGGGTTTCTGTCATGCTCATTTCATGAAAGGGCCTTGTGAGGTCAGTGAATACTGGCTAATGTCCAATAGGAGATAAAGGGGAATACTGGCTAATGTCCAACCGGAGATAACAAACAGCAAATTCATTTTGGCAAATATTTATTGAGCACTTACTGTATGGCAGGCACTGGCAGGCACTAGGAACTACAATGAGGGGGCAAACAAGCCTGTCCCCAGCTCTCCTAGAGCTCATATCCTGGAGGGGGAGCCAGGCATCAACCACCGAGTCACATCAATCAGAACATTCAGGGAGTGCTTACTAAGTGCCTGGCTCTGTTCCACATACTTTACATCTACTCATTAACATAATCCTTACCACAGTCCTATGAAGCAATTACTATCCTTATCCCCCATTTTACAGATGAGCAAACTGAGTTACAAAGATATGAAGAAACTTGCCTTAGGTCATGTAGCCAGTAAGCGACAGAGCTGGGAATGAAACTCTGGCAGGCAGTCTGGCTTCTAAGGCCATCCTGCCCCTCAACAGACCCAGAAGCCTTTGGAAAAACTTTGAACCACACCCTTCCCAGGCCCTCTCTCTGGGCTTTCCCCAGTACCTGTTCTACTAATCGCTACACTACATTGCATCAAACTCAGGTGCACACTATTATTATTTTTTTTTTTTTGACATTTCTGAACTCAGGATGCATCCTGCAATTGATAGCCGATGTGTAATAAGTGGAGTTGTCATGCAGTTTTTTCTAAGTGGTAGGTAATATAATGGTGCAGCATACAAACGAAGGTGAGTTAGACTCGGTGGAAGATGGTACTTGGTGTTGATCTGCCTACCCCACTGGGAAAACACAGGGCTGGACCAGAGCAGGGCTCCATTGTTGGAGGAAAGAAGTTACTCTCATGTCTCGTGAAAAAAGGAGCATGGAAAGTGATAGGTACAGAGTCATACTCTTAGAGCTGGGGGTGCCTCGGGAAGCACCACTTCACATGAGAAGCACCACTTACAGGAGCAGAAACTGAGGCTCAAAGTCAAACTCAAGAGTCAGTTCTTGACAGAGACAAACCAGACCAGGTCTCCAGACCTCCACCCAGCTCAGGGCTCCTGCTGTCCTCTGCTCTTCCAGCTAAAATTCTCCTACAAGAAGCCAAACCACAAGAATCCCAAAGCCAGCAGCAGTCAGCAAAGAAGGTCCTGTTTATATTCCTGTTGTTTAAGTAGACTCCTTTGTTCTGACAAAAAAATCTCTTGCCTTCAACAAAGGCATTCATAACAATAAATGCATTATTTCCCCCAAGAAAAGGTTCAATTTCACTGCTTTACAGGGACACAGGTTTACCCAGTATTTTCTTCAGTTACACTTCAGATTTGATGTCTCTCAATACGACTTTCCTTGAGCCCAAAACTGATCATTCCTGACCAACCAACAACCACCATTAAGCCATGGGTTTACAAATGGCATCTTTGTTTTTCCCTCCATGGAACTCAGCAGTGGTTGAAGCAGACACAAGATGCAGAGACACATAAAATCTTTGAACTCAGGAAAAATGTGATTGTAAAAGCAGCCTTCTCTCCAGTCGAGGTTGGACAGAGCAGGAAGGCATTTAGGCTACTTCTGTTGTGCCTTTCATTAGGATGCTGCCTGCCAGCATCCTCCCTAAAAATAGTTGTCACGCCAGTGGAGTCCTCACTCTGGCAAAGAGACTGTTCTGCATCAAGATCCTTTTGAGCTGGTTCTTAAGTTACAGGAATTTTAACTAAATTAGAAAGTTTGCCACTTTGTTCCTCATAGAATAGGAGTCAGAGCCAGAGCTCCTGAAACACGGGTTCAGCTCAGTTCTGAGAAACAGGAAAATGTCGCCTTCATGGCTGGGCACAAAAAATGTTGAAGCTGGAGGGGGTTTAGAACAAATGGAACCTCCTACTTATTAATGCTTGGGTAGTCAATTTCTTCACCCAGCTATTTCCTTCACCACGTGCCTTCCTGCTAATGTTTTATCAGCGCTGGACCACAGAATGATACATGCTATCCTGTATAAAAAGGTAAAGATGCCTTAAAAACTAGTTCGGGTGTTTCAAAACACAGCTCCACTTGCTAAAGTGTTTTTATTTTTCCACAGATAAGGCTCTAAGGATTCTAGAACAGACAGTAGGAAAGCCAAGTAAATAAACAATTCAAAATCTTCTCAGTCAGATCTGAAAAGAGTTTCCATAGCATCAGTGCCAAGTTGCTCATCTTACTTTTTAAGTTTCTCCTCTTAGCCTTTAACACAGACCTTGATTTCCAAGAATCTAGCATCAGCTGTTGGGCAGTTTTAAAGACAAATTCTGTTTGCACCTTTTGGCATGCTTTTGATTTATTTTACATCCTTAGGGTACTTTCACTTGTATTGTCTCACTTTGGCTTCCCATACAAACCAGACCGACTGGGGTTCTCAAGAGCCCTT
Organism: Eubalaena glacialis; assembly: GCF_028564815.1. Taxonomy (NCBI): domain Eukaryota; kingdom Metazoa; phylum Chordata; class Mammalia; order Artiodactyla; family Balaenidae; genus Eubalaena; species Eubalaena glacialis. Next base: position 74,004,081 of record NC_083717.1, on the reverse strand, counting down.
GGGCACGGGGCTCTCTTTGAGTCCCCAGCTCTGGAGACACAATTAATTTTCCCAAGCAACTGCAGTCATCACGATACTGTCTTGCTCAAAAAGTTATCATTTCACTCTTACCAATAAAAACAATGTTGAGATACAGGTATGTGTTTGTGTGTATTCCTGTCTGAAAATACACTACCATATTATAAGACATTAACAAAAATATTAATATGAAAGAGGAGGTTTACAAATCTGAATACAGGTTTTAATATTTTGCTGTGCCTGAATGGACTGCCTAGCATACTCCTGGAAGGAGTTGGTCCTATCATGGAAATCTCAGTTTTAGAAGAGTCCTAACCTTTGAGTGGTATTCAAGGCTCTCCACAAGTAATTCCCAAACTTCTTCTCCAGCGTAATCTACTACTGTCCCTTCACTCAGACTGAGCCACTGATTGCCTGGAGGCTCCAAGCCACCCTGTAGGCTTTGGGGCCAGGCTATGTGAGTCTAGGCTCTTCCATGAACTACCTGTTAGATCACAGGTAAGTCACTCATTCTCCTTCAGTTTCCTCATCTGTAGAATAAGAAAAATAAAGATATCTGTGTCAATGTTCTTGCTGTGAAATCAGACGAAAATGCACAGTGAGATCACACTTGGTAATGGTTAAGTGTGACAAAAATCTTTTGAATATATTAATTCCTATAAAATACAGGTACGTTTAAAGTCATAGGTACAGATCAGACAGACTCTGTGTGGACTGTCTTACAACTAGAAAACACCATCCTTCATCGGATCTTTAATTTAAATACTATTGAGTCTTTTTTAGCTATTTATCAGTCTCATTAACACATCAAAAATTTAAGTCTCACACAGCAATCATCTATTGAAGGCGTAAAGTGTGGCTCTGGCAAAAAATGAAAGGGGTAGACTTCGGAGAATAGAAAAGCCCTGACCAATTGGAAGAATGGAGATGAGTAAAACTGGGAGACAAGCCAGTTTGGGGTGGTAAAATCAAAAGTCTAATTACAGACATGTCAGGTATGAGATGCCTATTTGATATCTGCATGAGGATGTAGACAGGGCAGTTGTGCCTATGAGTCAGGGCTCAGGGGAGACATGTGGCATAAAGATATGAATTTGGGAGTGACATTCTTCCCAAGCTTCAAGGGCCAGTTCAAATGCCACCTCTTCTATGGACCCTTCTCTAATCCCCCTCAGCTACACAAAAGTTCTCCATCCTTAGATTTTACAATGCTTTCTGTATACTTCCTTGAGTACCTACCTCTGCCTCCCTTTTATCTCATTACTTGTGTACTAGACTGTAGACTCTTTGAAGACAAGAATTATGTCACTTTCAACTTTGTGTTCTCTCAATGTCTAGCACTATGCCTTTCTATATTTGGAACACAATAATGTGACATTGGCTTAATTAATTAATCTCCTCTAACTATAATAAGCTCAGCAAAAATTCCTTGAAAAAAAAGTAAATCCAGAATGTTTGATAAATGAATGAATGATCAATCAATCCCTGGAGTCACATTAAAAGATTCAGATAGAATTGGCCCTGTGCAGAACTGAGTGAAGCCTGGTGTCCTCCCAACCTGACAAAACCAGTTGCCCAATGCCCAGTGAACTCCCCAGGACTGTCCATCATGGTGCCCCACTTAGGTTCACCTTCTCCAATTCTGTGCACTTTAGCCTTTCGTTTCCTTTCTTACCCAATAAAAAGGTACCAGCCCAGCCAGCTGTCACCTTGGAAGTCAGACTGCAAGGTGAAAGCAAACCAATTAGACCAGCTAACTCATGCTAGTGGGATCATGGAGCCTATTGCCTAGATGTCTTTCCCCTCCTACCCCACAGAGTTTCATTTTAATGAGGGTCTTGAGAGACCCTATGCCTTAGAGAAAAGGTGACTTCAGGGCAGGATATACTTGCTCTTACTGTGTCCTCAACAAGCGAGGCTTTCTTCCTATGCTGAGTCTGGACAGAAGTGCTGAGAAATGATTAAGAGGAAGCAACTTGTTGGGAACGTAGATATTCAGCTCTGCCCTGGAGGCTGCTCTTTCAGCCAGTGTGCCCAGTTCCAGCTCTGAGACCAGGGAGTCTTTCGACCTGTGGCAGGTTCCTGGTTCCCTGGGTCTAAGTCGCTATGCATGAAAAATAAGCCTATTGAGCTGGACTTCACAGATCCCTTCTGGTTCCTTAGTTCAATCAAACACAAAATTTAATGTTCAAAATTTTAAAACTCTCTACCCATTTATCAAGCTATCCTCATTTTTACATTCCATAACATCCTTGTATAATATGGTTACAAACCGCCATCTCCTCCTCTGTACAGTGGTGTTAATAAAAATGGCGCTTGCCTCCCAGGGTTGCTGTGAGGATTTTATTAGAAACTCTACTGTAAATTCTGACTTGTACTAAATTTAGTTATTATTATTTTGTTATTAAAGAGTCTCCTTCTCCCTTTCTTTGCAGGTGGGAAGGAAAAGATTGCTACTAATTCCAAGTTAGAAACATTTTTTAGAAGACTAGATAACCTTTGGTCTGAAGCAAGAGTCCTAACAAACCTTCACAGTAGAAAGCAGGGAAAATGTATGAGGACAGGAGAATTCAGGGAAATCTCAACTCCCCTTCTGATGCCGGGTCATTATGAGATCTCCAAAGGGCAAATGGGTCTGATAGACCATATATTCGTAGGTGTGGAAAATTAGAGGAATTCTTTAGTTCACCCATTCTACTGTTTTCCATACAAAGCTGTTCCCAAGAGTGTATTCCAGGACAGTGAGTTAAGGGCACTACAAAATAGATGGAGGCATGAGCTTCTTATATTTGTGGATTATTCATATGTGGGATTAGAAAACAATGAATTCTATAAGCAAATAAAATAAACATATTACATCAATAGATTCTGAGCATTATCTAAGAGCATTCTTAACATTAAATGAATAATACAATTTCTTCGTACAACCATTTAACAAATCTAAATTGCATTGAAAACTGAAAAGAAAAAAAAATGCCCATTTTGAGTCCCAATATTAAAATACACCAAAATATCAGTAATTCAAGCAGATTAACTAGGGAGGAAGTCTGAATTGGGAACTATTCTTTAAAGAAATGTAGCTTTAGTAGCCTCAGAAAGATAGAGAAAACAGCAAACCTGACCAAGTATGGCAAGTCAATGATTTTAGGAACTATTTTAAAAGTATAATAAATATTATCATTATAACGTGTATATTTCCACATTTCTCCCTAGTTCCTTTTACAAGAGAATAAAAACTGAGATTATATGAGATGCTCTATATGTTAGACCTAAGAAATACCCAGTCTTAGATGAGTGGCTAGTGAGAGGCTGAGGAAATAGTCCTCGCCTCTGGACAAAGGAAACTACTCTTTGGCAGAGACAAAGTAGAACTATAGAAAGTATGAGTGGGGATACCTACAAGTTTTCTGTTTCTATAATCTTTGAGCTCAGGCAGTCCTCAGCTCAGCTCTTGTTCCATTGGTTGGTACACTGATGGGGAGCCAAACAATGTGGTTAACTCTTCAGAGCCATGTTCTGTGACATACTGCACCCTGAATGACTCTGCATGCCAGTGTGACCTGGGGAAAATGAGAGAGTTCTCTGCTTCCTGAAAACTCTTTGCCTCTACTAAGAAGAAAGATTAACTTCTCCTGGCACTTGCCTAAAGAACCACAAATCACAAATTCTAGGAATCTGAATAAATTGTCACAAAGTAACCACGTGAAGCAGGGTCTAAAAAATAATAGACCTCTCTCCTTCACTTTACCCACAGAGGTTAAATCTTAAAACAAAACAACCCATCACAATGTTCAGGTCAACACTATAATCAATCAATGACTCTAAGGCTTGAATCAAGATGTTCGGAGATGATAAAATATGAAATGCAATGGACTTGCCATCCTAAGGCAGCCATGTCAATCAGTGCATCACATAAAAACCCATGCAGGGAAGAAATCAATGCTTCCAAATGGAAAAAAAAACACACACAACTTCCGACATTCAATCTATAGAAAGCTGTTGGGTCGCCTTTTTAAAATTCTTCCTTGAAAGAGTTTTAAAAATTATCATGCCTAAGTCAAAATTCAAGCTTAAATACCAACATATGTTTTCACAGTAGAATTTATTAGTGCAGTAACATTAATTACATATATTCCATGATCTTATTAGCCCTTGAAATTTTAGTTGCTTACATATGATTTTGACTTGTTTTAAGGACTGTGACAAGAAATAGCACTTGGATTTAGTTAATCCCCAGCTACTTTAAATAACAGGTTTAACTTAATCAAAAACAAGTAAGTGAGACTTCTGTTTGTAATCATGAGGGAGTACTTGGTACCAGACTAGCCCTGCTGTTGTAAACAACTCTCAAACTAGACAAAAATATATGAATAAGTTATTTTCAGTTGTTGGAAAACAGTGGACACATGACTCATCATCCCTGAGAGAAAAAAAATATATGTGATGATTGCCATCAGCACCCCACATTTCTGCTTGAAGTTAGTTTCTGGACAGCAAAGCAGGGAGGTGGTTCCCAAGCAGAACTCTGAGGCCTTGATAAGCTGAAGAGTTATAGACAGGAAATCAGGGCTGATGAAGTAGGTTGATTTGTAGAACAGGGCACCATAGAAGACGAAGCTGCTCAGAGAAGGAGTTCCAGAAATGTATGAAGGGATCCCCTAAGTCTTTGGCAAAATAATAAGTTGTATATTCTCAGAACATGTACTAAGGTGCACATGCTCAGGCAATATGACCTAGATGGAGATTCCAGAAGTCACACAGTGCTGCAAAACATAAGAATTTTGAACAGCCAGAGTTTAGAGACCTTTCTAAATACTCCCAGTCATTCAACTGGGCCTCTAGCCAACTGTAGTAAGATCTCATCTAGACTTGCTCTAACAAAACTTATTACTAAAACCCAAAGGTATGAAGCACCAAATTCCTTAGATTCCGAGTCACCAAAAGCACAGAGGTGAAAAAGAATGTGATGTGGACTTTATATTCTCTGTGCCTTTCTCTCGCTTTGGCTATGCCATCTCGTGGCGCCCCTCTGGTCCTTCCCTGCGACTGGCCATTGCCCACTTTAAAATTCAACCCAGGCATCTTTCTTCCTGGAAGACTCTCCTAAATGTAACCTCCATCTTCAGATTGGATTCCTTCTCTAGGTTCATGCATCTGCAAATATCTGTTTCCCTGCCCTTAATACAAAGTTAGCTTAGGTACCCAAATAACACAGGTTTGTTAATCACAATATACAGCACATAATCTAAAAACATTAGATGCATAAAGAAGGAAAATTTAACCCACAACTAGGGGGGAAAAATCAACAGAAATAGACCCAGAGATGATACATATTTTAAAATTAGCAGACAATTCAAAATAGCTATTATGTTTAAGGACTTTTTTAGAAGATGGACATAATAAGAAAACATACCTCACTGTAAACAAAGGGACACTATCTAAAAAAAAAACTGGAAGTTCTAGAGTTGAACAATCTAATCTGAAAGAAAAAATTCACTGGATGAGCTTACAAGTAATTTGCCACTGCAGAAGAAAGTGAACTTGTAGATAGGGTAGTAGAAATCATAACTGAAATGGAGAAAAAGAAGGTTGAAAAAAAATGAACAGACTCTCAGTGACATGTGGGAAAACATCAAGCCAGTATACACATAATTTGTGTCCCACAAGTAAAGAAGAGAAAAATTAGGGCAAAAAAAAGTATTTGGAGAAATAATGGCTAAAATTTACCTAAATTTGATGAAAAATATCAACCAACCGATACAAGAAGTTCAACAAAACCAAGTAAGAAAAAGACAACGAAAACCACACCTAGGGACTTCCCTGGTGGTCCAGTGGTTAAGACTGTGCCTTCCAATGCAGGAGGTGTGGGTTCAATCCCTGGTCGGAGACCTAAGATCCCACATGCCTCGCAGCCAAAAAACCAAAACATAAAACAGAAGCAATATCCAATAAAGACTTAAAAAAAAAAGGTCCACGTCAAAAAAAATTTTTTTAAACCCACACCTACATATATTAGGGTAAATTAGGTAAAAACTAGAGATGAAGAGAAAATCCGAAAAGCAAACATTGTCTATAAGGAACAATGATAAAAGCAACTACTGTCTTCCCAAGAGAAATGGTGCAAACCAGAAGACAATGGAATGATACATTTAAAACGCTAAAATAAGGGACTTCCCTGGTGGTCCAGTGGTTAAGACTCCACATTCCCAATGTAGGGGGCCCAGGTTCAATCCCTAGTCAGGGAACTAGATCCCGCAGGCCGCAACTAAGAGCCCACATGCCACAACTACATATCCCACACACGGCAACGAAGATCCCATATGCCACAACTAAGACCTGGCACAGCCAAATAAATAAAATAAATAAATAAATATTTAAAAATAAAAAAATAAAAAATAAAATGTTAAAATAAGACAACCTGTCAACCTAGAATAGTATATCCAATAAAAGTACCCTTCAAAAAAAAAAGTGAAAGAATTATCACAAGCAAACCTATACTGTAATAAATATTAAAGGAAGTCCTTTAATTAATAGATTAATTAAGTTCTATTAATAAATTAATAGAAAACTATACCAGATGGAAACACGGATCTACATAAAGAAATGAAAAGCAACAGAAATGTAAATATGTGGATAAAATATAAAAGGCTTTTTAATTTAATTTATTTAAACTATACCTAACTTTAGAAAAAATAATAAAAAGGTATTATGGGTTTATAATATATAAGTAAAATGTGACAATAATAGCACATAGAATGGAATGGGGTAAATTGGAGCATACGCTCATAAGTTAATTATAATATAGGTGAAATGGTGTAATATTAATTCATGGTAGATTGTAATGTGTTAAGAATATATATTGTAATCCCTCGAGCAAACATGAAAAAAAAGTAAAACAAAGTGGTATAGATAAAAAGCTAATCGAAGAAGTAAAATGTAATACTGAAATGTAGTCAAGTAATAAAAACAAATAGCAAAATGGTAGACTTAAAGCCAATCATGTCAATTAACTCATTAATAAAGTGGATTAAGACATTAGTTCAAAGTTAGACGATATCAGACTAGATAAAAAAATAAAGATCAAGCTATATGTTGCTTATATCTTCAAATATAAAGATACATAAAAGTTCAAAGTAAAAGATGGAAAATATTACACATGCAAACCTAATCATGTGGCTTTGTAAACAACAAAGTAGTCCTCAAAACAAAGACCAGAGATAAAAAGGGACATTTTATAATGATAAAGGGGCCAGTTCAGGGAAAAGACATAACAGTTTTGAATATGTATATATCCAATAATAGAGTTTCAAGATATATGAAGCAAAAACTGACAGAATTGAATATACCAATTCCAATTTATATTATGTTTTAACACACCTCTCTCAGTAATCAATAAAAATAGACAAAAATCAGTAAAAAAAGAAATCTGAGCAACATTATCAATTAACTTAGCCTAACTGATATTTACACAACGCCGCACCCACACAACAGCAGAACGCACATTCTTTACAAGTTAATGTGTAACTGAAGTAGACTAATGTTGAACCATAAAACATGGCTTTATAAATTTAGAAAAGTGAAATCATACAGAGTATGGCCTCTGACCACAATGGACTTAAAACAGAAAATAGTAATAAGATATATAGAAATTCCTCAAATATTTGGAAATTAAGCCAAACACTCCTAAATAACTCATAGGTCAAAGAATTCATTTTAGTAGACATCTTTCCTCAGCTGTTAAGACTATACATATATTTCTGTACCCTGATTTTTCCCTAGATATTACAACATATGCATCTTCCTCTCTTACTATAAACTCTTGATAAATATTCATTTAGCAGAGCAAATATATCTTTTTTTGAGTTTGTAATTCAAAAAATCATGTCCTTTTTGGATATACTGACTGTTTCAGGTTTTCTACAATGTACGTAACACTGCATGAATGGATTTATGCATAAGGCTTTTTCTCTCTTTCATATTATTTACAAAGGATGGTAGTAGGGTAACTAGTTGAAAGGACCTAAATATTTTTAAGGCTCTAGAAATAGATATGGAAAAATTACATTCCATTAGGGTTGCTGCAAATTACATACCCATGTAATAGTTCCTAAAGCTAGAAAGGTTGGGTTGAGGACACAGTCAAATTTCTGCACTTAGTGGAAATTTAATCTTGTGTTAAATGCTGGCTTAAAATGTTAATTTTTTTTTTTTTGGCTGCGCTGCATGGCTATGGGATCTTAGTTCCCTGCTCAGGGATTGAACCCAGGCTCCCTGCAGTGGAAGCGCAGCATCCTAACCACTGGACCGCCAGGGAATTCCCTTAAAATGTTAATTTTAAAGGAAATTTTAAAATATTTAAAACTGAATGATAATGAAAATAAATCACTTGAAAATTTGTGGGATATAAATAAAGCAGTGCTTAGAGGTAAACTTATTGTTCTAAATGCTTCTATCAGGAATGGGGGAAAGTATAAAACCACATATCTGAACTTTCTCCTTAGGAAGCTAAGCAAAGAAAAGCAATTTTAAACCAACATAAGTAAAATGACTAAAAAAGAGTAGAGTAGAAGCCAATGAAATAGGAAAATAGACCAACACTATAATAAATAAATGTAAACAAATATTAGTTCTCTGAAAATATCAAAAATGTTATAACCCCTTTAACTAGATGGATCAAAAATAAAAGAACAAAGCATAAATTACCAGTATCTAGAATGAAAGATGACATCACCACATTAAAAAAACAAAATAGTAAAGGAATATTATGAAAAACTTCACACCAATAAAGTTGATAAATCAGATGAAACGGACAAATTCCTTGAAAGATGTAAATTAGTGTAACTGATGCAATAAGATGCAGATAACCTGAATAGCCCTTAATTTAAGGAATTAAATTAATAATTAGAACTCTTCCCACAATGAGAAGTCCAGTTCCAAATAGCTTCTCAGTTTAATTTTAACAAACATTTAAAGAACAAATCAAATAGTACCAATCATACAGAATTTCTTTTGGCAAACAGAGAAGGACTGAAATTTTCCCAAACGATTTTATGAGATTAGCATAACCCTGATATCAGAAAATGAGTCTTATAAGCAAAGCACAAACCATGAACATAAAAACAAAAATATTTAATAAAATTTAAAGAAATCTAATCCAGAAATAAATAAACGGTTAATACTTCATGACTATGAGGGTTTCATACAAGGAATGCAAGGTTGGTTCAACATTAGAAAATCAAAATGAACATGGTATAACTGCATTTTTCAATTTGCTTTAATCATCCTCAGCAATATTTTGTAGTGTTTATTGTGCAAGTCTTTCACATCTTTCCTTAAAGTTATTCCTAGGTATCTGTTGTTTAGATGCTCTTATAAAATATGATTCTTTTAAATTTTCATTGGTCATTGCTAATATTTAGAAATACAATTGATTTTTGTATATTGACTTTGTAGCCACTAGTGTTGCTAAATTCACTTATCGGTTCTAGCATTTTTTTAGATTCTGTAAGTTTTCTACGAAGACAATCATGTCATCTGCTAATAGCAACAGTTTTGCTTGTTCTTTTCCAATTTCACCCCTTTTATTTTTTTTTCCTTGCCTTTCGTACTGGAAAATAAAGAAAGAAAAAGCTGTCTGGAAGGTGTAAACTAACAGTTATAGTTGGGCCTGAAATTTAACTCACAGTTTCCTGGTAACCAAAATGACAAGGGAAATATGCAGTGATATGTTACATTTCTCTCACTGTCTTTAAACAGTAACATACCAATTACTCAAGGAAAGGAAAACTTTTCCCTTGCATATAACCAGTAGTTTGACTTAATGTTTATAACTGTCTTTGATCCACAAATATGTTTTCCAAATCTCATTTTTCGTACTGTTCTATAGGTTCCTAAGACTGTTTATTTTTTTCAATCTTTTTTCTTTCTGTTGTTCAAACTGGATAATTTCTATTGCTCTATCATCAAACTCACTGGCTTTTTTCTCTGTCACAGCCATTCTGCTATTTAGCCCATCTAGTGAATTGGGGGGGGGGGGGGATATTGTATTTTTCAGTTATTAATTTCCTTTTGATTCTTTATATCTTTTATCTCTTTGCTGAGAATTTCTTTCTATTAATTTCAAGAACGTTTTACCTTATTTCTCAAAGCATGATTATATTGACTGCTTTAAAGTCTCTGTCTGATAATTCCAACATCTCTGCTTTCTTAAGGTTGGAGTCTGTTCGTTTTTCTCTTCAATGTTGAATTTTTCCTGGTTTTTCCAATGCTGAGTAAGTTTGGGTTGTATCCTGGGCATTTTGAATCCTAAGAAGGTTGACTTTCATTTGCTTTAGTAGGCAATCACCTAGGTTAGAGGTCTCGGCTGCAAGTTCTAACCTGCCTTCTCTGGGCTATAGTTATGTTATCAGTTCAGGTTTCAAAGTGTTTGTTGTGCTATTTAGACCTGTCCTGCATCTGGGCCAGAGTAGCCAGTGTGGGAACTCGGTGATGATCTACCCTGTAGCTCAGTTCTCAAAGCCTGTGGTATGCTGCTTAGGGTCAGATTCATGCATGTGTAGTTCAGAAGGGAACCCAGAAAATTCATATATAACTTTATGAGATTATTCTCTTGACATCTCTTCTTGACCTCTCTTTTCTTCATGATCTCCTCAACACTTCCAGGCTCTCTGGGCCTCTCTTCCCAGTCCTCCAGCCAGAAAGCTGGGACTTAAATTTCACTGCTCTGCCATGACCTCCCACAATGGTGTCTGCCCGAGGGCCAAGCAGTGGGAGCACACACAGAGAGAGAGAAAAAAACAAAACAAAACCGTGGAAAGTCACTCCACACTCTCGGGGCCATAGGTATTCTGGTCAGAAAGAAGGGTTTCCTCTCTTAGAATTTTAGGCACCTGTCTGGTTACCACTGTTTTCATTGTTCTGCCTGGAGATAGGGCAAGGAAAAAGGGGGAAATCCCAAAGACTTCTCCCACTTTCTCTAACCCGAAGGTACCCTTTTCCTGCTCCTCAGACCAGAAGACAGGAGTCTCTTCAGTTTTTGTTTCCACACCCACCCAGTGTGCATCTCCATGTTCGAGGCTCCTTTTGAGTCCAAACCTGTTGCTATCAGAGGAGAATAAAGAGAGAAACGTCCTCACCACCGGTTTGGTTGAACTTCAAATTCTGGTCTCCTTTCACAATCTGCCTGCTACCATTTACTTTTCAGAATCTTCCAACAGCTGCTTCATGCATTCTGCCCAGGATTTCTTATTTCCTTTAGTGGCAAAGACAGGGTAGAGTGTGTTTACTCCATATGCCATAGCACCGGAACTCGCAAATCTCTTTTTTTTTAAAAAATGTTTTTATTTATCAAACTGTTGTGAAGTATGTTGACATGCAAATATGTTATATCTCAAATTTTAACTTAAAGGAAAATACAAACGTGTTCACTGGAGCTTCCAGGTAACTTCATGTTTATTGGGCTCTCAGAATAAAGCTTCCCTGACCTTTTCTTTTAATGGAAGAGTATTCTGAGATTGTAAGGCAAGCTGTTAGAAAACTTACAACTTACAATTATGGACCTATGTAAATCTGGCTTTTCTTGATACAGTACAACCTAAATATGAAAAAACAGAAATAAAGCAGATGCTGAAACTGATAAAAGATGGCAATTGTCATCAATCACTAGCAGTTTCAAATTTCTGTGTTCCTCAAACACTTCCCTGCTCTCATTGATTAACTGTATATCAAGTACTGACCTTAAAAAAATACATTCTGCTACTAAAATACCTACCAATTTATCTGTTCAATATGTTAGTTTCTTAGGAGATTTTGACAACAGGTTTCTGCTACTTAAGAAAAAAAACAAAAAACCTTGGAGAGCCGTGATGCTAGAATGGGACACAATTTTGTTCAGGCTGAGAGTGCCCATCCCCCACCTCACAAGGGCACATGGTCCCTCACACAAATGCAGACAGACACACGAGGGTCAAGATGCCTATAAACAAAATACACTTTTATCAGTCACTAACTCTGTTGCTAAAAATCACCCCCTCTGAGCTGAAACCAAGTAGCTATAAATGTTTTCTCAAACTGAACTGAACCCATCATTCCTTTCAGCCAGGACCTCGGCTCAACAAACACAGACCCAGGGGGACTCAGAGTTCACGGAATGACAATGTTGTAAACAAACTACTTTTAAACCTAGGTGAATAGGTCTATAAAAGATTAATCATGTGCTTCCTACAGGAACTCCTAAGGTAGGAACTTGATAGAAACTACCAGGCAGTATGGTGGGAAGAAAAATGACAGTCAAGTCGCATTACCAAAAAACGACATGAGATGCGGGTGTTGTACTTGACTCAGAGGAAGGTCATGGAATTGGATTTCCTTAATGCATCTCTGTTTAAATGTTGGGGCCGTGTGCTCTGGAAACACTCTCCTGTGGATTTAGACTTGAAATATGCCCAGCAGCTCTCAGAAGGACAGGGTCAAATATCTGGGAGGTAAATGCAGGCTCTTTTTTCATGTGTCACATGGCCACGTCCCCTTTGCTGGAAAATAAACAGGTTGACTATCACTCTATTCACCTGTGTGAAGTATGGACACAGAGGGAGCATTTATCTTCCCAATCGACCTTTATCCAGGATGACGCCCTGTTCTTGCCTTGCTTCAAAGTCACCTACTTACACACACATTTCCTAGGGAGTCAGAGTCTTTTGCTTAATAGGGGAGAAGTGAGTTGGCTCTGGAAGAAAAAACCAGGAAGCTGACTTGCAGGGGACTCTGTTAGCATTTCCCGAAGCCATACGCAGACACTTCTGGGCTTCACTTCTCTCCTTCACAAGGGCACACAACCCCTAGTAACATTAATGGAAGTTTTTCACAGGCAATAAGTGCTTAAAAGTAGACCCATTTATATGCTACACTTCATGTTAAAATTTGGTGTTGGTCAGGCTGGCAGAGAGTAAAAACTCCTCTATAGTTGGAGTAGAATCAAATTCCTAGTCTTCCCTATTAAAACATCCTGTTTATTGGATTATTTCTCTAACAATCCTCTTCAAGGAACTTTGCACAAATGCAAGTTTCATGCCATGATTTACGAACCCTTGGCCATGAAATAACCTGGGTCAGAGAAAAATCCATGTGGGCCTGGATATGGGGAATGGCTTAGGAGTTGCTTGGTAGAACAGCACCCACTGGTGGCAGAAGCAGTGAGTGAGTGAGGTCCTGGGACCCTGTGATTACAGAGAGTACCAACACCAGGAAATCTACAACTTCAAATATTCCCACTCCATCATCCTAACAACGCCATTTCAGGAGGGTTCCCTCACGCTGTGTGTCCAGGAATTCTGTCTAGTGGACATTTCTATTGAACACTTGCCCAACAAAAATTTGGTTCAACTATGAAACAGGAGCTATGCTGAGTTCTTGGTAAAAGTGACTGAAAAAGACATGGGACCTGCATTCCTAAGCTTAGATTTACAATTTAATATTAAGCAAGTTCTGTGTTCAAGGTATACATGGGGTACCATGAGGACACACAGAAGGAAGTGCTGCCCAGACAGAGATTTCAGGAAAGCTTCTCCAGAGTGATGGTGTGCTTGCACAGAGTCTGTAAGGGTGACTGTGCTGGCTAAGTGAAGAGTGGAACAAGAGAATACCTGATACAGTGGAGAGTTCTGCATAACTCATGCCAAGAACTGCACATTCTTCATGCAAGCTGAAGAAGTATTGTGAGGTTACAGTGCACAGGGTATTTATGGGAGGGTGATGGTAAATGAGAATGAAAAAGTAAGCAAGGGTCAGAGCATGAGGAGAGGGTGGTGTTAATCCTATAGGCAATGAATGGGGAATATTGGTCAGTTCTAAGCAGGAGAATGCCATGAGGAAGTGTGCATTTCTGATACATCCACCCAGCAGCAGTGGAACAGGCCATTCCAGCAGAGAGGCCGGTCAGGGCTGTCACAATAATCCAGGCAAGTGGAGATAATGGTGTGGACAAAAGAGAAACAGTGGGAATGCAGAGGTAAAGAAAGATTTAGGAGCTTTAATGAAGGAACAATTTGTTTGACTTTGCAACTGCTCGTTATTGGCGTTGTAGGAAAGGAATCAATTACAATACAGATATCAGGGTTGGGGTCCTGGATGGAAGGTGGAACTAGTTCCTGAAGTAGAGCGCATGGGAGGAGAAGCCATTTTGGGGGGCGGGGGAGACTTAAAAAAAATTTTTTTTAATTTTAATGTGAGATTTATTGAGGTATAATTTACATGTAGTAAATTCACCCATTTTAGGTGTTCAGTTCTGAGGTTGGACAAACATATACAGTCGTGTAACTTCCTCAGCTGTCAGGATATAGAACATTCCCATCACCTTTCTCTGAAGTCACTCACTTTCCTTTACCCCAGATCTCGCAACCGCTGATCTGATTTCTGTCCTGACAGATATTTGCCTTTCCAGAATTTTACGTAAGTGAAATCATACAGTATGTAGTCTTTTGTTTGACTTTTCCACTTAATGCTTTTGAGATTCATCCATGTTGTTGCTTGTATCCATAGTTTGTCCTTTTATATTACTAGGTAGCATCCCATTGTATATATCATAAGTTGTTTATCTGTTCACCAGTTGATGGACATTTGGGTTGTTTCCAGTTTGGAGCTTTTACAAATAAATTTGCTGTGAATACTCAAGTACAAGTCTATATGAACATTTGTTTTCATTTCTCATGAGTAAAGACCTCGAACTGGGATTTCTTGGTTGTATGGGTTAGGATTTAGCACTATAAGATGTTGCCAAACCTTTCCATTGTGCCTGCGGCACTGCATTCTCACTAGCAATGAAAAAGAGTTCCAGTTGCATTGCATCTTTATCAGAATTTGGTATTGCTGGTATTTCATGTTAGCCATTCTAATAGGTATGTAGTGGTGTCTCACTGTGGTTCTGATTTGCATTTCTCTAATGAATAGTGGTGTTGAATAACTTTTCATGTGCTTATAAGATCATATCTTTGGTAAGGGTCTATTCAAGTTATTGGCCCATTCTTTATTGTTGTTTGTTTTAGTGATGAATTTTAAGAGTTGTTTATATATTCTGAATACAAGTCCTTTATCACATATGTTATTTGCAAATATTTTCTTCCATTCTGTGCCTTGTCTTTTTATATTTCTAATGATGCTTTCAAAGAGTAGAAGTACTTAGGTTTGACTAAGTCTAATTTATCAAACTTTTCTTTTATGTGTCTTGTCAAGGAAATCATTGCCTTGTCCACGGTTTTAGATTTTTTAATCCAATGTTTTACTATAGAAGTTTTAAAGATTTAGATTTTATATTTTAGGTGTATGATCCATTTTGAGTTCATTTTTGCATATGGTGTGAGATATGTGGGTCCATTTATTTACCTATGTATGCCTAGTTGTTCCAGCACCATTTCTTGGGAAGTTAAGAAGCCAGTTTCAAGGGGAACAAGATGAGTTCTTTTTGGTCATGCTGTGTTTGAGATGTTCTTGTCCATCTATCCACGTGGTTATATACAGTAGGCAGTGAGTCTGAAACTAAGGAAGAGATGTATATATCGATTTAGGAATATAGTCTTTGTGGTATTTGAACCCACGGGATTTAATCAGTCCTCCAATTAAAATGGATCTGGCCAAGAGAGAAACTAGAGATGCAGCATGGAGGAACAGGATAGAACTTCTTTGATCAAAACACGGTCAACCGCACACTAAAGATTTGGAACAGGACTTCAGCATCTAAATCCTACTATCCATACCTTTTATTGGAGAAGAAGAAATGAGAGACAGGATAATAACCATGGACAACTGTGAGGTTCTAAATTAGGGTAGTGGTCATGTTTGGGGAAAAAAAGTAAATAATACATATTGGATATGAATGTAACTTTGATAGGTACACACAGGGCGATATAGATGTACAAGAAAACGTTAAGGCTTAATAAAGAAGAAAATCTGGTAAGCTTAGACGGGTAAATTTTCCTATATATAGGTCTTATATTATTTACAGGCCTACAGCATTCACAATAAATGTTTAAACTTGAACGTCTATTCTCTGTGATAGCTTATAGTACAAAAATAAAGTTGTCACCCACCTGGTGCATCTAACAACAGCGAACACACTTGTGTACAAATGTTCCCAGACCTCTTTTACCTCTCTCCTATTGTTCAGAATCTTTGTCTCCTTACCTGTATGATGTGAGGATAAAGAAAGAAGGATGGTGTAGGCAAAGTGTTGGAAAGTCCTGCACTGAGTCAACTTTATCATTTGATAACTGTGTGACCAAGCCCGCTTTCTCTGTAAAATGGAGATGATAATGTCCACTTTTTAAGTATTAAGCAAGATAATATATGAAGAAAGCTGGGGTTCTAGTAAGTGCTCAAAAATGTTTCCTGAGCAGAACTGAATTGAAATGATTAAAGTACTGTTGCTGTGACAAAGGTATAAAGTATTTGGTGGTGTAAAACAGCACAGAGAGGAAGAGAAAGCCTCTGGGTATCTTCCATCGCCCATTCCAGATTCACCTTTCACTCTCCTCCACTTGGTTGCCTGTCCTTGCAGGGTAATCTCTATGAATGTACCAAAAGTCTCCCTTGAGCCTGGCTTCTGGAGGGTTCAGAGAATAAGGCACTTGAGCAAAGGATCAAGGGAGAAAGAGTTCAGTAGCTAAGTATTCCCTGACTGGCTCCCTCCCCGTGGCGGCACCTTTCTTTGCCTGGTGTTGTATTTGGAACAAGGCTTCTTAACCTTTTCATGTCCCTTCGTTCTCTTTGGCAATCTAGTGAAGTATACAGACATCTTTCCAGATTAATAATTTTAAATTCATAAAATAAAACACATAAGACTACACAGAAAGCCAATCATGTTGGAATATAGTTTAATATATATATTTAGTTACACACAGTGTGAACTTATAGAGGCACACATATATAGTTATGTATTTGGAATATACAATACAACATATATACTTACTTATTAACACATTAAATACCAAGACAATATAATATAGGCAAGTTGAGGTTACATTTATTTTTTAAGAGGCATGGCAATGCAGTCTCTCGTTGAGCATGTAAAATCACATTAAACTCTGGGGTGACCATTGACTGACGACACGCACAAGAAGTTGGACGTGCAACTAACTTTTTGGGTTTTTTTTTCGTGCAACTAACTTTGACTTTTTGTTTTAATGATTACAAATGTTAAAAATTCTTCAGAAAGATACAATATTACAAGTAGAATTGAAGTTTTCATAGCTCACTTCACAAGATCGAGGTGAACTTCTCCCAAGAAGCTCCAAAATTTGTCAAGGCTGTTTGAAACTTCAACTGTAGTGAGTCTTTGGTCCTATGATCAACATGTCTCTCTTTGGTTTAATCCACACCTTCGATATATTTATATCAGAAAGAGAAGGATTGTGAATCCCTAACTCAACTGCAGTGCCATCAAGATAGAGATACGTTTTGCAAAACTTTTGAAGTTTCCAGGCGTCTTCTGATTTATCTTTTCAAAGAAATTGACAGAGAATTTTGTGTCTCAACTTCATCCAGAAAAAGCAACTCCTCCAGCAGTTGAAAGTTTGCAAGGACACTGGCCTTCGCTTTTTTCCTCTGTATCAGGAGCTAAAGTAAGAAAGTTTTTTCCAATTTTTCAGTAGCATCCACAATGATAACTTTAAGACCCTGAATTCAAGTATTTCTCTTATTTATATAGTTAAACCTATCTGCAAGGTAAGCCAATTCATGGACAAAAATTTTTCAGAAAGGTTCAAGAATGGGTTTTCTTTTTCTCTGAGAAAAGGTAAAACTCTGGCTTTAGTTTGCTAGCCGTGGCCAGAAGGCTCTCCTGCCAGAGACCCCTGTGTAGGAGAAAAGTTCCTCATAGCCTGCTCCTATTTCTGGACAAAATCTTTCTTAAACACTATGATTCAGAAACCGCTCCTGATAAAGTTGATGCCTTTATGGCTGTTTACCGAACTTCTTTCAGGATTGCTGTCAGAATCTAGACATGACATAAACACACGCCTGTGGGAAATGGAGTTAGTGACACAAATGTAAGGAGCCTGCAGCTTCACTATATACCAAAAGCAGATGCATCATCAGGTACATAGAAGCACCATCTGGGCAGAATCTGAAGCTTTTATTTCTAGGCAAAGTTTTGTTTTTACCGTTTCCAAAATACTAAAGGGCTTTGTAGTTTCCGAAAGGGACTCACAAAATAAGAATTCTTTAAATATATCAGCATGCACATAGGGAGCAAAACTAAGGAGCTGGATATTGTGCTAAATGCCTGTTTGCATCTGGCCATGTACTGAGTGCAAACAGCAAAGCTGCCAATTCTCAGTGACAGGCTTCAGAATGTTTTTTTAACAAAATCAACTATTCCAGACCAGATCTCGCCATTTAACAAGGGTATTACTATCAGCTTCTCTCTTCTGCTCTGGTCCACAAACCAGCCCATGTTTGTCCATTGCTTTACCACCATCTCTCCAATGGCATGGAGCTTCTTTATTTGGCAAATCCAAATGTGGAAGTATCCTACACAGAATTAAGAATTCTCATTTGAACCATCCAGTTTTTCAAACTCTTAGCAACTCTGAAAATGACTATTTTCACAAATTTATCAAACAACTGTAGACAGGAAATACTGAAAAGCATCATAGGTATCTGGAACACCAAAATGAGAACAAGTCTACCTTGACCGGCACCATCACATAAACATATGTATATAGGAAGATTACGATCATGTTTCTTCCAGCAACACGTCTAAGTACTGTTATATTTTCAAAGTAGTGATGCATAGATGATATTTTAAGATATCCACAAACTGTACTGTGTTATCAAAGATTGTGTGATTCATTCATTACAAAATCACAGGCACTACTAACACTAACATGGCTTATTAACTACATTCATGATCAAAAGAAATTCTAAAATTCAGTTAGATGTTAGTGAAAATGGAGGTTTAATTTTTTTCCCCAACCATGTTCATGAACTCCCTGAAATATATCCATATGCCAAGATTAAGTAACCTGTAGAAGGAGAAACGGCCTGAGGTTCTACTCTGTCTCATGGGAAGTAGGTAGGATGGCTGGTCAGAACCAAATTAGGAAAGTGAGAACAGGAAGCCTGAAAGAGAAGTATGGGGACAAACCCCTCAGAATGGTAAATAATAGAAAGATACATGTAACTTTAAATGCCCACCAGAGGCATCCACAGTGAAGGCAGCCTTCAATAATAAGGTAGATAAGATGACCAATCCTGTGGATGTCAGGCAGCCCCTTTCCCCAGCCATCTGATACCTTCTCAATATGCCTGCTCGTGTACAAAGTGGCTTTATTTGCAGGGATGAAGACTATGGATATTCTGAACACCACAGTCATATCCTCATCAAGGCTGATCTTGTTACTGCCAGTATTGAGTGTCCAACATGCCATCAGCAAAGACCAATGCTGAGTGACACGTATTCCCAGGGGACCAGCCAGCTACCAGGTGGCAAGCTGATTACATTAGATCCTCCTGATCATGGAGTGACCAATGATTTGTCACCATAGGATTAGACACACATTTTACGTATATATTTGCCATTCTTACCCAAACCGGTCCTGCTAAAGCCACTATTGATGGACTTACAGAATATCTTATCCAAGACTGTAGTATCCCATACGATGTTGACTCCAACCAGGGGACATATTTTATAACAAAGGAGGGCCAGACATGGGCTCACACCGAGGAGTTAATCAGACTTAAACTCAGATGCAGCTAGCTGGATAGACGTTGAATAACCTGCTAAGGATCTAGTTAAATACCAGCTGGAGAAACACCCTGTGAGGTTAGGCTACCCTCCTGCATGGTGCAGAGCATACCTTGGACCAGCAGCCTCTATATGGTTTCATCTTTACTATAGTCAGGAAGCTTGGGTTCAAGAAACTAGGAGCAGAATTGGGAGTGGTTCTCCTATTTTTTTTTTTCTTTTTTTTAATTTATTTATTTTTGGCTGCATTGGGTCTTCATTGCTGCACATGGGCTTTCTCTAGTTGTGGTGAGTGGGCGCTACTCTTCGTTGCAGTACGCAGGCTTCTCATTGCAGTGGCTTCTCTTGTTGTGGAGCACGGGCTCTAGGCATGTGGGCTTCAGTAGTTGTGGCATGTGGGCTCTAGAGCGCAGGCTCAGTAATTGTGGTGCACGGGCTTAGCTGCACCGCGGCATGTGGGATCTTCCTGGACCAGGGCTCGAACCCGTGTCCCCTGCATTGGCAGGCGGATTCTTAACCACTGCGCCACCAGGGAAGCCTGGCTCTCCTATTTCTAATAACTCACTTAAAGAATTTCTGCTTCCCATTCCTACAGCTTTGGGCTCAGTGAGTTTGGAAGTCATGGCCCCAATGAATTGAAAGCTGAGATTCCCCTGACCATTTTGAGCTTCTCATACCATTGAACAAAAAGGAATTTAAAGGGGTTATTCTAATAGCTGGTATTCATGTGCATGATCCCAACTGCTGGGTGGAAAACAGACTGCTGATACCCAATAGAAACAAAAAGGATTAGGTTTGAAATCCAAAATATTCACTGGAGTGCCTTTTAGTACTCCCTTGCCCAGTGGCCTTGATCAGTGGAACACAATAAAACCAAGACTGTCAAGGCTTCTCATCTTACAGGAAAAAGGTTTTTGGTATCCTCGGCAATAAAGTAACTTAAAGAATCCATCTAGCCTATGGGTCTGGAAAAGGGTAAAGGCAACATGGAATTGTGGTGAGAGAAAATAGCTATGATTATCAATGTGGACCTCAAGACTAGTTCAGAAGTAAGGACTGGAACATCTGTGTTTTAGGTTACTTAATATTTATTTTATTTTTTTATATTTTTTTCTTTATTTGTTTCAGAAGTTTTTTTTTTTTAATTTATTTTTGGCTGCACTGGGTCTTCGTTGCTGCGCGCGTGCTTTCTCTAGTTGCGGGGAGCAGGGGTATACTCTTCCTTACGATGCGCGGGCTTCTCATCGCAGTGGCTTCTCTTGTTGCAGAGCACAGGCTCTAGGTGCACGGGCTTCAGTAGTTGTGGCACGTGGGCTCAGTAGTTGAGGCACGCAGGCTCGAGGGGGCAGGCTCAGTAGTTGTGGCGCACAGGGTTAGTTGCTCTGCGGCATGTGGGATCTTCCCGGAGCAGGGCTCGAAGCCGTGTCCCCTGCATTGGCAGGCGGATTCTTAACCACTGCGCCATCAGAGAAGCCCCAGGTTACTTAATATTTAGTTTCTCCCTCTGCCCCCGCCCACAACTACCTTATACAAAGAATATCAGTAGTGGTTAGTGGGTTAAGATTCCCATATAAGTAAAACAACTGATGGAACTTTTGCATTTGCTGCTTGGAGAATATGAACTTTTCACACACACAAAGAATGAATGGATTCTGCACGACAAAAGGGGTGGACTGCACTTAGGATTTTCCATTTCTCCTCCAGATCCACTCTCATTCCTCCTCTACCTGCCCTGCTCTCTGCCCCCAGGCTGATCCACTTGGATCTCAACAAAAAGACTCCCATGCCCTCCGGCATCTACTTGGGTGTTGGCTAATGGGGAGCTTTAGCAGGAGATCAAAAGGGAAGAGAGAGCATCCAGAGTATTTGATTAGCTAGGCCTGATTTCTCTCCAGACAGCCTTTTATGCATAACTCTATGCTTATGGGTTTGAGTTCTGGGAACTCCTTCCTTTTGTCATCCTTTTGGATTTAGGGATGCTGATGAGTCTACACACTGTCCATTCTTCTTTGAATAGTATCTCTATTTTTTCTATTGGTAACTTTATTAAACCCTCCTGGAATTACCCTAATGTGAGTACATCCTTCGTTTCCTTTTGAGTCTTGTCTGATATAGAGATTCCCTGAGGAGGTGAATGTCAAGCTGGATCTTTCAGGACACATGGAAGATCACCAGGGCAAGGCGCGTATGACAGAGAAAAGCATCTATTTCACCAGCATTTCAGTACCTACAGGACTGATAGAGCCAAATATGTTCTAGAAACCACAACGTTTGCTGGGGCATGATCTTGGCAGAAACATGACAGAAGATGAAACTGGAAAATGCACAGATCACAAAGAGCCTCAGTGCCAAAGCACGGGATATCATCCCAGGAGGTGCAGGAAACAGAATCCAAAATTGTTTACTTCTTTTTGGCATTAAAATTTATTATCTTTCCATTCTGAAAGCCATTGCCTTTCTGGAATTAAATCAACGTAATGATTTTGCCTCCAGTGGGTAAAAAAGATAGTCACTTTAAAAAGTGCAATGACATCCCCTGTACATTTGGCTCAGAAATAACTCTTAGCCTGTCAGATGCCAACATGTTACATGGAATCATCGCAGCCCTCTCCAGTCTGCACAAAGGAACAATTTCCCCTCTTTCATCTTCCCTTCTCCATTGAGCAGCTGAGCAGGCCCCTGAGAGAATCCTGACTCTCTTGACTTGGCAGGGTCTGAGGATGTGTGCAGAATAGCATTTTTGCTTTGTTTAGAAACATCTGTGGGAAATCATGGGCATCAATATGGCATATATGGCAAGAGTTCGGGCTTCTGATACAAAGCCCTTTCTTTGGCCTGAGTGGCAGTCCCTATAATCCTCGGGATTCCTCTGGTAGATTGCTGACTATCTCCAACACCAGCTTGTTTCAAAGCACTTAGCTGGCTTTTACAGAGTTCCTGGGCTGATGTGTCTTAAGTTCCCACTGTGCTTTCCATGTCAAGCATTTCTGGACTGTTTGAATATCCTTCAAAGTATGTGGACTGTTGAGGAGGCAAAGTGTACCAAGATTTTATTAACTGACTAATCCCCTCTCTTGGTAAAACAGTGTTCATTTTTCCAAATACCTAAATGACCATCTGCATTCCATTACCTTAGGCAAATCTGCAGATTCAGGGCCCTCCTTATCACTCACATTACTAATTAGCACAGTTACTCTCTTTGAGATGCTGGACGACAGGATCAGTGTGGCATCCAGACACTGGAAGCCAAGGCTCTCATCTCTAATGTGTCCTTGGCCTCCTCTGCCGCAGAGTGGGCTTCGGCCCATTAACGGCCCTGTTTCTTAGCTGTCCAAGGACTTGACTTAATTACACTGCAAGTCTCTGTCTTCATTGGAAGTCTCCACACATGCTGTTTGCCCCATTATTACGGATTGCATTTCCTCTCTGCCGCAATGTCTCATTCTTGTCCTTCCTTGGGCTTTAGTGGCTAATAGACACTTGCATTAATTTTCATTTCTCCTGGTGCTTAATAAACATCCTCTTAGGCACTCATCCTGAAAGTAGGAAACTGTCTAGTTCAACCAAAAAGCTGAACTCCAGACTTCCTAGAACCAAAACTTGTCTCTCTATTGGTACTGTCCCCCATCTCTCACGTCCTCTGAAGGACAACTCCAGGGACCTAGCAGAGACTCTGTCTTTGCCTAATGTGCTTACACTTACCTGAGGTTTTCTGGTTGCCCTTCCTTAGTGAACCTCGTAAAAGTCACACTTACACAGACACAGACACACACACACACACACGCACGCATATGCATTCAAACACACGTACTCTGTGAATAAAGTCCACTGCTGCATCCGGTGACCCAGGAATGGTTAAGTATACTATGATACTCATTCAATAGAAGAGTGTGCAGTTACTAATATGATGTATATAAAGATTACATAAAATACTGTGAGAAAATATTCACGTTGTGCTGTTAGCAGGAAACAAAATGCGACATACAACATTATCACCATTATGTTTTAAAATATACATACATATTTACATCCCCATGGCTAAGAAAAAGACAGGAAGGAGATATACCAAAATATTTACAATGGTTGGGTTGGGAATAGAATTTCTTGGAAAGAATTCTTTCTTTTTCTTTCATTTCAAAGAGAGAATATTTATTTTTAGGACAGAAAATAATAACCTAAAAAATAAAAGAGAATAAGCAAATATATTTTCTCATCATTGGAGATTCCCAAATAATTAAGGTCAATGGATGTAGAGGATAAAACACAGAAAGAGATGTAAATTGGGACCACTGGACAGATAGCCAGAAAATTTAAGAGCAGTGTCTTCGAATCAGGAGGATTCCAAGAACTTTATTTAACCACTAGGTCTGTCTCTTTTGCAGACACACCACAACTGTGTTAAAACTATCAGTGGAGGGAGCTGGGAGACTGCTGACCTCACCATTATGTAGAGGAGAATGGGGGTGAAGCTATGGAGAAAACGGTCCCTTTCATAGCCACCAGGCCAGGGGAGATGGAAAGAATGAGACAGGAAACTAACATAGATAACAGACACCACCACTCTGACTACTAGATTAAGAAAACAAATTTAAGTATTACACAAATGAGTATTTATTTAAAATCAGAGAAATCACCACAAATTACAAGTAAAAGAATTTGACAGGGGGCGTCCCTGGTGGTGCAGTGGTTAAGAATCTGCCTGCCAATGCAGGGGACATGGGTTCGAGCCCTGGTCCGGAAAGATCCCTCATGCCATGGAGCAACGAAGCCCATGCGCCACAACTACTGAGCCTGCACTCTACAGCCCACGAGCCACAACTACTGAAGCCCGTGTGCCTAGAGCCCATGCTCTGCAACAAAAGAAGCCACCGCAATGAGAAGCCCGCGCACCGCAACGAAGAGTAGCCCCTGCTCGCCGCAACTAGAGAAAGCCCGAGCGCAGCAACAAAGACCCAGCACAGCCAAAAATAAATAAATAAATAAATTCCTTTTAAAAAAATGCAGGTGGATAAGCCTTTAAAAAAAAAAAAGTTGACAAATACAAAGCACCACAAAATCCATAAAAATAACGTTTTGCTTACTTAACTGCCCTAAACATCTCTATAATATTGCTTCTCCGACAATTTTGACTGTATACTTCATCATTACCACTTCATGTGGCAATTATTTTATAATATTTCCTAACTAAAAGTTTTAAAGGTAATTCAGTCTTTCCTCTGGTGTGGTTAATTGAAACCTTAAAATAATTTCTATTTTGAGATAATTTTAGACTTACAGAAGAGTGGCAAAGATAGCACAAAGAGCTCACCCGGCTTCCCCTAATGTAAACATTTTATGTAGCTCTAGGACAATCATAAAACTTAAGAAATTAACACTGGTACAATGCTATGAACAAAACTATGGACTTCACTTGGATTTCACTAGTTTTTCCACTTACGTCTTTCCTCTGTCCCAGGATTCAATCCACATTGCATTTAATTGCTGTTCTTTAGTCTCCTCCTATCTGTGGCAGTTCCTCAGCTTTTCCTTGTCTTTCAAGACCTTGAACTTTTTGAAGGGCACTGGTCAGGTACCTTGCAGACGGTCCCTCAATTTGAATTTCTGGGGTTTTCTCATGATTAAATTGAGCGTATGCATTACTGGAAAGAATTCCACAGAGGTGACATCCCCAGTGCATCATTTCAGGAGGACATGAGTTGCTCTTCCTTATCAAGGTGATGTTAACCTGATCCTTGGTTAAGGTGGCACGTGTCCAATTTCTCCACTGGAAAGTTACTATTTCTCCATTTGTATTTAATAAACATTGGGGAGAAGACACTTTGAGACTATGCAGAATTCCTGGTTCTCCTTAAGCTTTCATCTCAAATTTTATTATCCATTGGTGGAACTTGCTTACAGCAATTATTATTGTGGTTAATACTGTGGTTTTAATGGTGATTTTCTATTTCTTTCATTCCATCTTTATTTATTAAGTGGCATTCTTCCCTATGAAAGAGTTGTCCCTTCTCCCACATTCATTTATCAATTACTTTTCATATGCGTATGGACTCATGGCTATTTATTTTATTCTTTGGGTTATAATCCAATGCTATCCTAATTACTTTTTGCTCAAATTCTTCTAGCTTTGACCACTGGGAGTTCTTTGAGATTGATTCCTGTGCCCTTCAACATGCTCCCACTTTTTTTGTTTGTTTTTTTAGGACTTCCTTACTTTTTGTTAGAGGCTCAACTTGTCTGTTCCCCATCCCTGTCCTGGAAATCCACCACTTATCCAAGGAACTCTGGTTCCTTTCCATGGAGAACAGTATTTAGAAACCAAGATGTGGATAGTAGATTTGCTCGTTGCTCCTAGGACGTCACTGCTTCCAGGCCCTCTCCGTGGACTGAGGAAGAAAGTATATGCATGTACGTTAACCCTCGTATGCATGCACATCTAATTTCTGTATCTGTGTATTTGCGTATTTACGTGTGTATGTGTATATTATATACACACTAAGAGTTCCTAATAATTTTCTGAATCCAATCCAGCACCACAATATTCATTCTACACTTTCCTGTTGCCGTGCCTATAACTTCTTCATCTTACAGTAAGAAAGCTGGCTCTCATTACTGACAATACATTTACTTATTTGTTCAACCCTAATATACACAGAAAGCAGTTTCAGAATTGCTAACCCAAATCCCCATAGGAAAAGTGTGTGTGTGCACAGTACTTTCTGTCTTTAGTTTTATGGTGTCAAGTCAAAAACACAGATTTCCAAAGGCACTTAAGTCAGCTCCTTTCTTCTCAACCCCCCTTCAGTGTAGTTATGTCAGTGGTTCTCAAAAAGAGCTATTTTACCCCCAGGGCACATGAGACAATGTCTGGAGATATTTTAGGTTATCACAACTGGGGAGGTAACACTAATATCTACTGAGTAGAGGCCAAGGATGCTGTTAAACACTCTACAATGCCCAGGGGAGCTACAGATAAGAATTATCTGGCCTTAAGTGTCATTAAATTCAAAAATATATCTTTTTTTCTTAAAGATATTCTCCTTCTAATAGAATGTGAATTTTTTTGTTCAGTATTCCAACATAAGGAAGTGAAGAATTTTTGTTGATTTAATCATGTATCATTGCTTTCATTTCACAGTCTTAATCTTCATCTGAATTTTCTCATAGTTCTTTAATAAATGAAGACAATGAAAGAATATACTCTTCTTATAGGCCCATATCAGGAATCTGTAAATTCTTACTTATGTATTGATATGTTCCAAATGATCTTTGCAAACTGCAGTCAAACTAGCATACTTCCAGACAACTTTCCTTTAGCAGAATCCCAAAAGTGTTCATGGCCACCTCAGGCTACCTGGACACAAAGGGAAGTGTGATGGAGGAGAAGCTGGATGGAAAGAGACTGCGGTTTTAACCAAATGTTGTTAAAATGTCTTACTTTTGCGAATTTTACAAAAATATGTGAACATGTTCCTAGGGATTCTCCTAGGGCCTCGGATGAGATCGGAGATGAAGGACCTTCAAAGCTTACACTCTATTAGTTTCAAATAATTCTTTTCCACCCAGAAGATGGAGATGGTTACCAAAAATCCAGGCTCTCAAGGAGCTTGTGGTCTAGGAAAGAAGGCAGATCTGTGTTCAGAGGTGCCTCAGGAGACAGGAACAGCCAGACATTTAGAACAGAACCTCGTACAGCCCTTCTCACACACCCCGTGAAACTAAACACCTGTGAGACCTTTGTTTCTGCGTGTCCACCCCTCCTCATCGCTCACCAAGTGATGGCCTTCTCACACTGACCCCTAGGTGGCTCTGGAGGCCAAGGCAAGGCTGACTCCTGAATTTTCCTTTGCTCTTTCCTTTTTACACAGGAGTGTGGGGTAGAGTAAGAGCTTGAAAGAGGATAAAATACATCAAAAATATCATCATCCTAAACACTGTGATTTGAAGTCATTTTTCACTGCCAAGAAAGAAAGAAAGAAAAAAAAAAACACAGTAGTCATGCCTCTGATGGCAATGTTTACTCTTCCAGGGAGAGGACATATGGGAGAGCTTCTGACAAGACTGTCAAAAGTGTGTTCAGCAATTTAACTAGTAATAATAGTGAAAAACAACAAATAAAGTCTTGAATTAATCCAGCATCTTTCATCTCCATATATCAAAGGGTGTTGCCAATGTTCCTGATAACGACATGTCTGTGAAACACGGAAGTGGCAGGCACTGTCATTCCCCAGTGACAGATGAAAGAACAGAGAAGCTAAGAAACTCTCCCCCAGTGAATCAGCCAGGGACCTACGGGGGCAGATCAGCCTCTCTCTGAGGTATCAACACCACCTCCCTGGGCTGTTGGAGCACTTGCTCTGAGGAATTTGGGTTTAAGGAGTGCCTGAACGTGAGCTACACAGAGCATCTGTGGAAGGCATCGAACCTGTGTTCTCCAGAAATTTGTCAACAAAATGCACCCACCAAGATAGCTCTGCATCTCTGCAGGTGGATCAGCAAGACTCTTCTTAAAGGTCAGCTGTTCACGGACCTTGCTGGATATGCTCTGGGGAAGGCACTGCTCCCACAGAGCCTACCATTGGGGAGTTCATAATACATGGAATCAATTAAGGGAAGATACACACAATCCCTTCAAAACCCACACTCCAGCCACAGGAAGCTGCCTGCAGTTTCCCCACGTGCAAAAGCATGGGCTTCTGTGCCTTTGTTTATGCTGTTTCCTCTCCTTTGCTTGTCCCCCTCCATGATACTATGGAAGCATCACCTACACTATCAAACCACACACACACACACACACACACACACCTTTCCTTCCTTTCTGTACCTTCCAGATTCTATACAGATCTCTGTCAAGGGCCCTGTAACTCTACTGCATATACTTGTTTACACATCTTTATTCCCTACCAAATTCTCAGCTCTTTGTCAGGGGAATGTATTATAGTTATCTTTGTATGTCCAATGAAGCTCATACCAGATGTTCAGTAATTGTTTCAGGAAAGAAAGAAGGAAGGAAGGACAGGAGGGAAGGAAAAGGAACTAACATCTACTGCACAGCTATTTGTTGGCCAGGCCCTGTGCTAGACATATATTTGTTCAGCATTTAGTGTGTGCTTCTCATCTGAGAACTTGTACCTTTTTTGAATTTCAGAATTTTCTCAGCTATTATCTTTTTGAAAACTGCTTTTCTCCTATTCCTTCAAGTCCCTATTTCTTGAAGTCCATCTGTTGGAGACTCTCGGTCTGTCCTCCACGTCTCTTTCCTGTTTCCATCTCTTTACCTCTGTGCCACATTCAGGTGACCTCCCCAGTGTTAATTCCCAAATCACTGATGCTCTCTTGGGCACATCAAGTCTAGAGTCGATCTTGTCTCCTGAACATATCTTTATTCCAATTGCTTTATTTTTCATTTCCAGTGCCTAATTAGTTCATTTTCACATACACCTGTTCTTGATTTCTACCTGTCTGTTTTTGTTTCATGATTTCACACTGTTTAGGTGTTATTCCTTCCTTTATATCTTTAAGAATCTCAAACATACTCATTTTAAAGTAATTTTCAGATTGCTCTATTATTCACTTTCAGTGGGAGTGAATGCTACTGATTTTTGAGCTTGTTGACCGTCTTTCTCGGTATTAGTTTTCTTCATGTGCTTTGGGACTTTTGTTGTCATGTTCATTTGGAATGTTTCCCTCCCACCACCTCTCTCCTCTAATCCTTCCCCGTCTGGAAGTTGATCAGTCCCCCCCTGTTAGGACTCCTAGTCCAGAGTCAGCTCTGATAACGGTGGCTCAGGTTTCCTTTTCCAAGGTGATCTTGGGGGTAGCACAGATCTAGTCACTGGGCCAGCAGTGGCTACTTGAGATCCTGGTGGTGTGTCTTCCTCTGCTTCTTTCCTCTGCCTAGGCATTCAGCTCTGCAACATGCTGCATCTCCAAGCAGTGACTGAAGTTTCTTCTAGCCCTTTCTGAAGACCTGGCAGTGAGCCCTTCAGTTTCACCCAGTGAGCTTGGGTCCAGTCCCCAATCATGAGTCCAAAACTTCTGGTCCCTGTCATCTCACAGCAGCTGTATTTCAAGTCCCCTCTGCCTATCCCCAAGTCCAAGAGCCCAGCAAGTCTACTGTGTTGTTTCTGGCCCACTGAGGTGTTCATCTTGTTGAGTGTGGCTATGTTTGAGTTCTTTTTGAAATATTTCATCTCACATTGCAATGTATCTGACATCAAGGGAACTTCAAGGCATGAACTCCCAACACCGTCTTGGCTTCAAGTCCCAGTCTAGACATTTTCACACCATCAGTGACTTCATGAGCAATGATCCCCAGATGCCCAGAATGTACACTGTCACCTGCAGGCCCAGCTCTCCAGGCCTTGGTCCTGGGCCAATGAGAGCCAGACCTGGGAACATGCAGAGCCCTGCACATGAGCTAGCATAGTCTGCAAATAGTCTCTAGCTCTCCTGCCTGTGCACCTCAGGGTGGAGCCAGCTCGAGTCCCCACGCAGAACCAAGCTGCAGCTCCCATAAAGCCAGCACCCAGCATCTGAGCGAGCCCACACTGCCCAAGTCTGCCTCGAAGGCTCACTCCCCTTGTCCTCTTACCTAGCCTTGTCTGGATTTTGTCAGACTCTCACTGAAAAAAACCTAAAGTCCCACCTAAGGCTATCACTTCTCCAACCTCTCAGACCAGACCCCCAGAGCACTGAACTTGAATCTAATACTCCCAGACTTGGTCCAGACTTCAGGCCTCTCTCAGGCCCACACCACACTCCTCCTGACCTGGTCCCAGCTGATGCCTTCCCCCTGGCAGCTCTCATCCCCACTAAGTGTTCTACGCCCAATTACAATGTGTGTGTGTGTGGAGGGGTGGAAGTTCCCACAAACAATGCTCCCCACCAGCTGGGTGCCCTACAATTCAAGTCAATTCTGACACTGTCTCCCTGGAGGATGGGATCAGATCCCACAGGTTAAGGGCTCAGTCCCAACCAGACTGCCCCCACTCCTACTTCAGAAGCCAATCTCAAGAGCAGCTTGTCACCTGTGCTTCTGGCCGACTTTCTGACAGACTAATCAAGGGTTCCAACGACCCACTCCTTGGGTTTGATTAACTTAACGAAAGCAGCTCACAGAACCCAGAGAAATATTTTACCTACTAGATTACCAGTTTGTTATAAAAGGATATAACTCAGGAACAACCAGATAGAAGAGATGCGTAGGGCAGGGTATCAGGAAGCTTCACAGAGCTTCCGTGCCCTCTCCAGGCGCACCACTCTGAATTCCATCTTTTGGGGTTTTTATGGAGGCTTCATTACATAGGCACAATTGATTAAATCATTGGCCTTGGCAACTGAACTCAATCTCCAGCCCTTCTTCCCTTCCCAGAGGCTGGGGGAATGGAAGTGAAAATTCCAGCCCTCTAATCACCTGGTTGGTTCCCGTGGCAACCAGCTCCCATCCTTAGGTGCTTTCCAAAAGTCGCCTCATTAACATACCAAAAGATACCTTTATGGGTCTCATCACAAGAAATTCCAAGGGTTTTGGGAGATATGTGCCAGAAAAGGCCACAGAGACCAAATATATACATTTCTTATTACAACTCACAATATCACACTCACCCATCTGGGGCTGGACAAGAGACAGTGTTCATGCATGCTCTCATGTAGTTCTTAAGTAGATATTGTTACCATTTTTATCTATCTTAACTACAATAGTAATATTTATTCTCTGCTCACAATGTTCCAGGATCTGTGCCTAGTACCTCACCGACAATAATTCACCCAATCCTTGCAACAGTCCTATGAAGTGGCCACTTTTATCATCTTCCCATTTTATGGATGCAGAAGCTGAGGCTCAGGCTTAGTATCTCTATGACCCTAGAGACACTAGGTGCTGGAACCAGAATTTGAACCCAGGTTCACCTCAACCCAAAGCCCATGTCCTTAGCCAAATGCTTCATTGCCAAATCCATCCTGGCATTGATCTTGCCAGAACTCTTTGTGGCATTTGACACTATCACCCATGTCTTCCTCCTAGGAAGTGCCTCCTCCTTTACAGGCTTCCAGGTGACTGACCTGGACAGAGTTTCCTCTCACCCCGATCTCTTTCACAGGTGCTCCTTGTTTTGCCCATGAATCCTGGTGTTCCCCAAACTCCCACCTTCTTAGACACAGACTCCTCAATTTCCACATTCAACATGTTCAATTCTGAACTCATTACTTACATCCCCGTCTCAGTCCCTGGCAACACCATCCACCCAGGCCCCCAAACCAGAAGCCAGAGTCAGCCCTATACAGCCCTGTCACTTAATCTCACAGCCCATCAAGGGATGCGGCAGCGGACTCTCCCTCCTGAGCACCCTGAGGCATCCCACCTGACGTCCCCAGAGCCTACAGAGGAGAGCCCCAAGCCCCCACCAGGCGCCCAGAGCGCACTTCTCCATCCTCATCATTTACTCCCAGCATCCACGCCTAGAGCCCTGGAGCCCTAGCTGCCTCCACCACCTGCCACTTTCCACTTCTCCACCCAAAAGCCTTTCTCTTGGGTTCTGAGCGAGGACGGGGCACTGTCATCTCTGCCCTCAGCTCTCCGGGGACTCACCAGTGTGGCCTAGTTGGACTTTCTTCTGACTGTCCTGCTCCAACAGCCCATGCCAGGCATCAGGATCTCTCCACGAGGCGAGGGGGCACGGGGATTCCCCTCTTCCTTTCTGCCTCCAGCCCCACCCCACTTCTAGCCTTCATCCAACATTTAGGTAATTAACCAACAACTGGCAACAGATACAAAAAAGCAATTTCTCACCCCAACAGGGGAGTGTAATGTTCAATTCTATTTTTCTAAGGGCAGTGATCAGAAGCCTGTGCACACAGAAGAGACGCTTTGATAGGGTCGCCGACATCTGAAGTCAGCAAGGAGGCTTAAATGAAAGAATTAAGAGAAACAGATCTCAGCTGGAGCTCTATGCAGGAGGCTATGATGCTAAAATTTGCATTTAATAGGGACCACATGGCAGAAACGTTCCATCATGACAAGAGTGCCACAGAATGACGTCAGCGGTGAGTCCCCAGTTCCCTAAGGCTGTGTCCCCATCTACAAACACACAACTCACCACACACCCCACACCGAGTCAGTTCCAAACTTTTGACGGATTGGCCCCCAACAGGTTGTTAAACTGCATCTCCTGCTAATCCCCAGTCTATTCCTTATCAGTTCAAATCCAAATGTTGAAATACTTCAGGTGGAAAAGGTAACCAAAAAAGAAGTACAAATGGCTAATAAACATATAAAAAAAATTCAACCATAGGAGTAATGAAAGAAATACAAATTAAGACATGATACTATTTTTATCTATAAAATTGGCAAAATTAAGACAATGATAAAATTCCTCCCTGCTAGAGAGGATGCTGGTGGCCTCAAGGAGCCACCCACACCCCAGAGCAAAAGAAACCTCGGTAGTCCTTCAACAGTCTTCAAGAGTTAACTTATCAGTGTCCTTAAACATTTCACCATTAGCAGAGCCTTGCTGAGCATGAGGTGGCTTATGTGTGTGAATGGGGAGGGTGGAGAGAGGAGGGCAGGGAATGACCACACACACACACACACACACACACACACACCCCGACACATCCACACTGTCTGACCATGAATGGGGCCATACTGCACCCCACCCTGCCACACTGGTCTGTTAAAGAGGGCATGACCAATTCTGCCTTTATAGGCTTACAATTTAAAAGTGCAGTCAAGACTCATACCCAAATCTGTAGAAAATAGGCAAACAGAATTAGATGCTGTCAGAGAAGAAAAAGTGCTGGGTGCGTTCAGAAAAGAGGAGATTATTTCCAACTAGGCCATCAGGGCGGAAATGAATTTTGTCAAAGGTATAGGGTGAAAAGTATTCTAGGGGCAAGGGAAAGATTAAGGTCACAGTCAAAGACATTTCAGTATGCATTAATTTAATCACTGAGGTCCTTTCCAGCCTTTACATTTTTATAATCTGATACTTCCTCTCCTGTTAGTTGGGTGAGTTCCAATGACCCCAGAAAATGGATGGACGCTGCAGTTATATGCCAGGCACTGTCCTTATACGCTATACAGATACGCTTGTTTAATTCTCAAAACACCTTTAGAGTAAGTGTCCTTAGGTCTGTTTTACAAATGAGGAATCTGAGGTTCAAAGAAGATTTGATTGCCCAAGATCACAGAACTAGTCAGTGCTGGGAGGTCAGACATGAACTGATGTCCACCTGACTTTGAAACCTCCATCCATTCTTTATTCTACAGCATACAGCCTCACTTCAAGATCACTTTCTTTTTTAAAGTAAAGCCCCCAAACTGATCTATAAATGATGCAATCTTGATCAAATCCCGGTAGGCTTTTTTGGTCAAAGTGAAAAGTTGATCCTAAAATTCTTATAATAATTCAAGGGACCCAGAAGAGCCAAAATAATCCTTTAAAAGAACAAAGTTGAAGAACTCACACTTCACAACTTCAAAACTTACTACAAAGCTACAGTAATCAAAACTGTGTGGCATAAAGTGCTGACATAAGGATAGACATAAAGATCAGTGGAACAGAATTAAGAATCCAGAAATAAATCCATACCTTTAAAGGGCAACTGATTTTTGACAAAGATGCCAAGACAATTCAACGGGAGAAAAAAGATAGACTTTTGAACAAATGGCGATGGGCCAACTAATACCCACATGCAAAAGAATGAAGTTGGAACCTTACCTTACATCATATAAAAAGCTGACTCAAAACAAATCAAAGATATAAATGTAAGAGCAGAAACTATAAAACTCTTAAAAGAAAACAGAGGGGTAAATCTCTGTGACCCTGGATTAGGCCATGGTTTCTTACTACCTAAAGAACAAGCAACCAGAGAAAAACAAAAATAGATAAATTGAACTTTTGATAAAAAAATCAAAAACTTTTGTGTTTCAAAAGAAATTGTCAAGAAAGTGAAAAAGACAACCTAAAGAATCTGAGAAAATATTTGCAAATCATATATCTGATAAGGGTATAGTCTCCAGAATATGTAAAGAACTCTCTTATAATGCAACAATAGAAAGACAAATAACCCAATTTTAAAATGGGCAAAGGATTTGAATAGACATTTCTTCAAAGAAGATACACAAATAGCTAATAATTACATGAAAAAGTACTCAATATCATTAGTCATTAGGGAAATGCAACCTGGAACCACAAGGAGATACCACTTCATACCCACTAGGATGGCTAGAATAAAAAAGAAACATTACAACAAGTGTTGAGAAGATAGGGAGAAACTGGAACCCTCATGCATTTCTGGTGGGAATGTAAAGTGGTGGAGTTGCTGTGGAAAGCAGTCTGGCAGTTCCTCAAAAAGCTAAATTTAGAGTTACCATACAATCCAGCAATTCCATACATAGGTATATATACCCAAGACAATTGAAAACATATGTTCACATAGAAGCTTATACATCAATGTTCACAGAAGCATTATTCATAACAGCCAGAATTTAGAAACAACCCAAATGTCCATCAACTAATGATGGATAGACAAAATGTGGTATATCCACACAATGGAATATTATTTAGCCATAAAAAGGAATGACGTACCAATACATGTTACAAAATGATGAACCTTGAAAACATGATTTCAAGAAAGAAAAGCGGGCTTCCCTGGTGGCGCAGTGGTTGAGAGTCTGCCTGCCAATGCAGGGGACACGGGTTCGAGCCCTGGTCTGGGAAGATCCCACATGCCACAGAACGACTAGGCCCGTGAGCCACAATTGCTGAGCCTGCGCGTCTGGAGCCTGTGCTCTGCAACGAGAGAGGCCGCGATAGTGAGAGGCCTGTGCACTGCAGTGAAGAGTGGCCCCCGCTTGCCACAACTAGAGAAAGCCCCCACACAGAAACGAAGACCCAACACAGCCATAAATAAATAAATAAATAAATAAATAAATAAATAAATAAATAAAAATTAAAAAGAAAAGAAAGAAAAGCCAGTCACAAAAGACCACATATCATGATTCCATTTTTATGAAATGTCCAGAATACACAAATTTAGAGATATAAAGTAGGATGGGGGTGGATGGGGAAAGTGGGGAATGACTGCTAATGGGTACAGGGCCTCTTTTTTGGGGTAATGCAAGTGTTCTAAAATTGATTGTGGTGATAACTGCACAACTCTGTGAATATACTAAAAAACACTGATTTGTACACTTTAAATGGATGAATTATATGGTATGTGAGTTACATCTCAAAAAAGCTGTTTAAAAATAAATAGGCCAGAGGGAGGGGCAAGATGGCGGAAGAGTAAGACGCGGAGATCACCTTCCTCCCCACAGATACAGTAGAAATACATCTACACGTGGAACTGCTCCTACAGAACACCCACTGAACGCTGGCAGAAGACGTCAGACCTCCCAAAAGGCAAGAAAATCCCCACGTACTTGGGTAGGGCAAAAGAAAAAAGAAATAACAGAGACAAAAGAATAGGGACGGGACCTGCACCAGTGGGAGGGAGCTGTGAAGGAGGAAAGGTTTCCACACACTAGGAAGCCCCTTCGTGGGCAGAGACTGCGGGTAGCAGAGGGGGGAAGCTTCGGAGCCACAGAGGAGAGCGCAGCCACAGTGGTGCAGAGGGCAAAGCGGAGATTCCCGCACAGAGGAGCGGTGCCGACCAGCACTCACCAGCCCGAGAGGCTTGTCTGCTCAGCCGCCGGGGCGGGCGGGGCCTGGGAGCTGGGGCTCGGGCTTCGGTGCTAGCCGGGAGGGAGTCCGGGAAAAAGACTGCAGCTGCCGAAGAGGCAAGAGAATTTTTCTTGCCTCTTTGTTTCGCGGCGCGCAAGGAGAGGGGATTCAGAGCGCCGCCTAAACGAGCTCCAGAGACGGGCGCGAGCCGCGGCTATCAGCGCGGATCCCACAGCAACAGGGACGCAGAGGGAAAAACGGAGAGATTCCCGCACAGAGGCTCGGCGCCGAGCAGCACTCACCAGCCCGAGAGGCTTGTCTGCTCACCCGCCGGGGCGGGCGGGGGCTGGGAGCTGAGGCGCGGGCTTCGGTCGGATCCCAGGGAGAGGACTGGGGTTGGCTGCGTGAACACAGCCTGAAGGGTCTAGCGCACCACAACTAGCCGGGAGGGTGCACGAGAAAAAGTCTGCAGCTGCCGAAGAGGCAGGAGACTTTTTCTTGCCTCTTTGTTTCGCGGCGTGCAAGGAGAGGGGATTCAGAGCGCCACTTAAACGAACTCCAGAGACGGGCACAAGCCGCGGCTATCAGCGCGGACCCCAGAGATGGGCATGAGACGCTAAGGCTGCTGCTGCCGCCACCAAACAGCCTGTGGGCGAGCACAGGTCATTCTCCACACCGCCCCTCCCGGGAGCCTGTGCAGCCCGCCACGGCCAGGCTCCTGTAATCCGGGGACAACTTCCCCGGGAGAGAGCAGGGCGCGCCTCAGGCTGCTGCAACGTCACGCTGGCTTCTGCCGCCGCAGGCTCGCCCCGCCTCCTCCGTACCGCTCCCTCCCCCCGGCCTGACTGAGCCAGAGCCCCCGAATCAGCTGCTCCTTTAACCCCGTTCTGTCTGGGCGGGGAACAGACGCCCTCAGGGGACCTACATGCAGAGGCGGGTCCAAATCCAAAGCTGAACCCCGGGAGCTGTACGAACAAAGAAGAGAAAGGGAAATCTCTCCCAGCAGCCTCAGAAGCAGCGGATTAAAGCTCCACAAACAACTTGATGTGCCTGCATCTGTTGAATACCTGAATAGACAACGAATCATCCCAAATTTAGGAGATGGACTTTGGGAGCAGGATATATTAACTTTTCCCCTTTTCCTTTTTTTTGTGAGTGTAGATGTGTATGCTTCTGGGTGAGATTTTGTCTGTATAGCTTTGCTCTCACCGTTAGTCCTAGGGTTAGGTCCGTCCGTTTTTTTTTTTTTTTTTGGCTTAAAAAAATTTTTTTTTTCCCTAATAAATGTTTTCTTAATAATTTTTTCCTTATTTTCTATTTTTAAAAAAATTTTTAATAAGTTTTTTCATATTTTTTATTTTAAAAAATTAAAAAAATTTTTTTTCTTAATAAAATTTTTCTAAATAATTTTTTTCTTATTTTTAGTATAAAAAATTAATAAATCTATTTTTAAAAATTAAAAAAATTTTTTTTTTCTTAATAAATTTACTCTTAATAATTTTTTTTCTTATTTTTTATTATAATTGCTTTATTTTATTTTATTTTATCCTCTTTTTTTCTTTCTTTCCATTTTTTCTCCCTTTTATTCTGAGCCGTGTGGATGAAAGGCTCTTGGTGCTCCAGCCAGGCATCAGGGCTGTGCCTCTGAGGTGGGAGAGCCAACTTCAGGACACTGGTCCACAAGAGACCTCCCAGCTCCACGTAATACCAAACGGCGAAAATCTCTCACAGATCTCCATCTCAACATCAAGACCCAGCTTCACTCAACGACCAGCAAGCTACAGTGCTGGACACCCTATGCCAAACAACTAGCAAGAGAGGAACACAGCCCCATCCATTAACAGAGAGGCTGCCTAAAATCATAATAAGGCCACAGACACCCCAAAACACACCACCAGACGTGGACGAACCCACCAGAAAGACAACATCCAGCCTCATCCACCAGAACACAGGCACTAGTTCCCTCCACCAGGAAACCTACACAACCCACTGAACCAACCTTAGCCACTGGGGACAGATACCAAAAACAACGGGAACTACGAACCTGCAGCCTGTGAAAAGGAGACCCCAAACACAGTAAGATAAGCAAAATGAGAAGACAGAAAAACACACAGCAGATGAAGGAGCAGGGTCAAAACACACCAGACCTAACAAATGAAGAGGAAATAGGTAGTCTACCTGAAAAAGAATTCAGAATAATGATAGTAAGGATGATCCAAAGTCTTGGAAATAGAATAGACAAAATGCAAGAAACATTTAACAAGGACGTAGAAGAACTAAAGAGGAACCAAGAAACGATGACAAGCACAATAAATGAAATTAAAAATACTCTAGATGGGATCAATAGCAGAATAACTGAGGCAGAAGAACGGATAAGTGACCTGGAAGATAAAATGGTGGAAATAACTACTGCAGACCAGAATAAAGAAAAAAGAATGAAAAGAACTGAGGACAGTCTCAGAGACCTCTGGGACAACATTAAACGCACCAACATTCGAATTATAGGGGTCCCAGAAGAAGAAGAGAAAAAGAAAGGGACTGAGAAAATATTTGAAGAGATTATAGTTGAAAACTTCCCTAATATGGGAAAGGAAATAGTTAATCAAGTCCTGGAAGCACAGAGAGTCCCATACAGGATAAATCCAAGGAGAAACACACCAAGACACATATTAATCAAACTATCAAAAATTAAATATAAAGAAAACATATTAAAAGCAGCAAGGGAAAAACAACAGATAACACACAAGGGCATCCCCATAAGGTTAACAGCTGATCTTTCAGCAGAAACGCTGCAAGCCAGAAGGGAGTGGCAGGATATACTTAAAGTGATGAAGGAGAAAAACCTACAACCAAGATTACTCTACCCAGCAAGGATCTCATTCAGATTTGATGGAGAAATTAAAACCTTTACAGACAAGCAAAAGCTGAGAGAGTTCAGCACCACCAAACCAGCTTTACAACAAATGCTAAAGGAACTTCTCTAGGCAAGAAACACAAGAGAAGGAAAACACCTACAATAACAAACCCAAAACATTTAAGAAAATGGGAATAGGAACATACATATCGATAATTACCTTAAATGTAAATGGATTAAATGCTCCCACCAAAAGACACAGACTGGCTGAATGGATACAAAAACAAGACCCATATATATGCTGTCTACAAGAGACCCACTTCAGACCTAGAGACACATACAGACTGAAAGTGAGGGGATGGAAAAAGATATTCCATGCAAATGGAAATCAAAAGAAAGCTGGAGTAGCAATTCTCATATCAGACAAAATAGACTTTAAAATAAAGACAATTACAAGAGACAAAGACGGACACTATATAATGATCAAGGGATCGATCCAAGAGGAAGGTATAACAATTGTAAATATTTACGCACCCAACATAGGAGCACCTCAATACATAAGGCAAATACTAACAGCCATAAAAGGGGAAATCGACAGTAACACAATCATAGTAGGGGACTTTAACACCCCACTTTCACCAATGGACAGATCATCCAAAATGAAAATAAATAAGGAAACACAAGCTTTAAATGATACATTAAACAAGATGGACTTAATTGATATTTATAGGACATTCCACCCAAAAACAACAGAATACACATTTTTCTCAAGTGCTCATGGAACATTCTCCAGGATAGATCATATCTTGGGTCACAAATCAAGCCTTGGTAAATTTTAAAAAATTGAAATCGTATCAAGTATCTTTTCCGACCACAACGCTATGAGACTAGATATCAATTACAGGAAAAGATCTGTAAAAAATACAAACACATGGAGGCTACACAATACACTACTTAATAACGAAGTGATCACTGAAGAAATCAAAGGGGAAATCAAAAAATACCTAGAAACAAATGACAATGGAGACACGACGATCCAAAACCTATGGGATGCAGCAAAAGCAGTTCTAAGAGGGAAGTTTATAGCAATACAAGCCTACATCAAGAAACAGGAAACATCTCGAATAAACAACCTAACCTTGCACCTAAAGCAATTAGAGAAAGAAGAACAAAAAAACCCCAAAGCTAGCAGAAGGAAAGAAATCATAAAGATCAGATCAGAAATAAATGAAAAAGAAATGAAGGAAACAATAGCAAAAATCAATGAAACTAAAAGCTGGTTCTTTGAGAAGATAAACAAAATTGATAAACCATTAGCCAGACTCATCAAGAGAAAAAAGGAGAAGACTCAAATTAATAGAATTAGAAATGAAAAAGGAGAAGTAACCACTGACACTGCAGAAATACAAACGATCATAAGAGATTACTACAAGCAACTCTATGCTAATAAAATGGACAACCTGGAAGAAATGGACAGATTCTTAGAAATGCACAACCTGCCGAGACTGAACCAGGAAGAAATAGAAAATATGAACAGACCAATCACAAGCACCGAAATTGAAACTGTGATTAAAAATCTTCCAACACACAAAAGCCCAGGACCAGATGGCTTCACAGGCGAATTCTATCAAACATTTAGAGAAGAGCTAACACCTATCCTTCTCAAACTCTTCCAAAATATTGCAGAGGGAGGAACACTCCCCAACTCATTCTACGAGGCCACCATCACCCTGATACCAAAACCAGGCAAAGATGTCACAAAGAAAGAAAACTACAGGCCAATATCACTGATGAACATAGATGCAAAAATCCTCAACAAAATACTAGCAAACAGAATCCAACAGCACATTAAAAGGATCATACACCATGATCAAGTGGGGTTTATTCCAGGAATGCAAGGATTCTTCAATATACGCAAATCAATCAACGTGATACATCATATTAACAAATTGAAGGAGAAAAACCATATGATCATCTCAATAGATGCAGAGAAAGCTTTCGACAAAATTCAACACCCATTTATGATAAAAGTCCTGCAGAAAGTAGGCATAGAGGGAACTTTCCTCAACATAATAAAGGCCGTATATGACAAACCCACAGCCAACATTGTCCTCAATGGTGAAAAACTGAAACCATTTCCACTAAGATCAGGAACAAGACAAGGTTGCCCACTCTCACCACTATTATTCAACATAGTTTTGGAAGTGTTAGCCACAGCAATCAGAGAAGAAAAAGAAATAAAAGGAATCCAAATCGGAAAAGAAGAAGTAAAGCTGTCACTGTTTGCAGATGACATGATACTATACATAGAGAATCCAAAAGATGCTACCAGAAAACTACTAGAGCTAATCAATGAATTTGGTAAAGTAGCAGGATACAAAATTAATGCACAGAAATCTCTTGCATTCCTGTATACTAATGATGAAAAATCTGAAAGTGAAATTAAGAAAACACTCCCGTTTACCATTGCAACAAAAAGAATAAAATACCTAGGAATAAACCTACCTAAGGAGACAAAAGACCTGTATGCAGAAAATTATAGGACACTGATGAAAGAAATTAAAGATGATACAAATAGATGGAGAGATATACCATGTTCTTGGATTGGAAGAATAAACATTGTGAAAATGACTCTGCTACCCAAAGCAATCTACAGATTCAATGCAAT
The DNA here is from genome assembly GCF_028564815.1 of Eubalaena glacialis. Taxonomy (NCBI): domain Eukaryota; kingdom Metazoa; phylum Chordata; class Mammalia; order Artiodactyla; family Balaenidae; genus Eubalaena; species Eubalaena glacialis. The sequence continues at coordinate 73,962,142 of NC_083717.1, read as the reverse complement.
CCCTATCAAACTACCACTGGCATTTTTCACAGAACTAGAACAAAAAATTTCACAATTTGTATGGAAACACAAAAGACCCCGAATAGCCAAAGCAATCTTGAGAACGAAAAATGGAGCTGGAGGAATCAGAAATATAGATCAATGGAACAGGATAGAAAGCCCAGAGATAAGCCCACGCACATATGGTCACCTTATCTTTGATAAAGGAGGCAAGCATATACAGTGGAGAAAAGACAGCCTCTTCAATAAGTGGTGCTGGGAAAATTGGACAGGTACATGTAAAAGTATGAAATTAGAACACTCCCTAACACCATACACAAAAATAAACTCAAAATGGATTAAAGACCTAAGTGTAAGGCCAGACACTATCAAACTCTTAGAGGAAAACATAGGCAGAACACTGTATGACATAAGTCACAGCAAGATCCTTTTTGACCCAGGTCCTAGAGAAATGGAAATAAAAACACAAATAAACAAATGGGACCTAATGAAACTTAAAAGCTTTTGCACAGCAAAGGAAACCATAAACAAGACCAAAAGACAACCCTCAGAATGGGAGAAAATATTTGCAAATGAAGCAACGGACAAAGGATTAATCTCCAAGATTTACAAGCAGCTCATGCAGCTCAATAACAAAAAAACAAACAACCCAATCCAAAAATGGGCAGAAGACCTAAATAGACATTTCTCCAAAGAAGAGATACAGATTGCCAACAGACACATGAAAGAATGCTCAACATCATTAATCATTAGAGAAATGCAAATCAAAACTACAATGAGGTATCATCTCACACCGGTCAGAATGGCCATCATCAAAAAATCTAGAAACAATAAATGCTGGAGAGGGTGTGGAGAAAAGGGAACACTCTTGCACTGTTGGTGGGAATGTAAATTGATACAGCCACTATGGAGAACAGTATGGAGGTTCCTTAAAAAACTAAAAATAGAACTACCATATGACCCAGCAATCCCACTACTGGGCATATACCCTGAGAAAACCATAATTCAGAAAGAGTCATGTACCAAAATATTCATTGCAGCTCTGTTTACAATAGCCAGGACATGGAAGCAACCTAGGTGTCCATCATCGGATGAATGGATAAAGAAGATGTGGCACATATATACAATGGAATATTACTCAGCCATAAAAAGAAATGAAATGGAGGTGTTTGTAATGAGGTGGATGGAGTTAGAGTCTGTCATACAGAGTGAAGTAAGTCAGAAAGAGAAAAACAAATACAGTATGCTAACACATATATATGGAATCTAAGGGAAAAAAAAAAAAAAAAAAAAGAGGTCATGAAGAACCTAGTGGCAAGATGGGAATAAAGACACAGACCTACTAGAGAATGGACTTGAGGATATGGGGAGGGGGAGGGGTGAGATGTGACAGGGTGAGAGAGTGTCATGGACATATATACACTACCAAATGTAAAATAGATAACTAGTGGGAAGCAGCCGCATAGCACAGGGAGATCAGCTCGGTGCTTTGTGACCACCTAGAGGGGTGGGATAGGGAGGGTGGGAGGGAGGGAGATGCAAGAGGGAAGAGATATGGCAACATATGTATATGTGTAACTGATTCACTTTGTTGTAAAGCAGAAGCTAGCACACCATTGTAAAGCAATTATACTTCAATAAAGATGTTTAAAAATAAATAAATAAATAAATAAATAGGCCATTGTAAAGCAATTATACGCCAATAAAGATGTTTAAAAAATAATAATAAAAAATAGAGGTGATAATCAGAAAAATAAAATAAAATACATAGGCCAAAAAATTAAAAAGTAGCACATGCTCACTGACAGTTGGAATATACGGAAAAATATAACAAAGGACAGAGAAGTCACTCAAGACCACCAGAGCTAAGTGTTGCTCACATTTTGGTTTCCTTCCTTCCCAAATTTATCTTCAATGGTTATTTTTATGGTTGAAATTACACGTGGACACTATTTTACCTGAATTCACTTCTTGCCTCAGAATAACCCCTGGTGATATGGTCCAACCTTTGTCCCCACCTCCACCCAGCCAGCTCCCGGGGACCGTGTTCTCACCCAGATGGTGTCCTCTGCCTGGAAGGCCCTTCCCCTGATCGCCTGGCTGGAAACTCCCTACTTTTCCCCTCATCGTCTGCCCAGATGCCTCCTCAGTGAAGCTTCCCCAGAGCGCTCAGCATTTGCTGCTATTGATACGTCTCTCACCTATCACCCTTTGTTCCTACGACTGGCTTCTGCTCCTAAACTGGGCTCCCTGGGCGCAAATTCAGGATTTATTCCCCTTTAGGAGAGAGGGGCCGAAGGGAGAGAGCATTTGTGGGAGGGTATGGCGTGGGGAGGCTGACCCTTCTCTCCTCAAGAGCTCCCCCTCCTTGTGACTGATGTCCCTCCACGCACACAAAGGCGAGGGCCCTGCAGCCTTAGCCTAAGATCCCCCTCCTCATCCTCTAGCTCTTCCTGGATTTCCTGCCCCACCCCACCTGGGCGTTGCAGCCAGTGGCTGGCAGGCCCTCCTCCCAGGCTGGCCTCCCCCTTGCCTCCACCCTCTCTCTAAAGCAGATGGATGTCCACCACTGACCCCCAGTGAGGACTGGTTTGGGGGCCCTAGGAAGAAGCCAGGCCGCACGCCTGGTGACCCCACCGACCCCTCAGCTTCCAGGAAAGGGGCCAGGTCAGTCAGACTGAGTCCCTCGTGCGTCTGCTTGACCACAAAAATCTGGATCCAGTGTATTACAACTCACACAAGAAGATCGGTCTCCCCTTCTCTCAACAGAGATGGACTTACACTTACATCGCAGAACTCAGGAAATGGAGCCCATCTCCTTGTTATCAATGTAAAAACTGAGCTGAGCTATTTGTGATCTAAATCAAAATAGAACTGTGTCTGGCAAACTCATTTTTCTCAGGCCCCCGCAGCTCCCCAAGATACATTGTCTACTGATGCGGGGGTGAGGGGGACAGACAATGGCAACTGCCAGGAGCCATTGATCACTTGTTTTATGTGCAGAATGAATCCTTAATCACTGTCGCTTCAGAAAGAAAGGGGAAATTGAGATGGATTCTCAAGTGCCAAAGGCAGGGAGCTTGGTAATTGTAGCTCTTTCATTAAAACTTTGGAGCGTAATAAGTTAGTCAGTGGCTGTGCATCTCCGCGTTGGCGTCCGTGGACCCCATCTTGGCTCACCGCTAAGAGGCGACAACGAGGAGTCCTGAGAGCCACAGGGAATCTCTCCTCCTGTGAGCTGGGAGGTTCAGAATCTCATATGTCACCTGGAATTGGACATCTCAGGCTGGCATTTGAGGACCTAATTACTGGACCCAACTTACCCCTCCAACCCTGTCTCTGAGCCTGGGTTTCCTTATTTGTAAATGAGAGCAAAGCCCTGCATTGCCTCATTCACCTATGCTATTCTATTCTTTTGCCCCACTTCTTGCAGTAGTTCTTTCTACTGGTGGTGACATTTATGTATTCATTCATTTTGTAAATAATGATCAACAGCTTTATTACGGGCTCAATGGTTAGTAAGAAGAGTTTCAACAAGGGGCAATATTGCCCCTTTGGTTCTGGGGAGCAGAAAAAAATCATACTCTTTTTATGTATGAAGTCCAAATATACACGCAGTACATAAACAGATATGCATCCTATTTTTACATTTCATGAAGAAAGGTCAGAATGATTAGGATAAAGATGTCCGAAAAGGTTCCTTAGAGGAGCAATAATGAAAAGAAAGTCACTTGTCTACACTGGCTTAGAGTGGCTTTCTCTCCCCCTCATCTACCTCATGCATCAGAACTCAATAAATGTCTCCACCTCCAAGAAACTTTCCACGATCAATCCCCCATTCCTCTTTGGCCCTCCTCTTTGCTCCCCTGATGACCTCTACACAGCTAGTTCACAGCACTAATCTCTGCACACCCAACCATGACTCTGACCCATGGCTTCGTCTCCCATACTAGTCTGCAGGATGCACTCAGACAAGACTCTTGTCTTAGTCTATTTTAAACCTTTAGGGCCTAGGAAGGTACCCTGCATAGTAGCTGCTCAATAAATGTTGAATAAATGAATTAACGAGTGACTGACAATACATATCTCACTTTGTTATTCTCAAGGTAGAGAAAGGCAGAGTTAAGGGAACCAACACTTACTAAGACCCTTGGGTGCGCTAGGCACCATGATAATCCATGGCCCATCCTACCTCATGCCCATATTTACCACAGCCCTGGAGATTCCAGGGCAGAAATTATTACCTCTGGGGAAATAAAGATTAAACAGTGTTCCATGCAGAAGTGTACTGAAGCCAGTCCCTGTGGCTCACCAGAGCCTACTAAATTTTCAAAAAATTTTCAGGCCAGTTTTTAAACCATTGACAGTTTGAAATCAGCCATGATGAGAGTATTTACACCATGGAAATTGGCAAACATTACAAATCAAGGCTTTCTCTTTCCCCTGTGAGAGCCAGTTTACCAGCCTATCACTGCTTCCATGCCTGGCAAGTGGCTGCCACGAGAAAGTACAGGGTTTTTCCATTGTACCATGCTGCCTGCCTCCCAGTTGAGGGGGAGTGGTCAAAGGGAGATGTCCATCTTTGCATCATAAGAATTCATCCAGGATCTCACCTGATACCACTTGTCTTTCATTGGAATGCCTTTCCTTGCCCTTTAGTTAATTATTGTGAGGAAATAAACAAAGAAGACCCTTGAAAATTGCCCTTTTGAAAACCTGGGGTCACCACCGCTTTCTAGGAGGCAGAGGTCAGAGGAGAGAGTTCCAGAACCCTCCTCCATAATTGATGCCCCAAAGCCAAAGTCCAACAGGTCTTCCAGTTACCCTCACAGGGAGCCCTGCGGAAGCCTCACCTAGAACCTACAATCATTTATTTTGCCCATCTCTCTTGAGAGTATAGGTCCTTTAGGGCAGGGACCAAGGGTTTTTGACCTCTGCATCCATCTCTAGAATGCAGCCCAGTCCCTGGCATATTACTGAGTTAGCACTCAGTACATGCATGTGTTGAATAACACCCACCTGACCCAGACGCAGCTCATCAGGGGACTGCCCCATACCAAACCCAGGTATTCCAAGCAATGCCCCAGTGAAATTTAACCCACTGAGTCCACTTCGAAGCTCAAACAACTCTCTTAATTCCTTGACCCTTTTGCATTTCCCATAAGACTCAAATGAAACTTTAAATGCCTTGAGAACGCTCTAGCTGTATGTTCTAAATGCTAAATGTCTTATTAGACACAGGAGTGTGGGTCTGACTCCTTTAGAGTACAGACCTGCTCGGAGGAGCATCGGCAAAAGCTGGTATTTCACCACATCACAGTATCATTGACCACCAGACAGAGTTATTCAGTGCATACCTATTAATGTCAAGTCTCCGTTTTCTGATTGCTTGACAAGCCAGAGAGGATAAATAAAGCAGGCTCCTAATGCAGCTGGTTTTCTCTCACATTAGGTTCTCTGATGGGATCCCTGATTTAAGACCAGGATCCAGTTGAGAAGCTGTGCTGATAGCACAATAAATAATAGGAAAACATCAGGCCTGAATTGGTGTTTTGTGTTCATCCAGGACCATGTACTGTGTCATTATTTATATCAAGCAAACCCTTACTTTGGTCTCTAGAAAATGGCATCATGGAGAGAATTAATATTGAAAAGGAAAGGAAAAGGAAAGAAAAAGGCATTCATGGGAGGAAGAGTGTTTGTCCTTGTTGGGGAATGAGAGTCAACAGGTAAAGATATTTTCTATGGACATGTTCAAAATACTTATAAGGGACAGAGAAGGTTCTGCTTTTCCTGGCTGCTTTTGTCACGATCTCTACCTACGGCCTCTTGCAACTGACACTAGTAAAAAAGAATTAAGAGGATTCCTTATCAACAGTGATCAAACAGCCTAGATTTTTTTTTTTTTTTTTTGCAGAATTCCTAAGTGCTGTGAGTCTCTGAAACAAAGATTATTCATTAAATTATACCAAAATACAGTTTAATTCTGTCCCTAAGACTTTTCACAGCAATATATTCACAAATCAGAAAAAAAAAAAAATCCTAAGCCAGTTTTTAAAAAACTATATGGCCTCAGTCTTTTTATTCACCCTTTTATTCTCCCCTCCTTTTAAAATCTGTATGACAACCTGTGGGGTACACAGAGAATCACAGATGCAGGTACTGGAGTGCAGAGGTGTTAACTGCACGAAGATTCACGGCCAGCAAGTGCTGGCCCTGGGCTTCAATCCCCAGCCGCTGTCTCCAAGCACGTGACTCCCACCATCCTCGCTTCCACCTGCACCCCAGCCCCTGACGCCTTTCAGTCCCACTTGAGGGAACACTAGAGGTGCCCCACAGAGGCAGGGCACTCTGGAGAGCCCCTAGCCTCTTCCTTCGGCAGTGGTCCTGCCACTTCCAGAGAAGCGTGGGACCCATGCGTGTCACCCCAGTTCTTCCTCACGACAAGGTTGTACAGTAAGTGGTATCACCCCTATTTTGCAGATAACGCAAACGAAGCTCACAGGTGTGGAGTCACTTCCCAATGTCACACAGCAAATGGCAGGCAGGGCCAGGACTCAAACCCACAGCTTGGATTCCAAACTTCCCCCATTTTTCCACACTAGTATATAAAAAGTCCCAGTGTGGGCGACTTACGGGCTGGAAGGGCCAATTCTCTACACCTGTGCGGTTAGACCGACTACGGGCTGTGGAGTTACGAGCCCTGGGGCGAATGAATACTGCTCTGAGGCCTGAGCAAGTTCCTCAACCTCTCTGGGCCTGCGTCCCTCATTGCTCAAGGGAGGCGGAAACACCAGCTGCCGGGGTTGTTGTGAAGCCCTCGGACGACACCCATGACACCCCAGCAAGGCCATGCACGGGCGCAGGGGGAGGGGTGCTCACGCCATCCCCCTCAGGTCCCCGCCTCCTGCCGGGACGTGGGGCGTGTGCAGCAGCCGCGGAGCCTCAACCTGTCAGAGGCAGCAAGTGGGCACACACTGGCCCCTCTCACCTGCACGGGGTTCCTTCTGAGGGACCTTGTCCAGGTCTGATAAGGGGCCGATCCTCGCAGGAAGATCCCAGCCAGCAGCCGTCTCGTTAACCAAGGAGAGAAAACGAGGGAGCCAGGGCCAAGTTGACGCGGGACACATCGGGGCTGGGGATGTAGCCAGCCGTCGCTTGGGGCCTAATTATCTAGCAGTCAAAGCCCTGGTGACATCTGAGATCCCTATCAACCCTGAAACACTCTCCGCGGCCTTCCTAGTTTGAGTTCTCTCTCCAGGCATCCAAATGAACGAGGCACGAGGTGGCTACGGTGGCCTCCAGCGGCCATTTCTAGTGCGAGCGTTCTGAATCGCGGGCTCATAAAAAAGCTGTAGGTTTGGGTCTGCAGCAGAGAGGCTCCACCAAGCAGGAAAGACCCAGAAACATAAAACAGGAGCCCAGACACATCCAATTAAACCTCCTAAATTAACAGGTGAAGAAACTAGGACCGGGAGAGGGAGGTACCTAGTAAGTAGAGCACAGCTTAAAAAGTGGCACAGCTGGTGCCAGAGCCCCCAGCCCAGCCCTTCCAGCAGGCCTCCTCCCCTTCTCCACGTTGCCTCTTTGGTACTTAGATCCTGCCCTTGGCAGAAGCCATTGCCAGATGTGCTATCACAAAGACTCACTTTTACCTTATCCTCTGCCCAACACCTCCAGTGGCTCTCCCATGAGCTACTCAGTAAAGAACAAAACGCCTAGGCCAGCCAGCATTCAGGGGTCAACCTTGGTGGGCTTGACACCGCGTTTCTAGCCTTAGTCATTCATTCATTCACTCATTCCACAAGTATTTATTGAGTACAAAATTGAAGCAGGCACCAAAGGATAAAGTATTCAAGAACAAAACTGTTCCTGTCCTTTAAAAGCTAATTTAGTTCCAGAAACAGCCACAGAAACAAAAAATTACCATATAATGTGTTAGGGCAGGGAAACAGACATTTGCAGATACATGAACCCAGAGAAGGAATCCAATCTGAAGACAGAGGTTACATTTAGGAGAGTCTTACAGGAAGAAAGATGCCTGAGTTGAATTTTAAAGTGAGCAATGGTGAGTTTGCAGGGAAGGACCAGAGGGGCACCACGAGAGGGCATAGCTGAAGTAAGAGAAAGGCACAGAGAACATAAAGCCCACATCACATTCTTTTTCACCTCTGTGCTTTTGGTGACTCAATCTAAGGAATTTGGTTCTTCATAAATGGTCACCAGGTGAATAGATGACGCATGTGAGGAGCTTCAGGAAGGTCCTTGTCATTGTGACACCAAAGAGTGAACCAGGTGGACATGGTTACAGGCAAGGCCAGGCCATGGAGGGCTATGTGTATTATTCAAAAAGGCTTACACTTGACTGTGCAGGTCAAGGATTTTTGTTTAAAATTTTATTGAAGTAGAGTTGATTTACAATGTTGTGTTAATTTCTGCTGTACAGCAAAGTGATTCAGTTATATATATGTATATTCTTTTTTATACTCTTTTCCATTATGGATTATCACAGGATATTGAATATAGTTCCCCATGTTGTACAGTAGGACCCTGTTGTTTATCCATCCTATATATAATAGGTTGCATCTGCTAATCCCAAAGGTCAAGGATTCTTAAAGCCTGGCCTTCAGGGTCCAGCGTCCTCTCCCCTGAAGCTGTCAGCAAAGTTTTCTGTATGAATTCAGCTTTTATCAGATTTTAAAAGGGATTCATGACTGAAAGCATGCAAAGAATAATTGGGATAAGGATTGAAACACGTCAGAAGGTTTTAAGCCAGAGAGGGCCAGTGTGAGATTTATTAGTTATGTGGATCCTGCTGACGTATGAAAATAGGGTCTTTGTCTTTTTCACTGTTGTATCCCTAGCACGTATCACCATGCTTGGCACATGACAGGTGTTCGATAGGGAAAGAATGACAACGCTGCGTAGAATGGACTTGAGGGTACAGGAGCAGAGACAAGGGGCCTGTTAGGACGCTGCTGAAGTAAACCTCAATGGGGAAAGGGGGAGAGGATGGTTGTCGGTATAGAGTAAAAATGACATATTTGAAAACTGTTTTGGAAGTAAAATTTATGGGACTTGCTGATTTACTGAATATGGCGGTGGGGGTGGGGTGAGGGAAACAGAGAAGTCAAGGATGACTCCCACTTTTCCAGCTTGACAGACTAGCTAAATGGTGGTGCCATCAAATCAGGGAAATAGGAAACGGAGCATGTTAGGAGTGGTTGGTGTTTGGGTCTGTTGGGATGTGGCCAGCAGGGGGCGCCTGGATGACATCCAAGGGGAGATACACAGTAGACAGTGTCCTTGAGGCTGAAGTTTGGAGGTGAGATGTGAGCTGGGGACAGAGGTGTGGGGATCAGGAATATAAAACCGTTGAAACCCTGAGGGTGACTGAGGTCACCTAGGGAGAGTGTAGAAGGAACAGGGAACAGCCCAAGGACAGAACCCTCAGAAAGAACCAGCATTTGGGAAGTGCAGAGAGGATCAGGGACCTACAAAAGAAACAGTTTCCACGGGAGATACAATGAAATCAAGAGAAGGAAGCACTTGATGAAGGAGGAAGCATCCACTTCAGGCAGATGTGGCTGAGGGTTCAGCAGCCTAAGGATGAGAGCTAGACACTGATTTGCCAATAAAGAGGTCATCAGGGGCTTTAAGGAGAAGGATTTCAATGGAGCAGAAGTGAAAGTCAAATGGTGTGGGATTAGATGGGCAGTGAAGAAATGGCTACAATTCAAGGAGCCCATCCTTTCACAAAGTTTATATATAGACCAAAGGTGGAGGGAATTAGATTATATCAAGAGTGGACTTCAGGATAAAGGATGAACCTTTTTCAGATGAGAAAGACTTAACTTCTTGCTGTATTTCTCTCACTAGATGATCAATTCTTTAAAAGCAAGGATTGTAGTTAATGCTTTTTTTTAATCCCCCCATGGTACCTAGTAGCATCTGCAGAGAAAATGTGAGTGCTCATTCATTCATTCAATATTTATTGAGCATCAACTATATGCCAGGCACTGTTGTAGGCACTTGGGCTAAGTCAGAAACAAGATAGACTGCCCTCAGGGTGCTTAATTCTAGGGAAATGGGGTGGTGAGGGTAGGAAGCAGTGGGCCTCATTGAGAAAGCAAGAGTTGAGCAAAAGCCTGATGGGAATGAAGGGGTTTGGCTGGTAGGAATGTTGGAGAGGCATGTTCCAGAGAGATGTAGGATGATCAACGGCCTCAATTTGCCCAGGACCAAGGGGTTTCAGTACAAAAAGCCTAAGATGTAAGACTTTCAATACCAAAAGCCTAAGAGAGAGACCAGCTACAGGGCCAAGGCAGGAGTATGGCTGATGAGTCCAAGGCCAGTGTGACTGGAGGAGAGTGAATGGGGGGGGGGGGGGCAGGGGGGGAGGCAGCACAGACGCTCCAGAGGCCCTGGAATCATTCATGTGCCAGAGCAATTAAGCCCCTGTGCGTGTCAGGTATGTATACTGAGCCCGGAGAATATACCCACTAATAAAACAGGGGAAAATACAAGCTTCACACACAAGGGTGAAGGGCTGTGATGACCCTCAGGCAAATAACACTCACCTTTCCCAGCAGCTTCCAAGTGTGTTGCCCGCATCCCCCCGGGCAGCAACCCCATCCCATCCCCATGGGCTCCAAGCACAGTTCTGCCCTCTTAGTAAGACTACTGTTCACCTTCTCATCAGCTGCTTGGGGGAAAGGTCCTGAGCAGCAGGGCCAGCCTGACCCAGAGACAGAGCAGGATGTCACCTGTCACACACTTGTACCCTCCCCGCCCCACCCTGACAGATTCCACTTTGCTGGGCTGCAAGGTCCTTGGGGAGAGACAATGGTTCTCACAAGGGGTCTCCAGACATCTGGTGACCCATTCAGATGGCAATGAGGAGGATTTCTTATGAAATTTTCAAGGTTTCAAATAAGACACAGAAATAACGCCCACAAATTCTCTTTTGTTTTATAAAGTATAAAGATGCACGCATGTGTGGATCCAATTCCTACAAAGTTTGCTTCTTTTGCTTCTTCAGAAACATCTCCTAGAACGTAGGACTGGTAAGGAGAAAGATAGTGAGGGGGATCCCTAGTGTCAGCAGATTAGGAAATTCTGAGTTAAAACTTCAGCTAAAATGAAAGTGTGTTATCTGAGAAAAGCAAACGCATTAGGCTATCATCATTTATTAACATTTGAGTGTAAATTAGCCGGTGAGATTAGCTGTTCACAAATCAAAGATTCAAGTAGCACCAGGAAGGGAGAGGGAGGATGATTGGAGACAGTGAAGAGCCAGGACAATCCCAAATAGGAAACCAGGGGGAGGCATGGACCCAGGGTTCAGAGAACCTGAGGTCAAAATACCCTAAAAATAATCACACAGGCCACAGAGCAGTTTGACATTCTCTGCTTCATTTGCCCCTCCCAGTCCAGGATGGTGAGAATTATAATTATCCTCCAAGGAGCAGCGCGACATGGCAGACCCAGACTGCATCTCAAAGCCCAGCTCTGCCACTCAACGAGCTGTGTTATTTGGGAAACTTACTTAGCCTCTCTGTGCCTCCTACTCCTTATCCTAAAAGTGGAGATAATTATACTGCCCATCTTACAGGGCTGCTGTGAAAATTAGATGAGCTAAGTCCTGAGACACTCTTAGAACATGCTTGACACATGGTAAGCACTCAGTAAATGTTAGCTGTTACTTATAAATGAGGTTACAAGGCATCACCAGGTGGAGAGAGTTGGCCAAGGCCACCACCAGCAAAGTAGCAAAACCTAGATAAGGAGGCTTCACCTTTCCTGGAAGAAGAATCATCTGGGAACCTAGTTGCAAGATGCAGATTCCCAGGCCCCATGCTGGACCATCTGTGTGGGCGGGGCAGATGGGCTGGTGGAGCGGGTACCGCTATGCCCTAGGAGGGCAAGAATCTGCACTTCCTTAAGACAGGTAGTGCCCAGGTGATTCTGATAGAGAGGCTCAGCAGAGGACAGTCTGGGGAACACCAGCTGGGACTCAGAGACCTCTCCCATCGCACGTGCCACCGTCCAGGAGACAGTGGGACTGAGGCCAACCTCCTCCACACAACCCCTTGACCAACAGCTGGCCCTGCTGCTCCTGACTCACTGTGCATTTTTCTTTCTCTAGTTTCTAAAGGGAAAAGTGTTATATGACCATTGTCAGAGAGAGAGAGAGAGAGCGTTTTCTCCAAGACCAAGAGCTTTCAAACCAAACCCCACTTCAGAGTGGATTTCACCACCAGGTTCTGTAATGGAAATGCTGACATAATCTTAATTATGAGAAAGAATGTCTCTCGGATGGAAATGCGGTGACCTAGAAGACTCCATTTGCAAGTCCTCCTGACCTGTAAGAGAAGATGCCTGGTGGAATATTTTGGGTAATATATTATGCATCTACTTATCCTATGATCCCCATCTGTGGGCTTAGCAAGGCGGTATTTTGAAGACAGGGTGAAAAAACTATCAACACCAGGCTTGAGCAGACTCGCCTGGATCACAGACCAGGGTGAGCTTTCTACTCTGCACTGTTTTGCATTTCATATGAAGTGAAATCTATTTCAGGTGCTGCTGAAAATGCAGGACAAGTACCAGGGACTAGAGCCCTAGGAATTAAACTGGCCTCAGTTCAGAGACATGGAGTGGTCTCACACCATCTTTTCTGCATATTCATAATTCGCCAATATGTAGAGGTCTTTGTTACCAATAAATAAATAAATAAAGAGAAAGAAAGAAAAGAAAGGAAAGGAAAGGAAAGGAAAAAATTCCTTGGGAAGTATCATCTCATACGAACGAGGTGGTCCCCTTCACCCCAGCCCCAGAGGCTCCCACGTGTTATCAGCGTCTGTCCTCTAGCATTTGACTTTGTGCTACCCCTGCCCCCTGCCAGTCCCGTCCTTGCCGAGACAGGGATGGTGTGGGCTGCAGGTGGCATATATTTCTCAGAAAGCAAGGCTGCTTCCCCAGAGAGTGGGGCAGTATTTGCGTATTTAGCTCGTGGCTAGGATAACAGGGCAGAGCCCCAAGCTGGGATGGATAGCCACGGTGACTCTATTTCTTAACAGAAAGTGTAAACCCATGAGGCCATGCCGTCCTGAGAGTGGAGTCATCAGTTGGCATCTGGGGTGGGCTACAACTGCCTGGAAGTCTCTATCGATTGTACATTACCTAAGTAGTATTAAGTCACCGCAAGATTTTTTTTTTTTAAGCATACAGTTTGGTGAATTTGGGCAGATCTATATGTTCATTTACCAACACCCCAATCAGGATAGAGAACATTCCCATCAGCCTGGAATGTTCTGTCATGCCACTTTTTGGTCAATCTCCTCCTCTCCAGAGGCACCACTGTTCTGATATCTATCCCCATGGATGCATCATGCCTGTTCTGGAACAGTGATGTCAGTGGAATCATGTAGCCTGTGCCCTTTGTGTCTGCTTCTCTCATTCAACATGACATTCTGCAGATTCACTGTGCCATGGCGTGTGTCAGTGATTGGCTCTGGACTACTTTTTAAATATTGGGAGCTCACTCCACAGTCCCACTGCCCACAGAGGCATCCATGTTCCCGAGCAAACAAAGCCTCGGCTTCCCAGGAGCTCCAGGATCTGTAGCAGCAGCTCTTCTGGTTTCGGAGCTCATGGGGTGAGAGGGACCCCGGCTTTGAGGGAGCCCTTAACTTCCTGCCTCTTCTCCATCCTTCCCCACAGCTGTTCCCCAGTCCTGATGTGGAGCAGGGGTTTCCCCAGTAGCCCCTTCCAATCCCCAAATAGTTCATGATCTTGACCTGTGCCCCGTGAGTGAGGAGGGCAGGAGAGCCTGGAGGCACTGACAGTGAAAGGTCTTATTAGATGTGATAAGAAGCCAGCGGTGGGGACCAGGGAGGGCATGCTTTCCAAGGCCTCCAGAGTCTGTGCTAATTTATCCTTCCTCTCAAATTGCCTCCAAACTTCGGTAATAAGCGCGCACGTAGTTCACTGATGAAACATATTCTTCCAAAGCAATTTTAAAATAATCGTAGTGTGTGCTAAACCCTAAAAAAAAAAAAAAAAAAGAAGAAAGAATGAGAAAACCCTGCAGCCAAGTCATCCTAGACTGAGCGGCAACGACAGAATTTCATAATTAGGAAATGCAATGTCATTTCTGAACATTATTGCACCTTTGAAAAAACGGTATCAAACTGAGGCCTGCATATTTGATACCCAATTGATTTCAGGTTTCAAGTCAACTGCAGCAAAATAATGAGCTGCCTCTGTCGTGAGCGGCTGAGCTCCAGCTCAGAGGGCCTGGGAGGGAAGGCATGAAGGGGTACCGAGCCCCAGGGCCCCAAGGCCTCAGAAACAAAGCTGAGGGGCCACTGGGCTGGCGGGCATGCAGGATCCCACACTGTCTCCTGCGTTAATTTTTTTGCCCGAGGGGCTGATTTTGAACTCTTCAATTGTGCTTCAATTTTGCTCACCAGGGCTGATGTTGGGAATCAGAGGATCAAGGCCCTGGACGGGAGTCAGCCTGCAGTTCCCCTGCCTCTTATCCAGGGCTGTCCCCAGCCCGGGGAGCATGGGGGACAATGTGCACAGCGTGATCTCACAGACCTCCAACCCTGCTCCATCACCACCAGGCTCATCACCCACTACCCACTGCTCCAATGTCCATTAGAATTTCATTCATAAAATGAGAGCATCTTGGACCCAGAAAGGGACAGTGTATCATTCTTCTCAACACTCAGTTCAAAGCCAGCATGTCTGCACATTTTTTCCCAGATCTGGCCCCTCAGGCCCTGCTGCTGGGGGCTGCACTGCCTTGTGATGTCACCAATTCATGGAGCTCCAACTGTTAGAAAAGACCTCTTTCCCTTCACCACACATTTGCTTCCTGCAATTCTCACCCATATCACAGCCCTTCAAACATCTGAGGACAGTTCTGATGCCTGTCACACATGTGCTGGTACCATGCCTATAGAGCCTTCCTACTATCAGTGTACCATCTCTGAGTCTGGGGCTCTCTCTGAAGCCTTGGAGAGACCCCTGGGCACAGCCCTCAGTCAACGACAGATGCCCCAGAGCCCCCAGCGCT
This sequence comes from Eubalaena glacialis, assembly GCF_028564815.1. Classification (NCBI taxonomy): domain Eukaryota; kingdom Metazoa; phylum Chordata; class Mammalia; order Artiodactyla; family Balaenidae; genus Eubalaena; species Eubalaena glacialis. The sequence goes on along the minus strand of NC_083717.1, from coordinate 73,947,054 downwards.
TAGATGGGATCACTGAGGTGTATGTCCTATGCCATCTCCCAGTTTCTCTGCAGAATTAAGCCCCCAGGTACCCACAGTGGGAGCTGGCTGGATAACACCCATTACTGGTTGCCTTCCCTTCACTGTCTCCCTTCTCCACTCCCCTTCCAGGGTTTTCTGTACTTCCCAAATAAAGCACGTACACCCAGTCCTTGTCTCACAGTCTATTCCTGGAGAACCCAACTAAGATGATGCTCTATTTAGGTTCTCTTCCTCAAGCCAAATAGCCCTCATGCCTTCTCCTATTCCTCATGTGATATTGTTCCGAGACCTATAACCTATAACCCTGGCCAAGCTTCTCCCCGGTCATTTCACTTGCAAATTTCTCTCCTACACTGTGGAGCTGGGACGGGACATGAAGCTCCCAGCACATCTATCTAATGCAGTGCAAGTTCTGGGGTGTCTCATGTTCTGAGCACACACTTCTCTTCTTAGTCTTTCATGATATCACACTCGTGGTTTATAATCTCCTCTTTGCTGGTGTGAAACTCCCAGACTTCTGACTTGACCTGCTAACAGGCCCAGTCTTAACTTTATTTTGGACTAGATAACCATGCTCTCTGTGTCTTTATCCAATTTGATGTAAATGCTACCTAGGACAGGCTCAAAGACATGACCCCCCAGTAGGGTACTAGAGACCTTAGGATGGTGGCAATTCATTAACCAAATCAGTTGAACAGCCAGGACACATATATCTAATTTTTGTCATCAAATCCACATTTTCGCTATTAGGTTCATAGGATATCATGAGAGACTTTGCAAAGGCCTTACTGAAAGCCAGGCCCATAGTCTAAAAGACTAGAATAAATCCCAGAATGTTCCATCATACCACCTGTCCTGTCTTCCCATGCTCCATGGTGTCACCTCCCTCAAGCTACTCCGATATCAAAAATGCTTTTTATATTTTTGTTCCAGGTTCTGACATTTTTTAAAATACATATGCTTTATTTTATTTTATTTTATTTTATTTTATTTTAGCCATGCCGCTCAGCATGCAGGATCTTAGTTCCCTGATCAAGGATTGAACCCGCGTCCCCTCCAGTGGAAGTTTGGAGTCTTAACCACTGGACCACCAGGGAAGTCCCCCGACATGTTTTCATAGGTGTTCTCCGGTGGGACAGTAACCTTTAACATAGGAGCCCTAGAAGACCTGACTGAGGGATGGAGAACGGGGGTCAGCACACTTTTTCTGTAAAGGGCCAGAGAGTAAATATTTTAGGCTTTGCAGGTCAGACGGTCTCTGTCACGACTACTCAACTCCACTCTTCTCACCCCAAAGCAGCCATAGACAGTGTATAAACAAAGGGCATGGCTGTGTTCCAACAAAACTTTATTTATGGGCACCAAAATTTGAATTTCATATCATTTTCACATGTCGCAAAATATTTCTTTTTCCCAACCATTTAAAAATTCCATTCTTAGCTCACAGAACATACAGAAATAGCCAGGGGGCTGGATTCAGCCCATGGCCATAGTTTGCCAGCCCTGCTATAGAGTAAGAGAAAGAACACAAGCTCCACTGATGTCCTGGATCCTGTATATCCAGCTGTGGGATCTTGGGCTCTGACTGTGCCCTTGCCCTCTGACTGTGCTCAGCTCCCAGAAGGGATACCAAGGGGAATAAATGAAGGCAGCCCCGTGCCCAGGGCTGGGGTGAGGAGTCCACATGCACAGGAGGTGATACATCTCAAACCTATTACCCCAGGCTGGCTCCTCCCTCTGCAACCTTTATTTCTAAATGCTCACAATTTAGATTCTGAGCAATTTGGGTTGTAATTTATTTTAGAATTTGGCTAACAGTTTATATCCAGTATGTTCCCTGCATGAAAAGCCGAATGCTAGCCTGCATCCCTCTCATCCCCTCTGGCTTTCTGTGATCTCTCTAAATTCTCAACAGGAGTTCATCAAACACATCTCCAGAAAATTCCAGCACCCTGAGTTGTAACAGGTCTCAGCCTAGAAGCTGGTTGATTTCAAGGTGCTTGGGTCTCTCTTCTTATCTTCAGCCTCAGATATCTCTCTTTTTTTTTTAATAACCTGCTTTTTTATTTGACCAAATGTTGTAAACAACATCCATTCATTAAGAAATCTTCATATCATTTTTAATGGTTGCATAGTATAGTATTCCCTTGTGACAATATCCCATAATTATTCACTTAATATCCTTTTATTGAGATATTTAGGTTCTCTGCCTGTCTTACTATTATACACAATGCTTTGCAGCAAAATCTTCGCACATATCCATGATTACTCCCTTAGGATAAATTCATGACTGTGTAATATTAGTGAAACGTAATTTAAACAGACAAACAAACAAAAAAGATACTGTTTCCCAAATCTTCAGTTATTCTTACACACAAGCTGAAGCTGAGGGTTCTCAACTCTGACGGTGCATCGGAAATAGATCAGTAACTTTCATCATCTTACGTGGTATCAGATCTCTCTTATACACTTAAGCTTTCCCTCTCCAGGTTAGAGATACTTCTCCTCAGCAAAGACAGAAGACAAGCAATCTGCACCCTGCTATACACGGTGCCCCCTCCACTGGCCGCCCACTAATTCTCAGTGTCCCCACCATGGCATCTAGATGGCCCTTCAGCCATTTCCAACTTAGCCTTCCTGGGATTCATCCTGTGGCCGGGCGGTGCTGTTAAACTGGCCCTTGGCTACACGCTCCTTGCTATGGTTACTTATGTGTCAACGGGGCTAAGCTATGGTGCCCCATTGTTTGGTCAAACACCAGTCTCGATGTCACTGGGAAAGTAGTTTTAGATGAGATTAACATTTTACTCAGTACACTTTGAGAAAAGGAGATTCCCCTCCATAATGTATGTGGGCCTCATCCAGTCGGTTGAAGGCTTTAAGGGCAAAGACTGAAGTTCCCCAAAGTAGAAGGGAATTCTCCTCCAGACTGCAACATAGGAACCTTGCCTGAGTTTCTAACCTGCTGCCCTGCAGAATTTGGACTCAAGACTGCAGAATCAACTCTCACCTGAACTTCCAATCTGCCGGCTTGACCTATGGATTTTGGACTTTCCCGCTCCGCAATCACGCGAGGCAATTCCTTAAAAGAATTACGTGTGTGTATGTATGGAGGTGTGTGAGAGAGTTTGCATGCACACACGTCTGTCCTATTTGGAGAACTCTAAGACACTCCTCCTCCCCTCTTCCATGTAGCTGTACTGGTTTCTTTACGAGCCTTTTCCACCTCTTTTTTTCTTGGTCGCTTACGACTGCATAAGCAGAATGGCCACGTAGAGGCTCCTGCCCTTGTAACCAGGATCATCTTTTAACACTTTGGGGGGGAAGAATCACCCCTCTTCTCTCCGACCCCTTTGCACTGGGTCCTGCTCGTATGTGGATGACATACCCCACTCCGTTCTCAGCTTCTCTTCCCTCCTAGATGGATGCCAAGGCTGGGGCCACAGTCCTTTGGGTTCTTGTTTTCTCCCACCCCAAATAGACTCCTTCTGGTCCCAATTACCAGTTTTCCTCTTTGCTTTCTCTCCCTTGGGAGATGAAATTGTCAGCAAGGCAAGACAAGACGTTATCTGTTTTTAGCTGCCTGAGACTCCGGCTGATGCCCAGATGGTTGAAGTCTTCCTTCACTCCTGGATCTTGCCTCCATGCCAGCTTTGTGTTAGGCCTTTAAAAAGTATTATCCATAGGCTCCGAAAATAGGACTCTTGTTGCTCTCTCCACCAGCGCCCTCCCTTCAGGTTGGGATTTGCACTCCAGTGAAAATTTGCTAGATTCCCACTCCCCTTCTATAATTTCCGGTTCTATTACTGTTAAACACATTTTATGATGTTCTCTCCCATTAATATATTCGACTGCTGAGTCCCAGAATCAGAGAACCCCAGGGTTAGAAGGGGGCTTACAGTCATCAGACCCTGGGACCCCATCTCCTCTATCAAAACCCCATCAAGAGGTTTGAGCACCTTCAGTGACTAGAAACTCACTTTCTGCCACCCTATGTGGCCCATTTCCATTTTTTATGGGTTTTTCTCACCAGGACTTGACAACAGTGGCACAGCCTAGAGGAGGGCAGACAGGGTGTTCACAGTTGGAATAGTCGAGCCACACTTTCCAAATCAGTCTTTTCAAACCCAAAGATGAATAGAGAAGGTAAGAAAATACTGGAGGGCTTTTTGCATTAAGTTCCCCCATAACAAAATCTGGCCAGACTTCCACTTGGCAACACCTGTGAAATTTATGTTTCTCCTTTGTTACATTCTTTTTCACTTTGTCACTCAATCTCTGTTTACTGGTATCTCTGAGGTCCTACAGATTTTTCCTAGCTTTCTGTAGCATTAATTTAAATGTAAGAATATGGGAAAAGAATTCAGCAAGGATGGTACATTGTATAAAAACTCAGGAACAGAGAAAACTGAAATGAATTAACAGATTTTACTGAATCAAAATGAAAACCTTATTTGAAAAGTAAAAAAATATAGTAAAATAGATTATAATGCTCAAAGTGCTTCTATGTCTTATACAAAAAGATCTGTAATAAATATATAATAAAAGTACTTTATAGAAAAACTAGGTAGAGGATATGAACAGAAGAGGAAATTTAAATGGCCAATAGACAAATGAGAAGATTCTCTAATTCATATCAAAAAGGTAATGAAAAATAATACGGAGGTTCCTTACAAAACTAAAAATAGAGCTGCCATATGATCCAGCAATCCCATTCTTGGGTATATATCTGGAAAAGACGAAAACTCTAATTCAAAAAGATATATGCACCCCAATGTTCATAGCAGCACTATTTACAATAGCCAAGACATGGAAGCAACCCAAGTGGCCATCAATGGATGTTTGGCTTAAGAATGTGTGAGATATATATATCATATTATATTACTATCATATTATATCGTATATCATATTACTCAACCATAAAAAAAATAAAATATTGCCATTTGTAGCAACATGGATGGACCTAGAGATTATCATACTAAGTGAAGTCAGAGAAAGACAAATATTTTATGATATCACTTATATGTGAAATCTAAAAAATAACACGAATGAATCTATATACAAAACAGAAACAGACTCACAGACATAGAAAACAAACTTATGGTTACCAAAGAGGGAGGGGAAGGAGGGATAAATTAGGAGTATGGGATTAACAGATACAAACTACTACACATAAAATAGACAAGCAACGAAGACTTACTATATAGCACAGGGAACTATATTCAATATCTTGTAATAACCTATAATGGAAAACAGTCTGAAAGAATATATATATGAATCACTTTGCTGTACACCTGAAACTAACACAATATTGTAAATCAACTATATTTCAATTTTTAAAAAGATGATCAGTGAAATGTATATTCAACAAAATACCACTTTTCACTCATAAGTCCAGCAGATCTTCTTTTTGAAAATGATAATATCCAATAATGTCATGGTCATGGAGAAATAGAATTGCAAATAGAAATTGGTGCCATCCTTTTGGGTGTTAATTTTGCAGTATTTATGAAGATCAAAATGGAGATGAATTCTGGTCCAGACACACCCACTTATAAGAATGTACTCAACAGAAAGATATGTAAAGATTTTGTACATATGTAAAAATATGTAAAAAATGTTTAATGAGGCATTGTAATAGCAAAATGATAATAATAGTACCTGAAACAAGCAAATTAACAATAAGGGAGAGGTAGAAAAATTACATTGCATTCACACACTGGAATGCTAAGCAGAAGTTAAAAGAATCAAGAAGATCAATATTCAACGATCTGGAAAGAAGGATGTCTATATATACTAAAAAGAAAACAAAACAAGACAAAAACAGTTGCAGACCAAACATGTTTGCAAAGACATGTCTGTTAACGACATAAATACATCTGTGTTACGTGAAAGTCAGGAAGGACGAGTCCAAACTGCTGCCTGAGATCCCTTTGGACCATGAGACAGGATGGCCCAGGTGAAGGCAGGGGACTCTCCTATCTAACTTCACAGAATCATGCCCACTACCCCAGAATAGCAGGAGATTATAGGACATTTTAATTTTTGGTGTTTTTCTCTATTTTTCAAATAGAAGGGTGGTCGGGAGTATTAAAGAAAATAACGGAGGTAAAAATACCTAGCACAGTGCCTGACACATGATCAGCACTATGATGTTAGCTCTCAGTCCTTTACTCTACTATGAATGCGTGTGTAACCCTTTCCTGGCAGGCAGTCTTGAAAGGGGAGGGAGAATGAGGAGGCTGTGTGTCTTAGGGAGGGCGCATCCCAACCAGGGAAAGGGCGAAGGAAGGACTGAAGTCCAGCTTTGCTGATGTCATAGGTTTGGCTCACGGATGTCATTTGCACTGATTTGCTTTGTCACCTTTTTGGGTGACATTCCCTCTCTTGTCCTCTCATTCTGGAGGGTAACAGTATCCCTGAGGTAGAGAAAATGATGAGAACCAATGTCTTTTCTAAGGAGAATTATCAGCAGGGCTGCATTGGTGGGGGCTTCTCATTTCTGGTTTGTGAGGTCATTCTTATGGACAAAGAAAGAAACCAGAACTTGGCCTCTGCCTAGAGGCACCAGGCCAGTTCTGAGCTCAGTTTAATTTGACCAGCCACAAATCTTTTTCAATGTCGTCCAACACATTACGGGCACTTGATGAATGTTAAACAATAACAATAACAAATCATTGTCTTCCACCTGCAGAGCCCCCTCTCAGCACCTAAGCCAGAGCTCGGTCCAGAGTTTTTGGAAGGAAATCCTGCTTATCTCCGTGTCCTTCCAGCACACCACCCAGGGGCAGAGAGCTCCCAGGCTACAAGTGATTACGGACCACAGCCTTGGCCCACACTAGACAGGGTCCAGCCCCTGCAAAAGTGGGCAGGCACCCAGGGAGGAAGGAGAAAGAAGTGCAGCAATGGTCCCAAGGGCTGCTACCCACCACCAGAGCCTCTTATTCCCGCTGTCATTCTGCGAACCCCACCACCATCAGCCAGAACGCCTCCATCTGCCCAGCTGCCATTTGGCCCTGGCTTCCCCACCACCCAGGGCAGCCAATTCATTTCATCTCACCTGTCAATTCCAATCCATCACTCATGGTTGCCTGGAGAACCGAATGAAGAAAGACTTTGGAAGAAGCTGCTGGTGGTGATTTTTGGGGAGAGGGGAGCAAGATGGCTTGGGAAGCCAGGATGATACCGAGCAGGACCCTGTGGGGCTCCTGGACACAAAAACCTATCTGTGTCCCCCATTTCTTTGATTACAGGAACTAGGCTTCATTCAGCCTCCATGACCTTCCTTGAGTTCCAATGGGCAGTTCAAGCAGTTGTTAATTAGGTAAGGGAGGGGATGTGCCACCAGGGAGAAACCAACAGTCAAGAGAAACAATAGTGCAGCCTTGGGGCAGGGTCCTGGTTCCCCATCAAGGGATACACACAACAATACCTTTGAGCTGTTTTGCAGATGCTGAAACCCCCGCCAGGTGGGAGAAGTTAACGATTAACGATGGTGTGCTGCCCTCAAGCACGGAGACCCCACACTGGTTAGACCTGAAGGTTGATGATGCTGACTCCTACTTACCTCACCACCAACCCATCAGAAGAATGTCCACAAGCTGATCACGCACTCTTTGAACCATTACTATAACACTTCTCACTACTCCCTCCAGGTGAGGACAGTTTTGAGGGCATTAGCCCACTGTGGCCCCCTTTGCCTGGCAAAGCAATAAAGATATTTTTTTCTACTTCACCCAAAACTCTGAGATTTAATTCGGTTTTGGGGTACAGAGGCCAGATTCGGCTTCAAGGATGGCAGAAGACCCTCTTCCCGCCATGCCCTTTTGCATCTTGCTGAGGTTTGTGTTATATGCATGTATGATCTATCAAAGAAGCTAAAATTCAAACACTTTAAAGGAAGGATGGAGAAGTTGCCTTTAAGAGAGATGGGACAGGGAACTGTGCTCTGTTACAAAGTCAGCCATTGTCGGGGGAGGGGCATGAGTGCAGAGATTCACTGAATTTTATGTTCTTGGTAATGGTTAACCTGAAAAAAAATCCTGGTTGAGTTACAGATGGCAACATGTGTTTTATCTTAGATCCCACCCCCTCCATGAGCAGACTTTCAACTCAAGCAGAATTGTCACCTCACCGTGGATGAGTAATGAAAGTACCCACCTGTGCCCTGTGTTTCTGCTTCTTCCTCCTTGCTCAGGAGAACAAATGATAGAAGAAATAATCCAAGCAGGGAGATTAAAAAATAAAAGGTTCAGAAGAGGCAGGAAGCAAGGGAAACCAATGTTCAGAGTTTAGAATATGTCACAAAGGAGCAAAACAAAAACGAAAAAAGCCCAGTGCCTTAAGGCATTGGCCACATGTAGTGAATTCACTTCTCGCCTCTGCACCCGGAATGGTCCTAGTTATGAACCATCCTGGGCAGAGTTGAGAAAACTGTCACTCAGATCATTTTCTGTGTTCTGTGGTTCCCGTGAGGAACCCCGGGGGAGAGGGGCTGCATGAGAACATCCAAATAAGCAAATGGGGTTCATCCACACAGGACAAACCCAGACCTTCCCAAGAAGCCATGGGGCCACAGGATAGAAGCCAAGATAACAATCATGGAACTGTCACCACGCTAATGAACATAATCATTCACCATTTTAGGTTTCCTCTGGCCTCCTTTAGACTAGAAACGCCATGAGGAAATGGCCTTGCTCACTGCGAATTCCCCCAGCACCCAGCCCAGCACAGGGAACATAGGAAGAGCTAAGTAAATACTCATAGGTGGAGATGAACAGTGGTTTGGCAGTGGTTTGGTTCAACAAGAATGGCTGGCCTGCTCAGCTGAGGAACCCAGAGAAACCCATTTCATAGATGCGAGAAGGAGGCCAGATGTAAAGCAGTCTCTGCCCCACCAACCAGCCAATGAGCGCCTTGTAGATGGTGACACGTCTCAGTCACAGTTGCGTCCCCTAAACCCACCCAGGACCTGGCATCTGCCTGTGTCAGCGGGACCTGTAGGACATGGGGATCGGGGAAGCAATCCGGGAGAGGGATGCGGATGGGGGTGACTGATGGAACCTCGGGCAGCATGGCCAAGGCCAGGGAAGAGCCCTCAGGAGAGTCCGAGGGGTCAGAGGAATTTCTGGCCCCCGTGGCCCTTGCCACAAGCCCTGCATATCTCCCTTTCTGCAGACCTTAAGCTTCGGGCTCTGTAGAAAATGAGCTTTGGGCTGGTTGTGGGTGAGGGAGGCCCCAGGCTCAGGGGCTTCTACCCAGGATGCCAACGCCTCCCAGTCAGCTAGACGGCCAGCGCGGGAAACCGAGGAGTCTGCGAGTCTGGTTGAAGGGAAGGGTGTCAGGGAAGGTGAGGCCCCAGAAGGACCCCCATGTGAGGCAGCAGGATACGGCGAGGTGGGGGGAAGGGAGGGGAGACAGCCTGAGAAGTTTGCTGAGATCAGAGTCAGGCAAGTTCAAAACTCACCTGGACTTGACTCCCGAAAGTCATGCCTTGCCTGTGTGATGAGGAGGGACAACCTAGGGACACGGCCAGGTGTTCTCACCCGGGGAGATCAGGAGTTGGAGGCAGACAGGGGACATAGCGGGAAGGCCTGGCTGGACCCTGCCAATGAGCCAGCCCCATGGGAGAAACCTCTCTTCAAGGATCACGGCAGCCTGGACATACCAGCTGGACTCACTGACACTGACCAGGCCCAGTGAGGGAGGCTGCAGGACAGTTTTTCTCCCTGTTTTACAGATTTGAAAACTGAGGCTCCGAAGGGTGAGATAATCTGCTGGAGGCCGCCTGGCCAACAAAGAGTAACCAGGAACTCAGGCCTGGGGTCCCTGGTGCTGGCCCTCCTGCAGGGTCTCCCTGACCCTCTGGGCCTCGCTCCCCATACCCCCTCCCCACCTCTCTCCAGCAGACACTTCCAGGGTGCCCCCCTGGTGCCTGGCACCCCCTACCCAGTGGATGGGTCAACTACTGCCCATCAGCCACCGCGGGCCTGGGCTTAGAGCAGCAGGAAGCCCCAGCGGACCTCAGCTCACAGCCCCTTGGAGCCGCCCTGATGGGAGCTGTCCCACCCTCTGCCCAGAGCTTGCGGTCCCTCATTCTCAACCCAGGGAACTCGGGACATAGCTCCTCCCCACACACCTTCAACACCTGGGGCAGGTGTGGCCCCAGGAAACCCTAGCTCAGATGTGCACACAGCGCCCTATCAGGGGCGCCTTTGCCCCCATGGGCGCCAGCATGGACCTGTGTCCTCATTACCAGGCCCTGAAAGGCCACATGGGGCTCCCCGACCTGGGGTTCTCCCAGAAATGGGAGCTCAGACCAGCTCTCAAGGGCATCCCCTGACGCCCTATAATCCTGTTGGCAGGAGAAGGGTCCTTCTGTGTTTCTGAAGGTCACACTCTCCTTAAGGGACTGCAGTTTCTGACACAGAAGCAATGCCTCATTGGGTGGCCAGGCTCCCAGCCAGGCCACCCAATCACAGGCTGGGGCCACAGCCCGTGTCCCTCACCCTCACTCCTTGCCCAGTTGGCCAGAGGGATGGGGTCAACTCTGAGCTCATTCTTTCACCACCTACCCCTCCCTGGTGGCCACGATGACGTGTCACCTCAGCGCTCCCAGCTCCCAGGAGACACTGTCCAGTTCATCTCTGGTCCTCACCTTAGCTGGTCCATAAGAACATGAGGATGCCTGTTAAAGAGGATCCTGGGAGACTTGAGATGACAGAGAGAAGGGAAGACTACGAAAGCTATGTATTCACTGAGTTCTTTCTATGTACACGATGAAAAGCCCTTTATCCTCATTCATTTGTCCTGACAACAATTTATTGATGTGGGGACTGCTCTTATCCACGTATTGGGATGAGGGAACCAAGGGAAAGACACACAGATAGGAAGAGCCTGGGCCGGGATTCACAGCCAGACAACCTAGCCCCAGCTCACATGCTCAGCCACACGGCATAGCCCTGCTTTTCTGCCAAACAAAGGATGGATTCCCAGGGGTCGGTCTTTTTCTAAAAATAAGCATGACTCTGATTCGTTTTAATTTGCCTGGCACACAGTAGGTGTTCTTTGAATATCTACAAAAGATTAGTAAATGAATGACATAAACATGGACACAAAAGCAAACACTGGAGGAGGAAAGAAGCTGTTCTGAAGCTTTAGCAGCAACGCCTCCGCTATTTTGTGCTGTGTGTGTGTGTTATATACGTGTGTGTGTCTCATACACAAACACAGGCACACACACAGGTCTATGATCTCAAATTTGAGAAAATGAATATTAATCACTTCTACGAAAAATGTTAGAGACTCCTCCATCCTTCAAGTTGGGCTTGAAAAATGTTCTCACGGTGAAATTCAACATTGCCTCTGCTAATCTTGCTAAGAGGACTAGAGCACATGGCACTAAACCTCTGCTGTCTTTATACAGTGGCATCCAGGGCTTGGCGGAACTGCAGGAGGTAAAAGCCCAGGGTTTCTTCGCCGGCCTCTGTGGGACCTGTCGGGCTCCAGCCCTCTCTATCTACCTGTGGGAGCCCAGTAAGGCCCATAGCATCTGGGGACCGTGGCTCACACCTGCACTGAGATGCTCACAGCAGGCCCCTTCAGGTCGAGGGTCCTCTATGCTCCCATCGTGGGGGTGTGTGTGTGTGTGTGTGTGTGTGTGTGTGTGTGTGTGTGTGTGTGTGTGTGTGTGTGTGTGTGTGTGCAGTGCCTGCATGTCCCAGGGACTCCAAATTTGTCCCACATTTAAATATTCTCTCACTATTCCCTTAAATACAGCCACGCATAACAGAAACATATGTCCAAATTTGGGGTTCAGAAATGGATTGTTGTCCCATTGGACTCTGCATTATCCTCCCCCCTCACTTTATACACACTTAAACTTTTAATAAATAATGAGTTTTAAAATGGGGAAAAGCAGTCTATAAAAGCAGAGCCCCAGGAAAGAAAGTTCAGACAGAGGGGGAGGTGGCAGCTCTGGAATTCTCCAGGACAGAGGTCGCTCAGCATCCTCCAGGTCGAGGGCCAGCGGGTGGGTCTGACTTGGCCATTCCGAGCTCCTTCCAAGGGCCTCTTCCACTGCTTCGGAATCGAGCACCCCGTCTCCTCGCTCCCTTCCAACACTGATGTTCTGGAAACAGAGATCTTTCTGCTCCCTTTTTAAGAGGTTTATAAACGGGAAGTCCATGTCACTCTGAACAAACTCCTAGCTGCTCCACTTTGCTCCCTTTGACTAGCGCCCAGCTTCCTGTCCTGACACTGAAAGGCGAGTAAGAAGCTTAAGTCAATCCGCCACCCTGTGGCCACTGGGAGAACTGCACTTTCCACAGGGGTCAGAAGCCGGCTCCAGAACAATGAAGTCGCAAAGCCGAAAACAATTTTTTAATCTATCATAGAGATGAGCACCTCCTGAAAGGCTCCACGGTAGTTATTAATTGGACTGGAAATTGCCTGTTTTCGTACAATTGCCCATAAATGTTCTTGCGTTAAAAGGGACAGTTTCGTCTGTTTCTGAGTGCTTTGTTCTACAGAACAGTATGGTTAGAAGCCACCTCCAGGGTTTGTCCAGTTAATCCTCCTGCCTCAAGGAAGGATGCCCTTCAACCTTTCCAGGAAAAAGACATCACTGACATTTTCTGAAGAGTATCTGGAGGGAATGTCACAATCTCCTGCTAACACACACACATGTGAAGGTCAGGGAGTCAGAGGTTTTCTCTGAAGTCAAACCCAACCATGAGCAATCCCTTTCGAATCAGATTATGTGAGTTCAAGTTGGAATGTCAGCACTTACTTGCTCTGAGCCTTGTTTTTCTCATCTGTGAAGTGGGAGGGGTAAGAGTCATGCCTGATGGTTGTATCAAATGACATGTGTGCAAAAGTATGCAGTAAGGCACAAAGTGCAGTGGAAACTAGGCTCCTGGTCATCCTCATCAAATGTTTCAAAGTGGCAGAAGTAATTCATACAGGGGTAGGTGGCTCAAAATTAGGTTCTCAAACACAGAGCCAGGAGAAACAAAGAATGGGGGAGACGTTCATCACATCCTCCTGCTTACAGAGCATGCTGAGAGGGAGCCCACCTATAGAACCAGTGACCTGTTAATTAGAATTCTAAGTCAAGAGTGATCACGCTCACCCATAAAATGCCAATGCGGAAGCAACACTGGCAGGGGGCAGGGAGACCCAGGGGCTCTGTGACAGAGAGCTTGCCCTGATCAGGGAAAACATCTATTCTGGATTTTCCTGAGTTCTGGTTTCAAATATTCCAGTCTATTGCTCCCATAAGGACATCTGTGTTTGCAGCGGTCTGGCAGTTGGGGTTCAGGAAATACAGTCCCCAAAGCCATGGGATCTGTCATAAGTCATCCCTGCAGTGCCCTTTTGAAACAAAGAGAGACGATCGAAAATGAAAAACCCTCACTGGGGTTTCTGAGATCCCAGTCCTGAAGGGCAGGGCTCTCACAGTTCCCGCCCTCCCCAGGGAGTTGGAGGGTGACCTCTTGAGGGAGCCCTGAACCCCAGGCTGGACCCAGAATCCTCCCAAGTCTGTAGCTGGCCCCAACTGTCTCCTTGGACCAGGATTGGAAAAGACCCCCTACTTGGAGCACTTGCACAGCTGGTAGCTGGGCGCCCTCTAGTGGAAGATGAGGGAAAGACAGATGCAAAATGAAACCTAACCCCGGCAAGCCAAGTGAGTTTTTCTCCCAGATTTTCTTTCCTCTGCTACAGAATTGCCAGCACACATCTGCTTCCACGTTGACTGGCGAGTAGACCCTGGTGCCTCCTACGATCCAGTCCAGGGAACGACCTTCGATTCATAACAAATCACAGAAACCTTGGAAATTTTTCTGAACAGCAGCTCTCTCCACCTCCAAGAAAAACAATGAAGTTGGGTTTTGGGAAGCCTGGCTCCCGTGATGTGTTTCTCACATGGTTCTCCTGGCTCAGGGAACTTTCAAGTCTGGGCATCAAATCCAGACACAGCTGTTTCACATAGGAGGTCTGAAAACCGAGACAAATAGTGGCTGTTCTTTTTAAAACGGATCATTTCATTTGCAAAGCGTTTTGGTCTTTTTATTAGTCCTTTTAAAGCATAAAATCCACTCTGCAGCGCACACCCATTCCTGTGAACTAGATTCCAGTAATGCTTCAAGCAGACACACTCTTCCTATTTTGTGGGCATGCACGGAGGTGGGCCTACATTTTCATGTAAGTTTAAAAATTGTCATCAAAATGGAATTATTTAAGCAGTATATAAGGGTTATTAATCTTTGTTTATGATATATTTTTGCAGTTAATTTTTGCATGGTTTTTGATACTGATACAACCTAAATGTAATAACAGTATTTGAATATGGATATTTAATAGGAATATTGGGTCAAATTATAAGATCAAAGACCACTAGGATTTAATTATTAGACATCTTGTACTTGGTTCCTCTGAGCATTGAGCACCTTGCCAAACACATTACATACACAATCTCGCTTAATCTTCCCAACACCCCCATGAAGCAGGTATTATTATCTCCATTTTATTGTTAAGGACACTAAACAGAGCCAGTAAATGATCATTCAGGGATTCACACCACACCCATCTTGTGGAAAAGCCTAGGATCTCCCCACTCTGCTTTACTGCCTCCTGTGTAAATGCTATCAATTCTGGCAAGGACAGCCTACTTCCAAAGTACCCTAAACCAGAGGATGCTGACTGAAGAAAAAATATTTTTTAAGACAAATAGAATTTCAAATCAGAAAAGTCAAATTAAAGTAAATGCTTAATCTGACCACAATGGCATGAAACTAGAAATCAACCACAGAAAAAGAAATGAGAAAAAAAATGATTACATGACACTAAACAACATGCTACTAAAATACTAATGGGTCAACAATGAAATCAAAGAGGAAATTAAAAAATACCTTGAGACAAATGACAATGAAAACACAACCATACAAAATCTATGGGACGCAGCAAAAACAGTTCTTAGAGGGAAGTTCATAGCAACGCAGGCTTTCCTCAAAAAATAAGAAAAATCTCAAATAAACAACCTGACCTACCACCTAAAAGAATTAGAAAAAGAAGAACAAACAAAAAGTAAAGTCAGCAGAAGGAAGGAAATAATAAAGATCAGAGAGAAAATAAATAAAATAGAGATTAAAAAAACAATAGAAACAATCAATAAAACCAAGAGATGGTTCTTTGAAAGGATAAACAAAATTGACAAACCTTGGGCCAAGCTTACCAAGAAGAAAAGAGAGAGGACCCAAATAAACAAAATAAGAAATGAAAAAGGAGAAATAACAACCAATGTTGCAGTAATATAAAGTAAATGCTTAAAAGGAAAAGACTGTAGTAGTAACATTCAGCAGAAGGTTTTCATACAAAGATGTCTTTAGAAATGTCCTAAATAGTGTCTCCAATCCAAATTACACAAATAGACTTGGAACTTTGAAGACCAAAATCAAACTGTACACAAAAGAGTGGTGAATATTCCCAGGAGGACACAACATCCAAATTTACCAAAAGCACAGCTTTTGAGTAATAGATTTGAAAACACATGTAGAGATGCTCTTTGCAAAAAGAAGACTTCGGCTTTTCTTTGTAGCATTTTCTAAAACATTATAAATAATGTAAAAAATAACTTAAAATGATTAATTAATCTTAAACTTCACCTTTCCTAAAATTAAATGCCTCCAGTCTAAAGGCCTGGCTGCTTGATCTAGGGGGAATTTCATTAGCATTTATAAACTGTTAGTGTAAATATCTCTTCAAGAGACACATATGATTATTTTAATTCAAGAAGCCAATTCAGCGTTTATAAAAGGTAACTAAATCTGTCAGCATGCCACTCCATTTTCTTTTTGCATTTGTAAGACTGTGCTTCCTAATTTAATTCTGAAGTGTACAATTCAAGTGTGTTTAGATTAATGATAATTATGCACATATTAATATATGTTTACTTTATGGCAATATAATTAAAATAGGGAAACTTTAATCTCAAAATTTCAAGAGCAATGAAAATGAGGAAGTTTCCTTAGACCTGATTGTTTCTTCCTTACTTTGGTGCCTCCCTAGGCCAAATGGCCCAGATAAGCAGAGACTAGTTACATGGTTGGTACTCACTGTTTCTTTAATTGACCTGTGCTAACAACTTCTGGGTTGCAGTTTTGATCCCTAGCAAAGTCTCTAAATGTCACCAAGGACAAACGTACCTGCCATTCTTTAGAAGAACTCCAAGCTCACTGCAACCAGGGCTTTTTACTCTTGGGTCAAACCAGTCACCCCACTGAAGGGTTGGCAGGGCTTTCAGAACCAATCTGTTAGGTGCCCATCAGGTAGACAGGCTCAGAGAGGTGAGGGCAGCCCTGAGACCCCTACCCAGGCCTTCCCATTGCAAACCGGTGCTCCTTTCTTATGCCTGTGCAGCTGGCACCTCAGGGCATGCCCACATCCCAGCAAAGCAGCATCTTCAAGATAAATCCCAAGAGCTCTTCTCTTCCACAATGGCTAACCAGCTGCCACATGCTCTGAGTGGGGTAGTCCAGGCAAACACAACAAGCAGTGTGATGGGCCTTGCTTCATGCCGAGGTAGGTGAGTGCAGAGTCTCTTCCGCTCGGCGGCTGGTGACTGGAAAAGGGGGCAGATTACAAAAGGGAATTTGAGGGAACAGAAGTGAAAATCAAAAAGTGCAATCAAATGCAGGTAACGGAGATTTGTCGGAGCTGCCCCTAATCATACGCTCCACTATGGTCTTGTGTTGGATTGGGTCTCCTGTTTGGATGATCTGCCCCACAAAGACAAGAACCATCCTGGAAGTAAACGTGCACCATTTCTTTACGCAAAGGCACTCTACGTATTCTGTCCCAGGAAGAATAAAAGACATGGCAAGCTTCCTCAAAGAGCAAATGAGGGGAAGATTATCTTTCTACAGGAGGCCACATTATCCGTGTTTATCGCTGTTTTGACAAAGAGGTTGAATCAAAAGCAAATGCTTCTCGAAGCAACAAGCTAACTGCCCAAAGCCCTGGTTTCTTAATTAATCAGCTCAGCCCAAAGACATGTCTGTTTCAAATATGTGCGTTCTGCTTTAGAAGGGGGAGATTGCCAATGGAAATGATTAATCGGTGGCTAAACTGAGATATACTTGGGGCTGGGCTGCCAGTGTAAATGCTAACAAGGGCCCGCAGAAGGTCAGAAGCTTTCTGAATTCGAACTAGGTTCCCGTCAGGCATAGTAGATCCAGAAATATCTTCTTACCCAGCAAACCTCCTTAGTGTGGACTGCCAAAGTGATTCAAGCCAGCCTCTGCTCTATCAGTGAAATTAAAAAGTTAGGTAGAGCTGATTAAGAGTGTAAACTATCACTTAACTTACCTTTCAAGCATTCTCAATTACCTTAGAAGCAGCAATTGACAATCACTCGCTATATGAGATATGAATCAACTTTATCTAATTCATTAAAGCAGGTTCCCCAGAGCCCTGGCCAGACCATACTTTGATAGCCTAGTTTAAGTGACTGAACCATTTGTACCTGAAAGCAAAAGAATCGACTTTCCTTAGATATTGCCTTCTGCACACTCTGGTTTTTTTTATTCCATTTTACAGCGTTTCTATCTTCCAGGAAACAAGTACCTGCGCTATGTGTAGTAGCAGATGGTCTGACTTCTTTTCCGTGTTCTCGTGTGCAGGCCCGCCTTTCCTGGGACTGAGTTCCTCGCTCTGTAAAACGAGGGGCCTCGTCTCCCAAGTTCATGGGTCCCCTTTGTTGCAGCTGCCATCCCGGGTCAGAATCAGACCCAGCCACTTTGCTGGGAGACCCTCACATGTCAGAAATCTCTAATGTCAACATCCCAAAAATGTCAGAAATCTCTTGGGAAAATCGGTTTCTCCGGAGGAAAAGAATATCCATCCTGACGGCCAGTGTTTGGGGAGCGTGAGGAAAGAAGGGGAAGCAGGCAGGGGTCTGCTTCATAAAAAATGTTAATTCTTCCTGCGTGGCGCTCCATTTTCAGTGTAGCACCTCAAACTGAGGTCAATTTCTCTGGGGCACTAACTGCCTCACCCATCACACCTCTGCACACCTGCCTCCTTCAAAGTCCAGAGAAAGGAGATTAGCTGGCTGTGAGAGGCTGGAGAGGAGAGATGGGGACCTAATTACTCTTTTTAAGACTTTCAGTGCATCCCCCTCTGTTCACTTCCACCCAAAATACAGCCTTCTTTACTCTTTAAGGCTTCCCAGTGCCCCTCAGTGTACTCAGCCGCTCACTACTCTTTGGTATCCTTCCAATCCCCACAAAACCATCTAAGTGTCAGCTCTATCCAGGCTGCTAAACCAGTTACGGTCAAATCTGTCACATCTCCATCCCTGTCCTCCCCTTGTAGGTCTGTTCCTTCTTCTTTCCTTTGCCGTTGTCTGCGTGGGGGGAGGAGGGAGAGCAGCTCCATTCACAGTTCCATCTTGCTCTGTTTCAGCGGACATCCCCAGCGGAGATCCATTATGTATTTGGTCCTCCCCCTCTCCCCTGCTTCCCCTCCTTGACATTTGCCAAGACCCAGAGTCACTTCAACATTCGCTGTCTCCCTCGCAGCCTCCCCTCTCAGCAGGAGCCACCCACCCCCTTGCGGGTCAGTCCTTTCTTTAGAGAGTGCGTGGGGCTCTGCGGAGAGAAAGCCCTTCCACATTCTGGGCTCCCTTCATCCAAGGATGAGGGCGTCCAACTTCCCCAGCTCTGCTAACAGTTCTTCAGTCCAAATATTATCCTGGCCACCAGGCCATGCTCTTCTTCTCTCCCTCTCTCTTTTCTTCCTTCCTCCCTCCCTCCCTTCCTTTGTTTTAAATGTGACATGTTTTGTGTACAGAAAGTGTGAAAAATAATCTTATAAACACTCATGTCCTTATCACCTGGATTGAACAGATACTGACATTTTGCCGTTTTGCTAACGATCTCTCTTTTGCTTGTGAAGAACAAATCATGGCAGATGTAACTTTTGGGGTTCACCTTCCTGTTTCTTGAAGGTCATATTTTAGTAATTTTTAAAAAAAGGATCTGAAAGTGGAAAACTTTTTTTTTCTGAAAATGGAATTATTTAACCCTCATTCTTGAATGATAATTTAGCTGATTAAAGACAAGTAGGCACACAGTTGGTTTTCTCTCAACAATTTGTAGATATGCCACTGCCTCCAGGGCCCTATCGTTGAGAATTCTGCTAATTGTTGATCCTTTGTCAGTCATATGTTTTTATCTGGTTTTCAATTTTTCTCTTTGTATTTGCACTGGTATAGTCTCAATCCAATGTGTGTTAGGTTTGGATTTATTTTTATTTATCCTGCTCTGGGCTCATCTTGTTTCCTGCATTTGTCAAATCAAATTTTTCTTAAACTCTTCTGGAACATATCAACCATTTCTCTATTCTCTCCTTCTAGGACTTAGATTAGAAATATGTTGGATATTCTCAGTCTGTCCTCTATGTTGCTTAACTTCTGTTTTATATTTTCCATCTCTTTTTCTCTACTGCATTCCAGGAAATATAATGAGTCAGTTCTATCTTCCAATTCATTAATTCTTACTTTACCTATGTTTAATTTACTATTGTCGCTCTGAAACTGTGGACCTCAGATTGGGACTTGAACCCACGCCTGGGACTCAGCCAAAACCCAAATTGGGACTTGAATCCACAGTCTTTTAACTGAGATCACACACCTGGTCTCAGGATTTAATGAAGCTCAGGTCCTTGATGTCTCATGGCAGAAAGAATTCAGTGAGAGACAAAGTGGTAAGTAAGTAGTAGATTTATTTAGAGAGAAACACACTCCACAGACAGAGTGTGGGCCATCCCAGAAGGTGAAAAAGGCACCAGGGTATGGGGTTGTCAGTTTTTATGGGCTGGGTAATTTCATAGGCTAATGAGTGGGAGGAGTATTCCAGCCATTTTGGGGAAGGGGTAGGGATTTCTAAGAATTGGGCCACCACCCACTTTTTGGTCTCTGATGGTTGGCCTTGGAACTGTCATGGCACCTGTGGGTGTGTCATTTAGCTTGCGGATGTGTTACAGTGAGTGTATGCTGAGGCTCAAGGTCTAGTGGTCTGCTATCTTGGACCTATTTGGTCCTAATCAGTTTATGTCATGTCCTTGGGCTTCGTCATTCTTTTAAAGGTTCTGCCCTGCCCCCTTCCCTCCTGTTTCAGCTGTCCATTGATTTTTTTATTTCAATGATATTTTTCATTTCTAGAAGATCTATTTGGTTCTCATAATTTGCCTTTTTTTTTTCTTTAATAGTATCTTGTTTTTAATCCTTCTTTTAAAGCATATCCATTTAAAATTTTTTATTGGATATTTCTTTTTCTAATTTCTTGGTAATTTAATCCTACCTTTTTGCTGATTTGGTAAATTAACCTGTGCAAATTAATCCACATGGGTAATATTTGTAATCCTTTCTCCAAAGCAAGGACTCCAACAAAATTTCAGATGACAGGGCTGGGCAGCAGGGGAGTCTTCTGAGTGGGTGATTGTCTTAGTCCATTTGGATTGCTATAACAAAAATACCATGAACTGGGTGCCTTATAAGCAATACACTATTTCTCATAGTTCTGTAGTCTGCAAGTCCAAGATAATGGCGCTAGCAGATTTGCTGTCTGGTGAGAGCCCACTTCTTCATAGACAAGATGGTGCCTTCTTGCTGTGTCCTCACATGCAGGAAGGAGGCAAGGGATCTCTTGAGGTCTCTTTCATAAGGGCACTAATCTCATTTGTGAGAGCCACAATCTCATAATCTAATTACCTTCCAAAGGCCCCAACTCCTTAATGCCATCGCCTTGTGGGTTACAATTTCAACAACTGAATTTTGGGGACTGAATTCAGTCCATTGTAGTGTTATCTCATGGAGAACGTAGGTTGGCCTGGTGTTACGTGATGACTGCATTACACAGCCTGGATCCTAAGACAACTAAAGGGCACTGCTAAGGGTAAAGCTCTGAGAAATAAGATCAGGATTCCATTTTCAGAGCAATAAGCTGGCTCTAGACTAGACCATTCCTCTTCACAGGCCATCAAGGGGGCTCTCTATTAGCACTCTGCCCTCTCCACACCAGACCATTCTCACACACGATGATTAGCCACACTACCTCACACTTCCTCTTCTTTTTCTATTAAAGGCTTTGTGGAGGGGAAGCTGGAGCAAAGTGAGAGAGTAGCGTTGACATATATACACTGTAAAACAGATAGCTAGTGGGAAGAAGCTGCATTGCACAGGGAGATCAGCTGCGTGCTTTGTGACCACCTAGAGGGGTGGGATAGGGAGGGTGGGAAGGAGACGCAAGAGGGAAGAGATATGGGGCTATATGTATACATATAGCTGATTCACTTTGTTATACAGCAGAAACTAACACAACATTGTAAAGCAGCTATACTCCAATAAAGATGTTTAAAAAAAAAAAAGATTTCCCATAGCATACCAAAATGTTCTTGTTTATTAAAATACTATATTACTGTCATCCAACTTTTCTGGAACACGTTTACCATAAAAAATGAGAATTTTCAAAATGCAAAAAATAAATAAATAAAAAAATAAAGGCTTTGTGGTTTAAAAAAAAACCACACACACACACACCTCATTGGTCATTAAAACATACACATGTCTATGGGGATATTGTGGGAAAGAGGGAATAAGACCTCCTTGAAGTAACACATCTCACACTTGGAACTAACAATGTTAAAACCCATCACTTTGTCCATAACTGTATAATCCATGCAGAGCACAAAAAGGAAGATCTGGTCCAGAGGTCTTATTTTTCAAATGAAGAAACTGAGACTGAGAGAGGTAAAGGGATTTTTTTCAGGGTCTTTTGATTTTTAAATTTGTAGTACCACACAAATTCACTATTACTTTTAGTAAGAGGTAAAAGGGATAGTAACATTCTTATATAAATAGAAGTTACAAGACTAATAAATTATAATCAAGAGGAGAAGTAGTACAATAGTGAGGACATTTTACTTCATGTAAGTTAATTAGTAAGTTGGGATACTTATAATATTACTATTAGAAAGGTAGTAGAAAATATGGGATTGCCCAGGTACCGGTCTGCCTAAGTTGTCTCTGGCAACACTCACTCAGATCAGGTACCACATCTGAGAGGGACATGGATGAACTGTTGTATTTAGGGAAGGGCCATCAAGATTATGGGATGACCTGAACTTATGTCTAATCAGGGATGGTTTAGGTAGAAAGAGATGAGAACTTGAAGACTTACATGCTTTACTGAATGAATGGCAGGACATGAGGTCAGCCTTCAATTCTATTACTCAGTGCTTCCATATACAGGCTTCCATTTATATAAAGTCATTGTTTTAAAGAATCATTCATTAAAGGATGGGTGGTTTTATCCAAGGTCAAGAAGATGGTATATATAATTTTGTAAAGATTCTATGGTTCCATCATGAAAGGCTTAAAATATCTGTGACTAAAGGGACTTCCAACTACTCTTACAATATAAACAGAGTTACTAGGTAGGCTCAGTATCCAGAATTTAAAGCCATTGGATTTATAGCTAGAATTAGGTCTTTAATTTTTAATTTACATAGTTGAAGGTTTTCACCTATTATGTGGGACTAGAGGGAGTAAATGTTTTTCAAGTCTTCAGTTGTAAAAATAAAAGTTCTCAGAGTTTAATAAACATTCCGTCATGTAAAACAAAACCTGTATTTCTTCTCTCTGAACTAGGAATACATGTGTAATGCTGGGGGGAATTCATCCCACGAGAAGGACATCAGCCAGCAGAGGAAAGAGCAGTTATAACTGGACTTCATCTGTATAAAAAGTCATTCTTAGTCTAATGGACCCAAGGATTGGGACTGAGTTCAAAGGATGGCAGCCGCAGGAAAACAGATCTATGCTTAATATAAGGACCTTCCAACCATGGACCATTATCAGTCTATGAATTGAAGTACAACTAAAACAAAGGCCCCCAAGGGAATTATTTTCTCCAAAAAATGAGTGATAGTACTAATTAAAAATGAATCCATTTGACATAAAAGCATTATTGGTGTTTCTAAAAGAGCTACATTATAATTTAACATTAATTGATTGAGTCATTAGTTTTAAATAGAACAGGCAATATATTCTTA